>NC_064929.1:208540178-209179344 GCF_023897955.1 Schistocerca gregaria | reverse complement strand
CCGCCTTACAGTGTGAGGACCTCGCTGTGATGAAACATAGAATTAATACATTTTCAAAATCAAATACTTCATTCTTATATGAAGTTGAAGCAACTAGCTTTTAAAATCTATAAAGCCTGGGTACCTACCAATAGAATGAAAACTTGTCCAGGTGCACCCTCTCGTCGATATGACGCTGCCGATGGGCAAATAAACAATGCCGTCTTGCTGTGTGAGGACGTCGCTGTGATGAAACATAGAATTAATACATTTTCAAAATCAAATACTTCATTCTTATATGAAGTTGAAGCAACTAGCTTTTAAAATCTATAAAGCCTGGGTACCTACCAATAGAATGAAAACTTGTCCAGGTGCACCCTCTCGTCGATATGACGCTGCCGATGGGCAAGTAAACAATGCCGCCTTACAGTGTGAGGACCTCGCTGTGATGAAACATAGAATTAATACATTTTCAAAATCAAATACTTCATTCTTATATGAAGTTGAAGCAACTAGCTTTTAAGATCTATAAAGCCTGGGTACCTACCAATAGAATGAAAACTTGTCCAGGTGCACCCTCTCGTCGATATGACGCTGCCGATGGGCAAGTAAGCAATGCCGCCTTACAGTGTGAGGACCTCGCTGTGATGAAACATAGAATTAATACATTTTCAAAATCAAATACTTCATTCTTATATGAAGTTGAAGCAACTAGCTTTTAAAATCTATAAAGCCTGGGTACCTACCAATAGAATGAAAACTTGTCCAGGTGCACCCTCTCGTCGATATGACGCTGCCGATGGGCAAATAAACAATGCCGTCTTGCTGTGTGAGGACGTCGCTGTGATGAAATATAGAATTAATACATTTTCAAAATCAAATACTTCATTCTTATATGAAGTTGAAGCAACTAGCTTTTAAAATCTATAAAGCCTGGGTACCTACCAATAGAATGAAAACTTGTCCAGGTGCACCCTCTCGTCGATATGACGCTGCCGATGGGCAAATAAACAATGCCGTCTTGCTGTGTGAGGACCTCGCTGTGATGAAACATAGAATTAATACATTTTCAAAATCAAATACTTCATTCTTATATGAAGTTGAAGCAACTAGCTTTTAAAATCTATAAAGCCTGGGTACCTACCAATAGAATGAAAACTTGTCCAGGTGCACCCTCTCGTCGATATGACGCTGCCGATGGGCAAATAAACAATGCCGTCTTGCTGTGTGAGGACCTCGCTGTGATGAAACATAGAATTAATACATTTTCAAAATCAAATACTTCATTCTTATATGAAGTTGAAGCAACTAGCTTTTAAAATCTATAAAGCCTGGGTACCTACCAATAGAATGAAAACTTGTCCAGGTGCACCCTCTCGTCGATATGACGCTGCCGATGGGCAAATAAACAATGCCGTCTTGCTGTGTGAGGACCTCGCTGTGATGAGACATAGAATTAATACATTTTCAAAATCAAATACTTCATTCTTATATGAAGTTGAAGCAACTAGCTTTTAAAATCTATAAAGCCTGGGTACCTACCAATAGAATGAAAACTTGTCCAGGTGCACCCTCTCGTCGATATGGCGCTGCCGATGGGCAAATAAACAATGCCGTCTTTCTGTGTGAGGACGTCGCTGTGATGAAACATAGAATTTATACATTTTCAAAATCAAATACTTCATTCTTATATGAAGTTGAAGCAACTAGCTTTTAAAATCTATAAAGCCTGGGTACCTACCAATAGAATGAAAACTTGTCCAGGTGCACCCTCTCGTCGATATGACGCTGCCGATGGGCAAGTAAACAATGCCGCCTTACAGTGTGAGGACCTCGCTGTGATGAAACATAGAATTAATACATTTTCAAAATCAAATACTTCATTCTTATATGAAGTTGAAGCAACTAGCTTTTAAAATCTATAAAGCCTGGGTACCTACCAATAGAATGAAAACTTGTCCAGGTGCACCCTCTCGTCGATATGACGCTGCCGATGGGCAAATAAACAATGCCGTCTTGCTGTGTGAGGACCTCGCTGTGATGAAACATAGAATTAATACATTTTCAAAATCAAATACTTCATTCTTATATGAAGTTGAAGCAACTAGCTTTTAAAATCTATAAAGCCTGGGTACCTACCAATAGAATGAAAACTTGTCCAGGTGCACCCTCTCGTCGATATGACGCTGCCGATGGGCAAATAAACAATGCCGTCTTGCTGTGTGAGGACCTCGCTGTGATGAAACATAGAATTAATACATTTTCAAAATCAAATACTTCATTCTTATATGAAGTTGAAGCAACTAGCTTTTAAAATCTATAAAGCCTGGGTACCTACCAATAGAATGAAAACTTGTCCAGGTGCACCCTCTCGTCGATATGACGCTGCCGATGGGCAAATAAACAATGCCGTCTTGCTGTGTGAGGACCTCGCTGTGATGAGACATAGAATTAATACATTTTCAAAATCAAATACTTCATTCTTATATGAAGTTGAAGCAACTAGCTTTTAAAATCTATAAAGCCTGGGTACCTACCAATAGAATGAAAACTTGTCCAGGTGCACCCTCTCGTTGATATGACGCTGCCGATGGGCAAATAAACAGTGCCGTCTTGCTGTGTGAGGAACTCGCTGTGATGAAACATAGAATTAATACATTTTCAAAATCAAATACTTCATTCTTATATGAAGTTGAAGCAACTAGCTTTTAAAATCTATAAAGCCTGGGTACCTACCAATAGAATGAAAACTTGTCCAGGTGCACCCTCTCATCGATATGACGCTGCCGATAGGCAAATAAACAATGCCGTCTTGCTGTGTGAGGACCTCGCTGTGATGAGACATAGAATTAATTCATTTTCAAAATCAAATACTTCATTCTTATATGAAGTTGAAGCAACTAGCTTTTAAAATCTATAAAGCTTGGGTACCTACCAATAGAATGAAAACTTGTCCAGGTGCACCCTCTTGTCGATATGACGCTGCCGATGGGCAAATAAACAATGCCGTCTTGCTGTATGAGGACCTCGCTGTGATGAAACATAGAATTAATACATTTTCAAAATCAAATACTTTATTCTTATATGAAGTTGATGCAAGTAGCTTTTAAAATCTATAAAGCCTGGGTACCTACCAATAGAATGAAAACTTGTCCAGGTGCACCCTCTCGTCGATATGACGCTGCCGATGGGCAAATAAACAGTGCCGTCTTGCTGTGTGAGGAACTCGCTGTGATGAAACATAGAATTAATACATTTTCAAAATCAAATACTTCATTCTTATATGAAGTTGAAGCAACTAGCTTTTAAAATCTATAAAGCCTGGGTACCTACCAATAGAATGAAAACTTGTCCAGGTGCACCCTCTCATCGATATGACGCTGCCGATGGGCAAATAAACAATGCCGTCTTGCTGTGTGAGGACCTCGCTGTGATGAGACATAGAATTAATTCATTTTCAAAATCAAATACTTCATTCTTATATGAAGTTGAAGCAACTAGCTTTTAAAATCTATAAAGCCTGGGTACCTACCAATAGAGTGAAAACTTGTCCAGGTGCACCCTCTCGTCGATATGACGCTGCCGATGGGCAAATAAACAGTGCCGTCTTGCTGTGTGAGGACCTCGCTGTGATGAAACATAGAATTAATACATTTTCAAAATCAAATACTTCATTCTTATATGAAGTTGAAGCAACTAGCTATTAAAATCTATAAAGCCTGGGTACCTACCAATAGAATGAAAACTTGTCCAGGTGCACCCTCTCGTCGATATGACGCTGCCGATGGGCAAATAAACAGTGCCGTCTTGCTGTGTGAGGACCTCGCTGTGATGAAACTTAGAATTAATACATTTTCAAAATCAAATACTTCATTCTTATATGAAGTTGATGCAACTAGCTTTTAAAATCTATAAAGCCTGTGTACCTACCAATGGAATGAAAACTTGTCCAGGTGCACCCTCTCGTCGATATGACGCTGCCGATGGGCAAATAAACAGTGCCATCTTGCTGTGTGAGGACCTCGCTGTGATGAAACATAGAATTAATACATTTTCAAAATCAAATACTTCATTCTTATATGAAGTTGAAGCAACTAGCTTTTAAAATCTATAAAGCCTGGGTACCTACCAATAGAATGAAAACTTGTCCAGGTGCACCCTCTCGTCGATATGACGCTGCCGATGGGCAAATAAACAATGCCGTCTTGCTGTGTGAGGACCTCGCTGTGATGAAACATAGAATTAATACATTTTCAAAATCAAATACTTCATTCTTATATGAAGTTGATGCAACTAGCTTTTAAAATCTATAAAGCCTGGGTACCTACCAATAGAATGAAAACTTGTCCAGGTGCACCCTCTCGTCGATATGACGCTGCCGATGGGCAAATAAACAGTGCCGTCTTGCTGTGTGAGGACCTCGCTGTGATGAAACATAGAATTAATACATTTTCAAAATCAAATACTTCATTCTTATATGAAGTTGAAGCAACTAGCTTTTAAAATCTATAACGCCTGTGTACCTACCAATAGAGTGAAAACTTGTCCAGGTGCACCCTCTCGTCGATATGACGCTGCCGATGGGCAAATAAACAGTGCCGTCTTGCTGTGTGAGGACCTCGCTGTGATGAAAAATAGAATTAATACATTTTCAAAATCAAATACTTCATTCTTATATGAAGTTGATGCAACTAGCTTTTAAAATCTATAAAGCCTGGGTACCTACCAATAGAATGAAAACTTGTCCAGGTGCACCCTCTCGTCGATATGACGCTGCCGATGGGCAAATAAACAGTGCCGTCTTGCTGTGTGAGGACCTCGCTGTGATGAAACATAGAATTAATACATTTTCAAAATCAAATACTTCATTCTTATATGAAGTTGAAGCAACTAGCTTTTAAAATCTATAAAGCCTGGGTACCTACCAATAGAATGAAAACTTGTCCAGGTGCACCCTCTCGTCGATATGATGCTGAAGATGGGAAAATAAACAATGCCGTCTTGCTGTGTGAGGACCTCGCTGTGATGAGACATAGAATTAATTCATTTTCAAAATCAAATACTTCATTGTTATATGAAGTTGAAGCAACTAGCTTTTAAAATCTATAAAGCCTGGGTACCTACCAATAGAATGAAAACTTGTCCAGGTGCACCCTCTCGTCGATATGGCGCTGCCGATGGGCAAATAAACAATGCCGTCTTGCTGTGTGAGGACCTCGCTGTGATGAAACATAGAATTAATACATTTTCAAAATCAAATACTTCATTCTTATATGAAGTTTAAGCAACTAGCTTTTAAAATCTATAAAGCCTGGGTACCTACCAATAGAATGAAAACTTGTCCAGGTGCACCCTCTCGTCGAAATGACGCTGCCGATGGGCAAATAAACAATGCCGTCTTGCTGTGTGAGGACCTCGCTGTGATGAAACATAGAATTAATACATTTTCAAAATCAAATACTTCATTCTTATATGAAGTTGAAGCAACTAGCTTTTAAAATCTATAAAGCCTGGGTACCTACCAATAGAATGAAAACTTGTCCAGGTGCACCCTCTCGTCGATATGACGCTGCCGATGGGCAAATAAACAATGCCGTCTTGCTGTGTGAGGACGTCGCTGTGATGAAACATAGAATTAATACATTTTCAAAATCAAATACTTCATTCTTATATGAAGTTGAAGCAACTAGCTTTTAAAATCTATAAAGCCTGGGTACCTACCAATAGAATGAAAACTTGTCCAGGTGCACCCTCTCGTCGATATGACGCTGCCGATGGGCAAATAAACAATGCCGTCTTGCTGTGTGAGGACCTCGCTGTGATGAGACATAGAATTAATACATTTTCAAAATCAAATACTTCATTCTTATATGAAGTTGAAGCAACTAGCTTTTAAAATCTATAAAGCCTGGGTACCTACCAATAGAATGAAAACTTGTCCAGGTGCACCCTCTCGTCGATATGACGCTGCCGATGGGCAAATAAACAATGCCGTCTTGCTGTGTGAGGACGTCGCTGTGATGAAACATAGAATTAATACATTTTCAAAATCAAATACTTCATTCTTATATGAAGTTGAAGCAACTAGCTTTTAAAATCTATAAAGCCTGGGTACCTACCAATAGAATGAAAACTTGTCCAGGTGCACCCTCTCGTCGATATGACGCTGCCGATGGGCAAGTAAACAATGCCGCCTTACAGTGTGAGGACCTCGCTGTGATGAAACATAGAATTAATACATTTTCAAAATCAAATACTTCATTCTTATATGAAGTTGAAGCAACTAGCTTTTAAAATCTATAAAGCCTGGGTACCTACCAATAGAATGAAAACTTGTCCAGGTGCACCCTCTCGTCGATATGACGCTGCCGATGGGCAAATAAACAATGCCGTCTTGCTGTGTGAGGACGTCGCTGTGATGAAACATAGAATTAATACATTTTCAAAATCAAATACTTCATTCTTATATGAAGTTGAAGCAACTAGCTTTTAAAATCTATAAAGCCTGGGTACCTACCAATAGAATGAAAACTTGTCCAGGTGCACCCTCTCGTCGATATGACGCTGCCGATGGGCAAGTAAACAATGCCGCCTTACAGTGTGAGGACCTCGCTGTGATGAAACATAGAATTAATACATTTTCAAAATCAAATACTTCATTCTTATATGAAGTTGAAGCAACTAGCTTTTAAGATCTATAAAGCCTGGGTACCTACCAATAGAATGAAAACTTGTCCAGGTGCACCCTCTCGTCGATATGACGCTGCCGATGGGCAAGTAAGCAATGCCGCCTTACAGTGTGAGGACCTCGCTGTGATGAAACATAGAATTAATACATTTTCAAAATCAAATACTTCATTCTTATATGAAGTTGAAGCAACTAGCTTTTAAAATCTATAAAGCCTGGGTACCTACCAATAGAATGAAAACTTGTCCAGGTGCACCCTCTCGTCGATATGACGCTGCCGATGGGCAAATAAACAATGCCGTCTTGCTGTGTGAGGACGTCGCTGTGATGAAACATAGAATTAATACATTTTCAAAATCAAATACTTCATTCTTATATGAAGTTGAAGCAACTAGCTTTTAAAATCTATAAAGCCTGGGTACCTACCAATAGAATGAAAACTTGTCCAGGTGCACCCTCTCGTCGATATGACGCTGCCGATGGGCAAATAAACAATGCCGTCTTGCTGTGTGAGGACCTCGCTGTGATGAAACATAGAATTAATACATTTTCAAAATCAAATACTTCATTCTTATATGAAGTTGAAGCAACTAGCTTTTAAAATCTATAAAGCCTGGGTACCTACCAATAGAATGAAAACTTGTCCAGGTGCACCCTCTCGTCGATATGACGCTGCCGATGGGCAAATAAACAATGCCGTCTTGCTGTGTGAGGACCTCGCTGTGATGAAACATAGAATTAATACATTTTCAAAATCAAATACTTCATTCTTATATGAAGTTGAAGCAACTAGCTTTTAAAATCTATAAAGCCTGGGTACCTACCAATAGAATGAAAACTTGTCCAGGTGCACCCTCTCGTCGATATGACGCTGCCGATGGGCAAATAAACAATGCCGTCTTGCTGTGTGAGGACCTCGCTGTGATGAGACATAGAATTAATACATTTTCAAAATCAAATACTTCATTCTTATATGAAGTTGAAGCAACTAGCTTTTAAAATCTATAAAGCCTGGGTACCTACCAATAGAATGAAAACTTGTCCAGGTGCACCCTCTCGTCGATATGGCGCTGCCGATGGGCAAATAAACAATGCCGTCTTTCTGTGTGAGGACGTCGCTGTGATGAAACATAGAATTTATACATTTTCAAAATCAAATACTTCATTCTTATATGAAGTTGAAGCAACTAGCTTTTAAAATCTATAAAGCCTGGGTACCTACCAATAGAATGAAAACTTGTCCAGGTGCACCCTCTCGTCGATATGACGCTGCCGATGGGCAAGTAAACAATGCCGCCTTACAGTGTGAGGACCTCGCTGTGATGAAACATAGAATTAATACATTTTCAAAATCAAATACTTCATTCTTATATGAAGTTGAAGCAACTAGCTTTTAAAATCTATAAAGCCTGGGTACCTACCAATAGAATGAAAACTTGTCCAGGTGCACCCTCTCGTCGATATGACGCTGCCGATGGGCAAATAAACAATGCCGTCTTGCTGTGTGAGGACGTCGCTGTGATGAAACATAGAATTAATACATTTTCAAAATCAAATACTTCATTCTTATATGAAGTTGAAGCAACTAGCTTTTAAAATCTATAAAGCCTGGGTACCTACCAATAGAATGAAAACTTGTCCAGGTGCACCCTCTCGTCGATATGACGCTGCCGATGGGCAAGTAAACAATGCCGCCTTACAGTGTGAGGACCTCGCTGTGATGAAACATAGAATTAATACATTTTCAAAATCAAATACTTCATTCTTATATGAAGTTGAAGCAACTAGCTTTTAAGATCTATAAAGCCTGGGTACCTACCAATAGAATGAAAACTTGTCCAGGTGCACCCTCTCGTCGATATGACGCTGCCGATGGGCAAGTAAGCAATGCCGCCTTACAGTGTGAGGACCTCGCTGTGATGAAACATAGAATTAATACATTTTCAAAATCAAATACTTCATTCTTATATGAAGTTGAAGCAACTAGCTTTTAAAATCTATAAAGCCTGGGTACCTACCAATAGAATGAAAACTTGTCCAGGTGCACCCTCTCGTCGATATGACGCTGCCGATGGGCAAATAAACAATGCCGTCTTGCTGTGTGAGGACGTCGCTGTGATGAAACATAGAATTAATACATTTTCAAAATCAAATACTTCATTCTTATATGAAGTTGAAGCAACTAGCTTTTAAAATCTATAAAGCCTGGGTACCTACCAATAGAATGAAAACTTGTCCAGGTGCACCCTCTCGTCGATATGACGCTGCCGATGGGCAAATAAACAATGCCGTCTTGCTGTGTGAGGACCTCGCTGTGATGAAACATAGAATTAATACATTTTCAAAATCAAATACTTCATTCTTATATGAAGTTGAAGCAACTAGCTTTTAAAATCTATAAAGCCTGGGTACCTACCAATAGAATGAAAACTTGTCCAGGTGCACCCTCTCGTCGATATGACGCTGCCGATGGGCAAATAAACAATGCCGTCTTGCTGTGTGAGGACCTCGCTGTGATGAAACATAGAATTAATACATTTTCAAAATCAAATACTTCATTCTTATATGAAGTTGAAGCAACTAGCTTTTAAAATCTATAAAGCCTGGGTACCTACCAATAGAATGAAAACTTGTCCAGGTGCACCCTCTCGTCGATATGACGCTGCCGATGGGCAAATAAACAATGCCGTCTTGCTGTGTGAGGACCTCGCTGTGATGAGACATAGAATTAATACATTTTCAAAATCAAATACTTCATTCTTATATGAAGTTGAAGCAACTAGCTTTTAAAATCTATAAAGCCTGGGTACCTACCAATAGAATGAAAACTTGTCCAGGTGCACCCTCTCGTCGATATGGCGCTGCCGATGGGCAAATAAACAATGCCGTCTTTCTGTGTGAGGACGTCGCTGTGATGAAACATAGAATTTATACATTTTCAAAATCAAATACTTCATTCTTATATGAAGTTGAAGCAACTAGCTTTTAAAATCTATAAAGCCTGGGTACCTACCAATAGAATGAAAACTTGTCCAGGTGCACCCTCTCGTCGATATGACGCTGCCGATGGGCAAGTAAACAATGCCGCCTTACAGTGTGAGGACCTCGCTGTGATGAAACATAGAATTAATACATTTTCAAAATCAAATACTTCATTCTTATATGAAGTTGAAGCAACTAGCTTTTAAAATCTATAAAGCCTGGGTACCTACCAATAGAATGAAAACTTGTCCAGGTGCACCCTCTCGTCGATATGACGCTGCCGATGGGCAAATAAACAATGCCGTCTTGCTGTGTGAGTACCTCGCTGTGATGAAACATAGAATTAATACATTTTCAAAATCAAATACTTCATTCTTATATGAAGTTGAAGCAACTAGCTTTTAAAATCTATAAAGCCTGGGTACCTACCAATAGAATGAAAACTTGTCCAGGTGCACCCTCTCGTCGATATGGCGCTGCCGATGGGCAAATAAACAATGCCGTCTTGCTGTGTGAGGACCTCGCTGTGATGAAACATAGAATTAATACATTTTCAAAATCAAATACTTCATTCTTATATGAAGTTGAAGCAACTAGCTTTTAAAATCTATAAAGCCTGGGTACCTACCAATAGAATGAAAACTTGTCCAGGTGCACCCTCTCGTCGGTATGACGCTGCCGATGGGCAAATAAACATTGCCGTCTTGCTGTGGGAGGACCTCGCTGTGATGAAACATAGAATTAATACATTTTCAAAATCAAATACTTCATTCTTATATGAAGTTGAAGCAACTAGCTTTTAAAATCTATAAAGCCTGGGTACCTACCAATAGAATGAAAACTTGTCCAGGTGCACCCTCTCGTCGATATGACGCTGCCGATGGGCAAGTAAACAATGCCGCCTTACAGTGTGAGGACCTCGCTGTGATGAAACATAGAATTAATACATTTTCAAAATCAACTACTTCATTCTTATATGAAGTTGAAGCAACTAGCTTTTAAAATCTATAAAGCCTGGGTACCTACCAATAGAATGAAAACTTGTCCAGGTGCACCCTCTCGTCGATATGGCGCTGCCGATGGGCAAATAAACAATGCCGTCTTGCTGTGTGAGGACCTCGCTGTGATGAAACATAGAATTAATACATTTTCAAAATCAAATACTTCATTCTTATATGAAGTTGAAGCAACTAGCTTTTAAAATCTATAAAGCCTGGGTACCTACCAATAGAATGAAAACTTGTCCAGGTGCACCCTCTCGTCGATATGGCGCTGCCGATGGGCAAATAAACAATGCCGTCTTGCTGTGTGAGGACCTCGCTGTGATGAAACATAGAATTAATACATTTTCAAAATCAAATACTTCATTCTTATATGAAGTTGAAGCAACTAGCTTTTAAAATCTATAAAGCCTGGGTACCTACCAATAGAATGAAAACTTGTCCAGGTGCACCCTCTCGTCGATATGACGCTGCCGATGGGCAAGTAAACAATGCCGCCTTACAGTGTGAGGACCTCGCTGTGATGAAACATAGAATTAATACATTTTCAAAATCAACTACTTCATTCTTATATGAAGTTGAAGCAACTAGCTTTTAAAATCTATAAAGCCTGGGTACCTACCAATAGAATGAAAACTTGTCCAGGTGCACCCTCTCGTCGATATGACGCTGCCGATGGGCAAATAAACAATGCCGTCTTGCTGTGTGAGGACCTCGCTGTGATGAGACATAGAATTAATACATTTTCAAAATCAAATACTTCATTCTTATATGAAGTTGAAGCAACTAGCTTTTAAAATCTATAAAGCCTGGGTACCTACCAATAGAATGAAAACTTGTCCAGGTGCACCCTCTCGTCGATATGACGCTGCCGATGGGCAAATAAACAATGCCGTCTTGCTGTGTGAGGACGTCGCTGTGATGAAACATAGAATTAATACATTTTCAAAATCAAATACTTCATTCTTATATGAAGTTGAAGCAACTAGCTTTTAAAATCTATAAAGCCTGGGTACCTACCAATAGAATGAAAACTTGTCCAGGTGCACCCTCTCGTCGATATGACGCTGCCGATGGGCAAATAAACAATGCCGTCTTGCTGTGTGAGGACGTCGCTGTGATGAAACATAGAATTAATACATTTTCAAAATCAAATACTTCATTCTTATATGAAGTTGAAGCAACTAGCTTTTAAAATCTATAAAGCCTGGGTACCTACCAATAGAATGAAAACATGTCCAGGTGCACCCTCTCGTCAATATGGCGCTGCCGATGGGCAAATAAACAATGCCGTCTTTCTGTGTGAGGACGTCGCTGTGATGAAACATAGAATTAATACATTTTCAAAATCAAATACTTCATTCTTATATGAAGTTGAAGCAACTAGCTTTTAAAATCTATAAAGCCTGGGTACCTACCAATAGAATGAAAACTTGTCCAGGTGCACCCTCTCGTCGATATGACGCTGCCGATGGGCAAGTAAACAATGCCGCCTTACAGTGTGAGGACCTCGCTGTGATGAAACATAGAATTAATACATTTTCAAAATCAACTACTTCATTCTTATATGAAGTTGAAGCAACTAGCTTTTAAAATCTATAAAGCCTGGGTACCTACCAATAGAATGAAAACTTGTCCAGGTGCACCCTCTCGTCGATATGACGCTGCCGATGGGCAAATAAACAATGCCGTCTTGCTGTGTGAGGACCTCGCTGTGATGAAACATAGAATTAATACATTTTCAAAATCAACTACTTGATTCTTATATGAAGTTGAAGCAACTAGCTTTTAAAATCTATAAAGCCTGGGTACCTACCAATAGAATGAAAACTTGTCCAGGTGCACCCTCTCGTCGATATGACGCTGCCGATGGGCAAATAAACAATGCCGTCTTGCTGTGTGAGGACGTCGCTGTGATGAAACATAGAATTAATACATTTTCAAAATCAAATACTTCATTCTTATATGAAGTTGAAGCAACTAGCTTTTAAAATCTATAAAGCCTGGGTACCTACCAATAGAATGAAAACTTGTCCAGGTGCACCCTCTCGTCGATATGACGCTGCCGATGGGCAAATAAACAATGCCGTCTTGCTGTGTGAGGACCTCGCTGTGATGAAACATAGAATTAATACATTTTCAAAATCAAATACTTCATTCTTATATGAAGTTGAAGCAACTAGCTTTTAAAATCTATAAAGCCTGGGTACCTACCAATAGAATGAAAACTTGTCCAGGTGCACCCTCTCGTCGATATGACGCTGCCGATGGGCAAATAAACAATGCCGTCTTGCTGTGTGAGGACCTCGCTGTGATGAAACATAGAATTAATACATTTTCAAAATCAAATACTTCATTCTTATATGAAGTTGAAGCAACTAGCTTTTAAAATCTATAAAGCCTGGGTACCTACCAATAGAATGAAAACTTGTCCAGGTGCACCCTCTCGTCGATATGACGCTGCCGATGGGCAAGTAAACAATGCCGCCTTACAGTGTGAGGACCTCGCTGTGATGAAACATAGAATTAATACATTTTCAAAATCAACTACTTCATTCTTATATGAAGTTGAAGCAACTAGCTTTTAAAATCTATAAAGCCTGGGTACCTACCAATAGAATGAAAACTTGTCCAGGTGCACCCTCTCGTCGATATGACGCTGCCGATGGGCAAATAAACAATGCCGTCTTGCTGTGTGAGGACCTCGCTGTGATGAGACATAGAATTAATACATTTTCAAAATCAAATACTTCATTCTTATATGAAGTTGAAGCAACTAGCTTTTAAAATCTATAAACCCTGGGTACCTACCAATAGAATGAAAACTTGTCCAGGTGCACCCTCTCGTCGATATGACGCTGCCGCGGGCAAATAAACAATGCCGTCTTGCTGTGTGAGGACGTCGCTGTGATGAAACATAGAATTAATACATTTTCAAAATCAAATACTTCATTCTTATATGAAGTTGAAGCAACTAGCTTTTAAAATCTATAAAGCCTGAGTACCTACCAATAGAATGAAAACTTGTCCAGGTGCACCCTCTCGTCGATATGACGCTGCCGATGGGCAAATAAACAATGCCGTCTTGCTGTGTGAGGACCTCGCTGTGATGAAACATAGAATTAATACATTTTCAAAATCAAATACTTCATTCTTATATGAAGTTGAAGCAACTAGCTTTTAAAATCTATAAAGCCTGGGTACCTACCAATAGAATGAAAACTTGTCCAGGTGCACCCTCTCGTCGATATGACGCTGCCGATGGGCAAGTAAACAATGCCGCCTTACAGTGTGAGGACCTCGCTGTGATGAAACATAGAATTAATACATTTTCAAAATCAAATACTTCATTCTTATATGAAGTTGAAGCAACTAGCTTTTAAAATCTATAAAGCCTGGGTACCTACCAATAGAATGAAAACTTGTCCAGGTGCACCCTCTCGTCGATATGACGCTGCCGATGGGCAAATAAACAATGCCGTCTTGCTGTGTGAGGACCTCGCTGTGATGAAACATAGAATTAATACATTTTCAAAATCAAATACTTCATTCTTATATGAAGTTGAAGCAACTAGGTTTTAAAATCTATAAAGCCTGGGTACCTACCAATAGAATGAAAACTTGTCCAGGTGCACCCTCTCGTCGATATGGCGCTGCCGATGGGCAAATAAACAATGCCGTCTTGCTGTGTGAGGACCTCGCTGTGATGAAACATAGAATTAATACATTTTCAAAATCAAATACTTCATTCTTATATGAAGTTGAAGCAACTAGCTTTTAAAATCTATAAAGCCTGGGTACCTACCAATAGAATGAAAACTTGTCCAGGTGCACCCTCTCGTCGATATGACGCTGCCGATGGGCAAATAAACAATGCCGTCTTGCTGTGGGAGGACCTCGCTGTGATGAAACATAGAATTAATACATTTTCAAAATCAAATACTTCATTCTTATATGAAGTTGAAGCAACTAGCTTTTAAAATCTATAAAGCCTGGGTACCTACCAATAGAATGAAAACTTGTCCAGGTGCACCCTCTCGTCGATATGGCGCTGCCGATGGGCAAATAAACAATGCCGTCTTGCTGTGGGAGGACCTCGCTGTGATGAAACATAGAATTAATACATTTTCAAAATCAAATACTTCATTCTTATATGAAGTTGAAGCAACTAGCTTTTAAAATCTATAAAGCCTGGGTACCTACCAATAGAATGAAAACTTGTCCAGGTGCACCCTCTCGTCGCTATGACGCTGCCGATGGGCAAGTAAACAATGCCGCCTTACAGTGTGAGGACCTCGCTGTGATGAAACATAGAATTAATACATTTTCAAAATCAACTACTTCATTCTTATATGAAGTTGAAGCAACTAGCTTTTAAAATCTATAAAGCCTCGGTACCTACCAATAGAATGAAAACTTGTCCAGGTGCACCCTGTCGTCGATATGACACTGCCGATGGGCAAGTAAACAATGCCGCCTTGCAGTGTGTGGACCTCGCTGTGAGGAAACAAAGAATTAATACATTTCGGAAATCAAATACTTCATTCGTATATGAAGTTAAAGCAACTAGATATTGAAATCTATAAAGCCTGGGTACCTACCAATAGAATGAAAACTTGTCCAGGTGCTCCCTCTCGTCGATATGACGCTGCCGATGGGTAAATAAACAATTTCGTTTTGCTGTGTGAGGACCTCGCTGTGATGAAACAAAGAATTAATACATTTAGGAAATCAAATACTTCATTCTTATATGAAGTTGAAGCAACTAGCTTTTAAAATCTATAAAGCCTGGGTACCTACCAATAGAATGCAGACTTGTCCTGTTGCCCCCTCTTGTCGATATGACGCTGCCGATGGGCAAATAAACAATGCCGCGTTGCATCGAGAAGTCCTCTGTGTGAAGAAACAAAAAATAAATACTTTTTGGAAGTCAAATACTTCATTCTTATATGAAGTTGAAGCAACAAACTATTAAAATCTATTAAGCCTGTGTACCTACAAATAGAATGATAACTTGTCCAGTTGCCCCCTCTTGTCGATATCTCGCTGCTGATGGGCAAATAAACATTGCCGCCTTGCAACGAGATCTTTAGAGGTTTGGCAAGAAAGACATTACTAGTACTGTATTCCATCATTACACGTTATTTTTCCTACTCATCTGCATTAACTTACGATTTTCCACATGTTTCATTCATCACATCAACTAGCAATTTGTCTGAGTTGTCTTGTACCTTCTTACAGTCATTCTACATTAGCACCTTATTTTACGCCACAGCATCTTCAGCAAACAACTGCAGATTTCTGCCCATCCTTGTCTGTCAAATAATTGATGTATATAGAGAACGACAGTGGTACTATGACAATTCTCTGCGGCACTCCCGTTATCCTTATTTCTGATTAACATTTGCCATCACAGACAACATACTGGGTTCTGTTATTTAGAAAGTCATTGAGCCACTCACATATCTGTGAACTTATTCCATATGCTCTCACCTTCATTAAGAGAATGCAATGGAGCACGATGTCAAATGCTTTCTGGAAATCTAGAAATAGGGGCTCTGCTTGTCGACCTTCACCCGTTGGTCACAGTATGTCATGTGGGAAAGGCCAAGCTGAGTTTTGCATGAGCGATGCTTTCTACAACCATGCCGATTCATGGGCATAGCTTCTCAGTCACAAGGAAAGTTTATTATATTCAAACTGAGAACATGCTCAAGGATTCTGCAGCAATAAAAAGTTAGCAATATTGGAGTGTAATTCTGCTTTCCATTCTTTTATCCTTCTTACTTACTGGAGTTGCTTGCACTTTTTACAGTTGCTTGGGACTTGGTACTGCATAAGAGATTCATGATAAATACAAGCTAGGTAAGGGGCCAATGCCATAGGGTACTCTCTGTAAAATCCAACTGGGATACCAGTGATTTATTTGCTTTCAAATCTCCCAGTTGTTTCTCTACACCAGGATGCTTATTACTGTGCCATCCGTATGAGAGCCTGTCCGATGCTCAAATGCTTTGTACAATTCTCCTGGGTAAATAATTTCTTGGACATGAAATTCAAAACTTCAGCTTTCGTTTTGCTATCATCACCAGACTAGTCAACAAGGGGGTGAATGGAAGCCTTAGATTCACTTAATCATTTTACATAGGGCCAGAATTTTCTTTGGTTCTCTTTTTGTTACATTTTTTGCTTAAGTATGATGGTTGTAGTAGTTGCATGCTTCATGCAAAGATCTTTTCTCAGATGCACGAATCTCCACTGACCTGGGCTTGTCATCATTCATGTGTTTACCTTTGGACTGAGAGTGGAACAGCCCCTGCTTCCTCAGCATTTTATGAATTACATTATTTAACCATTTTGTGGGTGTTTTTCATCCTTTATTCACTTACTCGGCACGTAACTCTTCAGACCACGATTTATAGTCTGCTTAAACTTTGTCCATAATTTATCTATCTCCATTTTACTGGATAAAGTGATGTCAGTTCACTGTCAACCCTTCACTTGCTTCCAAACCAATGGACCCCAAACAACTCTGGCAACAATGGTGCAAATTGCGAGCTCTGCTTACGACCTCCTCCTTCCCCGCACGAGACAAGAAGTCTTCATCAACTCTGCCAGTCACCTGTATGAACTGATGATGCCCTCAGAACCCTTGCGAGAGGTGTTGGTGCCGATATGAGCAGATGACTGCACACTGAATAGCCACAATCAAGTCTGCCTCCATATATGATAATGTGTAAATTATTAAGTATTACTAGTTTAATATAAAAATTGTTGGGATATTTATGTTTTGTGTTATTGTGAATTTAGTGGTAAAAGGATGTAAAAAATAAGGAGACACCTAAAATTTGGTTTAAAAACAGTTGGCATAATTCTAGGTGTTTGGAGGTCATGAAAGAGCAAAGCATTAATAACTTAGCTGAGTTTAAAATTTATCAATAAATAAAAATGGTTATTTAATAAACATGCAGGTATGGCAAAGCATTAGATAGTTTGCATTGCTTCTTCTCTTATATGTGTGTCAGTTCCACTGAGGAAGATGTTCAGAATGCAAAGTTTGGGAATTTGTTCAGATTCATTATTCTGGTAACTGCATTGTGGTCCAATTTTGACGGATGCCACATCATATTTTCTGATGGTAGGTGCAGTGTGAGACATGTGTGGTCGTAGTATTTTACATCAGGTACCAGACTCATCACCATGAGATGTTCAACTGGAATGAGTAAAGAGAGCAACATCAGGTGCTGAGACCAATAGGCTATTATAAAAGTGAAGTGCTACAATGAAACTTGTGAGGTGGAGAAACACCATGGGGCAGTATAAAACATTCAAGTAAAAGTGTAAGATGAGAGTCAGCAATAATTTGCGTAAATGAACATGATTTCATAAAAGATATTTCATGATAATATCTAAAATTGTTACTTCTTTGTGCAAAAGTATGTAAAATGTTATTGGCGTGGTCTTCAGTCTGAAGGATGGTTTGATGCACCTCTCCAAGCTTTTCTATCCTGTGCGACCCTCTTCATCTCCGAATGACTACTGCAGCCTGCATCATTTTGAATCTGCTTACTGCATCTACATCTACATCTACATCCGTACTCCGCAAGCCACCTGACGGTGTGTGGCGGAGGGTACCCTGAGTACCTCTATCGGTTCTCCCTTCTATTCCAGTCTCGTATTGTACGTGGAAAGAAGGATTGTCGGTATGCTTCTGTGTGGGCTCTAATCTCTCTGATTTTATCCTCATGGTCTCTTCGCGAGATATACGTAGGAGGGAGCAATATACTGCTTGACTCTTCGGTGAAGGTATGTTCTCGAAACTTCAACAAAAGCCCGTACCGAGCTACTGAGCGTCTCTCCTGCAGAGTCTTCCACTGGAGTTTATCTATCATCTCCGTAACACTTTCGCAATTACTAAATGATCCTGTAACGAAGCGCGCTGCTCTCCGTTGGATCTTCTCTATCTCTTCTATCAACCCTACCTGGTGCGGATCCCACACTGCTGAGCAGTATTCAAGCATTGGGCGAACAAGCGTACTGTAACCTACTTCCTTTGTTGTCGGATTGCATTTCCTTAGGATTCTTCCAATGAATCTCAGTCTGGCATCTGCTTTACCGACGATCAACTTTATATGATCATTCCATTTTAAATCACTCCTAATGCGTACTCCCAGATAATTTATGGAATTAACTGCTTCCAGTTGCTGACCTGCTATTTTGTAGCTAAATGATAAGGGACCTATCTTTCTATGTATTCGCATCACATTACACTTCGCTACATTGAGATTCAATTGCCATTCCGTGCACCATGCGTCAATTCGCTGCAGATCCTCCTGCATTTCAGTACAATTTTCCATTGTTGCAACCTCTCGATACACCACAGCATCATCTGCAAAAAGCCTCAGTGAACTTCCGATGTCATCCACCAGGTCATTTATGTATATTGTGAATAGCAACGGTCCTATGACACTCCCCTGCGGCACACCTGAAATCACTCTTACTTCGGAAGACTTCTCTCCATTGAGAATGACGTGCTGCGTTCTGTTATCTAGGAACTCCTCAATCCAATCACACAATTGATCTGATAGTCCGTATGCTCTTACTTTGTTCATTAAACGACTATGGGGAACTGTGTCAAACGCATTGCGGAAGTCAAGAAACACGGCATCTACCTGTGAACCCGTGTCTAAGGCCCTCTGAGTCTCGTGGACGAATAGCGCGAGCTGGGTTTCACACGATCGTCTTTTTCGAAACCCATGCTGATTCCTACAGAGTAGATTTCTAGTCTCCAGAAAAGACATTATACTCGAACATAATACGTGTTCCAAAATTCTACAACTGATCGACGTTAGAGATATAGGTCTATAGTTCTGCACATCTGTTCGACGTCCCTTCTTGAGAACGGGGATGACCTGTGCCCTTTTCCAATCCTTTGGAACGCTTTGCTCTTCTAGAGACCTACGGTACACCGCTGCAAGAAGGGGGGCAAGTTCCTTCGCGTACTCTGTGTAAAATCGAACTGGTATCCCATCAGGACCAGCGGCCTTTCCTCTTTTGAGCGATTTTAATTGTTTGTCTATCCCTCTGTCGTCTACTTTGATATCTACCATTTTGTCAACTGTGCGACAATCTAGAGAAGGAAGCACAGTGCAGTCTTCCTCTGTGAAACAGCTTTGGAAGAAGACATTTAGTAATTCGGCCTTTAGTCTGTCATCCTCTGTTTCAGTACCATTTTGGTCACAGAGTGTCTGGACATTTTGTTTTGATCCACCTACCGCTTTGACATAGGACCAAAATTTCTTAGGATTTTCTGCCAAGTCAGTACATAGAACGTTACTTTCGAATTCATTGAAAGCCTCTCGCATAGCCCTCCTCACACTACATTTCGCTTCGCGTAATTTTTGTTTGTCTGCAAGGCTTTGGCTATGTTTATGTTTGCTGTGAAGTTCCCTTTGCTTCCGCAGCAGTTTTCTAACTCGGTTGTTGTACCACGGTGGCTCTTTTCCATCTCTTACGATCTTGCTTGGCACATACTCATCTAACGCATATTGTACCATGGTTTTGAACTTTGTCCACTGATCCTCAACACTATCTGCACTTGAGACAAAACTTTTGTGTTGAGCCGTCAGGTACTCTGTAATCTGCTTTTTGTCACTTTTGCTAAACAGAAAAATCTTCCTACCTTTTTTAATATTTCTATTTACGGCTGAAATCATCGACGCAGTAACCGCTTTATGATCGCTGATTCCCTGTTCTGCATTAACTGATTCAAATAGTTCGGGTCTGTTTGTCACCAGAAGGTCTAATATATTATCGCCACGAGTCGGTTTTCTGTTTAACTGCTCAAGGTAGTTTTCAGATAAAGCACTTAAAAATATTTCACTGGATTCTTTGTCCCTGCCACCCGTTATGAACGTTTGAGTCTCCCAGTCTATATCCGGCAAATTAAAATCTCCACCCAGAACTATAACATGGTGGGGAAATCTACTCGAAATATTTTCCAAATTATTCTTCAGGTGCTGAGCCACAACAGCTGCTGAGCCCGGGGGCCTATAGAGACATCCAATTACCATGTCTGAGCCTGCTTTAACCGTGACCTTCACCCAAATCATTTCACAATTCGAATCTCCGTCAATTTCCTTCGATACTATTGCACTTCTTATCGCTATAAACACGCCTCCCCCTTCACTGTCCAGCCTATCTCTGCGGTATACATTCCAATCAGAGTTTAGGATTTCATTACTGTTTACGTCTGGTTTCAGCCAACTTTCTGTTCCTAGTACTATATGGGCGTTGTGACCGTTTATTAATGAGAGCAGTTCTGGGACCTTTCTATAGACGCTTCTGCAGTTTACTATTAGCACATTAATATTGTTATTCCTTGTTGCATTTTGCCTACTCCTGCCTTGCCGCGTCTCAGGAGGCGTCTTGTCGGGCCTAGGGAGGGAATTCTCTAACCTAAAAAAACCCCATGTGCACTCCACACGTACTCCGCTACCCTCGTAGCCGCTTCCGGCGTGTAGTGCACGCCTGACCTATTCAGGGGGACCCTACATTTCTCCACTGATCTCTTGGTCTCCCTTTGGGGATTTTTACCACCCCCTCCCCCCTTTCATCAAATTCTAAATTGTTGATCCCTTGTCAACTGAGAATGTGTCTTATCAACCGATCCCTTCTTATGGTCAAGTTGTGCTACAAATTTCCTGTCTTCTAATTCTATTCAGTATTTCCTCCTAAGTTACACGATCCATCCATCTAATCTTCAGCATTCTTCTGGAGCACCGCATTTTGAAAGTTTCTGTTTCCTTTCTATCTAAACTGCTTATCATCCATGTTTCACTTCCAAACATGGCTACACTCCAGAAAAAGACTTCCTAACATTTAAATCTGTGTTTGACATTAACAGTTTTCTCTCCTTCAGAAATGCTTTTCTTGCCATTGCCACTCCGCATTTTATATCCTGTCTACATTGGTCATCATCAGTTATTCTGCTGCTCAAAGAGCGAAACCTATCTATTACTTTAAGTCTCTGTTTTACTAATCCGATTCCCTTAGCATCACTTGATTTAATTCGATTACATCTCATTATCTTTGTTTTGTTTTTGTTGATGTTCATCTTACGTCCTCTTTAGAAATTAGTAAACTAACGTAGTTTGCATATTTTCACTCTGATGTCATACAGAATAATATTTTGGGGTAACTCAATACTTAGTATTCACTGCTATGATTGAATTATGCTCTATGCAAAATTACACCAGATGGCTTCCTCTTTCATTCCTTACCCCCCAGTCCATATTTGCCTACTATTTTTCCTTCTCTTCCTTTCCCTACTATCGAACTCCAGTCCCCCAGCCCTAAATTTTCATCTCCTTTAACTGTTTGAATCATTTCTTTTAACTCATCAAACATTTCTTCAATCTCTTCATCATCTGCAAATTAAGTTTAAATTCACAAGATAGTGTATGTACACTCCTGGAAATGGAAAAAAGAACACATGGACACCGGTGTGTCAGACCCACCATACTTGCTCCAGACAATGCGAGAGGGCTGTACAAGCAATGATCACACGCACGGCACAGCGGACACACCAGGAACCGCGGTGTTGGCCGTCGAATGGCGCTAGCTGCGCAGCATTTGTGCACCGCCGCCGTCAGTGTCAGCCAGTTTACCGTGGCATACGGAGCTCCATCGCAGTCTTTAACACTGGTAGCATGCCGCGACAGCGTGGGCGTGAACCGTATGTGCAGTTGACGGACTTTGAGCGAGGGCGTATAGTGGGCATGTGGGAGGCTGGGTGGACGTACCGCCGAATTGCTCAACACGTGGGGCGTGAGGTCTCCACAGTACATCGATGTTGTCGCCAGTGGTCGGCGGAAGATGCACGTGCCCGTCGACCTGGGATGCACACCAAGACCGTAGGATCCTACGCAGTGCCGTAGGGGACCGCACCGCCACTTTCCAGCAAATTAGGGACACTGTTGCTCCTGGGGTATCGGCAAGGACCATTCGCAACCGTCTCCATGAAGCTGGGCTACGGTCCCGCACACCGTTAGGCCGTCTTCCGCTCACGCCCCAACATCATGCAGCCCGCATCCAGTGGTGTCGCGACAGGCGTGAATGGAGGGACGAATGGAGACGTGTCGTCTTCAGCGATGAGAGTCGCTTCTGCCTTGGTGCCAATGATGGTCGTATGCGTGTTTGGCGCCGTGCAGGTGAGCGTCACAATCAGGACTGCATACGACCGAGGCACACAGGGCCAACACCCGGCATCATGGTGTGGGGAGCGATTTCCTACACTGGCCGTACACCTCTGGTGATCGTCGAGGGGACACTGAATAGTGCACGGTACATCCAAACCGTCATCGAACCCATCGTTCTACCATTCCTAGACCGGCAAGGGAACTTGCTGTTCCAACAGGACAATGCACGTCCGCATGTATCCCGTGCCACCCAACGTGCTCTAGAAGGTGTAAGTCAACTACCCTGGCCAGCAAGGTCTCCGGATCTGTCCCCCATTGAGCATGTTTGGGACTGGATGAAGCGTCGTCTCACGCGGTCTGCATGTCCAGTACGAACGCTGGTCCAACTGAGGCGCCAGGTGGAAATGGCATGGCAAGCTGTTCCACAGGACTACATCCAGCATCTCTACGATCGTCTCAATGGGAGAATAGCAGCCTGCATTGCTGCGAAAGGTGGATATACACTGTACTAGTGCCGACATTGTGCATGCTCTGTTGCCTGTGTCTATGCGCCTGTGGTTCTGTGAGTGTGATCATGTGATGTATCTGACCCCAGGAATGTGTCAATAAAGTTTCCCCTTCCTGGGACAATGAATTCACGGTGTTCTTATTTCAATTTCCAGGAGTGTATATGTACTGGATCATTATAAATCCAAAGTTAGTAGTACTACTCCATTCACTATTTCAAGTTATTTACACTACTGGTCAAATAGAAATGATGCCAACATCAATGGTGTGTTAAGTGCTACTCAATGTACTATCTAATAAACTACATGTCACATTAAGGGGAGGTTTTGTAATGTGGCAAGTTTTGAGAGAAAGCCTGAGATGGCCATTAAAAGGTACTTGTTAAAGGTGTGGAAATCAGGAAAGCTTCCACTGCTGTGGTAAGGTCCAGAATGCAAACACTAACAGACAGCCCACAATGAGTGTTGTGGAAAGACAAGAGTGGCGAATGAGCATAACCATTAGCTTAAGCTGCTGAAGAACACCAGTGATTGTTCCCTTTTGGGAAACATGTCCAACACCGAATTACTAAACAAAAATATTAATAGTGCTGTGGCGTATATGGAGGGAGACTGAGGAAATGGTCATAGGTTCCAGTGAGGAAGGCATGAGAAGAGCCTATGTATAAAGGAGAGATTAGCAGGAGTGAACACCTGGCCTTAGGTGATAGGCACTTACAGGTAAAAGCCGAGAAGGTGTTTGAAGCTGTGTTGTTTGGAAATACAAAAGCTCTGAACAGAACAAACACACTAATAACTTAGAAAGAAACAAGGAATATTGATGCAATAAGTCTAAGGGTTATATGTGTGTCCAACAGATGCAATCCTGTATGCAAAAGCACCAACTGCAAAGTCATGACTAACTAGACTCTACACTGTAGGCATTTGCACATTATAAATAACAAACAAGGCAGTTTTACGAGGTAGACATAATATCAGATAATGGCACTGTACAATAGTCATTATCACAAGTTGAGTGTTCACATGAAGTGAGTGTGCATATCAGAAAATACTCTACACATACACTTACAAATGAAGGATTATAGATTAATTTAAAAATCTGACCTTACTGACAGTATTTGATTGAAAGTGTGATAAATGCACATCCTTGTCTATGGAAATCATCAATTGATGTTTCATGAAATAGCAATAAGTGTCTGTAGACATGGAATCAAATACTGTTTCATGCAACACATGTAAATTAAGTGCAGAATTATTTGTGTATCGATGGTGATGCAATTCCATTTACATTTGCATTTCAAGTTCATTTTCATTTTATTTCAAGTACAATGATGTGTCAAAGCATTGCAAAAAGTGCATTATGTGGTGGGGAGCTACTTGAGATTCTGTTGGCTATAGCTTGATGACATTGATGGACACAGTGGTGGGAGATGTGCTCTTTGGAGCTGCTGGAAAATGCAAGAAAAGTTTATGTTATGGCCACCATACAGAGAAGGCTGGTTTGATTTTTTCTGATGTGACAGTGAACATTTGCTTACGACCATAGGAGAGTTGTTTTCTTCCTGATCAGAGGTGCAGCCAAGTGACAGATTATGAACAGACTTGTGAGTGTGACTTTGACTGTTGGAACATGTGACAGTATTTTGTCATACAGGGACTTTAGTTTATGCATCACGGCTTGTATTTAGAAGAACTGGTGTATAAATGCACTTACTAATGTGAGAAGACTAAAAGGAGACCATCATCACTCATGTGCTGCTAGTTAAGTTGATAATGGGACATTCTTACTAGACAAACTGACATTTTTATTTCATTAAGTACCACCATTCAGTAGGGAGCTGTATTTTGCTGAATAAATCAGTTACGTAAAATATAAATCTGGAATTTATCATACATTGCTACTGAGCACATTTTTAATGGACACAGTGATACATTATCCCAGCAAAGTTAAGTCACAATAGCTGCCACAGGTGAAATATTGCAATTTATTATTTCGCACTGGCAAAAGCAAATAACACGAGATGACATAAAACATCAATCACATAAGTATGACAAAAGGCAGGTCACAAAGGCAACAGTACAAAAGATATTACACGCTGTATCCCTTCAGCAATTATCTTAGCATTTGGCTAATGGTGTTGCCATACAACCCCCACCACCACTTGCCACCTTCCCCACTGGTAATGTGGAGCTGCTGTCCTAGGAGTATTTGTAGTGTGCCACCTGGCACAGGTACAGACTTGTGATGGCTTCTGTGATATATTGACAGTGTCCAGTGGTGGCAAAGGCTGTGTTGTTGAAGATGAAGGAGTCGTTCGTCGTAGGCTTAGGGCGAAGGGCATGATGTTGAGTCACAGTAACATTTGAGAACACAAAATTGTCTGTGGATCAACGTCGTAATGGTGATAGCTTGTGAGCCGTGAAAGTTACAGGATGCGATTATTTGCACTATGTGAAATAACAGAACTAGGTGTAGGTTGATCCGTAGCATTTGTGACCAGAGAAACTCATGATGCTGATGCAAGCTGGGGCAGAGAAAAATCTCTGTAGTTCATACAAATTTTGGAATTTAACAGTTTATTTTCAGTAGAAGTGTTTGTTTTTTCCTTCCTTATTGGTGAAGCACACTTTAAAATATGAGAATCGTTCAAGATGTAGTTGTGGGCATGTGGAAGCATTAGAATCTACATTGGTTGCCACGAGATCTTGTGCAGGAGAGCAGTGAACCTCACTGTAATGTGGTGTGCCGTGAGGCATGTTGCAGTGCAGAGGATGCAAGCTGCTTGCTTTACCAAGCCATACATAAACTGCCTCAGACCCCATATGGGTTTGTGCTTGCCGTGTGGAAATGTCTTTGTTATAATGATGCAAGAAATGGCACCGAGAATGAGTTCTGTGACATCAGCTAGAAGAAAACTCCATTGTAATGGCCACCTGAAGCCTAAGTTCACAATCATAGTTCATTTCCCAAATGTAGAAATTTCGGAGTTATTAGCAGCTGTAAGCCAAGAGTCAGCTTATGTTTGTTCATCTTGATTCACTGGCAGTACTCTGACATCTGATCCTGACTCAATGAAGTATGTGCATGGAACACAAGTGAATTTGATATATAATCAGCATGATCCACAAGAAGTAGCTGGAATGTTTGGTCACTCCCAAGTTTTGTAAATATTGACACTGCCAGTGATGGGTGTGAAGGCAGATCCCTTGACTGATTTGGTAACAGCTGTTTGTTGGTCATGTTTGATCACAAAAGCATTGAAAAGTTGCAAAGAACTACAAACATCAGTTTTGTCATTGTTGAAGGACAGGCAGTGCTTCTTGGAACATTGGCCAGCTGGGCCAAACCCAGTCACTATGGTCATCTGTAAGCACAAGGAGAGATGCACTTTATTGCTTGAGTTCTCCTTGGTACCTACACCAGTCTGAGGCTCATTCACAGGCACTACAGCACATGTTGCTGTGGGTGTTGTTTTCTGAGTGGTTATTAGGCAACATTTTGTTTATCGCTTCTTTGAGCAACCACTGTAGAGCACTTCTTCTTGCTCCAGCACATGGATCTGTTCTGCTAGCAGAAGCTGCTGCCTTCTAGTAGTGTCAGGTGAGACTATTGCTGTGATCCTATTATCAGTTTGAGGGGACACACCAAACTGACATTTTGCAAATTACTGTCAGCAATGGTCAATGTGAAGACACACTGTCACTGTTTATGGTGATGATGATGAGGTCCCATACTCCGAGGAGCATAGGTGCAATGCGTGAGACCTGCACTGCCAACTAGGCAAGGTCCTAGTGGAGGTGGTTTGCCATCGCCTTGCTCTGATCATAATGGGGATGAATGATGATGATGAAGATGACACAACAACACCCAGTCATCTCATGGCAGGGAAAATCCCTGACCTCACTGGGAATTGAATCCGGGACCCCGTGTGCAAGAAGTGAGAATGCTACCGCAAGACCACGGGCTGCGGAGACTGTTTATGGTAAACACTACATTTTTAACTGTGGATGACAGTTGATTAACATTTCCAAGTCGACGTATGAGTTTCACTTGTGCACTGTTGTAGCCAGTGCCAGACTGAGACTCGGGTACTGGCTTGCGAGATTAAAAACAAGAGCTGCCAGTGCAGCTCAAATGTGATGCCAAAGCTATGATGGAAATTTGTCACCAAAAACATAATTATTTAGGAACTGTTGTAAACATAAGGTCTTTATTTATGTACACGGCGAAGCATATGTTCCTTGAAGTATTGATATTTGCACACAGCGGGGATGGCATGAATAATGTCTGTTAATAATAATAGAGTCTGAGCATCCAAAGTACCAAACATAAGTGTGAACTGTAAATTGACATCAAATGCCATACACCATAAAGGAAAGTTCCAGTATTTTGAACCAGGGATATATGCTGCAGAATTACTGTCACTCAGACATCTGACTCAGCAGACAACACTTACTCATGTTAATATAATCAAGCATGACATATGTTTCGGTGCAAGTGCAGATACTGCAATGCAGCATGTGATAAGTTGAGAATTTAGGTCAGACAAACGACTCTTCTGGAGAACCTGAGCATCTAGGTTCGACTCCTGGTCTGGCACAAATTTTCAGCTTTCACCACTGCAAAGCCGCAATGCCTTGTTTGGCTTGGAGTTATGATTTCCCACCTACTCCTTTCCTTTACTTTTTATCTGTTTACAAATACAGCTGTTGCCAGAGAAGTAAAATGAAACCCTTAGCTCACATAATTACATTATATCCCTAGTATTATTATGCAGTGATTCACTGTAAAAATAACACTAGCCATATTCTATTGTCTGTAATGTGCAGGTGGCACTTGGTACTAAAGTATTTAATTTTCATGATGTGTTCTTGTATTGGATTGCAGATATCTCTAGGTAAACTGTTCCACTTCTTTATTCCTCTACCAACTTACAAGTATTTACCTCACTGTTGTTCAATAATCTCATACTTATTTTGTACTGATGGTCCCTTCCTTTACATACTTTGTCAGTAATCATTTTATGTCTGAAGTTTTCCAAGCCATTCTCCCAGATGTACAGTGGGTTAATTGCCCAAGTCTAGCTCTTATCCTTCTTCATGTGGGATTAAATTTTTTAACAATTTTTGCGACAGTGCTTGTCCTGTGGTGTCTCATTACATACCTACATATGCTTATGCACTGAACAACATGTCGTGTATAAAGTTCCTTGGGGTCCAATTGGTTAAGAAGTTAAAATGCAGTCCTTAAGTAGATAAACTAAACAAGAAGCTCAGTTCAGTGTGTTATGTTCTTGATAGAATCTCTCACTGTATTGGTCTAAAAACAAATGTGTTAGTTTTTTTTTGCATATTTTCACTTGCTGTTGCTGTATAGAATTATCTTCTAGTATTGTGCACTTCAAGTACACTACTGGCCATTAAAATTGCTACACCAAGAAGAAATGCAGATGATAAACTGGTATTTATTGGACAAATATATTATACTAGAACTGACACGTGATTACATTTTCACCCAATTTGGGTGCATAGATCCTGAGAAATCAGTACCCACAACAACCACCTCTGGCTGTAATAACGGCCTTGATACGCCTGGGCACTGAGTCAGACAGAGCTTGGATGGCGTGTACAGGTACAGCTGCCCATGTAGCTTCAACACGATAGCACAGTTCATCAAGAGTAGTGACTGGCGTATTGTGACTAGCCAGTTGCTCAGCCACCATTGACCAGACATTTTCAATTGGTGAGAGATCTGTAGAATGTGCTGGCCAGGGCAGCAGTCGAACATTTCCTGTATCCAGAAAGGCACGTACAGGACCTGCAACATGCGGTTGTGCATTATCCTGCTAAAATGTAGGGTTTCGCAGGGATCGAATGAAGGGTAGAGCCACGGGTCGTAACACATCTGAAATGTAATGTCCACTGTTCAAAGTGCCGTCAATGCAAACAAGAGGTGACCGAGACATGTAACCAATGGTTACCTCATACCATCACGCTGAGTGATATGCCAGTATGGCAAAGACATATACACGCTTCCAATGTGCGTTCACCGCGATGTCGCCAAGCACGGATGCGACCATCATAATGCTGTAAACAGAACCTGGATTCATGCGAAAAAATGACGTTTTGCCATTCATACACCCAGGTTCGTCATTGAGTACACCATTGCAGGTGCTCCTGACTGTGATGCAGCGTCAAGGGTAACCACAGCCATGGTCTCCACTTCTGCAAACATCATACAACTGTTTGTGCAGATGGTTGTTGTCTTGCAAACGTCCCCATCTGTTGACTCAGGGATCGAGACGTGGCTGCATGATCCATTACAGCCATGCAGATAAGATGCCTGTCATCTCAACTGCTAGTGACACGAAACTGTTGGGATCCTGCACGGCATTCTGTATAACCCTCCTGAACCCACTGATTCCATATTCTACTAACAGTCATTGGATCTCGACCAATGCGAGCAGCAATGTTGCGATACAATAAACTGCAATCACGATTGGCTACAATCTGACCTTTATCAAAGTTGGAAACATGATGGTACGCATTTCTCCTCCTTACACCAGGGATCACAACAACATTTTACCAGGCAATGCCAGTCAGCTGCTGTTTGTGTAAGAGAAATCGGTTGGAAACTTTCCTCATTTCAGTACATTGTAGGTGTCACCACCAGTGCCAACCTTGTGTGAATGCTCTGAAAAGCTAATCATTTGCATATCACAGCATCTTCTTCCTGTTGGTTAAATTTCGCATCTGTAGGAATTTTTTTAGTGCCAACACATAGCAGGAATACAACTTCAAGGAGTGACACAAGTGTAGCAAGAGAAGATTTAATGCAGAGATAATTATGAACATACTACTGGCAGGTCACATTCACGGAAATAGTACCTTGGGTAAGTACTCTCCAGCAGTGAATACCAGCGGTAACATTCCAATAAGAATACATCTTAAAGAATTGTTTTTGCCACTGATAACCAAATTAGATTCAGCTAGACTGCACTGGGCCTGGTGGTTTAATGGCAAGGCTTAGGCCTAGAATTTGAAAGGTCATGGATCAAAACATGATCAAGACATGGAATATTTTAGTCTGTCTTTAACATTGAAAGACTTATATTAGATTATAGAGTCATGAAGAACTATTATTATTATTATTAGCTGAGCTGTGAGTTACACAATCACAATACAACTAAAAAACAATTATTTTCAGTAGACTTTGCCTTCTTGTTTAATTGCAAATAGAGTTACGTACTCTGGTGGCAAGAGATTCAATGTGTTTCCTTACAACATAAAGAAAGAAACTGGGAGTGTCTTCCAATTCAAAAGAAAATTAAAAACATAACATATTACCCAACTTTCTACGAATTAATAAAAGACTACTTTGTCCATTATAGGCTGTATTGTGCTTTATTAAAATAGTGCTAATATCTAATTTTGGCCATAATCCATTATCAAGCACACTTCCTACGTCATTTTACATACCATGCTCATCACATTCTTTTATGTCACATACATAAAACCAGAAGTAATACTCCACTTTTAACAAACCGATGTTACAATGGAGAACGACTCACATACCATGTTGAAATACATCATTAACATACATAACATAAGTTATAAATGCCAGACGACTAGTAGCTATACAGTGCAATTTAGATGGCACCAGCCTTTTATTCAAAGAAGCAGAGTTCTTTCTGATTTAGGCTACTCAATTAAATTTAGCTGACATAAACAAGAAAAGTGTTAAGCAGTGTTATGATAATTTAGAGGTAAAGCAATAGACATGTTAGGTTTCTACAATCTCCTTGTCTTGTTAACAAACAGAATAACCTGGCTCATTCCAAACCTGTGAAGGCTCTCTTGCTTGATGGGATCTATGGAACATGATCAAGAAATGACTGGACCTCTTCTGGATTTGTACCTATCCTCTTATTATCCTGTGTGGGTATGAGAAATTAGTTCTTAGTAAAATTTCTAATGTTTTGAGGAAAGACACTAATTCCAGCTTCAATAACTTCCTTGGCTTTGTCCAAACTGCAGTATTTGATTTGCCTGTTTGAATGGTAACTATATTTACTTTGAAATCTATCTTTCAGGTGAATTTTCCTAACAATGACCTATGGATTACAATGGTAATCATTTGAATAGGACAGATACTGCACTGGGTAGATGATGTTTTCTAACAAATAGCACTGCAATTGTTAGGAAGTTGTCAGATGTAAACTATGGTTAGTATGATGCGACCAAGTGAGGGATCAGGGATCCATTTCCAGTGAGCAATCTTAAAAGCTCTGCATTTACTCATTCCACAGAACAATTCATGCACAGCATGCAAAGAGTGACAGAATCTTCACACTAGTAAGGAGCATTCTCAACAATGGGCCTGTTGTCATTCTTAACTGTATTGCCATCCAAATTGTTGACTGGTCCCCCTATTACTATATGATCTTTTCCAAGAACCTTCCCTAAAGAGCATAAATCACAGATGGCATCATTGAGCCTTACACTTAACTTAAAAATCCTACAGTATACCTGTGAACTACTTTCTACATATTTCAACTAGTTCTAACATTCAGACAAGGAGGAAATAATAACTTGGCTGGAAGTTTTTTGGTGTCCATATTGGTGAGAACTTAAACCAGAAAAACAATTTTGGAACTTCTGAATAAACTTTGTTCTGACACATTACCACACACTGCAAATCTTGGGAAGAGACAAATCAGTAAGCCGACGTATTTTCTGTGTATTCATTTAATATCATGTGGAATAATGGAAAAATGGAAATGAGTGTATGGCATCATTGACTGGGAGGCCCCTATTCAGGGAAATTCAACTGCCAAGGGCAAGTCTTATTACATTTGACGCCACATTGGGTGACTGGCGCGCTGGTGATGAGGATGAAATGATGATTAGGACAACACAACACCCAGTCCCCGAGCAGAGAAAATCCCTAACCTGGCCGGGAATCGAACCCAGGCCCGCTAGCATGTGAGGCGAGCATGTTACCACACAGCTAAGCAGGTGGACATATATGGAATCATGTTCTGGGTTAACTCATCTTTGAGAAAGAAAGTGTTCATTGCATTGCTCAAAAAAGTCCAGTGAGAATAATATGTGATGCTCATTCACGATCATGTCCTCGATATCCGTTTGACGAGTTATGCATTTTTACTACTGCCTCATGGTATATTTATTCCCTCATGAAGTTTGTTGTAACTAATCCACTGCAGTACAACAGCTGCAATGATACACATCATTACAATACCTGGCAGAAAAATGAAATTCACTACTCCACATTAAGGTCGTCCTTAGTACAAGAAGAAGTGCATAATTGTACCCCCAAAATTTTTGGTCACTTACCCTATGACATGAAATGTCCAACAGGTAGAAAAGTTAAATTTCAAATCGAAGTGAAAAAGTTTCTTTACATAATATGAATGTGTAATGAGAATGTAAAATGACTTGTTACACATCATAACAATTAATTATACAAATGATCCATGAAACATGAAACTAAGTAACTCAGTCTCCAAAGAACTGAAGCCATTGGAGACAGCTAGACTGAAGCTAACAGACTTGCAGTGTCACCTAGATCTTTGCACTTATTTAGGATTGATGGTAATCTAGTCATCTGGACCAGAACTAATATTACTACAGCCGACTGTAGTTCCCGAAACAGCAAACTCTTCCTGCACTACTACCAAATCAGCATCTAGTTCCAAGGTAAGCTGCTATTTATCAAATATTGTGCAGCAAAAGTGACTATCACTGCATTTCCATAAGTGACACTCTTACATGAATACTGAACATAAAATGGCATTATAATTTAAGAAAAACAAAAATAAAACAATTTACATGCACAGACACCTGTATACTTACGGGTATAGTATGACATGGATGGAACAGGTAGTTGGCTGTGGCCATATAGTAGGAACCATCCGAAAATTCCTGAATTAATTTTGAGAAACGATGGAAAACCTAAAATCAGGAAGGTTGAATAAAGACTAGAGCGTCCATCTTCCTGCAATAGTTTGTACATTTGTTCATAATAGCACTAATAGTATTTGTTTGGTATGCTATGATCATGAAAGATAACACGTTAGGGATTTTTATGCAAAACTGTTTGACAATAAGAATTATTTTACGGCAAATTATCCACATAATTTAGCCGTAGTTTTTAAGCTTAAACATTATGCACACCATAATGAAACTTCTTTTTACGAGAGAAAATGAAAATTGTAAATTTAGATTTTAAGATCGTTTATTGTCACAGAAACAGTGCGTAGGTTAGTTCACAGCTTTTGCACAATCGAGATGAAACAGAGTAATTTCAACTATTAGTTTTGTGAATACTGGCTTTATACGAACCTAGTAGTTGCAATTACACAAAATTATTGGTGTTTTCGTTAAACTAAATGTTTTCGTAAAACTAAATGCTAAAACTTAGCTATAGTTGTAGGATACAACGTCGATGCGGCGTATTTTCTCACTAACAAATATTATCTACTAAGTGCAGATAAACAATACATTACAATAGCTGTGAACGCACTGAACTTCTGTAACTACGAAACATTAAACAGTTACATCTTAGCTACAATTATAGCTAACCAAGAAAGCAATTCAATAATTAGAATCTTGAGCTACATTACAAACCTATATTTCGCCTCAACCTCCATTCAAAACCAGTAATTTACAAAAATGTCAAATCTGCTGTGCTCAAAATTCAAGGGATGAGTTACCTCTGTAGCACTTCGAACAATTTCAATTCGAGCGCTCCGAATATTTCGCTCGTTCGTCGTCTCTCATTGGTTACCTAAAACTGTCTTCCCATTGGCTAAGGGAGCTGACGCATTGCCAACATGTATGCTTGGAAAAAAGGAGTGGTTGACACGATTCTAATATGAACTGAAAAACTGGCATGTCGGATATTATTTCTGCCAGTCAACTTTGGAGCTGTTAAAGGACCTATCTATGCACCAATTTCTCTACCCACCTATCACGCACACTGTTTCGCCCAACAAATTATGTCGTATGTTGCGCTGTCGTGGCAACCATCCCATAAAAGTTCCAACTGCTGTCACTGCGAGCGGAATAAAGATTGTGTTGAAATAAGGCTATAGGCGGACAACTGTCCCAGATTCTGCGGGACCGTCCATCAATGGAACCTCTAATCACGCACTGGAAGAATTAACAAAAAAAGGCCCACAAAACGCCTAACATGTCCAGCATTTTTGTAATTGTAGGAAGTATTGATCGACTTGTCAATACAGAATTATGTTTGACTATATGCAATAGCATTCGTTGTCAAGTGCAAATGAAAGAGAAAGAAATACAGCATAAGAACTTTTTAGCCAGTAAAGCTCCCGCGAAGCCGGCTGCAGTGGTCTAGCGGTTCTAGGCGCTCAGTCCGGAACCGCGCCACTGCTACGGTCGCAGGTTCGAATCCTGCCTCGGGCATGGATGTGTGTGATGTCCTTAGGTTAGTTAGGTTTAAGTAGTTCTAAGTTCTAGGGGACTGATGACCACAGATGTTAAGTCCCATAGTGCTCAGAGCCATTTTTGAGCACCCGCGAAAAGTCGACCGATTAGTCTGTTACGTGGGGGATGTTCAGGTGAAATCATCTGGCTTTGTTTGGAGCGGGAATGTGAGAGGGAAAATGCTGACACTAGTGCCAGCAACATACGGTTGCGCGTGCTAGCTAGTGATTAGCGAATAAATTCATAAAGATGTAACATGCATTCTTGAAAGCGAATTATAAAACCCCTCCTGGAATGCGGTACTTATTTGTAGCAAAGAAAATGAAATAGAATTAAGGGTTTTGTAGTGGATTCGTAAAGCTAATAAATATAAAAACTAAATAAAGTTTATGCTAACAGATTGCCCTGTAGCGTAGCCTAATGTTTACATTTGCACGATATTTTAACGCATTTTGCCTTATTAAGAAAACGTATATTACATAATGGACTAGTCTTTGAAATTTATTTTGATGTAAAAGTCCGTTACGTAACTTGTACCTCATACTCTAGCTCTAGTAATGTTTTAAACTGAGAGTTTACAAGTAGTGGAGTGGAAGAATTTCGTAGTAATTGCTTTGTGTCTATAAAGAAAATTACCAGCGATAGCTTTTTTTCTCCCTAAAGTTGCTTTTTTTTTTAAAGGATATAGAATTAATTAACTGGTGTAGTTTACAGAATCTGCCTGCAGTGGCTTCTGGTGCTATCTAATGAATAATTTGACCTGCTTCACATTCCTGGAGGCTCTCCATGTTGACATTTATTATGAGCGAATCAATGAATTAACTTGTATCTCGTCTATGAGATTTAGTTTGCAAAGAAATACACTTTTATGCGTTATCATTGTGGAAGATATTGTATTGTGGCACATTGGACTCCATGAGAGTAAAACGGAGGATTGAGAAGCCAATGTGGTATGTGAACAAGAGACCCACTTACCGTTTAGCGTGTTCCCTTAATGCTGTGATACTATCAGTGAGAAAATAGTCATACATACATTGTATCAATAGAAACCTCAAACTTTCTGCAAATGGTGCAGTTATCTATAATGAAGTACTGTCTGAAAGAAGCTGCATAAATATTCATTTGGATCTTAATAACATTTCAAAATGGTACAAGGGTTGGCAACATGCTTTTAATGTCCAGAAATGTAAAATTGTGCACTCCACAAAACGAAGGAATATAGTCTCCTGTGACTATGATTACAGTGAGTGACTGTTGGAATTGACCAACTCACATAAATACCCGAATGTAGGCTCAGTAATGGGTAAACCAGGTGATAGACTTCAGTTTATTGGTGGAATGCTGGGGAAGTGCAATCAACCTATAAAGGAGATTCCTTACTAACCACTTGTGCGGCCAGTTCTAGAAAATTGCTCAAGTGCCTGGGGCCCATACCCAATAGCATTAATAGGGAATATTGAACGTATCCAGAGAAGGGCGGCACAAATGGTCACAGGTTTGTTTGATCCATGGAAACATCACAGAAATACTGAAGGAACTGAACGGAAATTCTCTTGAAGATAGACGTAAACTATTCCGAGGAAGTCTACTAATGATGTTTCAAGAACCATCTTTAAATTATGACTTTCGGAATATACTGCAATCCCCTATATATCGCTCACATAGAGATGGCGAGGACAAGTTTAGAATAATTATTGCATTCAAACAATCATTCTTCCTGTGCTCCATACATGAATGGAATGGGGAGAAACTCTAATAACTCGGACGTATGCTCTGCAGTGCACTTCATGTGGTTTGCAGAGTATAGATGTAGATGTATTTGGAGGGAGTGGCGTGAAATGAGGAAGAATAAGCTCCTGTCGCCGATCAGTTAAACTGACTGCTCAGTATTTATATACCTCTTTCCAGTCACTCAACTGAGTTAGTGCCAAACTAATGTTTATTAAATCTAAAAAATCACAATATTTGATTTCTCCAATCAGTTGTAATAACCACTGCATGGCCAATCTCTGTAAACAGTGACTGAGTTAAGGTAAATAACCGGGCAGTAAGCCTAAACCATCAGTCACAGTAGAAATTCACTGAAGGTCTGACGAGACCAAACACCATCAACTGGCATACCTATTGGATTAACGGAAACCTTCGGTACTGCTTCACCAACTCACAATCAGTCTTTCACCTTTCAACCTAATCTAGGCATCAAGCCTACATATCAGTATTTCACAAGTAAGACCCTATATTCACATTCATTGGCATCACCAACTCACAAACAAATCGCACCTTTGAACCTAAACTGTAAGTCTGGCTATGGTACTTTATTTCTGGAGTTTCTGTGGTACTGCCTTCTACCTGGGATCTGTGCAGCCATGCTTATCCCCACAACTGACACCGTATACAGTACAGGTTGGAGACAGGTGGGTAGGCCTACTGCTAAGGCTTTTGTTATGCCCCAGAATGAAGACATTCTCAGTCTCTGTCACGAAGAATCTATTGAGGATCTGAGAAAAACAACAACTAGACTTTACTATTGTCGTTTGCATAAGGAATCTAGATAACTATTAAAATCCGTTAATCATCCCGTACAAACTGAAATATCGATATTGAATACCGTATGTTCAAATATAGAAAATTTCTGACTTCGATAAGAGCATTTTTATTTAGGGAATGTAATTATTTTATTCACAAACTGCAAGAAAAATTATTTCACGTATATTGAGGAGTATTATTGTTCAAAATTCAGTAAGTTGAATGTAATTGTTGAGATTCAAGTGGCTTCGGCAGATTTCATTTTTTTTGTCAAGAAAAAGCACAGTCGAATAATCAGAATGTTATAACATTAGTATGATCAGTCTTCCTTCATCATATGATGATTATCTCTCAGAGAATATGGCACCAGTTAAATGTGTTATCACCAAATGTGCGCTATTGTAACTGTGCCAAGGCACAGTGTGTTTACATGGACTCTTTTATGACAGAATATTGTGAAAATGTTCTACATTTGTATGGTTCGCATATGACAGAAATGTATGGTTGATGTGTAGATGTACAATATTTTCTCCTTGAAGATGATTGTATTGAAACCGGTAGAGAATAAACATGAAATTGTACAGCTTATGGCACAAATATGTTTTCTCCAAGTTACAGAGTGTGCATAAAGTCTGGGAACACTCTCAACTATTTATTGCACAAGAACTGAACATTGTACAGATGTCATACATATTGCATTTCGAAGAGAAACTCTGAAAGTTTTTTTTTTTTCCTTCAGACACTCGATATCCGAACCATGAGTGATCTGGCAGACGTCAATACGGAAATCGAATTCTTGCCATACATGTCCCAGCATGGCATCATCGACTGTGGCAGTCACTTGTCATGTTCTCTCCCGGAGCTCTGCTACGTCGCGAAGTAGAGGCGGTACATACACCAAATCTTTAATATGTCCCCGCAGAAAAACGTCGCATGGAGTGAGATCTTGTGACCGGGGAGGCCGTTTCGTGAAACAGCTGTCCCCTTCTGTAGCACGGCCATGTTTACAACGAGTGCTGACTACTGGCAAATTACCAAACTACGCTGTGGCAGTATACATGAACAAAAAAAAAAAAAAAAAAAAAAACTTCCAGGGTTCCTCTTCAAAATGACATACGCATGATATCTGTACAGTGTTTGGGTCTTGTGCAATAAATAATTGAAAGTGTTCCAGGACTTTATGTACGTGTTGTATTTAACAGTTGTACGCAACCACCTGCTGAAAGCTCTATTCAGTATACATACAATTGGACTGGGAAATAGTGACATCACATCAAGCTATGGTTTGTTTTAGGGTCAATTAAAAAAGAAAAGCTTCCCCAACCTACAAAAAATGTCCCATCAATTTAGAAACTTCTGCACAGGAACTTACAAGATAGTCAGACACTCCAGAAGACATGATTAGTATGCGCAATGAAGAAAATAAATCATTAGGTCAACTAATTTCATACACTTAATAAAATTTCGTTGAAACATGCAATCAATGAAAAATAAAATACAGCAATTTGAAGTGGAACTCCAATATTTGAACTACATAGTAGTATGTTTGACTGAGCACTAGAGTAAAGCGGAGTAATCCATCATAGAGTGTAGCATCCGTATCAAAGGACTTCATGAAATGGTGAAGTATCATACAGTTTTGCAGAAAAGGAACATAGTATAAATTAGCGAAAACGAGTGAGGGGAAATGCTGACGTAATCAGCGCTCGCCGCTGCTAATAGAAACTGCAACGTTTTAGCTTCACCACGCACTTTGACACTACAACTGCTAGGTCGCTGGCGTTGGTACAAATGAAAAAACGGGGAAGTCGACACGAAATGTTCCAGACAGATCTATTACGTATGTGCATCCTTCTGACTGGAGTGTTGAGGGCCTTCGGCCGCTTACTTATAACATGGAACACCTATAGCCGTCGTTACGATGGCAGTGCTTCAGTAAACCATCTTCATGCCTTAAATGACGCTGAGAGGTTAACGCTGATCGTATACACAATTCATCAGTGGCCAACATCTGTGAACTGGTTTTTGCAGACTACTTGTACCAACAATGTTCTCTCTCCAAGCATCAGCTGGTTGTATGCGGAGTTAAACTCCTCGGCGTCAGTTAAGGCCTGAGAATGGTGTAGTGAACCACAGAAACTGGTAGCCACATAATAAATAACATCGTAACGATAGCTGCAGTGTTCCATTTTATTAAGAATCCGATGTGCGACGAAACCAAACGACGGACCCATCGTACACTTTTTAACGTGCCACTTACACGCAGTTACCTTTGTTAGAGAAGTGGTTGGTTATCGCCAAGCTTAAATCTGCATAGCTTTCCTTCCAATTCATTCTCTAAGGAGGAAAGGAAGGCTGAAAGCTTGTTAATGTACAGAATATCTAATAATAAATCAATACTTAAATATACCGTTCTAAAACTGGCAGATGTTATTTTTATAGGCACATACGGCGATATTTCTTTCGTCGATATATGGATATATCGATACTTTTTGGATGTGCAGGCTGACAATTATAGCAATACATGAAAAAAACGTAAATTCGTTTCTAACTAAAGTGTGCAGACAGTTTATTCAACATGTAAACGTCACTACAGATTTTCGAATTTAGGTTATGGCATGTTCGATAGGCCTGCCATCATTGACTATGATGTGGCGCAGACGAATAGCAAAACTCTGCATGACCCGCTGAAGTGTTGGACCACCGATGCTGTCAATGACCTCTTCAGTGGCTGTTTTCAACACAGCAATGGTTTTTGGGTTATTGTTGTATACCTTGTCTTTAATATAGCTCCACAAAAAGCAGTCGCATGTGTTCAAATCCGGAGACTATGGCGGCCAATTGAGGCCCATGCCAATGGCCTCTGGGTACCCTGGAGCCAGAATGAGGTCCCCAAAAGGCTCCTCCAGGACCTCACTCTTCTGTTTCGATGGGGTCGAGCGCCGTCTTGCAAGAACCACATCGTGTCGAAATCAGTATCACTTTTGGATAATGGGAATGAAATCAGCTTCCAAAGCCATCACGTGCCGTTCGTTAGTCACCGTGCCATCAAGGAAAATCGCACCGATTATACCGTGACTGGACATTGCACACCACGCAGTCACCCGTTGAGGGTGGGGACACTTCTCGATCGCGAAATGCGGATTCTAAGTCCCCCAAATGCGCCGGTTTTGCTTATTGACAAACCCATACAAATAAAAGTGGGCTTTGTCGTTAAACCAAACCATGCAAGCGCATACTAATTCCCATCATTCCCTGTGGCCAGCTGTGCAGTTTGAACGTCCTAACGCCAACCGCTCAGAAGTTATGACGATTTTATCTCGTATAGTTCAATAATTGTCACTCTGTACCTAAGGCCGATGACGATGTTGATGTTTGTGAAGACAGTAACTGTTGTCGAAAGAACAGAATACTGTTGATGACCGTGCAGCTTTTTCCCTGGAATAAATGATGACTAACTGAAAACCCTCAGCTGCCGACAGGTGTTGTTGATATACCTCGATGCGGACAGTTGAAAATATGTGCCACGGCCGGGACTCGAACCCGGGATCTCCTGCTTACATGGCATACGTTCTAGCTATCTGAGCCACCGAAGACACAGATGAATAGCGCGACTGCAGGGACTTATCCCTTGGACGCTACGGGATACTCTACCTGTGCTGCTAGAACATGTGCTTTTACAAGTATGACACAACATGTGCTTCATGCACGATGGAGCTCCTGCGCCGGCCGTGGTGGTCTCGCGGTTCTAGGCGCTCAGTCCGGAACCGTGCGACTGCTACGGTCGCAGGTTCGAATCCTGCCTCGGGCATGGATGTGTGTGATGTCCTTAGGTTAGTTAGGTTTAAGTAGTTCTAAGTTCTAGGGGACTTATGACCACAGCAGTTGAGTCCCATAGTGCTCAGAGCCACTTGAACCATTTTTGAAGCTCCTGCACATTTCAGTCGAAGTGTTCGTACGCTTCTCAACAACATATTCGGTGACCGATGGATTGGTAGAGGCGGACCAATTCCATGGCCTCCACGCTCTCCTGACCTCAACCCTTTTGCCTCTCATTTATGGGGGCATTTGAAAGCTATTGTCTACGCAGCCCTGGTACCAAATGTAGAGACTCTTCGTGCTCGTATTGTGGACGGTTGTGATACAATACGCCATTCTCCAGGGCTGCATCAGCGCATCAGGGATTCCATGCGACGGAGGGTGGATGCATGTATCCTCGCTAACGGAGGACATTTCCTGTAACAAAGTGCTTGAAGTCACGCTGGTACGTTCTGTTGCTGTGTGTTCCCATTCCATGATTAATGTGATTCGAAGAGAAGTAATAAAATGAGCTCTAACATGGAAAGTAAGCGTTTCCGGACACATGTCCACATAACATATTTTCTTTCTATGCGTGTGAGGAATGTTTCCTGAAAGTTTGGCCGTACCTTTTTGTAACACCCTGTTTGGGTATATCGTTGCTATTTTTCGATACACCGAAAGCCGGTAATGATAGGTTTTAAATATCGGTGTATCGGGTTCTCGACAGATTTAAAAATATCAACAGTCCTACTCCAACGCACCTGGTACAAAAGCAACTCCGGGTACGGCGTCTGCGCCCCCGCCGCTGCCAGAGGCAGCAATTGCGGCGACAAGCGGGCTAACGAGGACTTCCCTCTGAGGTGGCGCAGGCCCACGTGGTGGACGCGGGCCGCCACTTAACGCACCGCTCCGTCCACAGGCGGGCGGGACGACGCCAAAGTGGCGCTCTCTGGCCCCGGTACGTGTTTGGCCGAGGCCGTTGACCCTACTCGGATGCACTGGGCGGAGAATGAGTCACCGGTAACTTGGGTCATCAATATTGGTGCAAGCTCAGAGCGGACCACTGTCTCCCGATACGTCTTGCCTGTGGAGTGACGCACACAGCAGGCGAAATGCGAAGGATAGTCCGTGGCGACTACATCCACACCCACTCGCTGCAAACAGTTGTACAGCACATTGCGTAAAGCGAAACATACAGAAAAGAAGGGGGAAACAGAAATAAACTTCACACGTTGAGGGAGCGTGCGGTGTTATTTCTGTGAAAGTCGACTCAAATTTTGCAAAGAACTCGGCAGAATCAGCCCATGTAGGGGAAGGCGGGGCAAGGCGGGGAGGCGGGGCAAGGCGGAGAGGTGGGGCAAGACGGGGAAGGGCTATAAGCTACAGTTAGAGTGCTGCCATCTGTGGATAGCTACGTCAACATCAACAATACACAGGTTCCAGTGTGTTGACATCGCTGAACCTTAGTCTGACGGCGGTTTCTGTGAGCTTTGCAAGGTACGTCCAATTGTTATACTGATTTGCAATGTTTTACACCCTCTGAGGTCCTAAAACATGTGTTTCGTGAACATTTGTCCAGACTGTATATATAGCACTGAATAGTGCGTCTTATTAACAGTAAACTGCTGTGTCAGCAGTCAATGTTCACTAAATAGTGTTCATGTAGGCGTATCATAACCTGACAGCATGGTAGGGGGCAAGACGGGGTGCGGCAAGATGGGGAGCTTCCCCCTCCTGCCCTTACTATTTGTCCAACCTTTACGTTCTTGTCGTCTCATGTGTTTACCTGGCTGCAGGTTCTGAACACGTACTTGCGTGCCTCAGCGATACAGATAGCCGTACAGTAGGTGCAACCACAACGGAGGGGTATCTGTTGAGAGGCCAGACTAAACGTGTGGTTCCTGATTAGGGGCAGCAGCCTTTTCAGTAGTTGCAGGGGCAACTGTCTGGATGATTGACTGATCTGGCCTTGCAACATTAACCAAAACAGCCTTGCTGTGCTGGTACTGCGAACGGCTGAAAGCAAGGGGAAACTACGGCCGTAATTTTTCCCGAGAGCATCCAGCTTTACTGTATGATTAAATGATGATGGCGTCCTCTTGGGTAAAATAGTCCCCCATCCGGATCTCCGGGTGGGGACTACTCAAGAGGATGTCGTTATCAGGAGAAAGAAAACTGGCGTTCTGCGGATAGGAGCGTGGAATGTCAGATCCCTTAATCGGGCAGGTAGGTTAGAAAATTTAAAAAGGGAAATGGGTAGGTTAAAGTTAGATGTAGTGGGAATTAGTGAAGTTCGGTGGCAGGAGGAAAAGACTTCTGGTCAGGCGACTACAGGGTTATAAACACAAAATCAAATAGGGCTAATGCAGGAGTAGGTTTAATAATGAACAGGAAAATAGGAACCCGGATAAGTTACAAGAACAGCATAGTGAACGCATTATTGTATCCAAGATAGATACGAAGCCCACACCTACTACAGTAGTACAAGTTTATATGCCAACTAGCTCTGCAGATGACGAAGAAATTGAAGAAATGTATGATCAAATAAAAGAAATTATTCAGATGGTGAAGGGAGATGAAAATTTAATAGTCATGGGTGACTGGAATTCGGTAGTAGGAAAAGGGAGAGAAGGAAACGTAGTAGTTGAATATGGACTGGGGCAAAAAATTAAAGAGGAAGCCGCCTGGTAGAATTTTGCACAGAGCACAACTTAATCATAGGTAACACTAGTTCAAGAATCATGAAAGAAGGTTGTATACATGGAAGAAGCCTGGAGATACTGACAGGTTTCAGATAGATTATATAACGATAAGACAGAGATTTAGGAACCAGGTTTTAAATTGTACATTTGCAGGGGCAGATGTGGACTCTGACCACAATCTATTGGTTATGACCTGTAGATTAAAACTGAAGAAACTGCAAGAAGGTGGGAATTTAAGGAGATGGGACATGGATAAACTAAAAGAACCAGAGGTTGTGCAGAGTTTCAGGGAGAGCATAAGGGAGCAATTGACAGGAATGGGGGAAAGAAATACAGTAGAAGAAGAATGGGTAGCTCTGAGGGATGAAGTAGTGAAAGTAGCAGAGGATCAAGTAGGTAAAAAGACGAGGGCTAGTAGAAATCTGTGGGTAACAGAAGCAATATTGAATTTATTTGATGAAAGGAGAAAATATAAAAGTGCAGTAAATAAAGCAGGTAAAAAGGAATACAGACGTCTCAAAAATGAGATTGACAGGAAGTGCAAAATGGCTAACCAGGGATGGCTAGAGGACAAATGTAAGGATGTAGAGGCTTATCTCACTAGGGGTAAGATAGATACTGCCTACAGGAAAATTAAAGAGACCTTTGGAGTTAAGAGAACCACTTGTATGAACACCAGGAGCTCAGATGGAAACCCACTTCTAAGCAAAGAAGGGAAAGCAGAAATGTAGAAGGAGTATATAGAGGGTCTATACAAGGGCGATGTACTTGAGGACAATATTATGGAAATGGAAGAGGATGTAGATGAAGATGAAATGGGAGATACGATACTGCGTGAAGAGTTTGACAGAGCACTGAAAGACCTGAGTCGAAACAAGGCACCCGGAGTAGACAACATTCCATTGGAACTACTGACAGCCTTGGGAGAGCCAGTCCTGACAAAACTCTACCATCTGGTGACAAGATGTATGAGACAGGCGAAATACCCTCAGACTTCAAGAATAATATAATAATTCCAATCCCAAAGAAAGCAGGTGCTGACAGATGTGAAAATTACCGAACAATCAGTTTAATAAGTCACGGATGCAAAATACTAACGCGAATTTTTTACAGACGAATGGAAAAACTGGTAGAAGCCGACTTCGGGGAAGATCAGTTTGGATTCTGTAGAAATACTGGAACACGTGAGGCAATACTGACCCTACGACTTATCTTAGAAGCTACATTAAGGAAGGGAAAAACTACGTTTCTAGCATTTGTAGACTTAGAGAAAGCTTTTGACAATGTTGACTGGAATACTCTCTTTCAAATTCTGTAGGTGACAGGGGTAAAATACTGTGAGCGAAAGGCTATTTACAATTTGTACAGAAACCAGATGGCAGTTATAAGAGTCGAGTGATATGAAAGGGAAGCAGTGGTTGGGAAGGGAGTGAGACAGGGTTGTAGCCTGTCCCCGATGTTATTCAATCTGTATATTGAGGAAGCAGTAAAGGAAACAAAAGAAAAATTCGGAGTAGGTATTAAAATCCATGGAGAAGAAATAAAACCTATGTGGTTCGCCGATGACATCGTAATTCTGTCAGAGACTGCAAAGGACTTGGAAGAGTAGTTGAACGTAATGGATAGTGTCTTGAAAGGACGATATAAGATGAACATCAACAAAAGCAAAACGAGGATAATGGATTGTAGTCGAATTAAGTCGGATGATGCTGAGGGAATTAGATTAGGAAATGAGAGTCTTAAAGTAGTAAAGAAGTTTTGCTATTTGGGGAGCAAAATAACTGATGATGGTTGAAGTAGAGGGGATATAAAATGTAGACTGGCAATGGCAAGGAAAGCGTTTCTGAAGAAGAGAAATTTGTTAACATCGAGTATAGATTTAAGTGTCAGGAAGTCATTTCTGAAAGTATTTGTATGGAGTGTAGCCATGTATGGAAGTGAAACATGGACGATAAATAGTTTGGACAAGAAGAGAATAGAAGCTTTCGAAATGTGTTGCTACAGAAGAATGCTGAAGATTAGATGGGTAGATCACATAACTAATGAGGAAGTATTGAGTAGGATTGGGGAGAAGAGAAGTTTGTGGCACAACTTGACCAGAAGAAGGGATCGGTTGGTAGGACATGTTCTGAAGCACCAAGGGATCACCAATTTAGTACTGGAGGGCAGCGTGGAGGGTAAAAATCGTAGAGGGAGACCAAGAGATGAATACACTAAGCAGATTCAGAAGGATGTAGGTTGCAGTAGGTACTGGGAGATGAAGAAGCTTGCACAGGATAGAGTAGCATGGAGAGGTGCATCAAACCAGCCTCAGGACTGAAGACTACAACAACAACATTATACGTTGAATATAATTGTAAATATAATGGTATTCGTTATTACAACGTTTCCTAATTAATTACAAAGTATACCTCGGTTTATATGGTCAATAAAAATACACAAAACGCACACCGAGTAATTAGAACTGATAGAGGTAGCCCGCGAAAATGGGGTTGTATTGCTGTGTTTGCCACCACACTGCTCACAACGTCTTCAACCATTTGACGTGGCATTTATGAAACCTCTCAGTAAATTTTACGAAGATAAAGTAAGATCGTGGCTTCGCACTCATCCTGGAAAAGTTGTTACGCTGCATCAGATCGCAAGTTCATTCGGCAAAGCCTTCATTCATTCAGCTACCAAAAAATGGTTCAAATGGCTCTGAGCACTATGGGACTCAACATCTTAGGTCATAAGTCCCCTAGAACTTAGAACTACTTAAACCTAACTAACCTAAGGACATCACACACACCCATGCCCGAGGCAGGATTCGAACCTGCGACCGTAGCAGCCCCGCGGTTCCGGACTGCAGCGCCAGAACCGCACGGCCACCGCGGCCGGCTCAGCTACCATGTCCGCAGCAGTGAACGGGTGTCGGAAGACAGGCATTTTGCCTGTAAACAGAAATGTGTTTCAAGAAATTGATTACCTTCCCTGTTCAAGCATAGAGTAAATGTCTCTGGCGTGAGCATTGCGTTCTGCGCATGTTTTCAACATTAAACCAGGATTGTCACGTGTTTTCGGACTTCGCTGTGCGTGTGTGCTTTCTGCAGAGTTTGAAGTTTATAATATCAAGAGTTTTTGTGGTGTTTCACCGTCTGTTGATAGTGCAATAGCCAGGGTGAATTACTGTTGTTGCTACGGAAGCAAAGAAATATATGTGAAAGGTGGAATACTAACTTTTCATGGGTACTTACCATGTAGCTCTAATTATAGTTATCATATTAGTAAGAGACACTGTATATGTTTAAAAATTTCGAGACGCCTTATAATTAAGGCTTGATTCTGTGGACCTATTTTTCTACGATTTTATGACTATATAACAAATATTACGGCTCGTACAAAATCTTACAAACAATCGCTTCCTCTCGTAAATTTGCTAGTGGAACAGGAAAGGGATTGGTTAGTAGTTTCAGCAAATACTATCCTCCATGCATTCATCAGTGACTTGTCGATTATGTATATAGATTATTCAGTCAACTATTTATTTAATAAACTGGGAGCAAATACTTAAAATGCGTTAAATAAATACCTCAAAGTGCCACCAGTAAGAAAAATTGTGCTTTAGGTCGCAAAAACGAGAAAATAAATACACAGAAATACAAGAAAAAAGGACGAATTAGCAGGGATAAATCGTTAATGTGTGGCAAACTCGGTGTTTTTCGGACACTTGCAGAAGTACTAGCGTACTGTCAAGTCGTTTTGCAGGACTATGACTGCAAAAATGTACGTCAGGCTCTGTAATACTATAAAGTGCCGTATCACACCGAAAACTACCAAAAATCGAGTGCATCTGAACCATGACACCTATCGCAAATAAGCATAATGTAATATCACTTGCACTTAAAAGTTACATAGCTGGTTTATTTCCGGTATCGAATGGATACTGTTAAAATGTCTGCCCAACATATATAAATAATCCACGACACGTATGAAAAGAATTCGTCTGTACTAGGGATGTAGTGACATTCTACATATACAGGGCGCTCTACGGACAAACACACGACGTCCCGAGATCACGTGACCAGGCCGGCAATGTATGTTGACAACACAAAATCTGTTCTGCGCATGTGAATGCTCACTCCAGAGATACTTACTCTGTGTGTTCAACTAAGACATTCATCAAGCTCACACATCTGAAGTTACAGAAACGGAAGACCAAATACCAGAGATGTTGTCAAGACGTAAAACATCTGAACAATTAACAACTGACGATCAAGCCTCTGTTTCGTCTAACTTTCAGGTTCCCAGCCCTGAAATGGTGTTAGCTATTGAGAAGGTGGATAAAGAAACTAAAAGAAACCAACTAACAGGCGTGGAAAACCCTTTGTTTTAGCCCAATCTCCTTATAGAAGTTAACTATCTGAAGAAATTAAACGAAAAGAAGCCCCCAAACGTGCTGCATGTAAACGAAAACTCTTCTCAAAGACGTTTAATAAACCTGGGATAGCAGCCAAAAGGACATAACGACAACGAAAGAGTGACGAACGTTACCGACATCTTAACCACCCCTTCATGCTCAAGGGATAATAAACTGAGGTCGAATGACAACGAGGAAGAGAGTGAAGAATGTTTACAGTGCTATGACTTCTCTGAAGGAGGCTGGATACGGTGTATTAACTGCGGACGCTGGGTCCTCGACACTTGTGCAGGGATAGAAAGCGATGACGACGAAGCTGTCCACACTTGTGTACTATGTGAAAGTAAGAGGCCTAAATAAAACGTAATACCTGATTCTACAATCCGCAGAACCATGTTTCGAAACCTTATCGTCACATGATTTCGTTATTCCAGTCCTTATTTAAGCTTTAGAGATGAATTAATGCTAGTTCCTCTTCTTACCCCGCATATGGGGCAAGACGGGGAATTGGTAGTTTATGTTTCAAATCAAGATATTTCTAACTAAATGTAACAAGTTTGCAGGTTTCTTTGCATGCTATTGTAATTCAATGGTTAAGTAAACAAATGATAATCAAACTTACTTGAATTTGTTTATTTTTGTCCCTTTTGTAAGGGTTTACAGTTAGCTTCCCCATCTTGCCCCGCCTTATCCTAATGGCACGACTTTCCGCCCTCTCTGGCCTGGACACGTACACTGATTAGGTTGGGAAGACTGTCCTAAGGCTGTCGTATCTCCTCTCCGTAGGCGAGCTGGTCCACAACTGTCGTAATTGGTCTTTGATATCCTGGGAACCGGCAGGGGGACAGAGCTGATATCACAGACGGTCCCCTAACGTTCTATTGGGGACTGATACTGGATCTTCATGACCACAGGAGTACTTCAACATCACGCAGACAGTTTGTAGAGAAACGTGCCACAGGTTGATAAGAATTGTCCTGTTGAAAAACGGCAACACGATACTGCCGCATGAGAGATGAGGCGTGACGACGCACGATGTTGGTGGTGTACTGTTGTGCCTTCAGAGCTGTCTCAACTGCCACCAGCCGTGGCCTGAAGTCACGCCTGATGGCTCCCCATATCAAGACGCCAGGAGTAATATTACCGTCTGTCCAAAATATTGGAAGAATGAGACATTTCCGTATATCGCTACACCACCAGTTGACGATGGTCACATGGGGTAGTGGAGAACTGCAGTTTATCACTGAGTGCAGAGCAGTGTCGTTCATCAGTTGTTCGTGCTCCCCGGGCACGGCACGACTCCAAACATAACCGTGAGTGTAATCTGCCTGCGCATGGCATGTATACTCCCTAGTGCAACTGTTGCTAGTTTCTGACCGGCAGTGTGTCGCAGGCAGGTCTCGGATGGCAGATCCAGATGCGAAGCAGTTATGACATGCTTCGTGCACAATGCGGCGATCCTTCCTCATGGTGGTGTGACGTGATCCACTAGAACCTCGTCTGTGAGAATGCCTGCCCTCACATTTGCATCCAGTCCAACATCCAGACCACTGTCACTCCTGAATGCCCCACAATGCTAGATATTGCACGATTCGCCGGCCGAGGTGGCCGAGCGGTTCTAGGCGCTACAGTCTGGAACCGTGCGACCGCTACGGTCGCAGGTTCGAATCCTGCCTCGGGCATGGATGTGTGTGATGTCCTTAGGTTAGTTAGGTTTAAGTAGTTCTAGGGGACTGATGACCTCAGAAGTTAAGTCCCATAGCGCTTAGAGCCATTTTTTTGCACGATTCGGGCGGCTGATCAAATGGACACCTGTGGTGAGGCCCATTTCAAACACTGTCAGGTACTGATAACACTGCCTCACACGAGTACGCAGCATCTCCGTGTCCTCCACAGTGATTACTCAACATCTGTCTCATCACACCCGTAGTATTCCCGACCAGGCCTGGTAACAACACCCTGGTGGCTACTCTAGCTGTCGCAAAGGACTGCAACTCCTAATCATTTACATACCCACCAACGGTGCCCACGTGTACCAAGTTTCATTGATATCGGGCCGTATCTCCAAGTCGTAAAGAATACAGCAATCAGCTACTATAGATGTTTATTGCATACCTAGATTTCGGTCACTGTGTGCCCGTCTTCAGTGCAGTAAACGTGAGTTATAGGCTGTTACTTAAGATCATGGCTGGCATTAGACACAAGTGGTAAGAGATATCGCACATACTGTCCCTGTACGTAGCCATATTTGTAATTTTTCCTTCAAGAATGGTCAGTTCCCTGACAGAGTACTCAGTAATAAAGCCGTTTTATAAAAAGGGAGAAAGGGATAATGTAGACAATTTTACACCTGCCATCTGTGTTTGCTGAAGTTATGTAAAGGCTGTGTATGTAAGGGTAATTGATCATTTTATTTCACATAATCTACATCCACATCATACTCCGCAAGCCACCTAATGTTGTGTCACGGCACCACTACCTGATTCCTCCAATCCTGTTCCACTCGCGAATAGTGCGCCAGAAGAATGATTGTCGGCAAAGTTCTGTATAATTTCTCGTACTTTCTCCTCGTGGTCAATACGCGAGATATATGTGGGGGGGAAGTAATATGTTGTCCGATTACTCCTGTAAAGTTCTGTCCCGAAATTTCAATAGTAAGTCTCTCCGTGATGCACAACACCTCTCTTGTAACATCTGCCAGTGGAGTTTGTTTAGCATCTCCGTAATGCTCTCTCGTCAGCTAAACAATCCCATCACGGAACACGCCGCACTTCGTTGGATCTCTATCTCCTCTATCAGTCCTAACTGGTAAGGATCTCAGACACATGATCAATACTCAAGAATCGGGCGAACTAGCGCCTTATGAGCCACTTCTTTCGTGGATGAGCTACATTTCCTGAAGATTCTTCCGATGAATCTGAATCTGGTGTCTGTTTCTCCCACTGTATGTTTTATGTGGTCGTTCCACTTAACGTCGCTCTGGATAGTTGCGCCTAGATATTTTACGGCAGACGCTGTCTCCAGCTGTTTGTCATCAATAGCGTAGCTGTACAGTAGTGAATTTCTTTTCATATGTTACATTTATTTACGTTCAGGGTCAACTGCCAGAATCTGCTCCATTCATCAGTTCTCTGCAGGTCGTTCTGCAAGTTCTTACTATCTTTTGGCGTTGCTACTTTGATATGAACTACTGCATCATCTGCGAATAGCCTTAAGGGGCATCCGACGCTTTCTACTAGATCCTATCACACTTCCTTGTGGTACTCCGGACACTACCTACACATCTGTCGATTTAGTTCCGTTAAGAGAGACGTGTTGTGCTATATCTACAAGGAAGTCTTGAATTCTATAGCAGGTCTGCTCCGATACTCCGTAAGCTCGTATTTTTTTCTTTAAACGGCAATGCGGGATGGTGTCAAATACCTTACTGAAATCAATCTGAGCGTCGTTGTCCACTGCGTCTCAAGGAGGAACAGAGTGAGCTGAGTTTCACAGGATCTCTGTTTGCGGAATCTATGTCGATTTTTATAGAGGAGATGTTCATTTTCCAAAAACGTCATAATTCTTGAACTTACAACATGTTCCATAATTCTACAACAGATTGACGTCAACGATATAGGTCTCTCATTGTGTGGATCTGTCTTACGGCCTTTCTTAAAATCGTGAATGACCTGCACTTTTTTCCAGTCGTTAGGTACCTTTCGTTGCTCAAGCGATCTACGATAAATTACTACTGTAAAGGGATCAAGTTCTTTTGCATAATCTTTATAGAATTTTATAGGTACCTCTTAGTATCTACTAAGCGATAGTGGCTTCATTTCAGTTCTGCGATCGGTTATCTCAATATCTGCCATTTCAACGTTCTTACGATGGTTGAAAAGGGCGACAGTGTCACGATCTTCCGCCGTGAAACAACTTCGGAAGACAAAATTCAGTAGTTCGGCCTTCTATTATCTTCCGTTCAAGTGCCATTCTCGTCTCTGAGAGAATGAGAGAGGACCAGTTACTCTCTCACCTATTTTTCGTGTACGGAAAATCGTTAAAGATTTTGTTACAACCTTACGCACCTTGAGCGAGACTAGAAAGTCAACGGCCTGCGCAGACGTTGATGGAGCCTGGTAGGGCGCTAAAAGCCTGGGGTATTTTTATGGTTCTTATTTCTTAGAAACGGCATGTTGCAAGCTGAAAGCAATTGGCTGTGAGCCCATCCCTCAGTAAATCTTGCCGGACAGGCCCACAACCGTACAGGGCAGACAGAGCAGCCCCGAGTCGAGACAGATCTCCAGCAAGACAAAAATGGAAATGAGTGTATGGCATCAGTATCCCAGGCGTGAAGTTTGGCCGCCAAGTGGAAGTCTTATTGAGTGCTATGCCACATTAGGCGACTTGCTCATCGACAATGGGGATGAAATGATGATGAGGACAGCACAACACCCAGTCCCTGACAGGAAAAAAATCTCCCACCCCAGCCGGGAATTGAGCCGGGGCCCCCGTGGGTGGCATTCTAACGCGCTGACTATTCATCTGGCATCAGTATCCCAGGCGTGTACTTTGCGGAAAAACGGAATTTTTTTATCTGGAGAGGTGCAAGGCACTTGGGTTCTGGACTTTGGTCTAGAAGTGATCTTCTGGTCGAAGTCCTGACTTGTGTGGTTGGTGCTTGGGACCTGTCGTGAGACTGACTTTATTTGCAAGTAGTTAGACTGGAGAGCCTATGGTGTTCTTACTGTACCGGCAGTGTGACTTCAAATGTCTCCGACTACTCGTTTGCCAAGGGCACACTTATTCGTTTTTGTTTTACGAGTCTAGAAGTTTGGTATCCTTGTGTGCTCTGTCTTTTTTTTTTTCATCAGTCTACTGACTGGTTTGATGCAGCCCGCCACGAATTCCTTTCCTGTGCTAACCGCTTCATCTCAGAGTAGCACTTGCAACCTACGTCCTCAATTATTTGCTTGACGTATTCCAATCTCTGTCTTCCTCTACAGTTTTTGCCCTATACAGCTCCCTCTAGTACCATGGAAGTCATGCCCTCATGTCTTAGCAGATGTCCTATCATCCTGTCCTTTCTCCTTATCAGTGTTTTCCACATATTCCTTTTCTCTCCGATTCTTCGTAGAACCTCCTCATTCCTTACCTTATCAGTCCACCTAATTTTCAACATTCGCCTATAGCACCACATCTCAGATGCTTCGATTCTCTTCTGTTCCGGTTTTCCCACAGTCCATGTTTCACTACCATACAATGCTGTACTCCAGACGTACATCCTCAGAAATTTCTTCCTCAAATTAAGGCCGGTATTTGATATTAGTAGACTTCTCTTGGCCAGAAATGCCTTTTTTGCCATACCGAGTCTGCTTTGATGTCCTCCTTGCTCCGTCCGTCATTGGTTATTTTTCTGCCTAGGTAGCAGAATTCCTTAACTTGATTGACTTCGTGACCATCAATCCTGATGTTAAGTTTCTCGCTGTTCTCATTTCTACTACTTCTCATTACCTTCGTCTTTCTCCGATTTACTCTCAAACCATACTGTGTACTCATTAGACTGTTCATTCCGTTCAGCAGATCATTTAATTCTTCTTCAATTTCACTCAGGATAGCAATGTCATCAGCGAATCGTATCATTGATATCCTTTCACCTTGTATTTTAATTCCACTCCTGAACCTTTCTTTTATTTCCATCATTGCTTCCTCGATGTACAGATTGAAGAGGAGGGGCGAAAGGCTACAGCCTTGCCTTACTCCCTTCTTAATACGAGCACTTCGTTCTTGATCGTCCACTTATTATTCCCTCTTGGTTGTTGTACATATTGTATATGACCCCTCTCTCCCTATAGCTTAGCCCTTATTTTTTCAGAATCTCGAACAGCTTGCACCATTTTATATTGTCAAACGCTTTTTCCAGGTCGACAAATCCTATGAACGTGTCTTGATTTCTCTTTAGCCTTGCTTCCATTATTAGGCGTAACGTCAGAATTGCCTCTCTCGTGCCTTTACTTTTCCTAAAGCCAAACTGATCGTCACCTAGCGCATTCTCAATTTTCTTTTCCATTCTTCTGTATATTATTCTTGTAAGCAGCTTCGATGCATGAGCTGTTAAGCTAATTGTGCGATAATTCTCGCTTTTGTCAGCTCTTGCCGTCTTCGGAATTGTGTGGATGATGCTTTTCCGAAAGTCAGATGGTATGTCGCCAGACTCATATATTCTACACACCAACGTGAATAGTCGTTTTGTTGCCACTTCCCCTAATGATTTTACAAATTCTGATGGAATGTTATCTTTCCCTGCTGCCTTATTTGACCGTAAGTCCTCCATAGCTCTTTTAAATTCCGACTCTAGTACTGGATCCCCTATCTCTTCTAAATCGACTCCTGTTTCTTCTTCTATCACATCAGACAAATCTTCACCCTCATAGAGGCTTTCAATGTATTCTTTCCACCTATCTGCTCTCTCCTCTGCATTTAACAGTGGAATTCCCGTTGCACTCAATGTTACCACCGTTGCTTTTAATGTCACCAAAGGTTGTTTTGACTTTCCTGTATGCTGAGTCTGTCCTTCCGACAGTCATATCTTTTTCGATGTCTTCACATCTTTCCGGCAGCCATTTCGTCTTAGCTTCCCTGCACTTTCTATTTATTTCATTCCTCAGCGACTTGTATTTCTGTATTCCTGATTTTCCCGGAACATGTTTGTACTTCCTCCTTTCATCAATCAACTGAAGTATTTCTTCTGTTACCCATGGTTTCTTCGCAGCTACCTTATTTGTACCTATGTTTTCCTTCCCAACTTCTGTGATGGCCCTTTTTAGAGACGTCCATTCCTCTTCAATTGTGTTGCCTACTGCGCTATTCCTTATTGCTGTATCTATAGCGTTAGAGAACTTCAAACGTATCTCGTCATTCCTTAGAACTTCCGTATCCCACTTCTTAGCGTATACGAGAGCCGAATTGGTCGTTGGTATGACCAGTGAATGAGTGTGTCACACACTGAAATCTACCATGATTTCAGGGCTCTGGTAGAGAGTAAATTGCGATCCGTCTGCGTGATGGCTAGTCTGTGAGATTTTGCATTTATTTTGTAGACGCAATCTTCCGCACACATCTCGCCAGCTGCAAGTTACGTCGCTGTATGGATCAGCACGGGGCAATAGCCGTGGCGCGGTACGTTTGTATCGAGACAGATTTACAGAACGAAGGTGTCCCGACAGGAAGACGTTCGAAGCAACTGATCGGCGTCTTAGGCACCACGGAACATTCCAGCCTATGACTCGCGACTGGGGAAGACCTAGAACGACGAGGACACCTGCAATGGACGAGGCAACTCTTCGTGCAGTTGACGATAACCCTAATGCCAGCATCAGAGAAGTTGCTGCTGTACAAGGTAACGTTGACCACGTCACTGTATGGAGAGTGCTACGGGAGAACCAGTTGTTTCCGTACCGTGTACAGCGTGTGCAGCCACTATCAGCTGCTGAGTGGCCTCCACGGGTACACTTCTGCGAATGGTTCATCCAACAATGTGTCAATCCTCATTTCAGCGCAAATGTTCTCTTTACGGATAAGGGTTCATTCCAACGTGATCAAATTGTAAATTTTCACAATCAACATGTATGGGCTGACGAGAATCCGCACGCAATTGTGCAATCACGTCATCAACACAAATTTTCTGTGAACGTTTGGGCAGGCATTGTTGGTGATGTCTCGATTGGGCCCCACGTTCTTCCACCTACGCTCAATGGAGCACGTTATCATGATTTCATACGGAATACTCTACCTGTGCTGCTAGAACATGTGCCTTTACAAGTACGACAAAACATGTGGTTCACGCACGATGGAGCTCCTGCACATTTCAGTCGAAGTGTTCGTACACTTCTCAACAACAGTTTCGGTGACCGATGGATTGGTAGAGGCGGACCAATTCCATGGCCTCCACGCTCTCCTGACCTCAACCCTTTTGCCTCTCATTTATGGGGGCATTTGAAAGCTCTCGTCTACGCAACGCTGGTACCAAATGTAGAGACTCTACGTGCTGGTATTGTGGAGGGCTGTGATACAATACGCCATTCTCCAGGTCTGCATCAGCGCATCAGGGATTCCGTGCTACGGTGAGTGGATGCATGTATCCTCGCTAACGGAGGACATTTTGAACATTTCCTGTAACAAAGTGCTTGAAGTCACGCTGGTACGTTCTGTTGTTGTGTGTTCCCATTCCATGATTAATGTGATTTAAAGAGAAGTAATAAAATGAGCTCTAACATGGAAAGTAAGCGTTTCCGGACACATGTCCACATAACATATTTTCTTTCTTTGTGTGTGAGAAATGTTTCCTGAAAGTTTGGCCGTACCTTTTTGTAACACCCTGTATTTACTGTAAACGTACCCAACAAGGTTTGATGAGAACTACGTCGACGTTCTTCCAAGGAATCGAATTTCAGCTCCGTGGGCATTTCTGTCAAACTTTGGCATTGGCCACACCGACCGCCCCGACCTGCATATCCCTGAACTCGTTCCGCGTCTGCTGTCACGCCCTCTTGATGAGAACAGCAGAGTCTGGATTTGGTCGCACTAGCATCTTGTACGTCATTTCTTCTATAGGTGAACCACACTTTTCCCATAACTCTTAACTTCCGCCCGAACAGGGCATGAAGGCCCGATGGTACCGGCCGGCCGCCGTATCATCCTCAGCCCATAGGCGTCACTGGATGCGGATATGGAGGGGCATGTGGTCAAGACACCGCTCTCCCATCCGTATGCAAGTTTCCGAGAACGGTGTCGCTACTTCTCTATAAAGTAGCTCAGTTTGCCGCACAAGGGCTGAGTGCACCCCTATGGTTAACAGAACTCGGCAGACAGGATGGCCACCGATCCATCCATCTCGACAGCGCTTAACTTCGGTGATCTGACGGGAACCGCTGTTATCACTTCAGTACTTTCCCATAAATCTTCCAACAAGTCCATGTCTGCCGTTCGCCTTCCCTAATAGTGATTTTATGTGACTGTCGCATTTCATATCGCTTGTTAGCATCAGCTGCCCTAAATACAGTACTGGCCATTAAAATTGCTTCACCAAAAAGAAATGCAGACAAAAACGGGTATTTATTCGACAAATAAATTATTCTAGAACTGACATGTGATTACATTTTCACGCAATTTAGGTGCATAGATCCTGAGAAATCAGTACTCAGAACAACCATCTCTGGCTGTAATAACGGCCTTGATACGCCTGGGCATTGTCAAACAGATCTTGGATGGCGTGTACAGGTACAGCTGCCCATGCAGCTTCAACACGATATCACAGTTCATCAAGAGTAGTGACTGGCGTATTGTGACGAGCCAGTTGCTCGGCCACAATTGACCAGACGTTTTCAATTGGTGAGAGATCTGCAGAATGTGTTGCTCAGGGCAGCAGTCGAACATTTTCTGTATCCAGAAAGGCCCGTACAGGACCTGCAATATGCGGCCATGCATTATCCTGCTGAAATGTAGGGTTTCGCAAGGATCGAATGAAGGGTAGAGCCACGGGTCGTAACACATCTGAAATGTAACGTCCACTGTTCAACTACGGTCAGTGTGAACGAGAGGTGACCGAGACGTGTAACCAATGGCACCCCATACCATCACGCCGGGTGATACGTCAGTATGGCGATGACGAATACACGCTTCCAATGTGCGTTCACAGTAATGTCACCAAACACGGATCGGACCATCAGGATGGTGTAAACAGAACCTACATTCATCCGAAAAAATAGATGTTTGGCATTCCTGCACCCAGTTTCGTCGTTGAGTACACCATAGCAGGCGTTCCTATCTGTGATGCAGCGTCAAGGGTAACCGCAGCTATGGTCTTCGAGCTGATAGGCCATACTGCTGCAAATGTCGTCCAACTCTTCGTGCAGATGGTTGTTGTCTTGCAAACGTCCCCATCTGTGGACTCAGGGATCGAGACGTGGCTGCACGATCCGTTACAGCCATGCTGGTAAGATGCTTGTCATCTTGACTGCTAGTGATACGAGGCCGTTGGGATCCAGCACGGCGTTCCGTATTACGCTCCTGAACCCAATGATTCCATATTCTGCTAGCAGTCCTTGGATCTCGACCAACGCGAGCAGCAATGTCGTGATATAATAAACCGCAATCGTGATAGGCTATAATCCGATCTTTATCAGAGTCGGAAACGTGATGGTACGCATTTCTCCTCCTTACATGAGGCATCACAACAACTTTTCACCAGGCAACGCCGGTCAACTGCTGTTTGTGTATGAGAAATCGGTTGGAAAATTTCCTCATGTCAGCACGTTGTAGGTGTCGCCACCGGCGCCAACCTTGTGTGAATTCTCTGAAAAGCTAATCATTTGCATATCACAGCATCTTCTTCCTCTCGGTTAAATTTCCCGTCTGTAGCAAGTCATATTCGTGGCTTAGCAGTTTTAATGGCCAGTAGTGTACTTAATATGATGTGATGCGCTCAAGATCTTCATGGTTAATGTTGTAATCGGACGCTACTGGTTTCTCCGTTGTGGATTTTATCTGACATTTGTCCCCATTTAAAGAGAGACACCGTTTTTACACGATATGTAACGGTGTTACTGTAGACAAAAATAGCATCAGTGAACCATCATACAGCGCTGCCTGATCCTGTTTCGTAAATTATAAGAAATGCGTATTGGCATCTACTCCGAGCAAGAAAGCAGTGGGATAGCGAAATGCACGTATAAACATGGCGTTACTAACGCGTACCCAATGTGTAAGACGGCGGTTCATTGATGGAACTGTCATTTGTTCTCAGATGGTCCACGTGGAAAAGTGTCCGACGTGATTAACAGACTTCGAACGCGGTATGGTAGTTGGAGATACACACATGGGTCATTCCATTTCGGAAAAGTAGGGAAATCCAATATTCCACAGTATCAACACTGGCGAGTGCCTTTGCTAACAGCAGCTCATCGCCTGCAGCGCCTCTCCTGGGCTCGTAACCATACCAGCTGGACCCTACACAGCTGAGGAACGTGGCGCAGACCTCACGAATTCGTGGATCGAAGCTATCAACAAGGCACTTTACAAATTGGCGATGGCTCCATACTGGTGAAGCCTGTGTTTACATGGAATGGACTGGTCCTCTTGTCCAACTGAACCGATCATTGATTGGAAATGGTTATGTTCGGCTACTTCAAGATCATTTCCAGTCAGTCGTGTTCCCAAATAACGACGGAATCTTTATGAGTGAGAAAGCACCATGCCACCGGATCACAGTTACCCGCAATTGGTTTCAAGAGCACATTGGACACTCCAAGTGAATGATCTAACCAACCAAGATCACCTGACATAAATCCCATCGGAAGTTTAACCAGCTGAGGCAACACTTTGGCAATTATGGACGGCTTTAGAGCCAGCATTGTTCAATATTTCTTGTTTAGTCCACGCGACGTCCAGTGCTGCACTGTGCGACATGATATTATGAGGCATCCCAGGGTTTTCGTCAGCACTGTGGTCGTTCCACGTCTCCTCCTAAAGAGCCGGACCTCTTTCGATCTAACTTGTTACATGCATCTTTTACTGTCTGGAATGAATCGCAGTCGAGTTAAGAACTGCATACTATCAAAGATTTGGACGCGAAAAAGAAGTGCAGCCCAGGCCTTATTCTACCAGTATTTGAGAATGAGAGTACTTAGAGACTTGAAACAAACTTTACACGTTATATCGAACCTTACGGAACATTTTCTCGTTTATATTCCCCATAAAACTATGAAAGGAAAACAATTCATCGCTGACTACGTTTTTTCCTGTTCATGTAGTGAAACTGTATTACTTATTTAGTACTAAGTATACTGGTGACACATTGTACAGACCTGTACCACTGAATACAGCTACAAAATTGTGCTATCCTACGACTTATAATTCAAAAGATATGACGTCATAAACACTGAGTTGCGTGAAAGCAAAAAACCGAAACTATATCATTGTATGACACATTGTTCAGGGGATATGACGTCAAATACAGAGACATACCAAAAACGGCCGCATCATGCATGACGATTTTGTTTGCTACTTACATATTATTAACTATTCGCAACGATTGCTGCTGACAGTACCCGCATATGCCGCTGAATCCACGGCGGATATTTCAGGAGATATGACGTAATATGCATGGAAAATTGCAGCAACATCATGACGTTTTCATTTGTTACATCTTCATTACTAACACATTTCGCTGACAATAGACACGTATTTCACTGCAGGAACCTGCAAAATTACATCCTTGTATGACAGTTTCGGAGATGCGACACCAGGAACACTGAGCTGTGTGTAAATGAAACTACAGGGCAAAATTCGCTAGAAATACATGTGAAATGCGTGTACAGATATGTGTGAAATTTATTAAATACATGTGAAATATAAGCGATGTGTATATGTGAGCAAAACTGCGGATAGGATAACGCTCTTAAAGACATTGGATCGATTTTTATCAATCCTAATATACGTGTTACTTATTGCATTGAGAGAAATACTCGTATTGGGAGGGGGGTGATAACGTAAACGGAGAACCGAGGTAGTGAGAGATGGACAGACAGAGAGGGAAGGGAAAAAGGTCGACACAGATGTGGAGGAGGCGGAGATGGACAGAGAGAGAGAGAGGGAGAGAGAGAGAAAAGAGAGGCGGGGGGGGGGGGGGGAGGCGAGAAAATGGACAGAGAAAGTGAAGAGGAGGAGATGAACAGAGGAAGAGATGCATGAAGAGAGGGAAAGCAGCTGAAGGACAGGAAGAGGGCACAGGAAGAGAGAGGGGGTGTGGAGGGGAGGTTGGAAGAGACGGACATAGAGGGGGGATGGAGGGAGAAGACAGAGAGGGAAGGAGCTGATGGACTGAGGAGGAGGAGGAGGAGGAGGAGGAGGAGGAGGAGGAGAGAGAGAGTGAAGTGGGGGAGGTGGGTGGAGAGAGTGGAAGGAGGAGATAGAATAATAGAAATGGAATGAATATAAGTGCGTATCTAGGCAACGCCGCATTATCAACCACTCTTTTTTTACATTGAGAACACTGGAGGCCCTATTACGCTTCCTCCAGGCATTATTACGTTCGTTTCTGTGGTATTACATTCGTTTCTGTCGAAAGTCCCATGTCCAGTACAAATGACGGGGGCTATTATCCAAATATTCGTCAAGGCAATCACATATGAGCGAAGATGCTTCGTATAAATTGCTTAGCAGTCGACGATGTGGTACAGCACCGAAAGCCTTTTGGAAGCCTAGCAATATGCAACCTACCTGTTCCTCTGCAACTATCATTGGTAAGACGTGATGTGTGAAACACAGCTCACTTCAGTCGTACGAGAGGTTTTTCTTAAATCCGTCCTCATTCTTTGGGAGAAGCTTCCTTTCCTCCAGGAAAGTCAGGATGTGTGAGCCGCGAATACGCTGTTGGATGTTGCAGTAGGCAGATGTCACAGTCATTGGCTGATGCTTCAGAACCAACACCCTTTTCGTAAACAGGAGTACCTGCGCTTTTCCGCAGTGACGTCGCAGCAGGCGGAATCGACTGCAAAGTGTAGGTTACCGCCATACTCTACGATGACGGTCATCCAGGGTGGGGCAGAACCGCGATTCACCGCTGAACAGAGGACGACGCCACCTACCAACGGTGCACTCTCGCCAGCCACGACACCTCACAGAATGCAGTAACTTTTGTTGCAGTCTCATCAGCATCCTGCTCTGGCTACAGCAGGTCTCCAGCCAGTGGTTCGGGATGACACAGAAGGTCGTAGCGAGTCCATTACTACTTCTGAGATGGCAGAAGCCATTGAGGAGGAGCAGCTACGTGCCGTGCTCGGTGCAGAATATGACGTAGTAGACCGGAACCTCAACTATGAGTATCCATGCCTTCACGTTCCCATGCAGTTTGATATTGGACCGCTGTAACATCCGAATGTCTCGCACGATTCGACCAGTAGACCAAGTGGAGACCCACAATGGTGCCCCTGTGAAACTCTGCCAGGTACTAATAACGCTGTCTCTCACGAGTGCGGAGTATCTCCTTCGCAGTGATCACTCAGAACCTGGCGTCTCTTATATGGCTTATCAGGCCTGGTAAAATAACACTAACACAATCTCGTGGCTGTTCTGTCTGTCACAGATAAATACACCTCTAATCATTTACATACCCGCTGATCATGTGTACATGACATTGACATCCGAACATGTCTTCTGGGCGCTTCACTATTTCTGTCAGGCCACCAGTTTAAAAACTCTCAGAATGACGTCAAATTTAAAGAGCATATTATTGACGCAAGGGGAAACGTCTTAACGTAAATGGGGTTACCTACAAATGACAGACGAATCGCAATACGACGGCTATGGTTTCAGCTGCATATTACAGCAGGCACAGTGTTCAATGTGCATGACTGCAAAAGTTCGGCAGTGAAGAGCTGTGGCACTGTTACTTACCTGTAGATGAGCCCATGGACCACAGCAAGGTCCTACCGCACCAGGTAGAAAAAACGTTTTTTAGATGTCCTGAGGCTCAAAACCCCATAAAAAGCAAAATGACATCGACAAACTAGCGCAAGGGATGTTCGATACGCAAAGTTAAAATCGTTAAACAGCAGGTTCCACAAGTCTCCAGGGTCACGTTCAGAAGGTGTACTGCAATGCGTGCCCTTATCTCAGCTACTTTCATCGTCGGAGTACTGAGCACAACACCTTTCAGATAGCTCCGTAGCCAGAGGTCACACGGATTAAGATCAGGCTACGAGGACAGCCAGGCTGTAGGCAAATGACGGCTGATAATTCTAGCATTTCCGAAATGCCTCCGCAGCAGCCGCTTCACTGGCTGTGCAATGTGCCGAGGAGCGCCATCTTGCACAAAAAAGATCCAGTCCATTGGGAAGAGATGAATGCGTGCTTATGGAATATCGTACATTGTGTGACTGGATTTGTGATTTCCTTTCAGAGGTTCACAGTTCGTAGTAATTGACTGAAAGTCATCGAGTGCAACAGAAGTGATTTCTGGCGTTCCCCAAGGCAGAGTTATAGGCCCTTTTCTGTTCCTTATCTATATAAACTACTCTGGAGACAATCTGAGCAGCCGTCTTCGGTTGTTTGCAGATGACACTGTCGTTTATCGACTAATAAAGTCATCAGAAGATCAAACCAAATTACAAAAAGATTTAGAAAAGATATCTGAATGGTGCGACAAGTGGCTGTTGACCCTAAACAACGAAAAGTGTGAGGTCATCCACATGAGTGCTAAAAGAAACTCATTAAACTTCGGTTACACGATAAATCAGTCTAATCTAAAAGCCGTAAATTCAACTAAACCTAGGTATTACAATTACGAGCAGCTTAATTTGGAAGGAACACATAGAAAATGTTGTGGGGAAGGCTAATCAGAGACTGTGTTTTATTGGCAGGACACTTACAAAATGTAGCAGACCTACCAAGGAGACTGCCTACACTACGCTTGTCCGTCCTCTTTTAGAATACTGCTGCGCGGTGTGGGGTCCTTACCAGATAGGAATAATAGAGAACTGTGAAGGTGGTTCTATGAATCCTCTGCCAGGCACTTGAATTTGATTTGCAGAGTATCCCTGTAGATGTAGATGTAGACGCTGGAGCGCAAAATGGCTCCCATAGCGTTTACCAGCGACGGTACTGGTAATGGGATCCGCAGGACGCATCTCCTCGAAAGAGATGCGCCCCTGCGGTTAACGATGGGGTCAACCCGCACAACACAGGTACCTTATTAGAATGAAGACATACCGGTTGCCTTGCGTGAGTATTTTCCGTAGCCCACAGTCTGCAATTCCGTGTATTGACACGTCCTCGGAGATAGAAAAGGGCTTCGTCTGTCTACAGAATGTTTCGCGGCCAGTCACTGTCCACTTCCACACTAGCAAGAAATTCCAGAGCCAACGTTTGTCAACAGGAAGCAAAATGGTTCAAATGGCTCTGAGCACTATGCGACTTAACTTCTGAGGTCATCAGTCGCCTAGAACTTAGAACTACTTAAACCTAACTAAGCTAAGGACATCACACACATCCATGCCCGAGGCAGGATTCGAACTTGCGACCGTAGCGGTCGATCGGTTCCAGACTGTAGCGCCTAGAACCGCACTGCCACTCCGGCCGGCAACAGGAAGCAGCTCCTGAACATGGGTGGTTTTGTGTGGATGGCAATGCAGGATGTTTCGTAAGGGTTTAATTCACTCGCAGACACGTCTAACGTTCAGACAACTCTCGGGGCGCTGCGTATTCGTACACCACCGCTTGACCCCTCCTGCAGCGCCGTGTCCACGTGATCCAAAGACGTCGGATCAGCTACTTTCCCGCCTCTTAACACACTGCACTTGAAAGGAACCTGTCTTCCCGAATTTTGTAATCAGTTTCTCCAGACCCTCGGCAGGCATCAGACCATTGCCATTTTTCACACCCTTGAGTGTTGGGAACTTCTGCAGGGCTACTGGCGCACAATGACCGTTCCTGTAAAAAAAAAAAGCTTTACAGCAGCGCGCGATCCTTCATGGAGACTGTCATGTTGTGCATCCTGGATGCAAACCGAGGAATATCAGTGTTCCGTGGGTCTGTTGGCGTGCTTATTCTCACGTTTACAGCGTCATCGATTGTTCAACTTCGACGTCTTTCTGAGCAGTAGTTCTCTTTCTACGGCGATTTGAAACTGGAACTTAATTACTATGGACACATTGTACATTTTGTACATCGACGTACGGCACACTGGGGAAACCGTTGCGGTGTTATTGTTGACGTAATTTTTTGGTAACTCCTATTTTTAGTTGTTATTTATCACAGTTTTAAATAACATTTTATGAATTCACTGACTGTAACACTCTGCATGTGAACTGTAGATCAAACCAGAGGTTGTTGGGAGTTTCAGAGGGAGCACTAAGTACCTGTCGACTAGAACAGGGGAAAGGAATACAGTAGAAGAAAAATAGGTAGCTTTAAGAGATAAAATAGTTAAGGCAGCAGAGGATCAAATAGGTAAAGAGAGAAGACATAGCAGAAATCCTTCGATAAGACAGGGGATATGTATTTAATTACTGAATGGAGAAAACATAAAAATGAATCAGGCGAAAAGGAATACAAATGTTTAAAAAATCAGGTTGGCAGTAAGTGCAAAATGACTGAGCAGGAATGGCTAGAGGACAAATGTTACGATTTAGAAGCGTATTTCACTGGGGAAAAGATAGATACCGCCTACAGGAAAAGTAAAAAAGACCTTTTGGGGAAAGAGAAGGAGCTGTATGAATATCAAGGGCTGTGACATGAAACCGCTCCTAAGCAAAGAAGGTTCCTTTCAGAGTATGCAGACACAATAGCGCTTTTCTTAGCAATCATACACAACCGCTCACTAGACGAAAGGTCTGTTCCTAAAAACTGGATAGTAGCACAGATCACACCAAAATTCAAGAAAGGAAATACGAGTAACCCATTGAATTACAGACCCATATAACTGACCTCAATTTGCAGTAGATTTTGGAGCAAATACTGTAGTCGAACGTTATGAATCACCTTGAATAAAATAACTTATTGATACATAACCAACACGGATCCAGAAAATATCGTTCTTGTGCAACACATGAAGTAATGAGTGCTGTCGATAAGGGATGTCAGATCGATTCCATATTCCTAGATTTCCAGAAGGCTTTTGATACCATTCCTCACAAGTGACTATTAATCAAATTGCGTGCATATGGATTATCATCTAGTTGTGTGACTGGATTCGTGATTTCCTCTCAGAGAGGTCACAGTTCGTAGTGATAGACGGTAAATCATCGAGTAGAACAGAAGTGATGTCTGGCATTCCGCAAGGTAGTGTCGTAGGCCCACTGCTGTTCCTGATTTACATAAATGATCTAGGTGATAATATAAGCAGCCTCCTTAGATTGTTTGCAGATGACACTGTAATTTACTGTCTAGTAAAATGATCAAATGATCAATTCCAATTACAAAATGATCTAGAGAGAATTTCTGTATGGTGCCAAAAGTGGCAATTGGCACTAAACAAATCTAAGGGCTGTCAATTCTACTAAATACCTAGGAATTACAATTATTAGCAACTTAAATTGGAAAGCCCACATAGATAATCTTGTGGGGAAGGCGAAACAAAGACTGTGCTTTGTTGGCAGAACACTTAGAAGATGCGACAAGCCCACTAAAGAGACAGCCTACATTACACTTTTCTGTCCTCTGCTGGAATATTGCTGCGCGGTGTGGGATCCTTACCAGGTAGGATTGACGGAGGACATCGAAGAAGTGTAAAGAATGGCAGCTTGTTTCGTGTTATCGCGCAATAGGGGTGAGAGTGTCAGTAGTATGATACGCTTGTTGGTGTGGCAGTCACTGAAACAAAGGCGGTTTTCTTTGTGGCGAGATTTATTTATGAAATTTCAATCACCAACTTCCAAATGCGAAAATATTTTGTTGACATCCACCTATGTAGGGAGAAATGATCATCATAATAAAATAAGAGACATCAGAGCTCGAATGGAAAGATTCAGGTGGAATGGTAGAGAAGTGGTATGAAAATGGTTCAATGAACCCTCCGCCAGACACTTATGTGTGAATTGCAGAGTAACCGTATAGATGTAGATGTAGAATAGGAAATGCTCCGTCGGTAACAAGCAGCATGCCAGAAACCGAGTCGGAAAACAATTGTACACGTCTACGGAGGTCAGAAACGTTATTACGTGGATCTGGTAAAACGAAGGGACACCATAACAGTGCATGAGGATCGTTTGGGCACGGATACATGAAATCATGAGCCGCAGACGAGAGGGAAAATTCGTACAGCAGATACGTAAATCTTTTGACCACAAACTTTTCTTGACCATCCAGTATTTTCAAGTCTACGAGGAGGCAAACATCCAAAGACCTGTACGGCACAGTACAATCACGCGCTACCAGAATCTCGGTCACTGAAGTGCAAGCTCCAGTTTATCTGCGGTTTCTTAGAAGTGTCGATTGTCGAACATACGCCGGAGTTGCGCAGAGTTGTCGCTCCTACCAAGAATTTAAAGACGCATTCCTTAGCACATATTGGTCGCAAGACACACAGGAGGGGATAAAACAGAGAGATCATGTTAGGAAAGAGAAGCGTCAGGATTCCGTAGTCCTGTCAAATTCTTCGAATCCCTGATCAAGAAGAACCGATTCTTGTTTCAACTGTACAGCCCCAAAGAAATTATCAGGCACTGCTACGTTAAATTACCATTACGTTACCAGCAACTGCACATCGCTAGATGCAGCGACTCAATCGAAGCTTTCAAGAGAGCACCTTGCGAACTCGAGTACGTTAATGAAACTCACAACGCGGGAAAGAAGTGGAAATAATGACCGTAACTGGCCAGATTTGCCAGAGAGGAATGACGATGGACGAAATGGGGTAAACATCGATCGAATCGAAACCAAAAGTCAAACTTCAGTTGGAGTAACCAGCCATCATGGGAAAACAGAAGAAGACGAGGAAATTATAATCATAACAACAACTACTATACTACCGACGAAACGGAAACTGAAGAGAGCAACAGAACTCGAACCAGGGCCAACAGGATTCTAGGGACCAACAGCAAAGCAATAGCAGGACATACAACGGTCAAGGTCAATGGGATGATCGACGTAGCGAATATGTGGAATTGAGGCCATCTGACCCATCGTAGGGGTCAGGCAGAGAAATTTCAAACAGGAATTAATACACAGCCGCCGTGGACTTAGCTCAAAACAATGCCACAGAAATTATCTCAACGAGTGATATTAACCTGTTAGAGTATGAAGATACAAGAGAAATGCTACGGGAAGAAAAGATCATGACACAACCGGATTTTCACACCATCATTCACATCACAGTCAGCAAGGTCAATCTAACCGGGATTGTGGATAGTGGAAGAATAGTGACGGCGATATCGGATTCGGCATACAAGAAATGCAGTGCGAATCATACTTGGCCGGCACTGACGCTGAAGAAAACCAGAATCATCAGCGCTCTGAGAGGGAAGCATACAAAGTGCAGTTACAAACCAAGTTTACTTTCAGCTGCCAAGGGTATACCTTAGAAAGCGAATTTTCTGGTCGCCCCTTCTTTGGCAATTGAGATAATACTTGGCACGGATTTTCTAAATCAACAACAGGCCATATTGAATGTAGGGCGAGGAGAACTGACTTTACATAAAGACGGAGCCATGAAGATTTCCTTCGTAGACCACGCAATACGTGCGCAAATCCCTGCCGAATGCCTCAATCTAAACTATGCAGAAAAAAGACGGGGAAGAAAAAAATCAATCGTGTCACCATGAGTATAGCCGCAACACTCAAGATGGTGAGCAAATTCGAGGAGGTGCGCGATGCTATTGATCACAAGTTATGGAATTTAGTAAACATCCCGATGCAGGAAAAAGAAGAGCTTGAGGGAATATTAAAGGAAAACGCGAATGTCTTTTTACCGAAAATTACGAAATATGCCGCGCCAACAACCAAGAAACAATTACGTGGCTTTCTTGGCATCGCAAATTTCTATAAACGATTTGTCCATGTGAAGAAATTAGCGACACCTCGGTTTTGCCAGCTCACAGGAAAAAATACGCCGTCGGAATGGGACGACGTGGCGGAAGATGAATTGCAAGGCCTGCAAAACCGCGCTGATTAATGTGCCAATTTTTTCGCACCCCAACTTTTGCATGGCGTCAGGCAGCTCCTACTCTGGGATTGCTGTAGCGATTTTCCAACAATATCAGCTAGGGGAAAACATGGCGCACAAAACCATTGCTATTGGGAGCCGAGTCCTCGGAAAGTGTGAAAGAATTAGAAGCTTTGGCGGTTGTTTTCGGCTTCGAGAAATGTCGTTTTGTCTTGTGTGGGAGAAAAACAAGAGTATACTCCGACCACAAAGCCTTGGAAACAAACGTCTACTGAGATGGACACTCTTGCTCCGGGAGCATGACTTTTCGGTCACACACATACCAGGGAAGGAGGACATCATTGCGGATGCGCTGTCACGTTCACCTGTGGGGTAGAAACAAGTGAGGCTAACCACCTGGAAGACGAAGATTACAGCTTGTTCTATATGAAGTAGGTTGCATTTGAGAATTATCTAATCTCGAGCCTTAAGGGCATCATCAAGGAGCAGGACAAGGATCCAGGTCTACTTGCTCAGAGAGTGAAAGAGAAGAGGGAATCAAAACTGAAGCAGTTATCTGCAGTAAGAAAAGGCATTCTGTTCTTTCGAAGTGAAGGAGATGGAGCGCCGTGGTGCGTTTGCATTCCAGATGAACTGGTGAACAATACCATCTGGCACACGCACCTGAGTTACGCCCATTTTGGACCCAGGAAGTGCAACTTAAAATTACGCACACTGTGCTATTTCAAGAATATGGACAGAAGAATCAGGAAGGTTTTGGCTGTCTGCAAAGCGTGTCAGAAGTCAAAGCACGTCTCTGTGGCAACGCAAGCACCTCTATGTCCCATCATCCCATCAAAGATTTAATGGGCCCATTCGTGCGAACAAATATAGATACTGCTACAGCCTAATGTTAGTAGGGCTAACACCCAAGTATGTCACTTTAACCCCACTAAAGAAAGCAACTGCGGTCAGCATTCTGCAGGGAATTCCTCACGCAAGTCGACCATGTCTACAGGATCATCTCCGACAATGGGCCTCAGTACCGGTCAGAGAAGTGGAAAGAGATGTTGCGGAAACACAGAATCAAACCCACATTCGCGACCATACGACATCCACAATCGTCGCCAGCAGAGAGAGTGATGAAAAACACGCCACCTGGGATATTTTCCTACGTGACTTCCAGGACGTGATGAACGAGTTGCCACACAGTATCACCAAAATAGCACCAATTATAGTTTCCAAGAACAGGCAACCCACAGATCTCATTCGTGAAGAAGTAAAATTTCCCCCGCGAACTCGAGAACGACACCAACGAGTTGTTGACCTTGCGCTCAGGAGATTGCGCGAGGCAGCAGAGAAACGGAAAGATAGTTGGTATAGAAAAGCACGCGAGACAGAGAGAGTACCGGATTGTGCAAAAAGTGCTCATTAGAAGTTTCCGCCTATCTAACAAACAAAAACAGTTGTGCCACAAATCCTATCCCATCTATTATGGACCTGTCCGTGTCCGGAGAATGGCTCACTTGAACGCTCTGGAGCTAGAGACCTTGAAATCAAGGCATCCCTCATGATGTTTGTCATGTCAAGCCATTCGTAGAATAAGTGTACATAGTAGATTTACAGACGAGAGAAGGTGCAGTATGTAAGCAGTCTCCATGAATGAACTGTTTAATTTAATGTTGATATTGTGTTGCTTAGCATAATTTTCCGTTTGTTCTATTTCGGTGTTATTTTGTTTGTTTTCAGCAGGAGTCCTTGTTGAACGTGGTCAAATGAGTTGCATATTTGTGACGTCTTCAAGCCAACATTTATTATAAGGTCTCAGATTGAATTAAAATTCCATAATGTAATCACCAGTTGGCACTTTTTGTGGCATACCAGACCAGGCACGTTGCAATACTGTGAGTACTCCAAACAACTGAATACTGCTATTATTTCTTTGGGCCTCACAATTGTTGTCCGATTTCCGCAATTGAGCGTCGTACTCTGTCATAGCATTCTCGTAGAAGAGCCTTCACAATTATCACCGTGGTCGATGAAATTCTTTCTGTTTACTTTCCGTGGTTTCTTGTACGCTGTCCAAGGGATGAATGTAAATCACTTTATGTTTTTCGCGATGTCTAGACGGTAAATAGTGTCATAGAGGATGTGCGTCTTGTTTTTCGGATGTGTATCGTATGGTGTTAGCAGTCCCCGATTTGGGCGGGTGTCGACGCTAAACTCATTGTGTTATGAGCAGGTGAGTCTCGATTTTCGGATGTCTTTCTTATGGTGTTAGCAGTCCAGGCTTTAGGTGCGTGTCGACGCTAAGACTCGGTGTGACATGAGCTATCGCCTGTCGTGCGATTTAGCCTCTGTCGTGGTGTTTTGCCAGCGCCATCGTCGAAATATTGAGTATGTGGAATTAGCCCGGACAAGTGCAAGTCATGGTTGAGTGGCGAACACCAGACACGGAAACAGGAAGCAGAAACGAAACGCTGGACCATGGATAGAAAAAATATTTATATATAGATATAAATAAAGCATAATCCAGGTGTTTCATTTCAGCACCAGTGATCCTAACAGAGGAGGCGTCCTTGCACTATGTACAATTACGTGTACACAATCATGAAATGCCACTTCAAAGTTTTCGGGCAAATCACCAGCACCTGAGTGAGTAAACACACCTCCTGGTCACTTCAGCGTCAGCAGACAACACTGCTGGACATCGAAAAATAAAAGAGGAATAAAATGCATGAAAATTCGCTTCGGTAATATTAGCAAAGGCATAGGGTAGTACAATAAGTTAGTATTTAGTATTGGGAGAAGTCTGCACGTTTGGTGGAGGTACGGAGGTAGCGCTAGCGCAAAAAATTAGTGTTCATAATAGGAGAAGAGCTAAACAAAAACTAACAAAAACACGTGCACACACAAACGAAGACACCTCACAACACATAATCTACGTCCATACAACGTTGACAGGGTCCTGCAGACATTAAATTTATTTTTGGATTTGCGTCCTTAATAATAAAATAAATAAATTCATTAAATAATAAGTCACAGCTGCAAATTACTAACGCGAATTCTTTACAGACGAATGGAAAAACTGATAGAAGCCGACCTCGGGGAAGATCAGTTTGAATTCCGTAGAAATACTGCAACACGTGAGGCAATATTGACTCTACGACTTATCTTAGAAGAAAGATTTGGGAAAGGCAAACCTATGTTTCTAGCATTTCTAGACTTAGAGAAAGCTTTTGACATTGTTGACTGGTATACTCTCTTTCAAATTCTGAAGGTGGCAGTGGTAAAATACAGGGAGCGAAAGACGATTTACAGTTTGTACAGAAACCAGATGGCAGTTATAAGAGTCGAGGGACATGAAAGGGAACCAGTGATTGGGAAGGGAGTGAAACAGGGTTGTAGCCTCTCCCCGATGTTATTCAATCTGTATATTGAGCAAGCAGTAAAGAAAACAAAAGAAAAGTTCGGAATAGGTATTAAAATCCATGGAGAAGAAATAAAAACTTTGAGGTTCGCCGATGACATTGTAATTCTGTCAGAGACAGCAAAGGACGTGGAAGAGCAGTTGAACGGAATGGACAGTGTCTTGAAAGGAGGGTATAAGATAAACATCAACAAAAGCAAAACGAGGATAATGGAATGTAGTCGAGTTAAGTCGGGTGATGCTGAGGGAAATTAAATTAGGAAATGAGACACTTAAAGTAGTGAAGGAGTTTTGCTATTTGGGGAGCAAAATAACTGATGATGGTCGAAGTAAAGAGGATATAAAATGTAGACTGGCAATGGCAAGGAAAGCGTTTCTGAAGAAGAGAAATTTGTTAACATCGAGTATTGATTTAAGTGTTAGGAAGTCGTTTCTGAAAGTATTTGTATGGAGTGCAGCCATGTATGGAAGTGAAACGTGGACGATAAATAGTTTAGACAAGAAGAGAATAGAAGCTTTCGAAATGTGGTACTACAGAAGAATGCTGAAGATTAGATGGGTAGATCACATAACTAATGAGGAAGTATTGAATAGGACTGGGGAGAAGAGAAGTTTGTGGCACAACTTGACTAGAAGAAGGGATCGGTTGGTCAGACACGTTCTGAGGCATGAAGTGATCACCAGTTTAGTACTGGAGAGCACCGTGGAGACCAAGAGATGAATACACTGAAGAGATACAGATGGATGTAGGCTGCAGTAGGTGCTGGGAGACGAAGAAGCTAGCACAGGATATAGTAGCATGGAGAGCTACATCAAACCAGTCTCAGGACTGAAGACCACAACAACAACAGTAAAGAAGAAAAAATGTATTCACCATTATGTTCTTTTCATGTAAGTGGATTATATCGTTGTAATGACATTTGTGAGAGAATGTGACACTTGACCACTCTTGAGGATTGTGCAGACTTCGAACCACACGGCTGGTTGGACATCACGGCCCACGCCAGCCAGAAAGGGCGAAGGTAGCGGGCAGCCGTAATGACTCGCAGCTGTGGCAGCCCAGGTGTGGGGGATCCCCGCTGTCATAGAACCAGGCCGAGGCCAGCTGACGCGCCTACGTGGTGGTGGTGGTTAGTGTTTAACGTCCCGTCGACAACGAGGTCATTAGAGACGGAGCGCAAGCTCGGGTTAGGGAAGGATTGGGAAGGAAATCGTCCATGCCCTTTCAAAGGAACCATCCCGGCATTTGCCTGAAGCGATTTAGGGAAATCACGGAAAACCTAAATCAGGATGGCCGGAGACGGGATTGAACCGTCGTCCTCCCGAATGCGAGTCCAGTGTGCTAACCACTGCGCCACCTCGCTCGGTCGCGCCTACGTCATGCGTCCTATCTTCTACCTATGCAATTAGCCAGTCTGACCCCAACACCAAATAATTATCTTATCTTTGTTGAGACTTTGCGAAAGGTATCTAGACGCTATATTCCTAGGGGCTGCAGACAACACTATACCCCCGGGCTCTCAAAAGCCTCAAAGGACATCCTGGAGAAGTATTAAGTATTGTTCGTGGAAGACCCATTCAGCGACAAAACCATCACCTGCGGCACAGCTTTAATGTCAGCCCTCAGCGAGGCACGCGAGAAGAAGTTGATAGCAACCCTAGAAAGAATGGATATGTCCCACAATAGCAAAATAGCCTGGAACCTGATTAAGAAACTGGATGGTGACCCAAGGCTAAGCAAGGCTCCGGCCAACGTAACTCCAAACCAGGTGGCCAACCAACTCCTTCTAAACGGCAAGTTCAACTCCAAACGTTAGAAAACTAAAATCTCACGCCTACTGCCAAAGGAAAACACCAACTTTTAGAAACCATTTACCGTGAGAGAGTTGAACAATGGCATAAATACCATGAAGAATGGGAAAGCCACTGGGTTTGATGATATTTGCCTGGAACAGATTAAAAACTTCGGCCTTGGCGCCAGTGACTGGATACTCGGACTTTTTAACGTGTGCTGTGAAACCTTTCAAATCCCGAAACTGTGTAGGAAGTCAAAAGTGGTGGCTCTCCTTAAACCCGGGAAGGACCCAGAGTCTCTGAAGAGCTATCGACCCATAACCCTTCTCTGCCACTTGTTTAAGCTCTATGAAAGATTGAGCCTCAACAGAATAGAGAAGATCGTTGACTCGAAGCTAATTCCACACCAGGCAGGTTTTAGACCTGGAAAGTCCTGTGCCAGTCAAATTCTGGCATTGACGGAAAATATCGAGGACGGGTTTGAGAATAAACTAGTCACCGGGCTGGCACTAGTCGACCTAAGTTCCGCCTATGATACAGTAGATCACCGGACACTACTGCATAAAACCTACGAGGCCCTGAAAGACTACCACCTAACCAGGATAATCGAATTCCTGCTCCAAAATATACAGTTCTTCGTAATGCTTGAGGGGAAAAGAGTCGATGGCGGAATCCGAAAAATGGGCTCGCCCAAGGGAGCGTGTTGGCGCGAATCCTATTCAACATACATACAAATTACCAACCAACTCCAGACAAAACCAAACCTTTGTATATGCAGACGACCTGACAATAACAGTTCAAGGCAACAGGTTTGAAGCCATCGAGGAGAAATTAGAAACCGCCCTTTCTACAATGTCAACCTACTACAAAAAGAATTCTGTAAAAATCAATCCCTCCGAAACTCCAGTGAGTGCATTCGATCTGAACTCGAGGCAGGCAAAGTACAGGCTCAATGTTACCTGGGATTGGACATTACTAGAACACACAGATACTCCCACATACCTTGGCGTCGTGCTGGACGGAACATCGACATACAAATATCATTGCGAAAAAACACACAAAAAGTGGAAGCACGAAATTCCCTAATAAGAAAGCTGTCCAATAGCAAATGGGGTGCCAAACCTACCGTTGTCAGAAATTCAGCCCAAGCTTTGTGCTTCTCAACTGCCGAATATGCCTGCCCATTATGGTGCAGATCCGCCCATGCAAAAAAGGTAGATATTACCTTGAATGAAACATGCAGGATAGTGACAGGCTGCATGAAATCAACCCCCATAGAAAATCTTCACATGGCCGCAGGTTTCACAAACCCTCACTCTCGTAGGAAAGCACATGGACATACCGAGAAGCTAAAACAAACCTTTGATGCCCCAGCAGACTCAAATCCAGACGCCGTTTCCTAAGTGGAGCCTCAGATGAGCCCCCCATCTACTATCCACTAAGAGAGGACCCACCAAGCGGCGTTTCTGGTGCTTGGAAAACCTGGAGAATGCTTAACCGCATCAGAACTGGGGTGGCTCCTGTGAAATCTAATCTGATCAAATGGGGTTTGTTTCACGAAAATGACGACACATGCGACTGCGGCACCCGACAGGACATGGAACATCTCCTACAGTGCCCTGCCTGCCCCCACAGACGCACCCTCGACGATCTATGGCTGGCTAAAGAAGAAGCATTGGACATTGCCCAATACTGGGCAAACAAATTGTAGTTTCCGGATACGAAAGAGTAAAGTAAGTGTACCTGTGCAGACAGCAGGACGTCACGTCACACGGCAGCAGAGACAGCGGGACGCCACCGATCGCCGGCAGCCCCCCCCCCCCCCCCCCCCATTGTGGCCAACGACCCACCAGACCACTATTCGAGAGACCATAGTTGACGAGCGCGTTGGGCCTAACCTACTCATCGGGGGGCGCCGAGAGGGACAAAACGGAGCTAATCTTATGTCCCGCACCGGCAGGCATGTTCCGATGCAGAGGTGAATGGAAGAGCAGGGCTGCCCAATGCTGAATGGATTTCTATGCCAGGGGGCGGGTTGCACATCAAATGCCATGCTATCGCACCCGTCGCTGATGGCTGACTGCTGCCTGATCAGGATGGCGCCAAGGGTCCAGCTGTGGTCCGTAAGCTGCCAGGATGCCGGTTGAAACCCTCGCAGATTAAAACTGTGTGCCGGACTGAGACTCGAACTCGGGACCTTTGCCTTTCGCGGGAAAGTGCTCTACCAACTGAGCTACCCAAACCCGACTCACGCCCCGTCCTCATAGCTTTAATTCCGCCAGTACCTCGTCTCCTACCTTCCAAACTTCTCCTGCGAACCTTGTAGAACTAGCACTCCTGGAAGAAAGGACATTGCGGAGACATGGCTTATCCACAGCCTGGGGGATGTTTCTAGAATGAAATTTCCACTCTACAGCGGAGTGTGCGCAGATAGAAAAGTTCCTGGCAGATTGAAACTGTGTGCCGGACCGAGACTCGAACTCGGGACCTTTGCGTTTCGCGGGCAAGTGCTGCACCATTCTTTCATTCTATAAAGATGCCGGTTGCTGTCGAGACACCAGATGTTGCGAGACGAGAAGGAACGCCAGGGACACCTGCCGCCATTTGTGCTACATCATGGGCTGAGTGAGAGGCCATTCCACTCTGGCACTAGTTGCTGTTCTTCAGTCCTACCAATCACCATTTGTGTGAGAGCATAAGTGCCATGTTTTCAATTCGTGTGACATTTTCAATTGTAAATTTTGTCTCCCTAGGGACCCTTGTGAAGGCAGCGATAGGATACATTTCTGTAATATCATTATATAATATCTTTTTATGTTTTTGTAAGTATCAATTGAACTGTCTTGATTGTGTTTTTATGTTGTTCTGCACATTTATTAATGCTCTGATTATGTGCCTGTATTTGTTTTCGTGTCGTAGAAAATAATACACAAGTTACACAACTTAGGTAATAAGACAAACAGATTTCATATGTGATTTCCTTGTTCACTGAGGATTTGAGGGTGCATGTGTTTGATGAATGTGATCAAATGAGTGATAGAGCAGGGGTAAATCAATGAGCAGACAACAGTTCATACTCCAGGACACTGTAAATGATTAGGGACGTTAAACATCTCTGACCTCAGGATATGGTGTGAATAGATGTATTTATTTGCCGCAAGGCCTTTTAATCGCCTGTCAAATGCTTATCGGAAGTCTGTGATGTAGCAATAACCCCTGGGTCTAACATAATTGATACTACTCACAGCAAACTTTAGTTGTACTCTTGGTAACTTGCAGCTTCATGTGAGTGAATGACTGCTGTGATGAATGAGGTCAAGCTAGGTTCTATTTTAGCCATGGGCAATCCTGATTGGTAAAGTTACCTTTTTTTCACACATGTATATCGGTTATAAGGATGAGATTCAACTACTGTTTTCAATGATTTCCTCTGGTTCGTATCACACTAACCAATATTGAAGTGAGACACTACCTATGCAGAAATCAATGGCAGGTAGAGGACAGTGGTAGAGGACCAGTTACAGAAAATCATTAAAAATTTTTTTTACAACCTTACACACCTTGACTGACTCCAGAAGTTAACGGACTGAGCAGATGTTGATGGAGTCTGGTAGGGCACTAAAAGCATAAGATATTTTTATGGTTCTTAGTTCTCAGAAACAGCATGTTGGAAGTTAAAAGCATTTGGCGCTCAGCCCATCCCCCAGTAAATCTTTCCAGACAGACTCACAGCCGTACAAGGCAGACAGCAGTCCCTAGTCGGGACAGGTCTTCAACAGGACAATGCCGCTATACCTGCATTGGTGCCAGCCGAAGGCTGGGCTGTGGGCTGACAGACTGAAGGGACACATCTACACAGTGGAGTCGTAAACCAGGCATTGTGTGCAGAGCCACGCGTAATAAAAATTCACAAGTTTTCGTTTTCGCCGATACTGCAAATAGGCCTGTGACTCACTTCCATCGACCGCCTCGGTTGTATAAGAAACTCCGGCGCCTGAGAAACGTTAGAATCTTTATTACACCTCGTAACTAGGACTAACATGCTCCAATACACAGGCGATTTAGCTAAAGATCTTTAAGATTGTATCTGTTCACTTGTTGCTGCAGGAAGCGACGCGACTTTGGAGAAAAACATCTCCCTCGGTGAAAACTTAAAAAAGCCAGTGATTGGCGATTTCTTTTTTTTTCCAGAGACAAAGGTCTCTTAACACTTGCGCCAGTTTGACATGAGTTTGTGCTGGACTGCTGGAATTGCTACACTCTCATCCGAAATATTCTGCTGCAGTTCTTGAAGACTATGAGGGTTGATGCAATACACCTTACACTAGAGAGCTCCTCACACATTCGTGCACTGACAGATCTGGTTACCTGTGTGACCAATCAGGTTCGCGACCAGTCTCACCCATGCTAACAACTCTGTCAGGCATGAAGATTGTGTAAATGTGTTACATGTTTGGGCAGCTTTAAGGGCAGTTGCTTCGTCCTATTGGAAGTAACTGTAGGTATTTTCCTGTTCCGTTAATGTGCATTCATGTCCAATCGATCCACTGATCCAGAGCACTTGTATTTGCCCCACCCTGTAGCCTACATGTACGTAGTCCCAAATGGCAGAGGTTGAGTTCACACACAAGTACTGCACTGAACATGTCACACAGTAGATATGCAATGAACATCATTTGCGACTGACTGTTGTGCCCTTTACTATTTGAAATGAATACAGTCGCTGTGCACAACTATTTCCCTATGGAATCAGACCTGACAGATCTAACCACATCTTCCAGGTGTTTCTGTTTTTTTCGAAGGTAGTGGCAGACACTTTACGAGCCTCCTGTATTACTGGCGGAGTGCATGATGAAATTTGGATACGCAGATAAACAAAGGAATAACACAATTACTGCAAATGCACACATGTAAAAAAAGATTAAGAAAACGTAAAACGAAAAATTTCGCTCCATTGCAACAATGCATATATATGTAAATACCAAAGCTATGTAACTTCGTTGGGAAAAAATGTTTACACTTTCATTTTATACTACCGTGAGAAAGCACTCAATGAAAAACAAAGTTTCAGTTTAATGTCTGGAAATTGCTGAAAGACAGATTTGATACATTTGGCAACAAAGGTATGTGAGATACATACGTACAATGAGTAGCCGTATAGGTAAAATTCAGGACACACACACATACACACACACACACACACACACACACACACACACACACACACACACATATATCAATATTCACAATGACAATATGGTACATAAATTGGTACATTTCAAATTCATGGCACTTTTTTCTGTCTCTTTCTTTTCTCTTCCCAAAAACCTCTCATAAATTCACTGTGCTTCTTCTTCCTCTCTTCTGTCCACTTCTTTCCTGCTTTCTTCTCTTTTGGTGTTTCATCGAATTTCTGTTTGTTGATTTTTTCTCTGTATTTTCCTCTGTTTGATATTTCTTCTGAGGAGATGTTTAGATTTTTAAGGTCTTCCATGGTTTCCTTTACCCAGTTAGTTTTCACCTTATTCGTCACCACTATGTTAAAAATCTTCTTGGTTAGCCTATTTTCATTCATCCTATGAATGTGCCCATAGAATTTTGCCCTTCTTTTTCTGATATTGTCTGTAATTGTCTCTGCCTATTTGTACAATTCCTTTGTTGGTCTCTTTATCCAGATCCCCTGTCTCTGAACTGGCCCATAGATCTTTCTCAGAATTTTCCTCTCTTGCTTTTCCATTTCCTTGATTTTAGTTCTTCCTCTGATTACTGTTGTTTCTGAGGCATACAAGGCCTCAGGTAAGACTACTGTTTTGTAATGTCTTAATTTGGCATTGATGGAAATATTTCTTTTATTGTAATGGTTCCATCTAAGTCTGTATGCTTTTTGTAGTGTTGTAGCCCTTTCTTCATTGGATGCTGAATTCAGTCCTATTTTCTATATAATCTCTCCCAGGTATCTGAAACTTTCTACTTGTGTTATTTTTCCGTACTTTGTTATCAATGGGCTTCTGTCTGCAGATTTTGTGTCCACGTACTGTGTTTTTTCATATGATATTTGTAGTCCTGCTCTGGCTGCGATTTCATGCAATATCTCTAGGGCTTCTCTGGCTTCTTTTCTGTCATTTGTAATGATGACTATATCGTCGGCAAAGGCCAGACATTTTATGTTGACGGTTCTATTTTTCTCTCTCCCCATCTTTAGCCCATTGACTCCTTTGTCCCACGTCCTAATTATTTTCTCTAAAACAGCGTTAAATAAAATGGGTGGGTGGCCATCTCCCCGTCTCACTCCTGTCTTGATTTCGAAAGATTCTGAGATCTCGCCCATGAACTTCACTTTTGACTTTGTATTTGTTAATGTTTCCTGAATTAGTTTTCTGGTCTTATTGTCTACCTTCATTTCTTCTAGTGTATTAAAAAGTGTTTCTCTGTCTATGGAATCGTAAGCCTTCTTGAAATCAACAAATGTTACTGTGGTATATATATATATATATATATATATATATATATATATATATATATATATATATATATATATATATATATACCTCCCCCCATGAACCATGGACCTTGCCGTTGGTGGGGAGGCTTGCGTGCCTCAGCGATACAGATGGCCGTACCGTAGGTGCAACCACAACGGAGGGGTATCTGTTGAGAGGCCAGACAAACGTGTGGTTCCTGAAGAGGGGCAGCAGCCTTTTCAGTAGTTGCAGGGGCAACAGTCTGGATGATTGACTGATCTGGCCTTGCAACATTAACCAAAACGGCCTTGCTGTGCTGGTACTGCGAACGGCTGAAAGCAAGGGGAAACTACAGCCGTAATTTTTCCCGAGAGAATGCAGCTTTACTGTATGATTAAATGATGATGGCATCCTCTTGGGTAAAATATTCCGGAGGTAAAATAGTCCCCCATTCGGATCTCCGGGCGAGGACTACTCAGGAGGATGTCGTTATCAGGAGAAAGAAAACTGGCATTCTACGGATCGGAGCGTGGAATGTCAGATCTCTTAATCGGGCAGGTAGGTTAGAAAATTTAAAAAGGGAAATGGATAGGTTAAAGTTAGATATAGTGGGAATTAGTGAGGTTCGGTGGCAGGAGGAACAAGACTTCTGGTCAGGTGACTACAGGGTTATAAACACAAAATCAAATAGGGGTAATGCAGGAGTAGGTTTAATAATGAATAGGAAAATAGGAATGCGGGTAAGCTACTACAAACAGCATAGTGAACGCATTATTGTGGCCAAGATAGATACGAAGCCCACACCTACTACAGTAGTACAAGTTTATATGCCAACTAGCTCTGCAGATGATGAAGAAATTGAAGAAATGTATGATGAAATAAAAGAAATTATTCAGATAGTGAAGGGAGACGAAAATTTAATAGTAATGGGTGACTGGAATTCGAGTGTAGGAAAAGGGAGAGAAGGAAACATAGTAGGTGAATATGGATTGGGGCTAAGAAATGAAAGAGGAAGCCGCCTAGTAGAATTTTGCACAGAGCACAACTTAATCATAGCTAACACTTGGTTTAAGAATCATGAAAGAAGGTTGTATACGTGGAAGAACCCTGGAGATACTAAAAGGTATCAGATAGATTATATAATGGTAAGACAGAGATTTAGGAATCAGGTTTTAAGTTGTAAGACATTTCCAGGGGCAGATGTGGACTCTGACCACAATCTATTGGTTATGATCTGTAGATTAAAACTGCAGAAACTGCAAAAATGTGAGAAATTAAGGAGATGGGACCTGGATAAACTGAAAGAACCAGAGGTTGTACAGAGTTTCAGAGAGAGCATAAGGGAACAATTGACAGGAATAGGGGAAAGAAATACAGTAGAAGAAGAATGGGTAGCTCTAAGGGATGTAGTAGTGAAGGCAGCAGAGGATAAAGTAGGTACAAAGACGAGGGCTGCTAGAAATCCTTGGGTAACAGAAGAAATATTGAATTTAATTGATGAAAGGAGAAAATATAAAAATGCAGTAAATGAAGCAGGCAAAAAGGAATACAAACGTCTCAAAAATGAGATCGACAGGAAGTGCAAAATGGCTAAACAGGGATGGCTAGAGGATAAATGTAAGGATGTAGAAGCTTATCTCACTAGGGGTAAGATAGATACTGCCTACAGGAAAATTAAAGAGACCTTTGGAGAGAAGAGAACCACGTGTATGAATATCAAGAGCTCAGATGGCAGCCCAGTTCTAAGCAAAGAAGGGAAGGCAGAAAGGTGGAAGGAGTATATAGAAGGCTTATACAAGGGCGATGTACTTGAGGACAATATTATGGAAATAGAAGAGGATGTAGATGAAGACGAAATGGAAGATACGATACTGCGTGAAGAGTTTGACAGAGCACTGAAAGACCTGAGTCGAAACAAGGCCCCCGGAGTAGACAACATTCCATTAGAACTACTGACGGCCTTGGGAGAGCCAGTCATGACAAAAATCTACCAGCTGGTGAGCAAGATGTATGAGACAGGCGAAATACCCTCAGACTTCAAGAAGAATATAATAATTCCAATCCCAAAGAAAGCAGGTGCTGACAGATGTGAAAATTACCGAACTATCAGTTCAATAAGTCACAGCTGCAAAATACTAACACGAATTCTTTACAGACGAATGGAAAAATTGGTGGAAGCGGACCTTGCGGAAGATCAGTTTGGATTCCGCAGAAATGTTGGAATACGTGAGGCAATACTAACCTTACGACTTATCTTAGAAGAAAGATTAAGAAAAGGCAAACCTACGTTTCTAGCATTTGTAGACTTAGAGAAAGCTTTTGACAATGTTGACTGGAATACTCTTTTTCAAATTCTAAAGGTGGCAGGGGTAAAATACAGGGAGCGAAAGGCTATTTACAATTTGTACAGAAACCAGATGGCAGTTATAAGAGTCGAGTGATGTGAAAGGGAAGCAGTGGTTGGGAAGGGAGTGAGACAGGGTTGTAGCCTCTCCCCGATGTTATTCAATCTGTATATTGAGCAAGCAGTAAAGGAAACAAAAGAAAAATTCGGAGTAGGTATTAAAATCCATGGAGACGAAGTAAAAACTTTGAGGTTCGCCGATGACATTGTAATTCTGTCAGAGACGGCAAAGGACTTGGAAGAGCAGTTGAACGGAATGGACAGTGTCTTGAAAGGAGGATATAAGATGAACATTAACAAAAGCAAAACGAGGATAATGGAATGTAGTCAAATTAAATTGGGTGATGCTGAGGGAATTAGATTAGGAAATGAGACACTGAAAGTAGTAAAGGAGTTTTGCTATTTAGGAAGTAAAATAACTGATGATGGTCGAAGTAGAGAGGATATAAAATGTAGACTGGCAATGGGAAGGAAAGCGTTTCTGAAGAAGAGAAATTTGTTAACATCGAATATAGATTTATGTATCAGGAAGTCGTTTCTGAAAGTATTTGTTTGGAGTGTAGCCATGTATGGAAGTGAAACATGGACGATAACTAGTTTGGACAAGAAGAGAATAGAAGCTTTCGAAATGTGGTGCTACAGAAGAATACTGAAGATTAGATGGGTAGATCACGTAACTAATGAGGAGGTATTGAATAGGATTGGGGAGAAGAGAAGTTTGTGGCACAACTTGACTAGAAGAAGGGATCGGTTGGTAGGACATGTTTTGAGGCATCAAGGGATCACAAATTTAGCATTGGAGGGCAGCGTGGAGGGTAAAAATCGTAGAGGGAGACCGAGAGATGAGTACACTAAGCAGATTCAGAAGGATGTAGGTTGCAGTAGGTACTGGGAGATGAAGCAGCTTGCACAGGATAGAGTAGCATGGAGAGCTGCATCAAACCAGTCTCAGGACTGAAGACAACAACATATATATATATATATATATATATATATATATATATATATATATATATATATATATATGTAGGGTGGTCCATTGATAGTGACCAAGGTGGTCCATTGATAGTGACCGGACGAAATATCTCACGAAATTAGCATCGAACGATAAAACTACAAATAACGAAACTTGCCTAGCTTGAAGGGGGAAACCAGATGGCGCTATCGTTGGCCCGCTAGATGGCGCTGCCATAGGTCAAACGGATATCAACTGTTTTATTTTTTAAATAGGATCCCCATTTTTATTACATATTCGTGTAGTACGTAAAAAAATATGAATATTTTTGTTGGACCACTTTTTTCGCTTTGTGATAGATGGCGCTGTAATACTCACAAGCTTATAAGTACGTGGTATCACGTTTGACGCTTATTTCGTGAGATATTTGGCCCGGTCACTATCAGTGGACCACCATATATAACATTTCTTTAATTAGAGGAGGCCTTCCTAACACAATGTCTGATGAGGAAAAACTTAGCTGTGAGAGACGTTGTGTCGTTATCTCACGTTAGCAGCGCAGTAACCGTATTCCAGTAGTATGACCCTCATTAAGGGTTGTCGCTCTTGAAAATGGTCACTTGCATAGTTATGAGGAAATATCTTATTTACAGTCGCCTCGTTGATTGAAATATCTATAGGCGATGTGTACAAAGATGCCTTACAGAGAAGAACGTATCTACATGGTCCCTAAGTGAACGATACATATGGAGTTTCTAGAGTCATCGTTTGAAGTCGGTTCCTGAAATTTTGTAAGCAGGCTGTGTTGGGATGATTTGCGTCTGGCTTCAAGTGCCTGGCAGTTCAGACACTCTCCCACAGGTCAAACAAACCTGTTACCATCCGTGCTGCCCTCTTCTGCATACGTGCTATATCTATCTACTGCTAATCCTGATTGGCATGGGTCCCACACACTTGGCGATATTCCAGAATGCATCGCATGAATGATTTGCAAGCAATCTGCTTTCTAGCCTCATTGTATTTCCCCCGGGTACTACCAATCAACCGAAGTCTACCACCAGCTATGCTATACTGAGCCGACATCATCATCCCATTTCATATCCCTACCAAGTGTTACACCTAGGTATTTGTACGAGTTGGCCATTTGAAACTGTGACCCACTCACATCTCATGAACGTTACTGCCCGGTTTCGTTTGGTGAAGTCTACAGCTTCACATTTCGAACATTCAAAGCGCGTTGCCAATCTTTGCACCCCTTTGAACCCTTGTCTAGATCTGACTGCATATGAATGCAGCTTCTTTCAGATAATGCTTCATTATAGATAACTGCATCATCTGCAAAAAGTCTGACATTACTGTTGATACTGTCTGCTGTCTCTGATATGCGACATCAACAGCAAAGTTCCCAACACACTTCCCTGGGGCACACCGAGAGTTACTTCTACATCTGATTATCACTCTCCATCCAAGATAACATGTTGCGTCCTCCCTGCCAAAAAGTCCTCAATCCAGTCACAAATTTCGCTTGATACCCCACGTGATCGTACTTTTGACAATAAGCGTAATTGTGGTACTCAGTGAAATACTTTTCGCAAATCAGGAAATACGGCATCTACCTGCTGCATTGTTCCAAAGCTTTTAGTGTGTCATTTGAGAAAGCACAAGTTGGATTTCACGTGATCGATTTTTTCGAAATTCAAGTTGATTGGCACTGAGGAGGTCGTTCTGTTCAAGATATTTCATTGTATTTGAGCTCAGAATATGTTCTAAAATTCTACAACAAATCGATATCGAGGATAGTGGACGATAGTTCTGTAGGAGGGTGTGACCTGTGCCTTTTTTTCCAGAAACTGGACACAGTCTTAGTTCAAGGGATCTACGATAATTTGTAATGAGAAGAGGGGCTAATTCATTCGAAAATTTAATATAGAATCTGACAGGAATTCCATCAGGGCCCGGAGCTTTCTTCAATTTTAGCGACTGCAGCCGTCTCTCAACACAGTTGACACTAATACTTATTTAATTCATCTTTTCAATGGTACAAAGAGTAAACTAAGGCATTTAGGAGGCCCTACAATTCCGGGAAGTGGCAGCCTAGTTTGTCACAGAACTTCGAAGTCTCCAGTTGAACCCTTCCACTCGATTCAGGACCAGGAGCTACGATCAGTTCTGGGGACAATGTTGCAAATTGTGAGCGTCGTCTGCCATGTGGTTAGCACAGTGGGGGGACAATATTATACCTCGGAACACTTTTCCGCCTTCCGCCTCTATCCAGTCATGTAGTAGAAGTTTAATATATTTTCTTATTCTATTTTTAAATGATGTCATTCACTTTTTACGTGCTGCAGTGTTTTTCTGAAATTACATAAATTACCTTGGAAAATCAGTGTTCACAAATGGGAAAATATATTCCAAGGTACAGTATGGTCGCGTATCTAGGAACAATTAATCTACTAAAATTTAAAAAATGTTGAGATCTGTAAAATCTCGTCAGTACTGTATTTAGGCCTTTCATACACTCTGGCTATAACTGTATACATAAAATTTTACTGTTTTTAGTTACAACACAAATATTTTTACATAGTGGAAAGCTCGAGAACACACTTGCGGATGTTCCATCTTCATATCATGTACATCTGCTGCCAATTGTTGGACTTTTCTATAAAAACATCAACAAGTGAATGAAGCAGTGCAACCGGCCAGTGTGGCCGAGCGGTTCTAGGCACTTCAGTCTGGAACCGTGTGACCGCTACGCGCGCAGATTCGAGTCGTGACTTGGGTATGGATGTGTGATGTCCTTGGGTTAGTTAGGTTTGAGTAGTTCTAAGTTCTAGGGGACTGATGACCTCAGATGTTAAATCCCATAGTGCTCAGAGCCATCTGAACGATTTGAATTTTGTAGCAGTGCCCAGAATCACGGAAGTGGTTGGTCAGTTATATTCCACCATGTAAACGACTCCTGTTATTCTTATTATGCAGAGTAATTATTGAATGAACAATTTATTTATTACAATAGTGAATATTTCAAAATAAGTTACTTTAGTCCATAAAAAAGCCAAGTGAACAAAGTACACTTTCAAAAGGTGTACCTGTTTTTGTATAAATGTTGTATCTGATACATTGAAAAAATCACCTAAGAGCATTACAGTTTACAAAAAATTTTTCCTTCCTCTAGAAAATATTGAGTTCTGAAGGTGTTCATAGTCTCTTTCTTACATTGTATTTCTACACTGAAAAGCCAAAGAAACTGGTACACGTGCCTGATATCGTGTAGGGCCCCCGCGAGCACGCAGAAGTGCCGCAGCACGACGTGGCATGGACTCGACTAATGTCTGAAGTAGTGCTGGACGGAATAGACGCCGGCCGTTGTGACCGAGCGCTTCTAAGCGCTTCAGTCTGGAACCACACGACCGCTACGGTCGCAGGTTCGAATGAACGTGTCTGATGTCCTTAAGTTAGTTAGGTTTAAGTAATTGTAAGTTCTTGGGGACTGATGACCTCAGACGTTAAGTCCCATAGTGCTCAGAGCCATTTGAACGGAATGCACACCATGAATCATGCAGGGGTGTCCATAAATCCATAAGATTACGAGGAGGTGGAGATCTCTTCTGAACAACACTTGGCAAGGCATCTCAGATATGCTCAATAATGTTCATGTCTGGTGTGTCTGGTGGCCAGCGGAAGTGTTTAAGCTCAAAAGAGTGGTCCTGGAGCCACCCTGGAGCAATTCTGGATGTGTAGAGTGTCGCATTGTCCTGCTGGAATTGCCCAAGTCCGTCGGAATGCACAATGGGCAGGAATGGATGCAGGTTATTAGACAGGACGCTTACGCACGTATCACCTGTCAGAGTCGTCTCTAAACATATCAGGAGTCTTTATCGCTCCAACTGCACACGCTCCATACCGTTACAGAGCCTCCACCAGCTTGAACAATCTCCTGCTGACACGCAGGGTCCATGGATTCTTGAGGTTGACTCAATACCCGTACACGTCCCTGTGCTAGATATAATTGAAACGAGACTCGTTTGACCAAGGAACATGTTTCCAGTCATCAACAGTCCAATGCCGGTGTTGACGGGTTCAGGCGAGGCGATGGCTTTGTGTCGTGCAGTCGTAGAGGGTACTCGAATGAGTCTTCGGCTCCGAAAGCCCATATAGATGATGTTTCGTTGAATTGTTAGCACGCTGACACTTGATGATTGCCCAGATTTGAAATCTGCAGCAATTTGCGGAAGGAATGCGCTTCTGTCACGTTGAACTATTCTCTTCAGTTGTCGTTGTTCCCGTTCTTGTAGGATCTTTTTCCGGCAGCAGCGATGTCGGGGATCCGATATTCTACTGGATTCCTGATATTCAAGGTACACTCGTAAAATGGTGGTACCAGAAAATTCCCATTTCATCTCTACCTCGGAGATGCTGTGTCCCATCGCCCGTGCGCCGACTATAACACCACCTTCAAAGTCACATCTTGATAACATACCATTGTAGCAGGAGTAACCAATCTAACAATTGCGCCAGACACTTGTGGTCTTATATAGGCGTTGCCGACCGCAACGCCATATTCTGCCTGTTTACGTATCTCTGTATTTGAATACGCATGGCTATATCAGTTTCTTTGCGTTCAGTGTATTAGACACTGAAATCAGGAAGTGAAATCAAATCAAGCAGACGTATTATTAGAAACCAGTTAGGAGTGAAATGCATTTGAAATAGAAGCTATCTCTATCAATAAAACGCTATCCCGCAAACCGGTACCACTTGCAGTGTACAGAAAACAAAAATACGATTTTCAATAATTCGCATAGTCTTTGACCGAATTTAATAATGTAAAATGCTGTTCTAATCTACTCTTCAAGAGGTATACTGCGATGTTAAAGGTTTAACACAGTAATTCAAGTACTACTATTAGAAACTGTCTGTCTTATTGATTGGCGACTCCATAGAGTGTCTGTCTGTCTCGAGGTAACGTAACTGACGGCCTGCAAATACCCTGACTATGTTCATTCTGTATATAAGAATCGGAGTACTTTGTGACTTCCAACAAACTTTACCCATCATTTCAAACCTTTACGGAATATTTTCTCGCTGACACCATCCACAAAATGACGGAAGGAAAAAAATTATCGCTTACTACATTTTCGCTGTTCATGCAGTAAGAACTTCAGCGTCTGGAATAATTTTTACTTCCGTACTACCAACTCTATTCACTGAATGTACCTGCGAAGTTGCACCACTGTAGAAGTCACAGTTCAGGAGATATGACGTCATAAACATTGAGTTCCATGAAGAACGGGCTTCTGATTAAAATAGAGCACAGTTATGCTGTTTATATAGTTTCAACATGAGGGCCATTCCAACGAACTTTAACCATAATTTCAAATCTTTCCTAAAATTTTTCTCTCTTACATACTGGATGTCAAATACGAGGGTCATTCAATAGTTAGAGAGACAAATTGGTCTGGTGAAAAAAGCGCTTATTTTTACAAAACAATACTTTTATCAACTTTTCAACATGATCCCCTTGAACATTTATGCACTTGTTCCAACGGGCTGCAAGCTCTTTTATCCCGGCTGCAAAGAACTCTTTATCTTGATGGTTGACCCAGTTTCCCACAAACTTTGTCCTGGAACCTATTCCCACGTAATACCTCCTTCAGTGCACCAAACAAATGGAAATCAATAGGTGCTGCATCAGGACTGTAAGGGGGATGAGGCAGTACATCCCAGTCTATTTTGTTGATGGTTTCAAGGATTAGTTGGGCAATATGACGACGTGAGTTGTTTTGATGGACAATCACATCTCTCCTCTGAGATCCACGACGTCTCTTTCTCGTGACTGTTTAAAGTAAAATCCGAGCAGTATTTGCTGTTCACTGTACGCTGCTCTTCGAGATAATCACAAAAAACTGGACCTTCACCATCCCAAAACACAGTCAAAATGACTTTTTCTGCTGATGCTTGGGTTCTGAATTTTTTTTTTTGGCAGGTGAGTTGGTGTACTTCCACTCCATGCTTTGGCTTTTTGATTCTGACTCATAATAGTAGACCCAAGTTTCATCACAAGTTAAAATTTTGTTGAGGAAGTGCTCATCTTCTCTTTCATAACGTTCCTTTAGCTCTGTGCACACTCTCAACCTTTTTTCTTGTGTATCTGCGTCAACTCCTTTGGGACCCATCTTGCACATGTTTTGGGATGCTTCAGCTTGTAACAAATAATGTTATGAACTGTACCAGTACTAACTTGAACCTTATCAGATGTCATATCCACAGTCACACGGCGGTCGACACGAATAATGTCATCAATTCGACTTTCAAGTAAGGGAGTTGAAACTTCAACTGGCCGGCCATAACGGTGTAAGTCAGTCACTGAGTACCGACCATTTTTGAACTGCTCTACCCACTTGCAAAAATTTGCACGATTCATACAACCTTCACCATAAACTTTCGACGTTCTACGATATATATACACTGGTTTATAGCCTTCAGCAAGTAAGCAAGTAAAAAACCAATAACAGAACGTTATCCAGCTAATGTGGACGTTTCAACCATACTCTCCAACTTGAAATGTATTTTTGAGGTTATAAACAATACAATGTTGGTACATCAGATGATCAGGGCTCATCCCAGTGTTGCCAACTTAAAGCCATAAAAGTACCAAACTTGCCATATTAACAGTGTTTCCCCCACACCAATTCGTCTCTTTAATTATTGAATGACCCTCGTACTTAACACATTAATTTATTTGTAAAGTAATCAGGTTTATTGGTCGGAAACTAACACAAATTTTTATTTTCAAGGGAGGTATTGTAAAGAAATTAAGCTGATTTCCAAATATCACGTTTCCATAATAAGAGACCTTGTTCTGTTTCATGGTACAAGACGGTCCAAGACCGACGAAGTATGGCTTAACCGTTGACTTGTCATACAAATAGTTGTAAAAATATTCAGAATTTTACATCCCACAAAATTCTGTACCTGTATAATTAATGATATGTTCCTAGTAGCATTAATATATTATGTAGCACTTTAATGTGTAGAACATGAAATATTTACATACGAAGGTCGTACTGTCCAGACCTGGCACCCTCGGACTTCCATCTCTTTCGGACACTTACTAATCCTCTAGTGAGAACACACTTTTAAGATGGCGAGAGTGTCAGCTATGCAGTAAAAATATGGCTACGACTACAGGACAAGAACTTTTACCATCAGGGAATTCATGTTCTTGCACAACGTTGGCGTACAACCATAGAACTTCGTGGAGACACTACGTAGAAAATTGGACATGGACAGGACATGTTGATGTATATTGTCGCCAAATTCTGACTCTTAACAATAAATATGTTCTGAGAAAAAAAGTGGGGCATTACTTATTGAACGACCCTCATATATTGCATACAACACACTATGCCTAACAACAACAAAAAATTACGGAGGTCTCTAGTGTGCATTCGTCATGTGATTCTATAATCATTGACTAAACCAGTGATTGCCAACCTTTCTTAAACCATTACCCATTACCCCCGAGCGCAATCAGACATTAGCTAATAGCCCCGCCCTCCCCTCCCCCCCCCCCCTGCTATCTGTTGCCCCCTTCTCCCCCCCCCCCCCTCTCCACGATGTTATCACAGACTTTAGCGCCTAACTAAACTGTAGAATAAAAGACCTTTCTTGGAACAATTTTATTTTTTAAATGATGATAGATGAATGTTAGTGTGTGTGTGTGTATGATGAAACAATCTGCAGTGCATTGCAAGTGCTATCCACAATTCCTTCTCAGATAAGAAAGGTACCTATCCACTTGTTACAAAACACGCCTCCCCTGTATTACTCCTCTCCATTCCGGCACTTGCTGGACCTGCGCTTTGCAACTCTATTCAAAGTCAAACAAGTCCAGATGTGTGCACTAGAATAGTGTTTGTGAATCATTTGACTGATGGAACCTTTTCTTCTGAACTGGCACACACTGGACGACTTGAGGCTGTTAATGCATTTTGTGAAGCCACTCTAATAATAATAATAATAATAATAATAATAATAATAATAATAATACTGTGTACAGCCTTGTGCTGTCAATTAATTCATTTATCTGTTTCGCAGTGAGTAATGAACGTCGGCCTGTACACTTTTGTGCTGTACGTGTCCCTCCATGTTTCCACTTCGCTATCACATCGGAAATAATGGACCTATATCATCAAAAGTATCTGGACACCCCCAAAAACATACGTTTTTCAGATTAGGTGTATTTTGCTACCACCTGCTGTAAGGTGCTGCATATCAGCGACCTCAGTAGTCAACAGACATCGTGAGAGGAGAATAGGGCGCTACTCGGACCTCACAGACTTCGAACGTGGTCAGGTGATTGGGTGTCACTTGTGTCATACGTCTGTTAGCGAGATTTCCACACCCCTGCACATCCCTAGGTCCACTATTTCCGAAGTGGAAACGTTAATTGAAACGGAAGCACAAAAGCGTACAGGTCGACCTCGTCTGTTGACTGACAGAGACCGCCGACAGTTGAAGAGGGTCGAAATGTGTAATAGGCAGACATCTATCCAGATCACCACACTGGAATTCCAATCTGCGCCATGATCCACTGAAAGTCAGGTGGGAGATGAGAAGACTTGGATTTGATGCTCGAGCGGCTTGTCATAAGCCACTCATCACGCCAATAAATGACAAACGACGCATCGCTTGGTGTAAGGAGCGTAAGCATTGGACGATTGAACAGTGGAAAAAACGTTGTGTGGAGTGACGAATCACGGTACACAATGTGGCGATCCGATTGCAGAGTGTGGGTATGGTGAATGCTTGGTGAACGTCGTCTGCCAGCGTTTGTAGTGCCAACAGTAAAATTCGTAGGCGGTGGTTTTATGGTGTGGTCGTGTTTTTCATGGAGGGGGTTTGCATCTATTGTTGTTTTGCGTGGCACTATCATAGCACAGGCTTCTATTGATATTTTAAGCTCCTTCTTGCTTCCCACTGTTGAAGAGGAATTCGGGAGTGGCGATTGCATCTTTCAGCACGATAGAGCACCTGTTCATAATACACGGCCTCTGGCGGAGTGGTTACACGACACTTTCATCTCTGTAATGGACTGGCCTGCACAGAGCCATGACCTGAATCCTATGAAACACCTCTGGGGTGTTTTGGAACGCCGACTTAGTGCCAGACCTCAGCGATCGACATCGCTACCTCTCCTCAGTACAGTACTCCGTGAAGATTGGTCTGCCATTCCCCTGGAAACCTTCCAGCACCTGACTGAACGTTTGCCTACGAGAGTGGAAACTGTCATCAAGGATAAAGATGGGCCAACACTATATCGAATTCCAGCATTACCAATGGAGGGCGCCACGAACTTGTAAGTCATTTTCAGCCAGGTGTCCGGATACTTTTGGTCACATAGTGTAGTTGTCATTTGTTACATATATCTCTTACTTTTATCGTCAGCGATGTACGGGACAAAGCACAACACATGTGTGTAGTGAGGGGACTGTATGAATAACCGGTAATCTCCATCACATTAATGCTAGTAACTGAGAAAAAGTAATTATTGATAACTTATATGATCAGTATTAGAGTCTTAAAAATTGTGGCAATAGTCATGATCTTTTGAAAATGATTTAGTGTCGCGACTGCAACAGAATTTAATCGATTACTTTTTACCCCTCAGAGAATTTAATGTAACGCGTTACGGGGTAATTAACCCCACGATGGGAGCCACAGCACTGGACTGAAGTGCGGAGCAAAAACATCGTGTTTCCCTACGCTCTAGCTACAACACTGTCCCCTCCAGACACAAATGTTGACGTCGATTGCGATTTATGTAAATTCCTTTTTTATCGTTGATCCTAGCAGTCAACGTCACGGAATCTATGTAGCACACTCACTTTTTTTTTCTTTTTCTTACGGCTCGCCTTACTGGCCATGTTGAGAGAATCGGAAGCGTTCAGAAAAATGGCGGAAAATATCGCTGCCCAGTCCCAGGACAGCTAACCGCGAGACGAGGTGAGTCTAGACTGCCAAGGAGATCCCCAGGCCAGCGCTAATGGCGTCAACTGCTCGCCTGATAAGCAACGGCCTTCACACGTCCGCGCACAACACTGGCACAATGGCGGGAGCTTCGGAGCTCGTGGGAATGGTTTTTATTCCAGGAATTTACTGTCCTCCTTCTTCTTCCACTTTTTTTTAAGCTCTTGCATCAAACCTCACGTACATCTACACTCCGCAACTGACGGCGCGTGGCGGAGGGTACTTCTATTCCGTCCTCTATCTCTTCTTTCAGTCCTGCCTGGTAGGGATCCCAGACAGATGAACACTACCCAAGAATCGGGGAACAAACCCCTTGCAAAGCCACTTCTTTCCCACTGTTTCTCTTGTGTGGTCATTCCATTTAAGGTCGCTCTAGATGGTTACTCCTAGATATATTTGGTAGTTGCTGTTCCCAGCAATTTTTTATCAGTGATGTAATTGTACACTAGTTGATTTCTTCTCCTATACAACGTGATTCACGAAGATATGATTATATTTTAATATGTTATTCTACAGGTAAAACTAAAGAAAAACGTTCCGCAAATGTTTAGTTACGGAGCTATGGCAAATAAAAGATTTGGCCTGAAATTTAGCAACTTCGCTAACACGAAGCCATCGCAAAACTGAACGATGTTGAAGTAAAGCGCGATTTCCATTTATTTTGTTGTTATTGGTCTGGTGAATCTAATAAAACATGTCACAGACGTGTATCTGCAGTAGTATTCCTGAACACCCAGAGAAGCAAAGAAGGAATTTCGTAATATTTTTGATTAATTAACTACTTGGTCCAGTTTGCCCTTTAAATTCCAGACATGTGCACAAAGTTATCAACGGAAGTTGTAGAGAATTTAATTTTGGAAAAATGATGGTAATAATGTTAACCGAGACTGTATGAATATGACAGATAATCATAGCTGTTATGTTCTTTCACTGAACAATACAGAAAACTAACTCGTTTCAAGGTTAGGAAACGACTGAAACAACTCGCTAACGGTTGCCAACAATGACATAAAAGTTTCTACGTTGTCAATGGAAAGAAAATAAATTTACTAGTACAAAATCTTTTTTCCTCTGGATGATCTAGAAAACTACTGTAGATACACGTCTGGGACATGTTTTATTAGATTCACCAGACCAATAACAATAAACTAAATGGAAATCGTGCTTTACTTTAACCTCGTACACTTTTGCGATGGCTTCGTGTTAGCGAAGTGTCAGTGTCGCCCTAACCGCCGTCTGCTTCACGTCTGCTGTGCACCGAGCTACCTTAATTTAAGTATTATCTGTATTTTTCTTACTTGTCACTTCTTCTTCTGTGTGTTTTTGCTTTTAGGAAGCTTTAATAGTCGAGTGCTATTAAGTGTTCCATAGATCTCGTGTTTGTTTTGAATACAGTCAGAGAGAGTCCCTTTAGTCAGCCATAGTGCTAGTAGTGCTAGTGTTTGTTTTCAATACAGTCCAGAGACAGGTACTGCTATTTTCATTGGTTTCTACAAGAAGTGGTTAGCAATCACAGTTTAGTCAATAATCAACCGCCTTTAGTGAATTAGCAGTCTAGTTAAAAGTTGATTAACACTCTATAGTAAATTGATTTCTTAGGATGGATAGGATGTGTGGCTGCTGTGTACGGACGCAGGAGGAGCTGGCCACTCTTCGCGAACAGCTGAGCGTGTTGATGGCCGCGGTCAGCCGTCTTCAGGCTGCTGTCTCGGAGTGTAGCGGCAGTGGGGAGTCTGGTGCGTCGCAAGGTACACCCTAGGTGTTACATGCTTCACCCACTGTCCCTGCTGTCGAGACATCGCGGGTACCGGGCGCGGTTGGGCCACCCTCTCCCCAAGAGGAGTGGCGGGTTCAGCGGCGTTCGCGGCGCACGAGGCGGAGGGTCAATGTGGAGGCTGGCCGTGTGGCATCACCCGCTCTGCCTGTGAGTGGACATGTGGCCGCTCCTTCAGCAAGGTCCGAGCAGGCACACGGGGGGAGGGGTTTATTAGTTATTGGGAGCTCCAACGTTAGGCGGGTGATGGAGCCCCTTAGGGAAATAGCGGAAAGGTCGGGGAAGAAGGCCAGTGTTCACTCTGTCTGCTTGCCGGGGGGTCTCATCCGAGATGTGGAGGAGGCCCTACCGGCGGCGATAGAGAGCACTGGGTGCACCCGACTGCAAATTGTTGCTCATGTCGGCACCAATGGCTCCTGCCGTCTGGGTTCAGAGGTCATCCTCAGTTCGTACAGGTGGTTGGCGGAGTTGAAGGCGGAAAGCCTCGCTCGCGGGGTGGAATCAGAGCTAACTATTTGTAGTATCGTTCCCAGAACCGATCGCGGTCCTCTGGTTTGGAGCCGAGTGGAAGGCTTAAACCAGAGGCTCAGACGATTCTGCGGAGAGCTGGGGTGCAAATTTCTCGACCTCCGCTATCGGGTGGAGAAATGTAGGGTCCCCCTGAATAGGTCAGGCGTGCACTACACGCCGGAAGCGGCTACGAGGGTAGCGGAGTACGTGTGGAGTGCACATGGGTTTTTTTTAGGTTAGAGAATTCCCTCCCTAGGCCCGACAAGACGCCTCCTGAGACGCGGCAAGGCAGGAGTAGGCAAAATGCAACAAGGAATAACAATATTAATGTGCTAATAGTAAACTGCAGGAGCGTCTATAGAAAGGTCCCAGAACTGCTCTCATTAATAAACGGTCGCAACGCCCATATAGTACTAGGAACAGAAAGTTGGCTGAAACCAGACGTAAACAGTAATGCAATCCTAAACTCTGATTGGAATGTATACCGCAGAGATAGGCTGGACAGTGAAGGGGGAGGCGTGTTTATAGCGATAAAAAGTGCAATAGTATCGAAGGAAATTGACGGAGATTCGAATTGTGAAATGATTTGGGTGATGGTCACGGTTAAAGCAGGCTCAGACATGGTAATTGGATGTCTCTATAGGCCCCCGCGCTCAGCAGCTGTTGTGGCTCAGCACCTGAAGAATAATTTGGAAAATATTTCGAGTAGATTTCCCCACCATGTTATAGTTCTAGGTGGAGATTTTAATTTGCCGGATATAGACTGGGAGACTCAAACGTTCATAACGGGTGGCAGGGACAAAGAATCCAGTGAAATATTTTTAAGTGCTTTATCTGAAAACTACCTTGAGCAGTTAAACAGAAAACCGACTCGTGGCGATAACATATTAGACCTTCTGGTGACAAACAGACCCGAACTATTTGAATCAGTTAATGCAGAACAGGGAATCAGCGATCATAAAGCGGTTACTGCATCGATGATTTCAGCCGTAAATAGAAATATTAAAAAAGGTTGGAAGATTTTTCTGTTTAGCAAAAGTGACAAAAAGCAGATTAGAGTACCTGACGGCTCAACACAAAAGTTTTGTCTCAAGTGCAGATAGTGTTGAGGATCAGTGGACAAAGTTCAAAACCATGGTACAATATGCGTTAGATTAGTATGTGCCAAGCAAGATCGTAAGAGATGGGAAAGAGCCACCGTGGTACATACAACCGAGTTAGAAAACTGCTGCGGAAGCAAAGGGAACTTCACAGCAAACATAAACATAGCCAAAGCCTTGCAGACAAACAAAAATTACGCGAAGCGAAATGTAGTGTGAGGAGGGCTATGCGAGAGGCTTTCAATGAATTCGAAAGTAAAGTTCTATGTACTGACTTGGCAGAAAATCCTAAGAAATTTTGGTCCTATGTCAAAGCGGTAGGTGGATCAAAACAAAATGTCCAGACACTCTGTGACCAAAATGGTACTGAAACAGAGGATGACAGACTAAACGCCGAAACACTAAATGTCTTCTTCCAAAGCTGTTTTACAGAGGAAGACTGCACTGTGCTTCCTTCTCTAGATTGTCGCACAGTTGACAAAATGGTAGATATCGAAGTAGACGACAGAGGGATAGAGAAACAATTAAAATCGCTCAAAAGAGGAAAGGCCGCTGGTCCTGAAGGGATACCAGTTCGATTTTACACAGAGTACGCGAAGGAACTTGCCCCCCTTCTTTCAGCGGTGTACCGTAAGTCTGTAGAAGAGCGAAGCGTTCCAAAGGATTGGAAAAGGGCACAGGTCATCCCCGTTTTCAAGAAGGGACGTCGAACAGATGTGCAGAACTATAGACCTATATCTCTAACGTCGATCAGTTGTAGAATTTTGGAACACGTATTATGTTCGAGTATAATGTCTTTTCTGGAGACTAGAAATCTACTCTGTAGGAATCAGCATGGGTTTCGAAAAAGACGGTCGTGTGAAACCCAGCTCGCGCTATTCGTCCACGAGACTCAGAGGGCCTTAGACACGGGTTCACAGGTAGATGCCGTATTTCTTGATTTCCGCAAGGCGTTTGACACAGTTCCCCACAGTCGTTTAATGAACAAAGTAAGAGCATACGGACTATCAGATCAATTGTGTGATTGGATTGAGGAGTTCCTAGATAACAGAACGCAGCATGTGATTCTCAATGGAGAGAAGTCTTCCGAAGTAAGAGTGATTTCAGGTGTGCCTCAGGGGAGTGTCATAGGACCGTTGCTATTCACAATATACATGAATGACCTGGTGGATGACATCGGAAGTTCACTGAGGCTTTTTGCAGATGATGCTGTGGTGTATCGAGAGGTTGCAACAATGGAAAATTGTACTGAAATGCAGGAGGATCTGCAGCGAATTGACGCATGGTGCACGGAATGGCAATTGAATCTCAATGTAGACAAGTGTAATGTGATGCGAATACATAGAAAGATAGGTCCCTTATCATTTAGCTACAAAATAGCAGGTCAGCAACTGGAAGCAGTTAATTCCATAAATTATCTTGGAGTACGCATTAGGAGTGATTTAAAATGGAATGATCATATAAAGTTGATCGTCGGTAAAGCAGATGCCAGACTGAGATTCATTGGAAGAATCCTAAGGAAATGCAATCCGACAACAAAGGAAGTAGGTTACAGTACGCTTGTTCGCCCAATGCTTGAATACTGCTCAGCAGTGTGGGATCCGCACCAGGTAGGGTTGATAGAAGAGATAGAGAAGATCCAACAGAGAGCAGCGCGCTTCGTTACAGGATCATTTAGTAATTGCGAAAGCGTTACGGAGATGATAGATAAACTCCAGTGGAAGACTCTGCAGGAGAGACGCTCAGTAGCTCGGTATGGGCTTTTGTTAAAGTTTCGAGAACATACTTTCACCGAAGAGTCAAGCAGTATATTGCTCCCTCCTACGAATATCTCGCGAAGAGACCATGAGGATAAAATCAAAGAGATTAGAGCCCACACAGAAGCATACCGACAATCCTTCTTTCCAGGTACAATACGAGACTGGAATAGAAGGGAGAACCGATAGAGGTACTCAGGGTACCCTCCGCCACACACCGTCAGGTGGCTTGCGGTGTATGGATGTAGATGTAGATGTAGATGTTGCTAAATTTCAGGCAAAGTCTTTTATTAGCCGTAACTCCGCAACTAAACGTTTGCGGACCTATGTTTATATGAACTTCTTTCTTTAGTTTTGCTTGTAGAATGACATATTTAAATATTCGCCTATCTTCGTGAATCATCCTGTATATGTGCAATTAGATTTATTTACATTCAAGGTCAACTGCCTGAACCTGAGCCTCCGCAGGTCTTCCTTCCTTGCAATGCGTCTCAGGAGGAACGGCAAATATTCCGAGATATAACGGAACGCTGATTTGAATAAAAAAAAACTTCATATCGCATATCATTTAGTCCGAATGATATCTGAGAGTACATTTATAAGAAATGTAGTACGAAAGTCACGCAGAAGAGTTATTACTGACCCGCATTGTGCGAAACGTGAAACACAAAATGCTTTCTGTTGTCCCGTCATCATTTTTACTAGAAATGCAGCAGACGCAAATTGCTGTTACGTAGCGGAAACAATGTAAAATCGAGATTTTTCCAACGGTACCGTATCTCCAATAACATAATAGTTATGATTTTTAAAAAATGTCGGATGATTCTTTCCGATACACCCTGTATGTTGAACAGTGTTAGGGAGAGACAGCAGCCTTGCCTCACTCCCCCTCCAATTGTGCTTCCCTCGGTCGTCTTATTGCCAATCTTTACTAGTATTTCCTGTTCCAAGTACTGTCTCAATCATCCTTCTATCCCTCCAGTCGACTCCATTCTTTCTTAGAATGTCCGTTAATTTATTCCACTGTTCTCTATCAACAATTGCCTCCACGTCAATAAAACCAGTATAAATTTCTCTACCTCTTACAAAATATATCTCTCCTATAATTCTCAGCAGTTGCAACTCTTTTATCTTTCCCTCTTCTAAATATGTGCACTTTATTCCAGTCTTCCGTGAAGCCCACTATTTATCAGGATCAAAAAAACATTTGCTACATAGAGTGTTAAAACCTGGAAATGATTTCATAATGCCGTCTGACTACAACTTAAAAAAGAATAGAACATATTTAGGGGTAGATACAACGTAGTGTGTGCAAAGAAAGAACAACAGGCATGAAAGAACATCTGCATGGATTCTGTAATCGCACTAACTTGTAATAAGTTCATATCTTGATTTGAAGAACATGTAGGTAACTTACCTTACAGCCAAGTTACCTGCTATGTGTATGGATGGCTCAAGCTGACCATCTAACTTTCTGTATTTAGAACTCTCAAATCTAAAGAAACACAACAATCACGTCGTTGATAAAGCAATGTACAGCCAGCTCTGTCGGCATTTCCAAATGGTGACTTAATTTACGACCTGAAAAGCTCGCAAAAAAGTCGAACCATTTGCTGATAACAGTTTTTGGGAAGGTGCATTTGGTTACAACAGTGATTCACTAAGAATGATCCCCCTGCTGAAGGGGCGGCAGATCTGAAGAATTACGTGTCGTAATTCGATGTAGGGTCCAAAGTGCACACACTGTCGTGAAAATAATAGTATCTTTAAAAAGTGGCACAGCATTACGAATAAATGTCGTAAATTTTGATTGTAGTGCTTACGATTTCATCTAAACCATATTCATTGCTGTAATGCAGCATGCAATCGTCCGTGTGTGAAGCAAGTGGTATTATAAATCAACACAAAGAGGAAAAAAAGAAAAAGAAAAAAGAACGATCAAGAATATGCATCAAAAAATACTGGAAATCTTTTATTAGACGAGTTCTGATTAAGTCAACGGTGTTAGTATTGGCATGAAATAATGTAAATCCGATTCCACACCATACTTGGTTAACTGACCATCTCACTGGACAGCGAACGTTAATTTGTGAACACCGAGAAATGCACATTAAGGGTCTGAAAATGCTGTAAAAAATGTCTCTGAATCATGTTATACCAAGCCATGGTATGCAAGCCAGAATCTCATCAAATATTCGGAACATGTAATTTGAAAATGAGCAACATGAAACGACTTCAATGCAACTTAATACACGCATCAACCAAAGTTTTGCGTCACTCGTTTACTTCGAAATTCATGGTACAGAAAACAAAAATTGGCTCTGAAAAGTTAGTATGCATGGCTATTCCAAACTACACTCTTTGGCATCAAACCGACAGGAAGAAGATGCTGTGATATGCTTTTCAGAGCATTCACACAAGGTTGGCGCCGGTGGCAACACCTACAACGTGATGACATGAGTTTTCAACCGATTTCTGATACGCAAACAGCAGTTGACCGGCGTTGCCTGGTGAAACCTAGCTGTGATGCCTCGTGTAAGGAGGAGAAACGTGTACCATCACTTTTCCGACTTCGATAAAGGTCGGTTTGTAGCCTATCACGATTGCGGTTTATCGTATCGCGACATTGCTGCTCGCGTTGGTCGAGGTCCAATGACTGTTAGCAGAATATGGAATCGGTGGGTTCACGAGGGTAATACGAAACGCCGTGCTGGATCCCAACGGCATCGTATCGCTAACAGTCGAGATGAGAGGCATCTTATCCGCATGGCTCTAACTGATCGTGCAGACACGTCTCGACCCCTGTATCAACAGATGGGGACGTTTGCAAGACAACAACCATCTGCACGAACAGTTCGACGACGTTTGCAGCAGCATGGCCTATCAGCTTGGAGACCGTGGCTGCGGTTACGCTTGACGCTGCATCACAGACAGGAGCGCCTGCGATGGTGTACTCAACGACGAAACTGGGTGCACGAATGGCAAAACGTCATTTTTTCGGATGAATCCAGGTTCTATTTACAGCATCATGTTGGTCGCATCAGAGGTTGGTGACATCGCGGTGAACGCACATTCGAAGTTTGTATTCGTCATCGCCATACTGGGGTATCACTCGGTGTGATGGTATGGTGTGCCATTTGATTACACGTCTCGGTCACCTCTTGTTCGCATTGTCGGAGCTTTGATCCGTGGACGTTACATTTCAGATGTGTTGCGACCCGTGGCTCTACCCTTCATTCGATCCCTGCGAAACCCTACATTTCAGCAAGATAATGCTCGACCGCATGTTGCAGGTCCTGTACGGGCCTTTCTGGATACAGAAAATGTTCGAGTGGTGTCCTGGCCAGCACATTCTCCAGATCTCTCACCAATTGAAAACGTCTGGTCAATGGTGGCCGAGCAAATGGCTCGTCACAATACGCCAGTCACTACTCTTGATGAACTGTGGTGTCGTGTTGAAGCTGTATGGGCAGCTGTACCTGTACACACCATCCAAGCTCTGTTTGATTCAGTGCCCAGGCTTATCAAGGCCGTTATTACGGCCAGAGGTGGTTGTTGTGGGTACTGATTCTCAGGATCTATGCACCCAAATTGCGTGAAAATGTAATCACATGTCACTTCTAGAATAATATATTTGTCCAATGAGCACCCGTTTATCATCTGCATTTCTTCTTGGTGTAGCAATTTCAATGGCCAGTAGTGTACAAAAGATAGAAACACAATTCCAACATTCCTGGAAAGAGAAAAGTTCAAATTTTTATGCTTTCAATGTGTTACGGCGTAAAGTGAAGCGCCGGCACGCCAGTCGGGAACGATAGAGCAGTGATGGCTGTGAGATGTCAGTCAGTCGCACGCTGTTCGACCCCTCTCCAGGAGGACAACGCGACAGCCGCGGCCCCCTATGTCAAGAGGACGTAAGCGCCGCGACCGACTGGTGGCTGTCCCTTTCGATTGCAGCTTCAAGATTAGCAACTTGGATAGAGGCATCAACACTAGTTACTTCGCCTGTGCTCTCTACGTAGCTTCTCTATACTGAAGAAGTTTGATCATTTCGTATGTCGCCCTTTGCTTGCGACACATTTGTTTGATTGCAAAAGTTAAGTATTGTAAATTCCTTTTTGTAATACAACTCATTAATACGACTTGTTTCCTTGTGTGTGTGTCTATCGAACCGAGAACGCAGGATTCCTAGACACCACACAATGTGCGAACCCTGTGTTGCGCTACAAATATCTAAACGGTGGCAGATTTCTAGCCACACACTAAGCAGCTGGTCTCTCGGTATCGAATTCACAGGTTCAACAGTGCGACGTCACACACATTCAACAGTGTCAGGCGCGGGGGGGATAAAAACGCGGAATTTTACATAACCCCGCGGATAAAAGTCAGCCGGCCGTTGTGTCCGAGCTGTTCTAGGCGCTTCAGCCTGGAACCGCGCGACCGCTACGGTAGCAATTTCGAATCCTGCACCGGGCATGGATGTGTGTGATGTCCATAGGTTAGTTAGGTTTAAGTAGTTCTAAGTTCTAGCGGACTGGTGGCCTCAGATGTTGTCCCACAGTGCTCAGAGCCATTTGAACTATTTTGATGAAAGTCACTCGGTGAGAGGTCTGGCGACGTGGGGGGCCTCCTGCGATGAACATCTTCTGTTCCTCCTCCTCCAGTCCAACGTCCCAGACGTCACGTCCTGTAGGTTTCATCTGTGGGGTTACGTAACAAACCGCTTTTCTATCCCCTCTACGCCTGACGCTCTTGAAAGTCTGCGACATCGCATTGTTGAAACTGTGAGTTGGATAACGAGAGAGCAGCTGCTTCGCGTGTGGCAGGAAAAGAGCCCACCGTTTTGATATCCGTCGCGTAACACACGGCGCTCACATTGAGTGAATAACAATTTGAAGTTTTCTCTTTCAAGGAACGTTGGAATTGTGTATCTTTTGAAGTTCGGAAGCAATGAATGTTCGAAATCTGTTCTTTCGTTTTGATTAGTTCTGTGTATCCATTTTCAACCTGTCCAGATAACCACATGGAAAAAAGAATTTTATAAGAAAGGGCCCTGTTTCCTGTGCCTATTATTTCGCAGCACTCCTGAGTAGCGACAGTACGTCGTGGAACGTTCCTTTGCTCGGATGCAGTCTTCAGTCTGTCGAGACAAACCATCGGTGTGATGATCAAACTCCATTCTATTCATCCTAGCACGCTGAAGAGACGTGTTCAGCGTGACATACACGCTGGTTATCATCCATAGAGATAGAACTGTTACCAAAATGTTGGCGATACAGTCTACATCTACATCTACATCTACACTTACACTTATACTCCGCAAGCCACCCAACCGTGTGTGGCGGAGGGCACTTTACGTGCCACTGTCATTACCTTCCAGCCGCGCGGGATTAGCCGAGCAGTCTAGGGCGCTGCAGTCATGGACTGTGCGGCTGCTCCCGGCGGAGGTTCGAGTCCTCCCTCTGGCGTGGCTGTGTGTGTTCGTCCTTAGGATAATTTAGGTTAAGCAGTCTGTATAAGCTTAGGGACTGATGACCTTAGTAGTTAAGTCTCATAAGATTTCACACACATTTTCGAACATTACCTCCCATTCCTGTTCCAGTCGCGTATGTTTCGCGGGAAGAACGACTGCCGGAAAGCCTCTGTGCGCGCTAAAATCTATCTAATTTTACATTCGTGATCTCCTCGGGAGGTATAATTAGGTGGAAACAATATATTCGATACGTCATCCAGAAACGCACCCTCTCGAAACCTGGACAGCAAGCTACACAGCTCTTGCAGAGTCTGCCACTTGAGTTTGCTAAACATCTACGTAACGCTGTCACGGTTACCAAATAGCCCTGTAACGAAACGCGCTGCTCTTCTTTGGATCTTCTCTATCTCCTCTGTCAACCCGACCTGGTACGGATCCCACACTGATGAGCAATACTGGAGTATAGGTCGAACGAGAGTTTTGTAAGCCACCTCCTTTGTTGATGGACTACATTTTCTAAGGACTCTCCCAATGAATCTCAACCTGGCACCCGCCTTACCAACAATTAATTTTATATGATCATTCCACTTCAAATAGTTCCGTACGCATACTCCAGATATTTTACAGAAGTAACTGCTACCAGTGTTTGTTCCGCTATCATATAATCATACAATAAAGGATCCTTCTTTCTATGTACTCGCAATATGTTACATTTGTCTATGTTAAGGGTCAGTTGCCACTCCCTGCACCAAGTGCCTATCCGCTGCAGATCTTCCTGCATTTCGCTGCAATTTTCTAATGCTGCAACTTCTCTGTATACTCCAGCTTCATTCGCGAAAAGCCGCATGGAACTTCCGACACTATCTAATAGGTCATTTATATATATTGTGAAAAGCAATGGTCCCATAACACTCCCCTGTGGCACGCAGAGGTTACTTCTCCATTGAGAACAACATGCTGTGTTCTGTTTGCTGAAAACTCTTCAATCCAGCCACAAAGCTGGTCTGATATTCCGTAGGCTCTTACTTTGTTTATCAGGCGACAGTGCGGAACTGTATCGAACGCCTTCCGGAAGTCAAGGAAAATAGGATCTACCTGGGAGCCTGTATCTAATACTTTCTGGGTCTCGTGAACAAATAAAGCGAGTTGGGTCTCACACGATCGCTGTTTCCGGAATCCATGTTGATTCCTACAGAGTAGATTCTGGGTTTCCAAAAAAGACATGATACACGAGCAAAAACCATGTTCTAAAATTCTACAACAGATCGACGTCAGAGATATAGGTCTATAGTTTTGCGCATCTGCTCGACGTCCCTTCTTGAAGACTGGGACTACCTGTGCTCTTTTCCAATCATTTGGAACCTTCCGTTCCTCTAAAGACTTGCGGTACACGGCTGTTAGAAGGGGGCAAGTTCTTTCGCGTATTCAGCGCCGTTCTTGATCAATCCCATCGAACATCCTGCACTGGCAACAGTTTGGCAGTTACGGATGGCTGTAGACGCAGCATGTCTCCGTATTTCTGCTCGGACTGCCAACTACTTGTCGAGTTTTCTGCACTACGTCGGGGCAAAAGAGGTTCGTCACGATGTTGAGAGGTATCCGATTACTTTTGTCACCTCAGTGTACGTTACTCAAACATGACAGAGCCGCCACAGTAGGAAATCGCCGACTGGCAATCCAGAAGAGAACAGATCAGACCAGACGCGACTCACGTTCTCGCTCGAGTAGGCAGTCCGCAGCGAAATACGCTGTCACTCTCGCTCACCTCCGGCCATCTCAATCGCGCTCAAAGTTCGTCCCTTCTAAGTGAAGGTACACTACCTAGTGAGAAGCATCTTCGCAGTACATCTGCAGTTGTCGAATACACGGAAGAAGTAAGAGTTGTGAATTTTGTCATTGTGACAGGCAACGTTCGAGATGCAGGTGCAGATGTGCAGAGACATTCCTTTTAAGTCAGTACCCGGAAGCGGTGAGGGAGAGGTGTGGCCGGAAGCCGCCAGCCCGATGCTGAGTTTCACCGCAGCCGGACGTTCCCCAGCGGCCATCGCAGTTTCTCTGGAGAGATGCCGAGACAACCAGTTTCTGGCCGCGACCAGTGGAAGCGCAGAGGTCAACTGCAGCCGTACAGGGAGCGGAGCGGATGCAGGCGCCGACGTAGAGTGCGCCCACACAGAGAGCTCTTCTCGGCGATGCGGCCGGCTCTCTCTGCGGCGCGCCCTGCTGCGACGACTCTCCAGAATGCCCCACTGTGCAGCAACTGGCCCCAGGCAACACGGGTGGCCGCAAAGGCCGCTGCGAGACTTCGGGTCGAGTCAGGACTTACAGGGTGTAACAGAAAGGTGTGGCCAAACTTCCAGGAAACATTCGTCACACATTCCACATCCGCAACTGAATGGCCAGCGCAAGGTGACAACCAGGCGAAGGATCCGGGTTCGATTCCGGAACTGCCAGCGAATTTCCCTTGGTGGTAAGATTGTAACAGGGTCCATTCAGTCTCTTGATGCCACCTGACGAGCTTCTTGACCGAGCAGTGGCGGCTGCAGGTCACGAGAACTGACGACTGCCAGGAGTGCAGTCTGCTGATCCCACGACTCTCCACATCGCGTCCAGCCGACTGATGAGGATGACATGGCGGTCGGTCTGTACCGATGGACCAGCCAGGACCTGTGGACAGAATATAGACATTGGTCTTGAAGTGCTTTAGAGGGGCGTTGAGTAAGTAAGGCAACACACTTTTTTCTGAAAGCAGGTTGTGTTTATTCACCATCCCAATACTGAAAGGTACATACACAGAGTATATTGAACCAGAGATGGTCAAAAGTTGTATCAATTGTGGAGTAGCGTCGCTGCTCAACAGCGATCGTTGGTTCTAGGTATTTTGGTTAATGTGTTAGAGTACTTTTAGTTAGAAAGATGTAGAGAGTAACTTTGAATAGAATGATGTATGGAAATTAAAACGTTCATACCCGATGCTGAGGTATTGCAGCATGAACAGCAAAAAGTTAGCAAGCGAGTAACTTTTTTTCCTTTCGTCTTTTTGTGCAGGGTGTCAACGAGAAAAAGTTTTATTAAAATCTGAAATTATGTGTAAAATTTACTGGAACTCGCTAAATGCTCTCTTTCTCAAATATTGGATGACTGAGTTCTGCGTATTTGCACACCGTCAATCACCCTGCAAGGCAAACACAGCGTTTCTACCTGTATTACTTGTCAGATTGTGTTAAGCTTTTGAAATAAGATTATACCTTTTAACTGGTAGCCCATGATGGTTTTTTAAAGTTTCCAGCACGGTCAGTAGTTACACTAAGTATAGAAAATCAAATTTTTGTTGTTCCTGAGAGCCATTAGACAGGGGTCCTGCAACGGATATTCATTTCCGGGATAGCAGTAATGCAGATATCTGTATTATTGAAGTCACTCACACAACATACACTATGTGACCAAAAGTATCCAGACACACGCCAAAAACATACGTTTTTCAAGTTAGGTGCATTGTGTTGCCACCTATTGCCAGGTACTCCACATCAGCGACCTCAGTAGCCATTAGATACCGTGAGAGAGCATAATGGCCGGCCAGTGTGCCCGAGCGGTTCTAGGCGCTTCAGTCTGGAACCGCGCGACCGCTACGGTCGCAGGTTCGAATCCTGCTTCAGGCATGGGTGAGTGTGATGTCCTCATGTTAGTTAGGTTTATGTTGTTCTAAGTTGTAGGGGACTGATGACCTCCGATGTTAAGTCCCATAGTGCTCAGAACTATTTGAACCATTTTTTTGATAGCATAATGGGGCTCTCCGCAGAACTCATGGACTCCGAACGTGATCAGATGATTGTTTCCCCCCTGTGTCATACGTCACTACGCTTGATTTCCACACTCCTAAACGTTCCTAGGTCCACTGTTTCCGATGTGATAGTGAAGTGGAAACGTGAAGGGACACGTACAGCCCAAAAGTGAACAGCAGACCTCGTCTATTAACTGATGGAGACGGCCGACAGTTGAAGAGGATCGTAACGTGTAATAGGCAGATATTTATCCTGACTTTCACACAGCAATTCCAAACTGCATCAGGATATGCTGCAAGTACTATGATAGTTAGGTGGGAGGTGAGCAAACTTGGATTTTATGGTCGTTTGGCTGCTTATAAGCCACACCTCACACCGATTCAAATGGTTCAAATGGCTCTGAGCACTATGGGACGTAACAGCTGAGGTCATCAGTCCCCTAGAACTTAGAACTACTTAATCCTAACTAACCTATGGACATCACACACATCCATGCCCGAGGCAGGATGCGAACCTGCGACCGCAGCGGTCGCGCAGTTCCAGACTGAAGCGCCAAGAACCGCTCGGCCACTCCGGCCGGCCCTCACACAGGTAAATGACAAACCACGCCTCGCTTGGTGTAAGGAGCGTAAAGACTGGACGATTGAACAGCGGATAAACGTTGCATTGAGCGACGAATCATAGTACATAATGTGGCGATCAGATGGCAGGGAGTGCGAATGCCCGGTGAACGTCATCTGCCAGCGTCTGTAAAGCCAACAGTAAAATTCGGAAGCGGTGGTGTAATGGTGTGGTAGTGTTCGCCGCCCCCCTCCCTTACCCCACTCCTCCCCCCCCCCCATGAACCATGGACCTTGCCGTTGGTGGGGAGGCTTGCTTGTGGTTCCTGAAGAGGGGCAGCAGCCTTTTCAGTAGTTGCAGGGGCAACAGTCTGGATGATTGACTGATCTGGCCTTGTAACACTAACCAAAACGGCCTTGCTGTGCAGGTACTTCGAACGGCTGAAAGCAAGGGGAAACTACAACCGTAATTTTTCCCGTGGGCATGCAGCTTTACTGTATGGTTAAATGATGATGGCTTCCTCTTGGGTAAAATATTCCGGAGGTAAAATAGTCCCCCATTCCGATCTCCGGGCGGGGACTACTCAAGAGGACGTCGTTATCAGAAGAAAGAAAACTGGCGTTCTGCGCATCGGATCGTGGAATGTCACATCCCTTAATCGGGCAGGTAGGTTAGAAAATTTAAAAAGGGAAATGGATAGGTTAAAATTAGATATAGTGGGAATTAGTGAAGTTCGGTGGCAGGAGGAACAAGACTTTTCGTCAGGTGAATACATGGTTATAAATACAAAGTCAAATAGGGGTAATGCAGGAGTAGGTTTAATAATCAATAAAAAAAATAGGAATGCGGGTAAGCTACTACAAACAGCATAGTGAATGCATTATAGTGGCCAAGATAGACACGAAGCCCACACCTACTACAGTAGTACAAGTTTATATGCCAACTAGCTCTGCAGATGATGAAGAAATTGATGAAATGTATGATGAGGTAAAAGAAATTATTCAGGTAGTGAAGGGAGACGGAAACTTAATAGTCATGTGTGACTAGAATTCGAGAGTAGGAAAAGGGAGAGAAGGAAGCATAGTAGGTGAATATAGATTGGGAGAAAGAAACGAAAAAGGAAGCCGTCTGGTAGAATTTTGCACAGAGCATAACTTAATCATAGCTAACACTTGGTTCAAGAATCATAAATGAAGGCTGTACTCATGGAAGAATCCTGGAAACACTGGAAGGTATCAGATAGATTATATAATGGTAAGACAGAGATTTAGGAACCAGGTATTAAATTGTAGGATATTTCCAGGAGCAGATGTGAGCTCTGACCACAATCTATTGGTTATGAGCTGTAGATTAAAACTGAAGACACTGCAAAAAGGTGGGCATTTAAGGAGATGGGACCTGGATAAACTGAACGAACCAGAGGTTGTACAGAGTTTGAGGGAGAGCATAATGGAACAATTGACAGGAATGGGGAAAAGAAATACAGCAGAAGAAGAATGGGTAGCTCTGAGGAATGAAGTAGTGAAGGCAGCAGAGGATGAAGTAGGTAAAAAGACAAGGCCTAGTAGAAATCCTTGGGTAACTGAAGAAATATTGAATTTAATTGATGAAAGGAGAAAATATAAAAATGCAGTGAATGAAGCAGGCAAAAAGGAATACAAAGGTCTCAAAAATGAGATCGACAAGAAGTGCAAAATGGCTAAGCAGGGATGGCTAGAGGACAAATGTAAGGATGTACAGGCGAATATCACTAGGGCTAAGATAGACACTGCCTACAGGAAAATTAAAGATACTTGTATGAATATCAAGAGCTCAGATGGAAACCCAGTTCTAAGCAAAGAAGGGAAAGCAGAAAGGTGGAAGGAGTATATAGAGGGTCTATACAAGGGCGACGTACTTGAGGACAATATTCTGGAAATGGAAGAGAATGTAGATGAAGACGAAATGGGAGATACAATACTGCGTGAAGAGTTCCACAGAGCACTGAAAGACCAGAGTCGAAACAAGGCCCCGGGAGTCGACAACATTCAATTAGAACTACTGACGGCCTTGGGAGAGCCAGTCCTGACAAAACTCTACCATCTGGTGAGCAAGATGTATGAGACAGGCGAAATACCCTCAGACTTCAAGAAGAATATAATAATTCCAATCCCAAAGAAAGCAGGTGCTGACAGATGTGAAAATTACCGGACAATCAGTTTAATAAGTCACAGCTGCAAAATACTAACGCGAATTATTTACAGACGAATGGAAAAACTAGAAGAAGCCAACCATGGAGAAGATCAGTTTGGATACCGTAGAAATGTTGGAACACGTGAGGCAATACTGACCTTACGACTTATCTTAGAGGAAAGATTAAGGAAAGGCAAACCTAAGTTTCTAGCATTTGTAGACTTAGAGAAAGCTTTTGACAATGTTGACTGGAATACTCTCTTTCGAATCCTAAAAGTGGCAGGGGTAAAATACAGGGAGCGAAAGGCTATTTACAATTTGTACAGAAACCAGATGGCAGTTATAAGAGTCGAGTGATATGAAAGGGAAGCAGTGGTTGGGAAGGGAGTGAGACAGGGTTGTAGCCTCTCCCCGATGTTATTCAATCTGTATATTGAGCAAGTATTAAAGGAAACAAAAGAAAAATTCGGAGTAGGAATTAAAATCCATGGAGAAGAAATAAAAACTTTGAGGTTCGCCGACGACATTGTAATTCTGTCAGAGACAGCAAAGGACTTGGAAGAGCAGTTGAATGGAATGGACAGTGTCTTGAAAGGAGGATATAAGATGAACATCAACAAAAGCAAAACGAAGATAATGTAATGTAGTCGAATTAAGTCGGGTGATGCTGAAGGAGTTAGATTAGGAAATGAGACACTTAAAGTAGTAAAGGAGTTTTGCTACTTGGGGAGCAAAATAACTGATGATGGTCGAAGTAGAGACGATATAAAATGTAGACTGGCAATGGCAAGGATAGCGTTTCTGAAGAAGAGAAATTTGTTAACATCGAGTATAGATTTAAGTGTCAGGAAGTCGTTTCTGAAGGTATTTGTATGGATTGTAGCCATGTATGGAAGTGAAACATGGACGATACATAGTTTGGACAAGAAGAGAATAGAAGCTTTCGAAATGTGGTGCTACAGAAGAATATTGAAGATTAGATGGGTAGTTCACATAACTAATGAGGAGGTATTGAATAGAATTGGGGAGAAGAGGAGTTTGTGGCACAGCTTGACAAGAAGAAGGGACTGGTTGGTAGGACATGTTCTGAGGCATCAAGGGATCACAAGTTTAGCATTGGAGGGCAGCGTGGAGGGTAAAAATCATAGAGAGAGACCAAGAGATGAATACACTAAGCAAATTCAGAAGGATGTAGGTTGCAGTAAGTCCTGGGAGATGAAGAAGCTTGCACAGGATAGAGTAGCATGGAGTGATGCTTCAAACCAGTCTCAGGACTGGAGACCACAACAACAACAGTGTTTTTCATGGAAGGGGCTTGTAGCTCTTGTTGTTTTGCGTGGCATTATCATAGCACAGGCCTACACTGACGTTTTAAGTACCTTCTTGCTTCCACTGTCTTTCAACACGATCGAACACGTGTTCGTGATGCACGGCCTGTGGCGGAGTGGTTACACGACAATAGCGCCCGCGTATGGACTGGCATGCGCGGAGTCATGACCTGAACCCTATAGAACACCTTTGGGATGTTTCGGAACGCCAATTTCGTGCCAAGCCTCACCGACCGATATCGATACCTCTCCTCAGTGCAGCACTCCGGGCTGCCATTTCCCAAGACATCTTCCAGCACCTGACCGAACGTTTGCTTCTGAGAGTGGAAGCTATCATGAAGGCTAAGGGTGGCCGAATGTCATATTGAATTCCAGCATTAACGATGGAGGGCGCGACGAACAAGTCGTTTTCAGCCAGGTTCCCTGATACATTTGACCACATAGTGTATTAACAGGCGCTGACTAAGAAACATTCTTATGCGTTGTTGGGATTTCTAATACCATCGAAATTGTGCTTTAGTATCTTGAGGAACTGGTGAGAAGTGTTGTTGTTTTTGAGTTTCTTCTTTAATAATTTCTGCGTCATTGTTTTTCTGAAATTACTATGACTAACGTTGTTTTTGTGTGACTTCAGTATAGGAGGCTGTTCTTTAAGCTACGCAGGAGAGCTTCTGTGAGGTTTGGTAGGTAGCAGGCAATCAAGTGGCAAATGTAAAGCCGTGAGGAGGGGGCGTGAGTCGTGCTTGGGTAACTCAGATGGTAGAGCACTTGCCCTCGAACGGTAAAGGTCTCGAGTTCCAGTCTCGGTCCGGCACACAGTTTTAATCTACCAGTAACTTTCAACATTTAAATTGATATTCCATGCCAATTAGTGAAGAATGTAATCAAAACATTTAAAGTTTTACTGAGAAAAGGTCATGGTTGCGAATATATGTTTTATTTAATATTCATTCACAGTATTTCAGAGAAGTTAAAGTACACTCCTGGAAATGGAAAAAAGAACACATTGACACCGGTGTGTCAGACTCACCATACTTGGTCCGGACACTGCGAGAGGGCTGTACAAGCAATGATCACACGCACGGCACAGCGGACACACCAGGAACCGCGGTGTTGCGCAGCATTTGTGCACCGCCGCCGTCAGTGTCAGCCAGTTTGCCGTGGCATACGGAGCTCCATCGCTGTCTTTAACACTGGTAGCATGCCGCGACAGCGTGGACGTGAACCGTATGTGCAGTTGACGGACTTTGAGCGAGGGCGTATAGTGGGCATGCGGGAGGCCGGGTGGACGTACCGCCGAATTGCTCAACACGTGGGGCGAGAGGTCTCCACAGTACATCGATGTTGTCGCCAGTGGTCGGCGGAAGGTGCACGTGCCCGTCGACCTGGGACCGGACCGCAGCGACGCACGGATGCACGCCAAGACCGTAGGATCCTACGCAGTGCCATAGGGGACCGCACCGCCACTTCCCAGCAAATTAGGGACACTGTTGCTCCTGGGGTATCGGCGAGGACCATTCGCAACCGTCTCCATGAAGCTGGGCTACGGTCCCGCACACCGTTAGGCCGTCTTCCGCTCACGCCCCAACATCGTGCAGCCCGCCTCCAGTGGTGTCGCAACAGGCGTGAATGGAGGGACGAATGGAGACGTGTCGTCTTCAGCGATGAGAGTCGCTTCTGCCTTGGTGCCAATGATGGTCGTATGCGTGTTTGGCGCCGTGCAGGTGAGCGCCACAATCAGGACTGCATACGACCGAGGCACACAGGGCCAACACCCGGCATCATGGTGTGGGGAGCGATCTCCTACACTGGCCGTACACCTCTGGTGATCGTCGAGGGGACACTGAATAGTGCACGGTACATCCAAACCGTCATCGAACCCATCGTTCTACCATTCCTAGACCGGCAAGGGAACTTGCTGTTCCAACAGGACAATGCACGGCCGCATGTATCCCGTGCCACCCAACGTGCTCTAGAAGGTGTAAGTCGACTACCCTGGCCAGCAAGATCTCCGGATCTGTCCCCCATTGAGCATGTTTGGGACTGGATGAAGCGTCGTCTCACGCGGTCTGCACGTCCAGCACGAACGCTGGTCCAACTGAGGCGCCAGGTGGAAATGGCATGGCAAGCCGTTCCACAGGACTACATCCAGCATCTCTACAATCGTCTCCATGGGAGAATAGCAGCCTGCATTGCTGCGATAGGTGGATATACACTGTACTAGTGCCGACATTGTGCATGCTCTGTTGCCTGTGTCTATGTGCCTGTGGTTCTGTCAGTGTGATCATGTGATGTATCTGACCCCAGGAATGTGTCAATAAAGTTTCCCCTTCGCGGGACAATGAATTCACGGTGTTCTTATTTCAATTTCCAGGAGTATAGTTTGACTGTGTCGGTTTCAGTTAGATACACAGTTAGACCACATCTGCTTCTGATTATATAAAATATTATTGTAGAAATTTCGTAGCTTGAGGAAGTTGAACGATGCAGAAGACAGATGACTAAAATAAAAACGCATGGAGACTGTGGACCGCGGTAGGCGCCACGTGGAACAGCGTCTGGAGCGTCCAGTTATCGGTGACCGGTACTTCCGCTGACCGCTCTTAGCCACATCTAGAACTCCCCAAATAGCGTCCTCTTAAAACGCCAGTGTATAGTTGCGATAGAGTTTATTTCTATACTTTAGTGTTCAGTCGTTAGTTTACAAGAGCAGTTTGGGAAACATATAGAACGGAGCGTAGTCACTGCGGTCTACTGGTTTGATGCTACTCTCTATGCTACTCTATACCGTGCAAGTCTCTTCATCCCCGAATAACTACTGCTACCTACATACATTGGAACCTGATTACTCTATTCATCCCTTTGTCTCCCTCTATAATTTTTACCCAACATGCCGTTCCTCCATTGCATTAACTTTTTCCCCAATCCGATCCAGCACTTAGATTAGGTATTCCATCTATCCACGTAATCTTCAGCATTCTACAGCCGCACGTAGATCTACATACAGTATCGCTCAAGAGTATTTTGTAGTTGACCTAGTAGGTTTATAGGCGTGTTTATAAATACGCGAAATGAAAATAAACCTGTTGTTCTCACATAAGACTGCTTGACCTCGCCGCAGTTACATGTATTGATTGCCGAGTGAAGGTAAACACGGACTTTAGCTGTAAACGTTATTTGCAATTGGATTCATGAGTATTTTGTAGCATAGGAGGACTGAAACAAACCTAACTACATAAATCGAACCTAATTGTAATATTTTTATTTTTTGCAGTAATGCCGAAAGCTAAAGAATATTCAATAGATTTCAGACAAGCTCTCGTAACGGCACTGAGCCGTGACTTCCTGCGACGCTCTTGGCAGGTGTAACACCTACAACGCCTCTCGGTGTTCATAAACCAAACTAGCTCCAAAATTAGCTCCCATGCCCTCGAAATATAAATTCAGAATACGTCCCAAGCCCCTCCACAAGTAGTAATTTACGAAATAGAAATAAGAGACAAATAGAGGGAAATCTATAGTAGAAAAATAATAGAAAAAGAAAAGAATTTTGATCATAAATTTTGCAAGTATGGGAAGGGGTGGGGCAACGCTACAAATGGTTAAATTATTAGTTATTCTTACATATGAGATAATCAATATTATAGTCACAGAACGTAGATCTTGAACACCAAAGATAGCGTTTACTAAAGTATAAATAGATATACAACGCAATTATGATACTCCAGTCTCTATCCTCTAGTCTGTTCGAAGTCAACTAGCACGTACAGCTGTAGGAAGCAACAATAGGTGCTTTATTAAACCAGGGCCAAAGAATAAATCGCGACGAGATTGTTTTTTGGAAAGCATTGATTTCAGATCAGAATTAGAACTTTTTTCATATTAGAGGAACGGGGAGGTGATCAATAATCTCTCTGACTTTAACGTCACTTAGTGTGAAGATTTAAATATTTTACGGAATTAACGATTTTTGGACAGACTCGGATTTTGTATTGTGACAGTGGAAAAGCTTTACTTCACGCGACTAGTAATCATAGTTCGTGGCAGTTTATGGATATTAAACGGGAACAATCTTGTTATCGAAAGGGGCAGAACATTGTTTAGTATCTCTGATATTGACGGGATTCCAGATTAGATACTTATTCAAAGAACCCGTTTGAATGCGATCGTGTGAATGAACTGATTTATTAATAATTATTATGAAATAAAATAAAGTGTTAATTTGAAACTGACTATTCGTCTTGAACTTTACTTCGATTTAGGTTCGTAAATAATTAGGTTATGTGATTTTCACCAAGAATAAACTGCAGACTAGTAACTGAAACAAGTGAACGAGAATTGAAAACACTAGTATTAATTTACTTATGGTTTTCTCCTTCAGAACTGGGAAGACAATACGTGTAGTGACTCACTGGGGTTAATTTAAGAACCAGCCGGGATAAAACAAAACCCCTCAAGACCAGTCAATGTATAGATCAATTAACATTCCTACTTTCATGCAAGATACGGAAGTCGGGATAGAGAAAAGGGGCGCTACGCAGGATAGTTTCTCTGTCGAAGTGACGAGCTTTGCGGCGTCCTGGTTGACAAGCGTCGTCTGTTTAGAATGGCTGCGTCTCGCGAGGAAGAGGGGACTTGGTCGGGGCAGCGATGGAAACTCGGTTTGCGGCAGTGACAGGGGGAAGACAGCGCACGGAGCACCGCGCTTGGTGTACTGCGAGGACGCAAGGTGTTGACATACCGGTGCCCGTGTCTGGCGGCAACCAGAACTGGAGTGCGGAAGCAGTCACCGGTCAACATAGGCTCTGTTTAAGAACCCCGAGGAGAGCGAGGGAGTTCACCCTGGCGTGTTTGTTAACGGCGAGCTCCCGGACTAACTTTAAATGGTGAGCCATCTTGCGGCGTAACTTTTGGATGTCATTGTCCATTGTGCCCTGGTTCTGTTAATATATTAAGTGGTTTTCAGTTGAAACTTCCGGGCTGAGTCGATGTATAAAATTTCCACCTGACGTTTCGTCTCCATCTGCGGGCGACATCTTTTGAGGTCGTCGGGCTACTGCCACTGAGGCTCCAGGTACTCTCGCATTTATAGAGCACATAGAGGGCACCACCATTCGTCACGTATCCCTATCTTTGGAAGGAGTCATCATTCTCTATTAAGAGAAATCGATTGTCATTCTGTTGGCGCAACGTCGACATCCATATTTTGTCCAACTTTAAAACTTCCTCTTTTCTAATAAAAAGTTGTCAATTTCTATTGCTTCTCTATACATGCGCGCATGATCATGCGATGTTCGTGCTAGAACGCTTGTCTCATTAAATTTAATTTCGTGATTCCCATCTCGAAAAACATGCTCAACTACGGCCGATTTTTCGATGTGTCCTAAGCGACAGTTTTTTTATGTTCGGCTAAGCGAGTGTTTACACTTCTTTTCGTTGTTGTAATATATACTTGCCCACAACTGCATGGAATTTTGTATACCCCAGGTGTTGCTAGGGGATGTCGGGCGTCTTTCGCAGTTCTTAAATATTCCTTAATCTTTTCGGAGGGTCTGAAGATTGTTTCGATCCCATACTTGGACAGAACTTTCCCGATACGGCCCGTGACCTTATTAACGAACGGTAGAAAAACTTTTCGAGTAGGCGACTGTTGTTGCTCTGGACTTCTGGCTTCTCTTCTTTGATGGAGGGATCGATCAATTTCCTTGCTGGTATATCCGTTTTTCAGTTCATCTTGTAAGTAAGCGGGCTCGGAGATTTTGTTGGCTCTGTCCACCAAGGTTTTCATGACACCTCTTTTTTGCCTAGGATGATGGTTAGATTCCTTGTGGAGGTATCGATCCGTGTGAGTGTTCTTTCTATATACCTTGTGGCCCAGCGTCCCATCAACCCTTTAATTACCGATACATCCAGGAAACTGAGTTGACCGTTGCTCTCTTTCTCCATCGTAAACTATATCTTCGGGTTAATGCTGCTCAGATGCACCAAGAAGACATCCAACTCTTCTTCACCATGAGTCCGCACTACAAATGTGTCATCAACATAGCGGTACCATTTAGCAGGCTTCTTACTGGCGGTCTGCAGCGCTCGCTGTTCGAAGATCTAAATAAATAAATTGGCAACAGCTGGGCTGAGAGGGCTTCCAATCGCCACCCCGTCGATTTGTTCGTAAAACTCGTTGTTATACGGAAATAAATTGTCGGCAGGCTCTATAAATGCGAGAGTACCTGGAGCCTCAGTGGCAGTAGCCGGACGACCTCAGAAGTTGTCTCCCACAGATGGAGACGAAATGTTAGGTAGAAATTTTATACATCGACCACGGCCTCTCAGCCCGGAAGTTTCAACTGAAGACAACACCGGCCGTGAAATGATTAACTTTATGAATCAAAGAATATAACTTCAGCCGCCAATTTGTTGTTGGCAGCTGTAATAATAACAATTTTGCGCCGTCAGACGGTGCTTTCGTATTTAATATTGTGTGCGGATTGTCTGATCATTGTTGTTTATAAATGTATCAAGTGAAATTTCAAGTCATTGTAGATTGTATAACGAACTATTGCTTTAATAGTAGCTGCGGTTCTCACACTACAACGTTCGACATCTCTTCCTGCATTTGGTTCCACCCCGTGATTGGCTGCTGGTTTTAGTATTATAGTCAACTGCGTATTGATACTGGGTTTGGGTGTTGTAGAAGCCGTTATCGGTGTGCGCAGCGCCTCCTGCCTGTTGTTGTCACTAGAGCTCTCGAGCACGGAATTCAGACGCCAAACGTCGAGAATGTGCCGATTGCTGTGTAGATCTTTCAGGCTATCATATCGTATTGCCGATTGTTTTCATAATAGTTAATTTACGTATTTATGAGATCTTGCGATTTGGGTATTTTATTTTAAGCCTAACAGCTTTTAAAAACTATTATTTTTCATATTCACAAAGCCTAGTATTTGACCAGTGACCTCAGATCTATAGTTATGTTAAGTTTATATGTGTGTAAAGAATTATTTTTTTTATTAATTTAAAGTTGGGGCCATAAGGCTGTTTTTCTATAATTTTTTTTGAATTATTCTCATTGCTTTTATACAATTGAATAATCGGTGTAGATCACCACAATTTTCAAATACTAGTTAATCATTGTGTTGCTACCACTACTCCGTTTTAAGTAACGTAGTGAAAATAAATTTTTGTATCAATGGGGTCAGCATTCCACTTCAGCGGCCCATGTGCGCTGTGTACCAATCCCACCACGTTACCAAGCACCAAACTCAGTGCTTCGTTGTCAAGGTGTCTGGTAGGTCACACCGTCCTCTGAGCGTCAGGGCTCGAGGGTGACGACAGTGAACACGAAGTGGTCGGCCCCGAAAAATCACCCAAGAAGAAGACAGGATCATCCAGAGACAATCGATGTCTGTTGCCGAAAATCAACCCGGGCAATACGTGGTGACCTACACGCAGAACACTGAGGAAGGTCCACGTTTCGTCAGCCAAACGCCACTTCGCACCTATAGATCTGAAAGGCAGGCCACCTTTCCGAAAACAGGTTCTTTTTACTAATACCTGGGAACAGTTTTGTTCACGTTCTGTGTGTTCAGGAGCTCTTCATTGATGGTTAACACTCATGTCATAATTTGGCCATTTAGAAATTTATTCCTTATTGTGTCATTTATATCATAATAAACCTGAAAATTGCTGCATATAGTGATGTTTCCAGTACTTAACTGTGTTAGAGGCAGCTTTGTAACGAAGTGCTTCTTCCGCCCATCTTACACACACCAAAAAAAGTTTTGCATCACCTCGGTTCCTAGAGCTTCGGAACCTGTAAATAAAATTGGAATAGAGATTAACATAAACATCATTTCCGCCCATTTTATTGCTCATAGAAACCACATTTTGCATGTTGTACCACCATACAGCGAGACCTTCAGAGGTGGTGGTCCAGATTGCTCTACACAACGGTACCTCTAATACCCAATAGCACGTCCTCTTGCATTGATGATTGCCTGTATTTGTCGTGGCATAATATGCAGATTGTCCCACTCCTGAACGGCGATTCCGTGTAGATCCCTCAGAGTAGCTGGTGGGTCACGTCGTCCATAAACAGCCCTTTTCAATCTATCCCAGGCATGTTCGAGATGGTTCATTTCTGGAGAACATGCTGGCCACTCTAGTCGAGCGATGTCGTTATCCTGGAGTAAGTCATTCACAAGGTGTGCACGATGGGGGCGCGAATTGTCGTCCATGGAGACGATTGCCTCTCCAATATGCTGCCGATATGGTTGCACTAACGGTCGCAGGATGGCATTCACATATCGCACAGCCGTTACGGCGCATTCCATGTCCACCAGCGGCGTATCTCGACCCCACATAATGCCACTCCAGAACAGGAGAGAACCTCCACCTTGCTGCTCTCGCTGGACAGTGTGTGTAAGGCGTTCAGCCTGACCGGGTTGCCTCCAAACACGTCTCCGACGATTGTCTTGTTGAAGGCACATGACATTGGTGTAGAGAACGTGATGCCAATCCTGAGCGATCCATTGGGCATGTTCTTGGGTCTATGGTTCAAATGGCTCTGAGCACTATGGGACTCAACTGCTGTGGTCATTAGTCCCCTAGAACTTAGAACTACTTAAACCTAACTAACCTAAGGACATCACACACATCCATGCCCGAGGCAGGATTCGAACCTGCGACCGTAGAAGTCGCACGGTTCCGGACTGCGCACCTAGAACCGCGAGACCACCGCGGCCGGCTCTTGGGTCTATCTGTACCGCCCTGCATGGTGTCGTGGTTGCAAAGACGGACCTCACCATGGATTTTGGGAGTGAAATTGCACATCATGCAGCCTATAGTGCATAGTCTGAATCGTAACACGACGTCCTGTGGGTGCACGAAAAACATTATTCAACATGGTGGCGTTGCTGTCAGGGTTCCGCCGAGCCATAACCCGTAGGTAGTGGTTATCCACTGCAGTAGTAGCCCTTGGGCGGCCTGAGCGAGGCATGTCATCGACAGTTCCTGTCTCGCTGTATCTCCTCCATGTCCGAACAACATCGCTTTGGTTCACTCCGAGACGCCTGGACACTTCCCTTGTTGAGAGTCCCGCCTAGCACAAAGCAACAGTGCTCACACGATCGAACCGCGGTATTGACCGTCTAGGCATGGTTGAACGACGGAAAACACGAGCTACGTACTTCCTTCCTGGTGGAATGACTGGAAATGATCGGCTGTCGGACCCTCTCCGTCTAATAGGCGCTTCTCATGCATGGTTGTTTACATCTTTGGGCGGGTTTCGTGATATCTGTGAACAGTCAAAGGGACGGTGTCAGTGATACAGGATCCACAGTCAACGTCTATCTTCCAGAGTTCTGGGAACTGGAGTGATGCTAAACTTTTTTTGATGTGTGTATTACGGACTTTCAGAGGGGAGGCATGCAATCATTTGGTTCTTATGCTGCGTTGTCGTCAGATATACAAGAACTTGGAGGTATACCCCAGGGAAGTGTGTTATGACCCTTCCTGTTCATATTGTATTTTAATAACCCTGCGGACAATATTAATAGTAAGGTTTTTGCACATGATACAGTTCGCTATAATGAAGTGTCGTCTAGAAGAAGCTGCATAAATACTCCGTCAGATCTTGATAAGATTACATTCTGCTGCTGAGATTGGCAATCAATTTTAAATGTTCAGAAATGTAAAATTGTATGTTTTACTAAATGAAAGAACGCAGTATCCTATGACCATAACATCAATGGTTCACTATTGGAATCGGCCAATTCGTTGAAATACCTGAGTGTAACACTTTTTGGGGATATGAAATGGAATGATCACATAGGCTTAACCGTGGGTAAAACAGGTGGTAGGCTTCAGTTTATTTGTAGAACACTGAGTAAGAGCAATCAGTGTACAAAGGAGGTTGCTTACAAATCACTCGTGCTACTGGTTCTAGAATATTGATCGACTGTGTGTGATCCATACCAAATAGGACTAACAAGGGATATTGAAAGTATACAGAGAAAGGCAACACGTATGGTCACAGGTTTGTTTGATGCATGTGATAGTGTGACAGATACTGAAGGAACTGAAGTAGGAGACTCTTGAAGGCAGCTGTTAACTATTCTGAGAAAGCCTATTAACAAAGTTTCAAGAACTGGCTTTAAATTATGACTCTAGGAATATACTACAATCCCCTACATATTGCTCACATATGCATCGTGAGCATGAGATTAGAATAATTACTGCACTCACAGAGGTATTCAAACCATCATTCTTACCGTGCTCCATACGCGAATGAAATGGGCAGAAACCCTAATAACTGGTACAATGGGACGTACCCTCTGTCACGCACTTCACAGCCGTTTTCGGAGTATAGATATAGTTGTAGATGTAAAAGCCTATAGTGAGTGCGAAAAACAGGAAGGCCAGACTACAGTTTGCTAAGAAGTACTCGTCATTGACCATGGTGTGGGGTTGTTTCTCACTAAGTGGTGTACCTACGCCCGCCGAAATTTAGAAGGTAATGGGTAGTACAAAGTATAGTGAAACCCCACGGACAACGAACTATGCCTCGTAATTGGCAATTCCAGCAGGAGAACGATCCAAAGCACACTTCTGACCATGTAAAGAGAGCTCTAAAGCAGCACAAACTCACTGTGTTCGAATGGCCAAGCCAAGGTACATACATTAATCACACAGAACGTCCTTGGGGCAAGCTGGATAGACGTGTTCGCCGACAAAACTGCACCGACAAGTAGGCTTTCTACAAAGAGCTGTGTGAGCAATGAAAGAACAACATCAGTCGCAAATGACCAAACTCGTGGATTCTATGCCATACAGGTTTTCGTGTCGTCTCGTTGTCACTGTAGGCTTATACCATGAGAAGCAAGAAGAGGATGTTGTTTGGTGGACGGTATCCTCTTCTTTAACACAAACTGCACGCAAGTATTAACAGGGTTCTTTATTAACGTAAACAGGAAGCTACTTAAGACAGTCCAGGGGTTGTGGTGCAAGCTCTTCAGTAGCAGACCACGTTAGCCTCACTGCTGGTGAAGTACAAATCCGCTATGTACATTGTTCTGGTCACTGTGTCCTGCCTGAGACCGAGACTCTGTCTGTGACTGCAAATGACTGTGTTTCGATGGAAGACTCGACGCACTGACTCACTGGATGATTGACTGGGGCCTTCAGTCTGTGGTGGTGATCTAAATACTGGCAGCTGAGAAGGCGTTGGCGGCTCGCTTCTTGCGAGTCTGTCTTTGGCCTCTACTGTGATAGGTTTGCTTGCTCCGGTGCCTACTATCGATCTTCTCACAGTCTCTTTGCCGATCGGAGTGCTGGCGGCAGCTTACGCTAGCACGCAGGAATGCTACAGCAATACACGCAAAGTGGTATGCATTCAAATATTAAAACAAGAACATAAAGTCCCTGAATGACTTCAGATGATCTCCAAGTAGCCGAACATAATCATTTCTAGTCAGTGATCGGTTCAGGTGGACCAAAGGACCCACTCCATGCCATTTAAACACGGTGTTCACCATCATGGAGACAGCTTCAATTTGTAAAGTGCCTTGTTGACAACTTGGATCCAAGGCTTCGTGAGGTCTGCGACACACTCGAACCATACCATTAGCTCTTACGTATTGAAATCGGGACTCACCTCTCCAGGCCACAATTTCCAGTCGTCTAGGCTCCAACCGATATGGCCACGAGCCCAGGAGAAGCGATAAAGGCGATGTTGTGCTGCTAGCAAAGGCACCCGCGTCGGTCGTCTGCTACCATATCCCGTTAACGCAAAATTTCGCCGCACTGTCCCAACGGATACGTTCGTCGTACGTCCCACATTGATTTTCGCGGTTATTTCACGCAGTGTTGCTTGTCTGTTAGCACTGACAACTCTACTACTTTGCTCTCGGTCGTTAAATAAAGGCCGTCGGCCACTGCGTCGCACGTGGTGATAGGTATTACCAGAATTTTGGTATTCTCGGCGCACTCTTGACACTGTGGGTCTCGGAATACTGAATTCCACAAAGATGTCCGAAATGGAATGCCTTTAGCTCCAACTATCGTTCTTCGTTCAAAGTCTGTTAATTCCCGTCGAGCGGCCATAATCATGTTGGAAACATTTTCGCAGGAATGAGTGCTCTTTCATATATTGTAGACGTAATTCTACCGCCAGCTGTATATATGCATATTGTTACCACACGATTCTTTGTCACCTCAGTATATTTAATAACGAAAAAGGCAAGACCTACGCTGTTCATTTGTCACTCCCAGTCACACTATGTGCAACATACGCACATTGTTTCATAATAGTAAACACAGTATCAGATGATGTCAGGACTATTTCATGCATCCCATTTGCTAGCCTAACAAACTGAGTCGGCATCCCTCTATAACGTGTAAGATGTAGAGCTCGGAAAGACGATAAGGCTGTAGTGTAATACAGTGCAAACTTTGGGAATAAGTCTTTCCAGAAAAGGAGAAATGAGGGGAAATATAGCGTGAAAGTGCTGTGATCAGTGTTAGGTGTCTTATTATGTTGTTGTTGTGGTCTTCAGTCCTGAGACTGGTTTGATGCAGCTCTCCATGCTACTCTATCCTGTGCAAGCTTCTTCATCTCCCAGTACCTACTGCAACCTACATCCTTCTGAATCTTCTTAGTGTATTCATCTCTTAGTCTCCCTCTACGATTTTTACCCTCCACGCTCCCCTTCAATGCTAAATTTGTGATCCCTTGATGCCTCAAAACATGTCCTACCAACCGGTCCCTTCTTTTTGTCAAGTTGTGCCACAAACTCCGCTTCTCCCCAATTCTATTCAATACCTCCTCATTAGTTATGTGATCTACCCATCTAATCTTCAACATTCTTCTGTAGCACCACATTTCGAAAGCTTCTATTCTCTTCTTGTCCAAACTAGTTATTGTCCATGTTTCACTTCCATACATGGCTACACTCCATACAAATACTTTCAGAAATGACTTCCTGACACTTAAATCTATACTCGATGTTAACAAATTTCTCTTCTTCAGAAACGCTTTCCTTGCCATTGCCAGTCTACATTTTATATCCTCTCTACTTCGTCCATCATCAGTTATTTTGCTCCCCAAATAGCAAAACTCGTTTACTACTTTAAGTGTCTCATTTCCTAATCTAATTCCTTCAGCATCACCCGACTTAATTCGACTACATTCCATTATCCACGTTTTGCTTTTGTTGATGTTCATTTTATATCCTTCTTTCAAGACACTATCCATTCCGTTCAACTGCTCTTCCAAGTCCTTTGCTGTCTCTGACAGAATTACAATGTCATCGGCGAACCTCAAAGTTTTTATTTCTTTTCCGTGAATTTTAATACCTACTCCAAATTTTTCTTTTGTTTCCTTTACAGATTGAATAACATCGGGGAGAGGCTACAACCCTGTCTCACTCCCTTCCCAACCACTGTTTCCCTTTCATGTCCCTCGACTCTTATAACTGCCATCTGGTTTCTGTACAAATTGTAAATAGCCTTACGCTCCCTGTATTTTACCCCTGCCACCTTTAGAACTTCAAAGAGAGTATCCCAGTCAACATTGTCAAAAGCTTTCTCTAAATCTACAAATGCTAGAAACGTAGGTTTGCCTTTTCTTAATCTTTCTTCTAAGATAAGTCGTAAGGTTAGTATTGCCTCACGTGTTCCAACATTTCTGCGGAATCCAAACTGATCTTCCGCAAGGTCCGCTTCCACCAGTTTTTCCATTCGTCTGTAAAGAATTCGTGTTAGTATTTTGCAGCTGTGACTTATTAAACTGATAGTTCGGTAATTTTCACATCTGTCAACACCTGCTTTCTTTGGGATTGGAATTATTATATTCTTCTTGAAGTCTAAGGGTATTTCGCCTGTCTCATAAATCTTGCTCACCAGATGGTAGAGTTTTGTCATGACTGGCTCTCCCAAGGCCGTCAGTAGTTCTAATGGAATGTTGTCTACTCCCGGGGCCTTGTTTCGATTCAGGTCTTTCAGTGCTCTGTCAAACTCTTCCCGCAGTATTGTATCTCTCATTTCATCTTCATCTGCATCCTCTTCCATTTCCAGTACATCGCCCTTGTATAAACCTTCTATATACTCCTTCGACCTTTCCGCCTTCCCTTCTTTGCTTAGAACTGGGTTTCCATCTGAGCTCTTGATATTCATACAAGTGGCTCTCTTTTCTCCAAAGGTCTCTTTAATTTTCCTGTAGGCAGTATCTATCTTACCCCTAGTGAGATAGGCCTCTACATCCTTACGTATGTCCTCTAGCCATCCCTGCTTAGCCATTTTGCACTTCCTGTCGATCTCATTTTTTAGACGTTTGTTTTCCTTTTTGCCTGCTTCATTTACTGCATTTTTATATTTTCTCCTTTCATCAATTAAATTCAATATTTCTTCTGTTACCCACTTATTTCTATTAGCCCTCGTCTTTTTACCTACTTTGTCTTCTGCTGCCTTCACTGCTTCATCTCTCAGAGCTACCCATTCTTCTTCTACTGTATTTCTTTCCTCCATTCCTGTCAATTGTTCCCTTATGCTCTCCCTGAAACTCTCTACAACCTCTGGTTCTTTCAGTTTATCCAGGTCCCATATCCTTAAATTAGCACCTTTTTGTAGTTTCTTCAGTTTTAATCTACAGCTCATAACCAATAGATTGTGGTCAGAGCCCACATCTGCCCCTGGAAATGTCTTACAATTTAAAACCTGATTCCTAAATCTCTGTCTTACCATTATATTATCTATCTGATACCTTTTAGTATCTCCAGGATTCTTCCATGTATACAACTTTCTTTTATGATTCTTAAACCAAGTATTAGCTATGATTAAGTTATGCTCTATGCAAAATTCTACCAGACGGCTTCCTCTTTCATTTCTTCCCCCCAATCCATATTCACCTACTATGTTTCCTTCTCTCCCTTTTCCTACTGACGAATTCCAGTCACCCATGACTATTAAATTTTCTTCTCCCTTCACTACCTGAATAATTTCTTTTATCTCATCATAGATTTCCTCAATTTCTTCATCATCTGCAGAGCTAGTTGGCATATAAACTCGTACTACTGTAATAGGCGTTGGCTTTGTGTCTATTTTGGCCACAATCATGCGTTCACTATGCTGTTTGTAGTAGCTTACCCGCACTTCTATTTTTTTATTCATTATTATACCTACTCCTGCATTACCCCTATTTGATTTTGTATTTATAACCCTGTATTCACCTGACCAAAAGTCTTGTTCCTCCTGCCACCGAACTTCACTAATTCCCACTATATCTAACTTTAACCTATCCATTTCCCTTTTTAAATTTTATAACCTACCTGCCCGATTAAGGGATGTGACATTCCACGATCCGATCCGTAGAACGCCAGTTTTCTTTCTCCTGATAACGACGCCCTCTTGGGTAGTCCCCGCCCGGACATGTTATTATTCATTTATGTTAATTTTTATAGAAATCTCTATTCTGTGTTACGTAAGTAATCTTACAATGGCTTAGCAGGTACTTTTTAACTGCCTTTTTAAATAAGGTTGTTTTACCATTTTCTCTAATCTCTTTTGGCAAGTTATTTTTATGTTTGTTCCTTGCTAGATAATGCTCTTTTGAGTTTTATGTTTATTGTTTGAGTCTAGCTCTTGACTCGTGGTCAGGGGTAGAGCTTTTTTTGTAGTAATCACTAATGTTATTTTCCATGTGTACAGCTATCTGATAAATGTATTCACACGGTGCAGTTAAAATTTCTATTGTTTTGAATAGATCTTTAGAATGCACTCGACTACTATTTCTGGTTATTGTCTTATTTCCCTTTTCTGCAGTTCCAAAAATTTGTCCATAGTTTGTGAATTTGATCCACAGACATCAATGCCCGTAACTAAAAACTGAAAATGCATATGAATAGTAGGTAACTGAAAGATACTGACATACATAAATGACAGGACTCTCAGGGCATAACAAGCTGATGTGATTTTGTTTTCAAGTGTCTTTGTGTGTTCACACCATTTCAAGTGAGAATTAATATTCATTCCTGTAACATTTGTATTTCTTACATTGCCTAAAGAGGTGCCACTTCATTTAACAGTGTCCATTTGCTCTAGAAACTGAAATTCATGGCCGGCCGGTGTGGCCGTGCGGTTCTAGGCGCTTCAGTTTGGAACCGCGTGACTGCTACGGTCGCAGGTTCGAATCCTGCCTCGGGCATGGATGTGTGTGATGTCCTTAGGTTAGTTAGGTTTAAGTAGTTCTAAGTTCTAGGGGACTGATGACCTCAGCAGTTAAGTCCCATAGTGCTCAGAGCCATTTGAACCATTTGAAATTCATGGCATTTGTGATTTTTACGTTCAGTGTCACTATATAGCTGATTGAGCAATTGCAAAGTTTCTTGAGTGTTCCAATTGCTTTCTCTGCGAGAACCTGTCCATAAGTGTGCGCTCTCTGTATTATATCATTGCTACATTCACAGTGTCAAAGACTACACTCCGGTGAACGTTATCTAAAGCTTTCTTTCAACTTACAAATACTTTAAACGTGGTTTAGATTTTGTTCACCTTGTCTTTTAAGACAAGCGGTAGGATTAGTATTGCCTCAGCTGTTTCTGTATTTCTCCGGAATACTTACTGATTTTCCCTGAGGTTGGGTTTAACAAGGATTTTTACTAAATAAATTAAATTTTTATTAAATAATTGGTACCAGTATTCGCAACCACGACTTGATGAAAATAAAATTCAGGGATGGGAATCTAGTTTGTGACTTGTACAGAAATCAGAATGCAGTTGTACGTCCAAGGACGTGAAAAGGGAGTACAAATTGAGAAGTGAGTGAGCCAAGATTGTAGCCTCTCCCTCATATTATTCAATTTGCACATTGATGAAACTGTGAAGAATACAAGGTAGGAATTTTGAAAGGGAATTAAAAATCGGACAGAAGAATGAAAAACTTCGATGTTCCCTATGACTTTCTGAGTCAGCGGCGCCAAAGGATACTTACGATTGTTTCAACGTAGTGGGAAGCGTCTTGTAAAGACGGTATGAGGCGAATACCAACAAAAATAAAACGAGGATAGTGGAATTTAATAAAAATCAGATCAGGCGTTGCAGGGGAAATCAGACTAGGAAACGAGGCGCTGGAAGTAGTTGATGAGTTTTGCACTTTTAGGCAGCAGAATTACTGTCCAGACTGAATCTTTCACACTAAAACAGAGTGTGTGCCAGTTTGGTACTTTCCGGCAGAATAAAACTGGCTGCCGGAACGGGTTAGAATCCTGGTCCATCTCACAGTCTGGCAGGAAATTTCAGGATAAGTGACGGTGGCGGAAGTCGATATGATATGAAATGCAGATTTGTGACAGGAAGAGGACTGTTTCGGAAAAAGAGGAGTATTTTGAAGTCTAGTATGAACAGGGGTTCGACGGAAATGTGTAAAACACCGCAAGAAATGAGTGCTGGAACACACACTGAAGCGCCGAAGAAACTGGTATAGGCATGCGTATTCAAATACAGAGATACATTATGTAATCAAAAGTATCCGAACACCTGACTAAGAATGACTTACAAGTTCGTGGCGCCCTCCATCGATAATGCTGGAATTCAATATGGTGTTGGCGCACCCTTAGCCTTGATGACAGCGTCCACTCTCGCAGACATTTTTAGGGATTGGCAGCCCATTCTTCACGGAGTGCTGCACTGAGGAGAGATATCGATGTCGGTTGGTGAGTGCTGGCACCAAGTCGGCGTTCCAAAACATCCCAAAGGTTTTCTGTAGGATTCAGTTCAGGACTCTGTGGAGGCCGGTCCACTACAGGGATGTTGTTGTCCTGTAGCTACACCGCCACAGGCCGTGCATTATGAACAGGTGCTCCATCGTGTTGAAAAATGCATTCACCCTCCCCGAATTGCTCTTCAACAGTGGAAAGCAAGAAGGTGCTTAAAATATCAATGTAGGCCTGTGCTGTGATAGTGCGACGCAAAACAACAAGGGGTGCAAGCCCCCCTCCATTAAAACACGACCACACCACAACACCACCGCCTCCGAAGTTTACTGTTGGCACTACATGCATTGACAGATGACGTTCACCGCCCATTCGCCATACCCACACTCTGCCATCGGATCGCCACATTCAAATGGCTCTGAGCACTATGGGACTTAGCATCTGTGGTCATCAGTCCCTTACATATATGAACTACTTAAACTTAACTAACCTAAGGACATCACACACATCCATGCCTGAGGCAGGATTCGGACCTGCGACCGTAGCGGTCACGCGGTTCCAGACTGAAGCGCCTACAACTGCACGGTCACACCTGCGGGCTTGTGTACCGTAATTCGTCACACCACACAACGTTTTTCCACTGTTCAATAGTCCAATGTTTACACGCCTTACACCAAGGGAGGCTTCATTTGCCATTTCCCAGCTGATGTGTGGCTTATATACAGCCGCTCGACCATGAAATTCCACAACCACAGGTGGAAACACAAGCGGCCAAAGACACTGCTAGCTAGGGCATAGCCACCTATGGTATACTAACATACGCAAACAGTGACAAACGTCGGTAAGCCCCTGCACATCAGCAACACTGACTGGCAACTACCAGCTGCTACTAGAGCCGACCAACAGGCCACAGCAGGAGCACCGACGAGCTCGCCCACAGGCGCACAAACAAGCTGCCAACATTCCCTCACACTGTGTCGCCGGTATATGACCTATCGGACACAAGATCGATAACAAACCTAACTGTTGCAGGTTACTGACGCTGAACGAGGACTCTGTACCAGCACCCAGCGCCAGCTGCCGAGCAGCACAACGCACAACGCCAAGGTATCGACAAGCATGATACCCACTACTAACAAAGCCTATCCTTGCACAACCTATCGCAGGCAGCAAGACAACCGCTACTGCTCTTACCACCCGACCTAACTATCGCAGAGGTTTTTTTCCCTTGGCTCTTGCCCTGGCACTTTTTTTCCTCTGCCCTTAAAACCGCTACCCTTCGTCAGATTTCGACCAATCTATCTCCAGATGAGCGCGTATTAATGGTTAATCTTAACCAGACGTAAACATCGCAGTACCCACATCCTGCGACACCTTACTTTAGTGAATACTAACCCTTATGCAGAGATGGCAGTAGACCTGTTGTGTTGGCCATCATGCCAGTGTGAGCTTGGAGTGGCTCCACCTCTCTCTCTCTCTCTCTCTCTCTCTATATATATATATATATATATATATATATATTTCATATATATATATATATATATATATATATATATATATATATATATATATATATATATATATATATATATATATATATATGAAATTCTTTCTCACCTCCCGCCTAACTGTCATAGTATTTGCAGTGGATCCTGTGTGATGGTCTCGATAGATGTCTGCCTATTACACATTACGACCCTCTTCAACTGTCAGCGGTCTCTGTCAGTCAACAAACGATGTCGGCCTGTACGCCTTTGTACTGTACGTGTCCCTTCACATTTCCACGTCACTATCACGTCGGATCGGAAACTGTGGACCTGGGGACGTTTAGTAACGTCTCAATCTCGCATACATACATATGACACAGGTGACAACCAATCATCTGACTACGTTCGAAGTCCGTGAGTTCTGCAGAGCGCCCCATTCTGATCTCTCACGATGTCTAATGACGAGGTCGCTGATATGGAGTACCTGGCAGTAGGTGGCAACACAATGCACCTAATATGAAAAACGTATGTTTTTGGTGGTGTCTGGATACTTTTATTACATAGTGTACCTAAACAGGCAGAATATGGCGCTGCGGTCGCCGATGCCTACGTAAGGCAACAAGTGTGTTTTGCAGTTGTTAGATCGGTTGATGCTGCTACAGTGGCAGGTTATCAAGATTTAAGTCAGTTCAGACGCGGTGTTATAGTCGGCGCAGGAGCGATTCAGACACGACATATCCAAGGTAGCGATGAAGTGGGGATTTTCCCGTAGACTCATTTCACGAGTGTGCCGTGAATATCAGGAATCCGCAAGTATTTCAGTGTGACACCCCCCTGCACGCACTCACCTCGCTATTGAGCTCATGAGTCATGCGTCGGTGGTAGGGTGAGTGGTTGGAAATGACTGACAATAAGCTCCGATTAGCTAAGCCCATAACGTGTGTCTGGTGTACTTCTTTCCAGCCCCATAGAGGGGACGAGGTAGTCCTCACTCGGCTTCGGATAGGCCACAGTCCGATGATGCATGGCTTGTGCTCCCGCGAGAGGACCCTCCAATGTGTGGTACTTGTGGCGTTTAGGTCACTGTGCACCACGCTTTATTGGATTGTGTTTTATTTTTTGAGCAGCGGGTCGCTGCTGACTTGCCGGCGGAAATGCCATCTATTTTAGGAAATACTCAAACGAATGTGGTTCTGTGACTTATCCGATGTTTTTACCAAGATTTCAGCGATGTAGTCTTAATTTGTTCACAGGATGACTGGCTCGCCCATGTTTTACGTAAATGGCCAGCCAGTGACAATTTCCTTTGGAATCATTGACCCTTCTCGTTTTGCTTACGTTCTATTTTCTTACACAGCATTTTGCATCTTTTCCCGATTTCTTTGTGTGTGTGCTTCCATTTTACTAAATTTGCCCACATTCGTTTCTTTTAATGTGTGTCAGGGCGCTGATGACCTCGACGCTGAGCGCCCATAAGCCCCAACACACACACACACAAACACACACACACACACACACACACACACACACACACACCGGTAAAACATCAAATTTCCGACATCGCTGGTGGTGGTGGTGTACATTTCCTGGCCGCCAGACTTTGCGCTAGAGTCCTTGATTAAATTCCAAACCTCTCCTTAGAGTCTCATGAAGTGACAGCATGTGATACTTTAGATCAGTCATCAGTCCATTGGACAGGGACATTATGCTCAGCAGCCCCTGCAATGTTTATCTAGAGGAGACGTCTCTTTGCCAGCACCAGGCTTCACCCTCTCCCTTCTCTCACCATGATATGGCACACACACGTCTGGCACAGTCACCTACACTCAGCAGAAAATACCTGCCAGGAAAAAATTAAATGTTGTGTCATTTCCATACTACTAAAAGGGTGTACCAATTTTTTTCCTGCTGTAACAATAAATCTTGTGTCATTTCCATACTACTAAAAGGGTGTACCATTGTTACAGCAGTTCACATGGATTACATTAAATGATTACATCTGCAGATCAATAGTACAAGCAGTTCTGAGGTTCTAGGAATCGACCCACGCTGAAACACCCATATTAGTATGTGTTGTAGCCTTCACGGGCGGCAATACAGGTACTGATGGCATCTGGTCTATTGCACAGATGAAGACACTGTCCTGGGGTATTATAAGGCGCCTGCTTGACCTTTAAACGTAGTTCTGTAAGTGTTATTGGTTGACAAGTCACACGAGTCACTTCTTGTCCCGTTATATCCCACAAATGGTCGAATAGGAACAAGTCGAGAGATCGCGCTGGCCAGAGAAGTTGCTGCACATCTTGCATAGTATATTGAGCTTCACAGGCTGTATGATGGAAAGGATTATCCTGCTGGAACAACACGTCATCTTCCTTTCTCAAGAATGGCAAAATAAATGGTCTAACAACATTCTGCATTGTCTGATCACTGGTTAGCGTCCACGAGAGTTGTAGCTTATGACAACCCAAACTCTAAGGCCTAGGGTAGACCCAGCATGTCTCAGACAGATGCACTCTACAAGATAGCACTCATCAGGTCTACATCGTATGTGCAAACGACCACTGCTTGCATGCAGGCAGAATTTGCTTTCATCGCTGACGACCATGGCATGCCGTTCCATCTCCCATGTGATCCTCTGATGGGACCACTTGAGCTGTGGATGTTGTGGTGTGAGTGGAAGATAGGCTAGAGATGTGTGTGCCCGCAGTCCTACAACTAACAGCCGGTTCGTAACAGTTTGTGTTGACACTTCAGAGCTCACACCCCTCGTATCTGCACTGTGGTATCTGTACGATCCGCCACGGATACCCTTCCAATACGACGATCCTGGCGGGCGTCTGTGCTGCATGGACGTCGAGAACCTCGTCTGGTAGTGTGAAAACGTACACGTGACCACCACGTGACCACTGATACTGCCATCGATGCACAACTGACGCAGCATGTCCAACTTCTGTGGCGAGTCGCTGGAAGTAACATCCTGGCACTGGGAAGGACACATTTTGACCCCTTTCAAACTCCCTTAGTTGGCTGTAGGAAGAACAAGTTGAAACGTCCCCTTTAGAAAAAATTATGAATGACTGTGCTGATAAACCTCTTACATTATTTGCTTTTCAAACAGCTGAGCAAAACTGAACGTACTCAGACATTACTCTACTTATTCTGATCAACACTGAACTGACACACAATATTTTTAGCGCAATGCAGTCTGACTTTCAAAAATCCCTACAAAAGAATGGCCCTGACTAACAATATCCTATACCTTTCATGAATCACTTACCTCACAAAAATCTTCGTTACTCAGACTACTGCAATACAGCGATCGCCAATACTGCCAGCTAAGTAAAAGATTCAAACTTCTGAAGTCATTAACTACTGATAGGCATAGTTGGCAAATGAAAGATTTTGATAAAGAACAAACAATGTACTTACCTTAATAGTGTTCAAAAGTCAGTCTTACAAATTTTCTCACCCCACATCCACCACTACTGGCGGCTCATCTCCAACTGCGCAACGCTACGCGCTTTTAACATCCAACTGCCCAACACTACAATAGCGAATATTCTAACAATGCCGACCAGCCTCAGACTGCACACAGCACAGTCAGTGATTTTCATACAGAGCGCTACGTGACGTTACCAACATAAAAACCTAAACAGCCTACTTACAACGTGCATCTCCATGCTGTGGTTGCCTGCTGGCTTCACGTGTTTGTACTACGCTGAGCGTTTTAGCTGTGAGCATTTCCTTTTAAAGGGGAGACACAGATGGCGCTCTGCTAGCTATGCCATTACGCTGTCTGTTCGCGGGCGACGTTGAAACCATCATCAGTACACCTACTACCCCATAGGTGGCACATGCCGTCATCGTATAGAAATCGACGTCGTCTTCGGGTGCACTAATTTGTTTTCCAGCAGTGTAGCTAAGACACAACTGCCGCACACTGCTATGAGAGGGGACATGAGACAGTTTTGCTCTGTGTCCGAACAGGGCGTGGGAACTATGTCGCACCACACTTCGCCGTTCCAAATCTCTTTCTAGCTAGTGCCGCTAAAATTGGCCCCGCTGGCGGCATCTCGTCCAAGAATAACGCAGCCTCGTGACGGATCTTCTTGCGTCACCAGCATAGGTCAGGGTGAGGCAAGGATGCAGCTGTTTGTGTTTTCTGCGTAGAACTGCGTCTCCCTCGGCAGCGTCACAGGCAGCGCAGCGCAGGGGAGTGCAGGGAGCCGCAAAGCATGCCGGCTAGGTGCAAGGGACGATGGGAAGAGGAGCGCGTGCGCGCTCAACGTGGCCGTAAGTAACCGGGTCGGTGGCCTGGAATCTCGCCAACGTCTGCAACTCAACGTTTCACGTGAAGGGTGCGAGACTGACTGAATTCTCTCTCTCTCTCTCTCTCTCTCTCTCTCTACACATACAGTTCGATGGTTGCTGGTCGTGTCGGTTATGCTCTCACTCTAGGAGACCACTACGAACAACATTCATTGCCGGCTGGCTGCAGCGTTTTCACTGCCGAGCTGGTCGGCATCCTTCGTGCCCTAGAGTACATCCGCTCCTGCTCAGGTGAGTCCGATATCTGTAGTGACTCCCTGAGCGGTTTACGAGCTGTCGACCAGTGTTTCCCTCGTTCTCGTCTGGTGATGGCTATCCAGGGGTCCCTGCATACTCTTGCTCGTTGCGGCCGCTCTGTGGTCTTTGTGTGGACCCCAGGCCATTTTGGGATACCCGGCAATGAAAATGTTGACCTCCTGGCCAAACAGGCCACCAGTAAACCAACTCTGGAGACAGGCCTTCCGGAGACTGATTTGCGGGCAGTCTTACGCCGCCAAGTTCTCTCACTTTGGGACGCTGAATGGCGCGATCTGACCGCTCCTAATACTCCGTGCTGTCAACGAGACGACGGCTGTGTGGCGGTCATCCATACGAGTCTTTCGCAGGGACTCAGTTGTCCTTTGTCAGCTCCGCATTGGACACACTCGGATGATATTTACTGAGCCGTGGGGGCCCGCCTCTATGTCGCTGTGGGGAGGTTTTGACGGTGGTGCACATTTTGTTATCCTGTCCGCTTTTAGCTGTGCTCGGGCAGACGTTTGCACTGCCTGATACGCTACCTGCCTTATTAACAGATGACTCTGCTATGGCGGACTTAGTTTTGCGTTTTATTCGGGCAGAGGGCTTTTATCACTTGATCTAAGCGTTTGTATTTATTTTGTGTTGAGTCTGGCCTTTGGCCTACGGTTTTAGACTGAGTTTTTAATGTGTTCTCGGTGGTTGGCTTTTCCTTTTTTGTCTCTATGGTCGGCCGATCACTGTCACACTCTGTGTGATTTTAATTCCTTTTGTCTGGTCTCTTTCTGTGTCTTCCTTGTCCTGTGTCGTCTGTCGCCATTGTCGTTTTTCTTCTGTTTGGCTGTTTTTAAGTTTTGGAAAAAGAGATCGATGACCGTAGCAGTCTGGTCCCTTTAATCCCACAAACTAACCAACCAACCAATCTCTCTCTCTCTCGCTCTCTCCGCTGCCTCTGTTCTCTCTATTATTTGCTAGTGGTGGTCTCCCGCGTGTTTAGCGGTATTATTTGTTTTCCACATAATATAGAAATGGAAGAGGACATAGATGAAGACGAGATGAAAGATGCGATATTGCGAGAACAATTTGACACAGCACTGAAAGATCTGAGTCCAAACAAGGCCCCAGGAGTAGACATTTCGTCGCAACTATTGATAGCCTTGGGTGAGCCAGCCGTGACAAAACTCATTCGTCTGGCGTACAAGATGTATGAGACTGGAGAAATACGTTACACAGGAAAAATTGTGTAATAATTCCAGATCCAAAGAAAAGCAGGTGCTGACATGTGAATATGACCGAACTGTTAGCATAATAAGTCATGGTTGCAAAATACTAACACGACTTCTTTACAGGAGAATAAAAAAAAAACTGTTAGAAGCCGACCTTGGGGAATGTCAGCTGGAATTCGGGAGAAATGTAGGAACACGCGAGACCATACTGATCCTATGACTTATCTTAGAAGATAGGTTAAGGAAAGGCAAACCTAGGTTTACAGCATTTGTAGACTAAGCGAAAGATTTGACAGTGTTCACTGGAATAAGTCCCATTGTAGACTAAGAGAAAGCTTTTGACAGTGTTCACTAGAATATACTCCTCTAAATTCCAAGGGTAGTGCTAGTAAAATGCTGGGAGGGGGAGGTTATTTGCAACAAGGCTAATGGAATGTAGTCGAATTAAATCAAGTGATGCTGAGGGAAATAGATTAGGAAACGAGAATCTTAATGCAGCGGTTTATCACGAATAACACAGAAGTAATATTAAAACGTTTTGACAACGACTGGCTCTTAGAAGTCTATCTACATACTTAAGCAGAAAGCTGATGATCATTACCGGTTAGCAATTATTAACAGTGGAGCACAAGTAACTTGGACACAGTCTAGTTATTGAGAGATACAGTCACTGTAATAGTATTCAAATATTTATGTTTCATTCTTCAGATTACTATTTGTTTTATCAGGGGGCGTTTACTTTAATATATTAAACAGAGCACAAATAAGAATCTGTAGCAGTTTTGATAGTGGTGGCCAGTTCCTCATTATCGCACACAAATGCTATAAAGTTAATAGTTACTCCTCATTGGTACAATATTTGTAATTTGGAAAGGAACACTGCCTTAACAATTTTATTGGGGGGGGGGGGGGGGGGGTGGCAGGAAACAATCTATTAGTGACACAGCACGAAAAATACTATTAACTGAAAACACATAGAATGTACATATTATTAGAAATCTGTGCCTTAATTATTCCTTAAGCTGACCCATCAGATTTACTAGTCAGTAACTGCTCTGACTGGTGACAGGTAACTTTGATACTCTATTGATATTTCAATGACATTTAAGCAAAGCACTTTAGATCTTTTATTGGCAATTATGCTTAAGTGGAACTTCGACTATCCTTTTATGAAAAATACATGGAGTGCTTCAAAAATTGCTCACTGGATAATTATGAAATTTACTACTTCACAAAGATTATTAAATGTAGTTAAAGGAAGCAATTAATTTTCAGTTCGGTAAAATAGGATACTAGGAAACATCACGGCACTTGCAAAAGGAGCCTAGCCAGGTAGGGATTAAATATGGGTCTTTGACAGAAAGTTTAAACAAAACAGCAGTTTTATTTGGATAAGAAATCAAACAAATGGTCGTTGCAATTATAAAGTTCTCAACTGAATATTAGAGACGAAGGTGGTGGCTGTGGTGATTTCCTGTGGCTACCCCAATGTATGCTATGAATAATAAGCCAGACTGATTACAAATGCGAGAAAGAGAAACAGTTGTCAATAGTGTCGCACTTTACCTCAATTGTAGGCAACCTGGGAAGAAAGCGTTGTTGGCGGTGCCAATTAACCGCTATCTGTAGCGAGGCCTAAGTGGGAAGCTGCCCATGCCCAGTGTTGCAGATGTTAAGTAAACAGATACCTTTATTGAATGCTGGGTCAGGAAGCACATTTTAAATTACCAAACTGCATTAATCCGAGTTAAAGACTCTGTTTATGAGTAGCATAAGTCAGAATTACGTTATAACTAATTTCAAAGGCTTCCTAATACTATCCAGGGTTACGATATGCCAGCACTAAATAGAACCTTTAATCTTTCGACTGTAGGTTGACACAGACGTTATCGCTTTTATTTTTGCGTTTCTTTGCATGGTGAAATTTCTGTTAAGTTCTTTTATCCCATTTTTGTATAAAGTGCAGCAACTGTAGATGCAAATTTAGTTTGCAAAACTAGCCATGTTCTCCACTAAAGAATTCTAACAAACGCCCGCTGTCTTGTTTATTCAAATCATGGAATATTTGGGCTGTGGTTGCCCTACATATAAAGAAGAGGGGATTCGTGGTCTAAAGGAGTCTGCTAGTATCGAATATAGGCGCTAACCTAAGGAAGCAATTTCTGAGAATGTACGTTTGGAGCAGAGTATTGTATGAGAGTGAAGTGTAGAAGAAAACTAGAAAAGAGTTCGAGATGTGGTGTCATACAAGGATGTTCAAAATACCCTGCATGCTAGGCGAGGAAAGAAATATGTGGAAAACATTGATAAGAAGGAATATGTATTGAGAAATCATGGAACATAGTGGGATCCGTTGAGAATGAAAACTGCAAAGGAAAACGAAGGCTGGAATACGTCTTAAATATAATGGATAACGTAGATTGCAAGTGCTACTCTGAGATGAAGAGATTGACACAGGGCCGCAATTCGTGGAGAGCCGCATCGTATACAATCTTTATTTATTTAACCTGATCAGATTAAGGCCATCAGGCCCTCTCTTACATCGGACCAGTGTTCCACACATGCAGCATTTTACACATCAGAGTTATACCATGACAATAGTTTAAATAAGAAAATTAGATTAGTGACAATATGAATAAAGAGTAATGACTAAGACCAAGTAAAGTAAATGCTGGCAGTATTTCACAACAGGTGCTATACATACAAATTATGATAAAAGCAATAATAATTACAGTAAAAAAACAAAATCCAATAATAATGATAAACATGAGAAAAATTGGCAAGAGTAATGAAGATTTGTGCAGATGTACATTAATAGCTCGCGTGAAGTAGATGTTCACCAGTATAGCGAGTTTTGGGGAAGGGAGATTTAAGGAGGGGGAAAGAGGGAAGTAATAAGGTGAAGTGCATTAGTTGATGATACGATGTTTATATGAGGTATATAATAGATAGGGACTACAGATAAGTCTGCCAAAAACCAAATATCTGATAATGGACACTTAATAGTATTTTTCGTGCTGTGTCACTTCAGAACTAGAGTCACTGTCCATTAACGACAGAGCAGATATGGGGCAGGTGCAGAAAATTGAATATCTAGGGGCATATATTGACAAAAGTGGAGTGGGTTATGCAAAAGTAAAATACAGAGTACAGTAAAGCGGAAACGTGAAGAATACTTCAAAATTCATGAAAACAGATACTGGCAAACAGATAGGGCAAAGACATTCAAATATCTAGGGGAGATAATACAAGAAAATGCTTTGGAAAAATCTGCAAAAGAGTAAAAGGTTGCATAAAATGGGGAGAGCATATGTTATCACCAAAGACCTCTACAATAAAAAGTGTATATCCAGAAATGTAAAAATAAGGAATTACAGCACGGCAGTGAAGCCATAATGCCCATATGCAAGCGAATGACTGGCATTAAACTATTATTTAGATAAATTGGAAGTACTAGAAAGGCGAATTATAAAGAAAATCACAAGCTGCGAGATGTCTACATCTACATTTATACTCCGTAAGCCACCCAACGGTGTGTGGCGGAGGGCACTTTACGTGCCACTGTCATTACCTCCCTTTTCTGTTCCAGTCGCGTATGGTTCGCGGGAAGAACGACTTCTGAAAGCCTCCGTGCGCGCTCGAATCTCTCTAATTTCACATTCGTGGTCTCCACGGGAGGTATAAGTAGGGGGAAACAGTATATCCGATACCTCATCCAGGAACGCACCCTCTCGAAACCTGGCGAGCAAGCTACACCGCGATGCAGAGCGCCTCACTTGCAGAGTCTGCCACTTGAGTTTGCTAAACATCTCCGTAACGCTATCACGCTTACCAAATTACCCTGTGACGAAACGCGCCGCTCTTTTTTGGATCTTCTCTATCTCCTCTGTCGACCCGACCTGGTACAGATCCCACACTGATGAGCAATACTCAAGTATAGGTCGAACGAGTGTTTTGTAAGCCACCTCCTTTGTTGATGGACTACATTTTCTAAGGACTCTCCCAATGAATCTCAACCTGGCACCCGCCTTACCAACAATTAATTTTATATGATCATTCCACTTCAAGTTGATTCCGTATTTCTAGATTTCCGGAAAGCTTTTGACACCGTTCCTCACAAGCGACTTCTAATCAAGCTGCGGAGCTATGGGGTATCGTCTCAGTTGTGCGACTGGATTCGTGATTTCCTGTCAGGAAGGTCGCAGTTCGTAGTAATAGACGGCAAATCATCGAGTAAAACTGAAGTGATATCAGGTGTTCCCCAGGGAAGCGTCCTGGGACCTCTACTGTTCCTGATCTATATAAATGACCTGGGTGACAATCTGAGCAGTTCTCTTAGGTTGTTCGCAGATGATGCTGTAATTTACCGTCTAGTAAGGTCATCCGAAGACCAGTATCAGCTGCAAAGCGATTTAGAAAAGATTGCTGTATGGTGTGTCAGGTGGCAGTTGACGCTAAATAACGAAAAGTGTGAGATGATCCACATGAGTTCCAAAAGAAATCCGTTGGAATTCGATTACTCGATAAATAGTACAATTCTCAAGGCTGTCAATTCAACTAAGTACCTGGGTGTTAAAATTACAAACAACTTCAGTTGGAAGGACCACATAGATTATATTGTCGGGAAGGCGAGCCAAAGGTTGCGTTTCATTGGCAGGACACTTAGAAGATGCAACAAGTCCACTAAAGAGACAGCTTACACTACACTCGTTCGTCCTCTGTTAGAATATTGCTGCGCGGTGTGGGATCCTTACCAGGTGGGATTGACGGAGGACATCGAGAGGGTGCAAAGAAGGGCAGCTCGTTTTGTATTATCGCGTTATAGGGGAGAGAGTGTGGCAGATATGATACACGAGTTGGGATGGAAGTCATTACAGCATAGACGTTTTTCGTCGCGGCGAGACCTTTTTACGAAATTTCAGTCACCAACTTTCTCTTCCGAATGCGAAAATATTTTGTTGAGCCCAACCTACATAGGTAGGAATGATCATCAAAATAAAATAAGAGAAATCAGAGCTCGAACAGAAAGGTTTAGGTGTTCGTTTTTCCCGCTCGCTGTTCGGGAGTGGAATAGTAGAGAGATAGTATGATTGTGGTTCGATGAACCCTCTGCCAAGCACTTAAATGTGAATTGCAGAGTAGTCATGTAGATGTAGATGTCATGTAGATGTAGATGAAATCGTTCCGTACGCATACTCCCAGATATTTTACAGAGGTAACTGCTACCAGTGTTTGTTCCGCTATCATATAATCATACAATAAAGGATCCTTCTTTCCATGTATTCGCAATAAATTACATTTGTCTATGTTAAGGGTCAGTTGCCACTCCCTGCACCAAGTGCCTATCCGCTGCAGATCTTCCTGCATGTCGCTACAATTTTCTAATGCTGCAACTTCTCTATATACTACAGCATCATTCGCGAAAAGCCGCATGGAACTTCCGACACTATCTACTAGGTCATTTATATATATTGCGAAAAGCAATGGTCCCATAACACTCCCCTGTCGCACGCCAGAAGTTACTTTAACGTCTGTAGACGTCTCTCCAGTGATAACAACATGCTGTGTTCTGTTTGCTAAAAACTCTTCAATCCAGCCACACAGCTGGTCTGATATTCCGTAGGCTCTTACTTTGTTTATCAGGCTACAATGCGGAACTGTATCGAACGCCTTCCGGAAGTCAAGCAAAATGGCATCTATCTGGGAGCCTCTATCTAATATTTTCTGGGTCTCACGAACAAAAAAAAAAACAAGTTGGGTCTCACAAAGTTGCTGTTTCCGGAATCCATGTTGATTCCTACAGAGTAGATTCTGGGTTTCCAGAAACGACATGATACGCGAGCAAAAAACATGTTCTAAAATTCTACAACAGATCGACGTCAGAGATATAGGTCTATAGTTTTTCGGATCTGCTCGACGACCCTTCTTGAAGACTGGGTCTACCTGCGCTCTTTTACAATTATTTGGAACCTTGCGTTCCTCTAGAGACTTGCGGTACACGGCTGTTAGAAGGGGGGCAAGTTCTTTCGCGTACTCTGTGTAGAGTCGAATCGGTATCCCGTCAGTTCCAGTGGACTTTCCTCTGTTGAGTGATTCCAGTTGCTTTTCTATTCCTTGGACACTTATTTCGATGTCAGCCGTTTTTTCGTTTGTGCGAGGATTTAGAGAAGGAACTGCAGTGGGTTCTTCCTCTGTGAAACAGCTTTGGAGAAAGGTGTTTAGTAATTCAGCTATATGCATGCCATCCCCTGTGTCCGGATATGTTGTTTCGAGCCACTTACTGATTTAACGCAAGACCATAACCTCCTACGATTTTCTGTCAAATCAGTACACAGAATTTTACTTTCGAATTCACTGAACGCTTCACGCATAGCCCTCCTTACGCTAACTTTGACATCGTTTAGCTTGTTTGTCTGAGAGGTTTTGGCTGCGTTTAACCTTGCAGTGAAGTTCTCTTTGTTTTCGCAGTAGTTTCCTAACTTTGTTGTTGAACCACGGTGGGTTTTTCCCGTCCCTCACAGTTTTACTCGGCACGTACCTGTCTAAAACGCATTTTACGATTGCCTTGAACTTTTTCCATAAACACTCAACATTGTCAGTGTGGGAACAGAAATTTTCGTTTTGATCTGTTAGGTAGTCTGAAATCTGCCTTCTATTATTCTTGCTAAACAGATAAACCTTCCTCCCTTCTTTTATATTCCTACTTACTTCCATATTCAGGGATGCTGCAACGGCCTTATGATCACTGATTCCCTGTTCTGCGCTTACAGAGTCGAAAAGTTCGGGTGTGTTTGTTATCAGTAGGTCCAAGATGTTATCTCCACGAGTCGGTTCTCTGTTTAATTGGTCGAGGTAATTTTCGGATAGTGCACTCAGTATAATGTCACTCTTTGCTCTGTCCCTACCACCCGTCCTAAACATTTGAGTGTCCCAGTCTATATCTGGTAAATTGAAATCTCCACCTAAGACTATAACATGCTGAGGAAATTTATGTGAAATGTTTTCCAGATTTTCTCTCAGTTGTTCTGCCACTAATGCTGGTGAGAAGGGAGGACGGTAAAAGGAGCCAATTATTAACCTAGCTCGGTTGTTGAGTGTAACCTTCACCCATAATAATTCACAGGAACTATCCACTTCTAGGCAGATTAAAACTGTGTGCCCGACCGAGACTCGAACTCGGGACCTTTGCCTTTTGCGGGCAAGTGCTCTACCATCTGAGCTACCGAAGCACGACTCACGCCCAGTCTCACAGCTTTACTTCTGCCAGTATCTCGTCTTCTACCTTCCAAACTTTACAGAAGCTCTCCTGCGATACTGGCGAAAGGCAAAGGTCCCGAGTTCGAGTCTCGGTCGGGCACACAGTTTTAATCTGCCAGGAAGTTTCATATCAGCGCACACTCCGCTGCAGAGTGAAAATCTCATTCTGTATCCACTTCTACTTCACTACAGGATAAACTACTACTAACAGCGACAAACACGCCACCACCGGTTGCATGCAATCTATCCTTTCTGAACACTGTCTGTGCCTTTGTAAAATTTTCGGCAGAATTTATCTCTGGCTTCAGCCAGCTTTCTGTAACTATAACGATTTCAGCTTCGGTTCTTTCTTTCAGCGCTTGACGTTACGGTACTTTACCAATGGAGCTTCGACAGTTTACAATTACAATACCGATTGCTGCTTGGTCCCCGCATGTCCTGACTTTGCCCCGCACCCTTTGAGGCTGTTGCCCTTTCTGTACTTGCCCGAGGCCATCTAAACTAAAACACCGTCCAGTCCACCCCACACAACCCCTGCTACCCGTGTAGCCGCTTGCTGCGTGTAGTGGACTCCTGAACTATCCAGCGGAACCCGAAACGCCACCACCCCATGGCAAGTCGAGGAATCTGCAGCCCACACGGTCGCAGAACCGTCTCAGCCTCTGATTCAGACCCTCCACTCGGCTCTGTACCAAAGGTCCGCAGTCAGTCCTGTCGGCGATGCTGCAGATGGTGAGCTCTGCGTTCATCCCGCTAGCGAGACTGGCAGTCTTCACCAAATCGGATAGCCGGCGGAAGCCAGAGAGGATTTCCTCCGATCCATAGCGACACACATCGTTGGTGCCGACATGAGCGACCACCTGCAGATGGGTGCACCCTGTACCCTTCATGGCATCCGGAAGGACCCTTTCCACATCTGAATGACTCCCCCCGGTATGCACACAGAGTGCACATTGGTTTTCTTCCCCTCTCTTGCTGCCATATCCCTAAGGGGCCCCATTACGCGCCTGACGTTGGAGCTCCCAACTACACAGTAAGCCCACCCTCTGCGACCGCCCGGATCTTGCAGACTGAGGGGCAACCTTTGGAACAGGACAAGCAGCCATGTCCGGCCGAAGATCAGTATCAGCCTGAGACAGAGCTTGGAACCGGTTCGTCAAACTGGAGAGGCCTTCTGTTCAGCCCTCCAGAATGTCTTTCGCCCCCTGCCACACCTCGAGACGACCTCCCACTCTACCACAGGTGAGGGATCAGCCTCAATGTGGGCAGTATCCCGGGCAGCCACAGTCCTAGTCCGATCGGGGGATGCGTGGGACGAGCTGGCCGTCTCCGACAAACCCCCATCCGGACCCCCGCAGTGATGCCCATTGGCAACAGCCTCAAGCTGTGTGACCGAAGCCAACACTGCCTGAAGCTGGGAGCGAAGGGACGCCAGCTCAGCCTGCATACGAACACAGCAGTTGCAGCCTCTATCCATGCTAAAAAAACTGTTGTGCAAAGAATGTCTGGACTAATCTACAGAGAGCACAAACAAATCGACACAAAATTTGAAACGGTTATTAAAATACAAGATTGCCTAATAAATGCAGTAATGCTGCTACTTGCGCACTGCTGACACACTGCTCGACGCGGAAGAAGACTACGCGATTATACACTATTCAGGTACTAAAACGCGATGCTACAACTCTCAAATACTATAATTTATGAATTAAACAATGCAAGTACCAAAAACACGCAAAGAAATTAAGAATTAAACTATGTGACAAATAAGTGAGCTAGGAGTATGGTCGCGAATTGAACAGTGATCCGAAAATAGAATAAATTTCCTTTACTACACGTCTATGGTCACAAATTTTTATGTCCTCAGACTACCGGTTTCGGTCTATAATGACCATCTTCCGGTTTGCAGCAAAATATGGGAAAAACACCAATACGACTAACAGATTGTCTACAGCTTAAAACAATCAAATAGACCACAATGAAAAGTATCACTGTCATACATGAGCATTTGTGCACTTTAAATATGATGAGGCATACCTGCTTTATAAAATCATGTTACACGTCAGCCAATCACATGCTGACTTACCCCTCTCCAGGACGACAATAGCATATTTGACGAAAAGGATGGACATAAAAATTGGCACCAATGATGGGATGTCTAGGAAGCCTGCATAAAACATTCAAAGAAATAGTATTAATGAGTTTTATTACAAAATGAAAAGAGACGAAGTTTAATTTTGCGATTACACAGACGTGTCACAAGCAAAGGGCGACGTACGAAATAATCAAGTTTCTTCAGTACAGATAATCCTAAATCGCTGCTATACAATATACTAGTCTTGAAGGTACTACTGAACTGGGCCACTACCAGTCGCGTGCGGCGCTTATGTCCTCTTCACAGTGGGGCAGCTGCCATCGCGTTGTCATCCTGGAGAGTGCTTGGTCAGTGTGCGGTTGGCTGACGTCTTCCAACAGCCCACTCTTTTCTATCGTACCCCACTGGTGTGCTGGCGCTTAACTTAACGCTGTAACAATGTTGGCATCGCCAAATGCTAAACACCAAGTCAGCGCCAGTATCGTCAAAAATATATAAATTACAGTATACACAAAAGTCGCCTCGTCAGAAGCACTACTGTTCAAAACAAACTGAGCTACCCAAGCACGACTCACGCCCCGTCCTCACAGCTTTAATTCCGCCAGTACCTCGTCTCCTACCTTCCAAACTTCACAGAAGCTCTCCTGCGAACCTTGCAGAACTAGCACTCCCGGCGGGATTAAAGCTGTGAGAACGGGGCGTGAGTCGTGGTTGGGTAGCTCAGTCGGTAGAGCACTTGCCCGCGAAAGGCAAAGCCCCCGAGTTCGTCTCGGTCCGGTACACAGTTTTAATTTGACAGGAAGTTTCATATGAGCGTACACTCCGCTGTAGAGTGAAAATTTCATTCTAGAAACATCCCCCAGGCCTTGGCTAAGCCATGTCTCTGCAATATCCTTTCTTCCAGGAGTGCTAGTTCTGTAAGGTTCGTAGGAGAGTTTCTGTGAAGTCTGGAAGGTAGGAGACGAGATACTGGCAGAAGTACAGCTGTGAAGACCGGGCTTGAGTCGTGCTTCGGTAGCTCAGATGGTAGAGCAAATGGTTCAAACGGCTCTGAGCACTATGGGACTTAACATCTGTGGTCATCAGTCCCCTAGAACTTAGAACTACTTAAACCTAACTAACCTAAGGACATCACCCACATCCATGCACGAGGCAGCATTTCAACCTGCGACTGTAGCAGTCGCGCGTTTCCGGACTCCGCGCCTAGAACCGCTAGACCACCGCGGCCGGCAGATTGTAGAGCACTTGACCGCGAAAGGCAAAGGTCCCGAGTTCGAGTCTCGGTCGGGCACATAGTTTTAATCTGGCAGTAAGTTTCATATCAGCGCACACTCCGCTGCAAAGTGAAAATCTCATTCTGGAAACATCCCCCAGGCTGTGCCTCCAGTATATGACATGCTTTTAAAAACAGGTATGCCTCATTATATTTAAAGCGCGCAAATGCATATGTATGTCAGTAATACTTTTCATGATGGTCTATTTTATTGTTTTAAGTTGTAGACAATCTGCCAGTTGTATTGGTGTTTTTCCCATATTTTGCTGAAGATCGGAAGATAGTCATTATAACCGAAACCGGTATTCTGAGGACATGCAAATTTGTGACGCTAGATTGAAGTAAAGGAAATTTATTATAAGGAAAAATATTAGGACCAAAAAGCATAGCAAAAATGTTGTAAATTACAAAATAATGCTTAAATATACCAGAATACAGAAAATATTTCAAACGTAATGAGAAAAACAAGACTCATGTTTTTTCGGACCTCTATTTCGAAAGCTGAGCTGTAGATTAACTAATAAGATTTTTAAATATTTATGGGGTAAGAAGTCCATGACACACTTGGTCAACGAAGTTAAAAAGGATTTAGAAAGATGTAAACAACAGAGAGGCCACTCGAGAAAAAGTATTGAAAATGGAAGGTAAAGTAGCAAAGAAGACTGGTTTAAAGTGGTCTGAAGACAGAAAACAGAAACACTGTGAACAGACGAAAGCGTAAGGGAAGAAAATAACTAAGAACTGAAGCTGGAACGTGGTCCTCAGAGCCGGCCGCGCTGGTCTAGCGGTTCTAGGCGCTCAGTCCGGAACCGCGCGGCTGCTACGGTCGCAGGTTAGAATCCTGCCTCGGGCATGGATGTGGGTGATGTCCTTAGGTTAGTTAGGTTTAAGTAGTTCTAAGTTCTAGGGGACTGAGGACCACAGATGTTAAGTCCCATATTGCTCAGAGCCATTTGAACCATTTGCTCTACCATCTGAGCTACCGAAGCACGACTCAAGTCCGGTCTTCAAAGCTGTACTTCTGTCAGTATCTCGTCTCCTACCTTCCAGACTTCACAGAAACTCTCCTGCGAACCTTACAGAACTAGCACTCCTGGAAGAAAAGATATTGCAGAGACATGGCTTAGCCAAGGCCTGGGGAATGTTTCTAGAATGAAATTTTCACTCTACAGCGGAGTGTACGCTCATATGAAACTTCCTGGCAGATTAAAACTGTGTGCCGGACCGAGACGAACTCGGGCCCTTTGCCTTTCGCGGGCAAGTGCTCTACCGACTGAGCTACCCAACCACGACTCACGCCCCGTCCTCACAGCTTTAATTCCGCCAGGAGTGCTAGTTCTGCAAGGTTCGCAGGAGAGCTTCTGTGAAGTTTGGAAGGTAGGAGAGGAGGTACTGGCGGAATTAAAGCTGTGAGGACGGGGCGTGAGTCGTGCTTGGGTAGCTCAGTCGGTCGCCAGCACGGTAGCTCAGCGTTTACGGTCAGAGGGTTAGCTGCTCTCTGTAATAAAAAAAACTGAGCTAGTCGATCAACAACGAACTTAAGCGGATGTCTTACGACGTCCGCCCCAAGCAGATGCAACGAACAAAAGTGAACAAAATGAGATTTAACAAAAAAAATAAATAAAGTCGGTAGAGCACTTGCCCGCGAAAGGCAAAAGGTCGCGAGTTCGAGTCTCGGTCCGGCGCACAGTTTTAATCTACCAGGAAGTTTCATACGAGCGCACACTCCGCTGTTGAGTGAAAATTTCATTCTAGATATATAACAATAATTAGAGAAGAGTGGGTATCCTAATGATTGAATTGTCCTATGCTATGCATCAGAACTATGGATTTTAAATGGTGACATCAAAAGAAGACTAATGGAATGTTTACGAAGGTGCGCATCAGTGATGAGTGGTTTTGGTATTCCAGCTCTCCCTGCTCTTTTCTGCCTACGGAGCTCCCTTCGCGTTGTTGCGGTGCTGACAGGGTTCGCGACTGTGACATTTGATTCTGCGGCGACTGACGTAGCTGTCGTCCTCTTATTTTTCGTCACAGTCGCCTGCAATGCTCCTCAGTCACGGTCACTCAATATAACGTTTTTCCACTTACTCTGTATGTGGTACTAATCCTCGCAACTGTGTCTTAGCTTCAACTTAACACACACACAACTACAGAGAACACTTTTCTCACAACGATTGACTCTTGCAACGTACTGACGACACGTCAGAGGTGGCGGTCGTGGTCAAATAATGCAGCGGAACCTGTAGGCTTGACCAGCGTCTGCATTTACGTCCAAGCAGTCATTTCTAGCTTTCTTATTTCTTTCTAAATCCTGTATACTATTTAAGTTAGCGAGTTAGTTACCGTTGCAGCTAGGTCTACCGTTCGCTTCATCCAGTGAAACATAAATATTTGATTCTATAGTTTGGGCGTCCACAACTTAGGTACATAATAGAAATATTTTTAATAATTTTAAACAACTATCAGAATCTTCTAAGGAAACTTCTGGTACCCGCATTAACTGTTAATAATTCCTTTATTACAGGATCATATACGACCGGCTTCACGATGACTTAATCGCATTCTCGGGCGAATGTATTTATGAAAAATATGATCAGTATTAGGAAGTGTAATAATGGTAAAAATAAAGGCAATTAAAGAAAAAAGGTTAGTCAATGTTAAGTTAGTTATGCGAGTATTTATTCCCCTATTTTTCCGATTTAATTGCATTATTTTTCGTTCTTTGTGGCCCGCAGTGCAAAATATGCCTTCTGGCCACACGGCTGTTACGAATACCAGCTACCTGCACAGGTCTTTAAATTGTTTTTATTTTATAAATCTTTCGCGGTGAGAGCTTTTCGGCATATTGCCATCATAAGATACTCTGAAAATACATAAGTAGGTTATGGTGTTAATATAACTGGCTGCAGATATGACCAGAAGAGTTATAATACATCGTTCGGTAATTTTTACTTTACATGTAATATCGTTGCTACCATGTCCTGTCTTTCCTTTTAGAATTGTTAATTTCTCCTTAGATGTCCGCTGGAGTCATATATCTTGCTTTTGTTGGTTTTTATATATGCTACTTTTTGTGGTGATGGTGGATCAGCGATCTTACGTGTTTACATATTTGCCATTATAAATAAGTGATGTGTGGAAATTCAGTTGTTTTTTATTATTTTTATAGATTTCGTTCCAACTGAGTTTTGTCTGGAATTTGTTTTAGTTTTCTTTGAGATTTTTATGTTGTATTTCTATTTTCTCATAGTAATTTTGTTGTTTTCTGTGATTTATCATGTTTTCTTGTTGTGTCTTTGTTTTATACTCTTCCTTGCTAGGCAATGCCTCATTATAAACCAGTCTTTGCCGGCCGCTGGTGACCGAGCGGTTCTAGGTGCTCAGTCCGGTACTGCGTGACTGCTACGGTCGCAGGTTCGAATCCTGCCTCGGGCATGGATGTGTGTGATGTCCTTAGGTTAGTTAGGTTTAAGTAGTTCTAAGTTCTAGAGGACTGATAACCAAAGATGTTAAGTCCCATAGTGCTCAGAGCCATTTATACTCTTCTTGTTTTACTATGGATATAAATGTTATTTTGTTCTCTTTATCCGTTTTCCTTATTTATAATGTGAATAATGTTTTCTACTTTTTGTGCTTGAGGTCGGTTTGTTCATTCAGTAAATTTGAAGGGTTGTTGTAGGCATGTGAATATATCTCTGATTCCTCAAGGATGTTCATGAAAGCTTCGTTTTGAGTAGTATGGAGGCCTCATTTATCGGTTTTACGTCGAGTTTTCCTATTTGTAGATGTTGAAAAAACGTGGATGGGTTGTTTTCACTTCTTTTGGTGTGCTCTTTATATCTAATTTTGAAGTTTCTACCAGTTTGTCCTAAGCAGAACTTGTGGTATATGTGACATGCAATTTTGTAAACGCCGGTGTTGTTGTGTATGTGAATTTTAGAGCTGCCGTTGTGGTTTTGTGTGTGGGGATGAGTGTGTTTTGATAGGCAACGGCGATATCGGTTTTGTTGAATGATGTGTTAGTTTTGTTTGAGATGTTTCCTAGATAAGCTGCAGTTATGTATGTTATTTTCTTCTTTTTCATAGTGAGTATCTTTAACGTTATTATTTATGTATATTGGGAATTGTTTTTTACCATTAGTATATTTTCTAATTTCCATTATGTTTTTCATACATGTAAACACCTAAGGATGTTTCTAAAACGTCACGAAATCGGTCGTGTATGAGCCTGTAAGAAAGGGTCTATTAACAGCAAAATTTTTACAAAATTTTAATACTTTTTAAATTTTTAAAAATATTTCTGCTACATAAATATTTACCAAACGTCGCTCTACCGGAAAATACTGCCCCCTTACCTGCTCTACATACACTCTTGGCCATTTATATTCTAGCACCAGGAACAATATCCGTCACATATACTTTTTTGGTAGGGCTATGTATCCAGTCTCTTCTGAGTGTTGTGACGCCTCCCTTTCATAAAAGAGAGAGAGAGAGAGAGAGAGAGAGAGAGAGAGAGAGAGAGAGAGAGAGAAAGAGAAAGAGAGAGAGAAGAAGAATAGGGTTTGTAACCCGCTGTCAAAATTCAACTCTTTATATAGCCTGAATCTGCTGAACTGCCGCTATTTGGGGCCTACAATTAAAATCCCTTGGAAATATTGCTTTACCAGCATAGGACTCTAAAATAAGGTAGGAAGATTATTGTTTAATATCCCATCAGTAGGAGATCATTACAAGAAGGAAAAGGTCGGACTGGTCCAATGACGGGGGACAGCAGCAATGAAACAATCCTGGCATTTTCCTGGGGCGATTTATGAAAATCAAGGAAACCAGAAATCTGGATGACCGGACTGTAATTTGAGTCGCCATCGAGCGAGGTGATTACTGTGGCACCCCGCTCAATGATTCTAGAATATGTGCCTCACTCCTGCTAATAACGTTGCGCCAATCCAGGCATGTCTGCTCCAAAGAACACTAAATGGCAGAAGTAGGAATACATAATGGCTCCAGCTTAACGCGGCATTAGTAAAACAAATAACCTGCACATTATGCAACTAATAGAAAGTAAATAACCACACTGTGATGTCTATTCATTCGGTAAAATAAGTGATTCATCATGAACTAAAAAGTATATGTTCTGAAAATAATAATACAGTCAGCATACTAATACTGGATGTACTCTAATATGGCGAGACATGGGGACCCGTAATGCATTCAGGAACGTTATCGAAGAATGCGATTTTGGTGGTCCAAGTGTTAGTTATGTTGTGGGTAGCCAAAATGTTGCCTAGGCTTTTTTTTTTTTTTTCTGGGGGGTCATCAGTCTTCTGAGTGGCTTGATGCAGCCCACCACGAATTGCTCTCCTGTGCCAACCTCTTCATCTCAGTGTAGCACTTGCAACAAGTCCTGAACTATTTGCTGAATGTAATCCAACCTCTGTCTTCCTCTAGTACCATGAAACTCATTCCTTCATGTCTTAACAGATGTCCTGTCATTTTGTCCCTTCTCCTTGTCAGTGTTTTCCACATATTCCTTTCCTCTCCGATTCTGTGTAGAACTACCTCATTTCTTACCTTATCAGTCCACCTAATTTTCAACATTCGTCTGTGGCACCACATCTCATATGCTCTTCTGTGCCGCGGTTCTCTCACATACAATGCAGTGCACCAGACTTACATTCTCAGAAATTTCTTCCTCAAATTAAGGCTTATGTTTGATGCTAGTAGACTTCTCTTGGCGAGGGATGCTTCTTTTGCCATCGTTAGTCTGCTTTTGATGTCCTCCTTGCTTCGTCAGTCATTGGTAATTTTACTGCCAAGGTAGCAAAATTTCGTAACTTCATCTACTTTGTTCTGATGTTAGGTTTGCCGCTGTTCTCATTTGTACTACTTCTCATTACTTTCGCCTTTCTTCTATTTTCTCTCAATCCATATTCTGTAATCATTACATTGTTCATTTCTTTCAGCAGATCATGTAATTCTTCTTCACTTTCACTCACGATAGTAATGTCATCAGCGAATCGTATCATTGATATCCTTTAACCCTGAATTTTAATTCCACTCTTGAACATTTCTTTATTTCCATCATTGCTACTTCGATGTACAGATTGAACAGTAGAGGCGCTAGACTACATCCCTGTCTTACACCCTTTTTAATCCGAGCACTTCGTCCTTGGTCGTCTTATTTTTCCCTCTTGTCTGTATTGCATATTGCATATTACCCGCTTCTACCTATAGCTTACCCCTATTTTTCTCTGAATTTCAAACATTTTGCAGTATTTTACATTGTCGAACGCTTTTTCCAGGTCGACAGATCCTAAGAAGGTGTCTTAGTATTGCTTCCATTGTCAACCGCAACGTCGGAAGTGCCTCTTTCGTGCCTCTACCTTTTCTAAAGGCAAACTGATCGTCATCTAGCACATCCTCAATTTTATTTTCCATTCTTCTGTATATTATTCTTGTCAGAAAATTGCATGCATGAGCTGTTAAGCTGAGTGTCGTATAATTTTCACACTGGTCAGCTTTGTAGTCTTCGAAAATGTGATATTTTTCCGAAAGTCAGATGGTATGCCGCCAGACTCATACATTCTACACACCAACGTGAATAGTCGTTTTGTTGACACCTCCCCAATATTTTAGAAATTCTGATGGAATGTTATCTATCCCTTCTGCCTGATTTGATCTTAAGTCCCAAGCTCTTTTCAGTTCTTATTCTAACCCTGTATTCCCTCCCTCTTCTAAATCGACTTCTGTCTCTTCTTCTTTCACATCAGAGAAATTTTCCCCCTCATAGAAGCTTTCAATGTACTCTTTCCACCTATCCGGTCTCTCTCCTCTGTATTTAACAGTGGAATTCCCGTTGCTTTGGTCTGGCGTTGTCACCTTCTTTCTTTTGATGTCACCGAAGGTTGTTTCAAATTTCCTGTTTGCTGAGTCTGTCTTTCCAACCATCATTTCTTTTTCGATTTCATCACATTTTTCATGCAGCCATTTCGTCCTAGCTTCCTCCATATAACAAACTCATCTTCCCTGAGGTCGGCTTCTACCAGTTTTTCCACTACGCTGTAATGAATTCGTGTTACTATTGAGCAACTATGACTAATTAAACTAATAGCTTGGCAGTTTTCACATCTATCAGAACCTGCTTTATTTGGAAATGGAATTGTTACATTCTTCTTGAAGTGTGAGGGTATTTCCCTTCCGTTATACGTCTTACACGGAAGATGGTAGAGTTTTGTCACGACTGGTTCTCCCAAGGCTATCAGCAGTTCTGACGCAATGTCGTCTACTTCAGGGGCCCTGTTTCGACTCAGGTCTTTCAGTGCTCTGTCAGATTCTACTCGTAGTATCATGGCTCCCAACTCATCTTCATCTACGTCCACTTCCCTTTCTATAATATTGCCTTGAATTTCATCTGCCTTGTACAGACTTTCTGTATACTCCTTGCACCTTTCAGCTTTCCCTTCTACATCTACATGGCTACTCTGCAATTCACACTTAAGTGCCTGGAAGAGGGTTCATCGAACCATTTTCATACTACTACCCCACCATTCCACTCTCGAATGGCGCGTGGAAAAAGGAACACCTAACTCTTTCCGTTCGAGCTCTGTTTTATCTTATTTTAGTATGATGATCATTTCCCATAAGTAGGTGGGTGTCAACAAAATATTTTCGCACTAGGAAGAGAAAGTTGGTGATCAAAATTTCATAAATAGATCTCACCGCATACAAAACCGCCTTTGTTTCAGTGACTGCCACCCCAACTCGCGTATCATATCAGTGACACTCTCACCCCTATTGCGCGGTAACACGAAACGGGCTGCCCTTCTTTGCACTTTTTCGATGTCCTCCGTCAACATTATTCCAGCAGAGGACGGACAAGTGTAATGTAGGCTTTCTGTTAGTGGGTTTGTCGCATTTTCTAAGTGTTCTACCAACAAAGGGCAGTCTTTGTTTCGCCTTCCCCACCATATTATCTATGTTGTTTTTCCGATTTAAGTTGCTCTTGATTGTAATTCCTAGGTATTTAGTCGAATTGACAGTCCTTAGATTTGTGCGATTTGTCGTGTACCCAAAATTTATCGGATTTCTTTTAGTAACCATGTGCATGACCTCGCACTTTTTTTTGTTTAGTGCCATTTGCCACTTTTCGCACCATACAGAAATTCCCTCTAGATCATTTTGTAATTGGAATTGATCGTTTGCTGATTTTACCAGAAGGTAAATTACAGCATTATCTGCAAACAATCTAAGGGGGCTTCTCAGATTATCACCTACGTCATTTATGTAAACCAGAAACAGCAGAGGGTCTATGACACTACCTTGCAGAACGCCAGATATCACTTCCGTTCTACCCGATGATTTACCGTCTATCACTACGAACTGTGACCTTTCTAAGAAGAAATCACGAATCCAGTCACACAATTGAGACGATACTCCATTTGCACCCAATTTGATTAACAGTTGCAAGTGAGGAACGGTATCAACAGCCTTCTGGAAATTTAGGAATATGGAATCGACATGAGATCCCCTGACGACAGCACCAATTGCTTCATGGGAATAAAGAGCTCGCTCTGTTGCACAAGAACGATATTTTCTGAATCCGTGTTGGTTATGTATCAATAAGTAATTTTCTTTAAGGTGACTAATGATGTTAGAGTACAGTATTTGCTCCAAAATCTACTGCAAATTGAGGTCAGTTATATGGGTCTGTAATTCAATGGGTTACTCGTATTTCCTTTCTTGAATATTGGTGTACCTGTGCTACTTTCCAGTGTTTAGGAACAGACCTTTCGTCAAGTGAGCTGTTTTATATGATTCCTATTGTGTCTGCATGCTCTGAAAGGAACCTTCTTTGTTTGGGACTGGTTTCATGTCAGAGCCCTTGATATTCATACAGGTCATTCTCTTTCCCCCAAAGGTCTTTTTTACTTTTCCTGTAGGCGGTATCTATCTTTTCCCTAGTGAAATACCCTTCTAAATCCTAACATTTGTCCTCTAGCCATTCCTGCTTAGCCATTTTGCACTTACTGTCAATCTGACTTTTTAAACATTTGTATTCCCTTTCGCCTGCTTCATTTTTATATTTTCGCCATTCAGTAATTAAATACATATCCCTTGTGTTATCCAAGGATTTCTGCTATGTCTTCTCTTTTTACCTATTTGATCCTCTGCTGCCTTAACTATTTTATCTCTTAAAGCTACCTATTTTTCTTCTACTGTATTCCTTTACCCTGTTCTAGTCGACAGTTACCTAATGCTCCCCCTCTCAACAATCTCTGTTTCTTTCAACTTATCCAGATCCCATCTCTTAAATTTCCTACCTTTTCCCACCTTCTCCAGTTTTAATCTACAGTTCAGATGCAGAGGATTACAGACAGTGAATTCATAGAATGTTATTTAAAACTGTGCTAAATAATAATTAAAAATAGGACTTACCAAAAAATTACGACAACAATAATACCGCAACGGTTTCCCCAGTCTGCCGTACGTCGATGTACAAAATGTACAATGTGTCCATAGTAATTAAAGTTCCAGTTTCAAATCGCCGAAGAAAGAGAACCACTGCTCAGAATGACGTCGATGTTGAACGATCGATGACGCTGTAAGAGTTGATCCGACGAATGTGGATCACGTGGCTGTTGAGCGGTAGTGTGCGAACATGCAGCGCACTGGGAGTCGTCTGAACGTTGGACGTGCCTGCGAGTGAGCAAAAACCTTACGAAACATCCTGCATTGCCAGCCACAGAAAACCACCCATGTTCAGAAGCTGCTTCCTGCTCACAAAGGTTCGTTCTGGAATTTCTTGCTAGTATGGAAGTGGACAGTGACTGGCCGCGAAACATTCTGTAGACAGACGAAGCCCTTTTCTATCTCCGAGGACGTGTCAATACACGGAATTGCAGACTGTGGGCTACGGAAAATCCTCACGCACGGCAACCGGTATGTCTTCATTCTAATAAGGTACCTGTGTTGTGTGGGTTGACGCCTTCGTTCACCGCAGGGGCACATCTCTTTCGAGGAGATGCGTCCTGCGGATACCATTACCTGCACCGTCGCTGGTAAACGCTATGAGAGCCCTTATGCGCTCCAGCGTCTACATCTACATCTACGTGGATACTCTCAAATCAAATTCAAGTGCCTGGCAGAGGGTTCATAGAACCACCTTCACAGTTCTCTATTATTCCTATCGTATAGCGCGCGGAAAAAGGAATGAACGCCTATATCTTTCCTTACGAGCTCCGATTTCCCTTATTTTATCGTGGTGATCGTTCCTCCGTATGTAGGTCAGTGTCAACAAAATATTTTCGCATTTGGAGGAGAAAGTTAGTGATTGGAATTTCGTGAGAAGATTCCGCCGCAACGAAAAATGCCTTTCTTTTGATGATTTCCAGCCCAGATCCTGTATCATTTCTGTGACACTCTCTCCCATATTTCACGATAATACAAAATTTACTGCCTTTCTTTGCGCTTTTTAGATGTACTCCGTCAATCCTATCTGTTAAGGACCCCACACCGCGCAGCAGTATTCTAAAAGAGGACAGACAAGCGTAGTATAGGCAGTCTCCTTAGTAGGTCTCCTACATTTTGTAAATCTCCTGCCAATAAAAGACAGTCTTTGGTTAGCCTTCCCCACAACATATTCTATGTGTTCCTTCCAATTTACGTTGTTCGTAATTGTAACACCTAGATTTAGTTGAATTTACGGCTTTTAGATTAGACTGATTTATCGTGTAACCGAAGTTTAACGAGTTACTTTCAGCACTCATGTGGATGACCTCACACTTTTCGTTATTTAGGGTCAACTGCCACTTGTCGCACCATTTAGATATCTTTTCTAAATCTTTTTGCAATTTGGTTTGATCTTCTGATGACTTTATTAGTCGATAAACGACATTGTCATCTGCAAACAACCAAAGAGGGTTGCTCAGATTGTCTCCAGAATCGTTTATATAGATAAGGAACAGGAAAGGGCCTATAACACTGGCTTGGGGACGCCAGAAATCACTTCTGTTGCACTCGATGACTTTCAGTCAATTACTACGAACTGTGAACCTCTGATAGGAAATCACAAATCCAGTCACACAATATACGATATTCGATAAGCACGCATTCATCTCTTCCGAATGGGCTGGGTCATTTTTGCGCAAGATGGCGCTCCTCGGCACATTGCACAGCCAGTGAAGCGGCTGCTGTAGAGGCATTTCAGGAATGCTACTATTATCAGTCATTTCCCCACAGCCTGGCTGTCCTGGTAGCCTGAACTTAATCCGTGTGACTTCTGGCTACGGAGTTGTCTGAATGGTGCTGTGTCCGGTGCTCCGACAATGAATGTAGCTGAAATAAAGGCACGCACTGCAGTACACCTTCTGAACGTGACCCTGGAGAGTTGACGATGCCATTTTGCTTTTTATGTGGTTTTGAGCCTCAGGACAGCTAAAAACCGGTTTTTTCTACCTGGTGCGGTAGGACCTTGCTGTGGTCCATGGGCTCATCTACAGGTAAGTAACAGTGCCACAGCTCTTCACTGCCAAACTTAGGCAGTCATGCACATTGAACAGTGTGCCTCCTGTAATGTGCAGCTGAAACCATAGACGTCGTATTGCGATTCGTCTGTCATTTGTAAGTAACCCCATTTACGTTAGGGCGTTTCTTCTTGCGTCAATAATATGGTCTTCAAATTTGACGTCATTCTGAGTGCTTTTAAACTGGCGCCCAGAAGACATGTTCGGCTGTCAATGTCATGTACACATGATCAGCGGATATGTAAATGATTTGACGTGTATTTATCTGTGACAGCCGGCTGGGGTGGCCGAGCGATTCTAGGCGCTTCAGTCTGGAAACGCGCAACCGCTACGGTCGCAGGTTCGAATCCTGTCTCGGGCATGGATGTGTGTGATGTCCTTAGGTTAGTTAGGTTTAAGTAATTCTAAGTTCTAGGGGACTGATGACCTCAGCTGTTAAGTCCCATAGTGCTCAGAGCCATATCTGTGACAGACAGAGCAGCCACGAGATTGTGTTAAAGTTGTTCGTATTTAGTGTTGTTACCAGGCCTGATAAGTTATGTAAGAGACACCAGGTGCTGAGTGATCACTGTGAAGGACACAGAGTTACTCCGTACTCGTGTGAGACAGTGTTATCAGCACCTGCAGTTCCACAGGGGGCATCATTATGGGTCTCCACTTGGCCTACTGGTCGAATCGTGCCTTATTGAAGCCGGCGAGGAATTCTGGAACGTGGAGGCATGGATACTCATAGTCGAGGTTCCGGTCTACTACGTCTGACCAGCAGATGGGAGGATCGTCACATTCTGCACAGAGCACGTAGCTGCTCCACCTCAATGGCGCCTGCCATCTGAGAAGTGGTAATGGACTCGCTACAACGTTCTGTGTGATCCCGAACCACTGGCTGGAGACTTGCTGCAGCCAGAGCAGGAAATACTGTGCCGTGCGCGGGCTGCTAACGAGACTGGAACAAAAGTTGCTGCATTCGGTGTGGTGCAGTGGCCGGCAAGAGTGGACAGCTGGTGGGTGGCGTCGCCCTCTGTTCAGCGGTTCTGCCCCACCCTGGATGACCGTCATCGGAGAGTATGGCGGTAACCTACACTTTGCAGACGATCCCGCCTGCTGCGACGTCGCTGCGGAAAAGCGCAGGTACTCCTGTTTACGAAAAGGGTGTTTGTTCTGAAGCAACAGACAGTGACGCTGACATCTGCCTACTACAGCATCCAACTGCGTATTTGCGGCTCACACATCCTGACGTTCCTGGAGGAAAGGAAGCTTCTCCCAAAGAATGAGGACGGATTTAAGAAAAACCTCTCGTACGACTGAAGTGAGCTATGTTTCACACATCACGTCTTGCCAACGATAGTTCCAGAGGAGCAGGTAGGTTGCATCTTGCTAGGCTTCCAAAAGGCTTTCGGTACTGTACCGAATCGTCGACTGGTAAGAAAGGTGCGATTATATGAAGCATCTTCGCTAATATGTGGGACTTTCGACAGAAACGGATGTAAAACCACAGAAAGGAACGTAATAATGCCTCGAGGAAGCGTAATACGGCCTCCAGTGTTCTCAATGTAAAAAAAAAAAAAGACTGGTTTAAATGGCTCTGAGCACTATGACACTTAACATCTATGGTCATCAGTCCCCTAGAACTTAGAACTACTGAAACCTAACTAACCTAAGGACATCACACACATCCATGCCCGAGGCAGGATTCGAACCTGCAACCGTAGCGGTCGCGCGGTTCCAGACTGAAGCGCCTAGAACCGCTCGGTCACCAGTGGCCGGCAAAGACTGGTTTCTAATGCGGCATTCCTCCTCCTCTTCCTGTCCTTCTGCTCCTTTACCTCTCTTCGTACATCTCTTCCCTTCCTCTGTTCATCTCCTCCTCTTCAATGTCTCTGTTCATTTTATCGCCACTCTCTCTTCGCTCTCTCTCTCTCTCTCTCTCCCCCTCTGTCCGCCTCTTCACATCTCTATCGATCTCCTCCCATTCCCTCTCTGTCTGTCCATCTCTTTCTATCCTAGTTCTCAGTTTACGTTATCACCCCCATCTCAATACGAGGATTTATCTCAATATAGTAACACGTGTATTAGTATTGATAAAAATCGATCCAATGTGTTTAAGAGCGTTATCCTATCAGCATTTTTGCCCGCATACATCACATATATTTCACATGTATTTAATAAATTTCGCACATATTTGTACACACATTTCACACGCATTTCTAGCGAATTTTGCCCTGCAGTTTCATTTACACACAGCTCAGTGTTCCTGGTGTCGTATCTGCGAAACTGGCATCCAAGGATGTAATTTTGCAGGCTCCTGCAGTGAAATACGTGTCTCTTGTCAGCGAAATGTGTTACTAATAAAGAAGTAACAAATGAAAACGTCATGATGATGCTGCAATTTTCCATGCATATTACGTCATATCTCCTGAAATATCCGCCGTGGATTCAGCGGCATATGCGGGTACTGTCAGCAGCAGTCGTTGCGAATAGTTAATAATATGTAAGTAGCAAACAAAATCATCATGCATGATGCGGCCGTTTTTGGTATGTCTCTGTATTTGACATCATATCGCCTGAACAATGTGTCATACAATGATATAGTTTCAGTATTTTGTTTTCAGTCAACTCAATGTTTATGACGCCATATCTTATAAATTAGAAGTCGCAGGATAGCACAATTTTGCAGCTGTATTCAGTAGTACATATGAATAATGTCTGTACAATGTGTCACCAGTATATTTAGTACTAAATGAAGGTCTTCCCTGATATGGCTGTTTCACTGCATGAACAGGTAGAAATGTAGTCAGCGATGAATTGTTTCATCATTTTCCTCATTTTGGTGGGGGATGTCAACGAGAAAATGTTCCGCAAAGGTTCGATATAACGTGTAAAGTTTGTTTCAAGTCTCTAAGTACTCTCATTCTCAAATACTGGTAGAATAAAGCCTGGGCTGCACTTCCTTTTCGCGTCCAAATCTTTGATAGTATGCAGTTCTTAACTCGACTGCGATTCATTCCGGACAGTAAAAGATGCATGTAACAAGTTCGATCGAAAGAGGTCCGGCTCTTTAGGAGGAGACGTGGAACGACCACAGTGCTGACGAAAACCCTGGGATGCCTCATAATATCATGTCGCACAGTGCAGCACTCGACGTCGCGTGGACTAAACAAGAAATATTGAACAATGCTGGCTCTAAAGCCGTCCATAATTGCGAAAGTGTTGCCTGAGCTGGTTAAACTTCCGATGGGATTCATGTCAGGCGATCTGGGTTGGTTAGCTCATTCACTCGGATTGTCCAATGTGCTCTTGAAACCAATTGCGGATAACTGTGACCCGGTGGCATGGTGCTTTCTCACTCATAAAGATTCCGTCGTTATGTGGGAACACGACTGACTGGAAATGATCTTGAAGTAGCCGAACATAACCATTTCCAATCAATGATCGGTTCAGTTGGACAAGAGGACCAGTCCATTCCATGTAAACACAGGCTTCACCAGTATGGAGCCATCGCCAATTTGTAAAGTGCCTTGTTGATAGCTTCGATCCACGAATTCGTGAGGTCTGCGCCACGTTCCTCAGCTGTGTAGGGTCCAGCTGGTGTGGTTACGAGCCCAGGAGAGGCGCTGCAGGCGATGAGCTGCTGTCAGCAAACGCACTCGCGTCGGTCGTCTGCTGCCACAGCCCATTAACGCCAAATTTCGCAGCTCTGTCCTACCGGATATGTTCTTCATACTTCCATATTGCTTTCTGCGGTTATTTCAGCCAGTGTTGCTTGTCTGTTAGCAACGACGCAAACACCACTGCTCTCGATCGTCAAGTGAAGGCCATCGGCAACTGCGTTGTCCGTGGTGAGAAGTAATTACAGAAATTTGGTCTTCTCGACAGACTGTTGATACTGTGTAATATTGGATTTCCCTACGTTTCCGAAATGGAATGTCCCATGTGTGTATCTCCAGCTACCATTCCGCGTTCAAAATCAGTTAATCACGTCGGACAGTTTTACACACGCCCCATCTGAGTACAAATGACAGTTCCAACAACGAACCGCCGTCTTACACGTTGTGTACGCGTTAGTAACGCCATGTTTATATATGCATTTCGCTATCCCACTGCTTTCGTCCTCGGAATAGAAGCCAATATGCATTTCTTATAATTTATGAGACAGGATCAGGCAGCGCTGTATGATGGTTCACTAATGCTGTTTTTGTCTACAGTAACACCGTTACACTTCGTGTAAAAACGGCGGCTCTCTTTAATTGGGGATAAATGTCACATAAAATCCACATCGGAGAAACCAGTAGCATCCGATTACAACATTAACCATGAAGATCTTGACCGCATCACATCATATTAAGAACACTACTGGCCATTAAAAGTGCTACACCACGAAGGTGACGTGCTACAGACGCGAAATTCAACCGACAGGAAGAAGATGCTGTGATATGCAAATGATTAGCTTTTCAGAGCATTCACACAAGGTTGGCGCCGGTGGCGACACCTACAACGTGCTGACATGAGGAAAGTTTCCAACTGATTTCTCATACACAAACAGCTGTTGACCGGCGTTGCCTGGTGAAACGTTGTGATGCGTCGTGTAAGGAGGATAAATGCGTACCATCACGTTTCCGACTTTGATAAAGGTCGGATTGTAGCCTATCTCTATTGCAGTTTATCGCATCGCTACATTGCTGCTCGCGTTGGTCGAGATCCAATGACTGTTAACAGAATATTGAATTGGTGGATTCAGGAGGGTAATACGGAACGCCGTGCAGGATCCCAACGGTCTCGTATCACTAGCAGTCGAGATGACAGGCATCTTATCCGCATGGCTGTAACGGATCATGCAGCCACGTCTCGATCCCTAAGTCAACAGATGGGGACCTTTGCAAGACAACAACCATCTGCACGAACAGTTTGACGACGTTTGCAGCAGCATGGACTATCAGCTCGGAGACCATGGCTGCGGTTACCCTGGATGCTGCATCACAGACAGGAGCGCCTGCGATGGTGTGCTCAACGATGAACCTGGGTGCACGAATGGCAAAACGTCATTTTTTCGCATGACGTAGTTCTCATCAGGTTCTGTTTACAGCATCATGATGGTCACATCCGTGTTTGTCACTACGCCAGTCACTACTCTTGATGAACTGTGGCATCGTGTTGAAGCTGCATGGGCAGCTGTACCTGTACACACCATCCAAGCTCTGTTTGACTCAATGCCCAGGCGTATCAAGGCCGTTATTACGGCCAGAGGCGGTTGTTCTGGGTACTGATTTCTCAAGATCTATGCACCCAAATTGCGTGAAAATGTAATCACATGTCAGTTCTAGTATAATACATTTGTCGCATAAATACCTGCCCATCATCTGCATTTCTTCTTGGTGAAGCAATTTTAATGGCCAGTAGTGTATTTAGGGCAGCTGATACTAACAAGCGGTATGAAATGCGACGGTCGCTTAAAATAACTATTAGGGAAGGCGAACGGAACACGTGGATTTGTTGGAAGATTTCTGGGAAAATACTGTAGTGATAACACCAGTTCCCACCAGATCACCGAAGTTAAACGCTGTCGAGATGGGCTAGCATTTGGGTGGGTGGCCATCATGTCTGCCGAGTTCTGTTGACGAGCGGGGTGCACTCTGCCCTTGTGAGGCAAACCGAGGAGCTACTTTATAGAGAAGTAGCGACTCCGTTCTTGTAAATTGACCTACGGGAGAGCGATGTCCTGACCACATGCCCCTCCATATCCGCATCCAGTGACGCCTGTGGGCTGAGGATAGCACGGCGGCCGGCGGGTACCGTAGGGTCTTCGTGGCCTGTTCTGCCGGAGTTTGGAGTTCTGGAAAAAGTGAGATTCATCTGTAGAGGAAATGACGTACAAGATGCTAGTGCGACCAAATCCAGACTCTACTGTTCTTATCAAGAAGGCATGACAGCATACACGGAACGAGTTCAGGGATATGCAGGTCGGCGCGGTCGGTGTGGCCAATGCCAAAGTGTGACAGAAATGGACATGGAACTGAAATGCGAAGTGGGGCCGAGGCAGTTAAAGATGAGTTTTTACACCCTGATGATAATTTATGGATTTGTAGTTTTAGCTTGACGTTTTCGCTCTCTGTCTAACCCTTGTAAGCCTAATGCCTTTTCTGTTCTCAGGGCTAGCATCAAGCTGGCTGTATACGCTCAAACGTGCCTGTTCGTTGCAAAGTCCTCGGAGGCAGCCTACCGCAGCGTCTAGACGACATATGAAGTTACATGTTGATTTCTTGAAGAGTAACTAACGGCCTGGGACCGCGTCTGGGGGCGTCTGCATTTTCGCAAGGCTCCTCCCTTATGACTGAGACAGACGAGGTACTGGCGGCATTAAAGCTGTGAGGACGGCACGTTAGTCAGGTTTGGGTAGCTGTTAGCCGGCACGGTAACTCAGCGTGTTCGGTCCGAGGGTTAGCTGCCCTCTATAATAAAAAAAAACTGAGTTAATGGATCAACGACGAACTGAAATTGATGTCTTGTGACATCCGCCCTGAGCAGATACAAAAAAATAAATAAATAAATAAATAAAAAATATGTCGGTAGAGCACTTGCCCGCTAAAGGCAAAGGTCCTGAGTTCGAGTCTCCGTCCGGCACACAATTTTAATCTGCCAGGAAGTTTCATATCAGCGGACACTCCGCTGAAGAGTGAAATTTCGTTCTCTCCCCTTACTGTTTACTTCATGTAACAATATCTCTCCTGGTTTCGTCTGCCCTCAGCATCGTCTCTGCTTCCGCGCCTTAGAGCACCTGTCCTTCTTTCTCATAGCTTCAAGATTACAGTAGCAAGGAATAGTAAATATATAACACCTGTTCAAACAGCAATTAGTGGACATTAATATGGGATGTGCTCAACCTTCGTCTTTATGACGTCTTGAAGTCTGGTGGGTTCACTTTCTGAGGGGTCTGAATGTCTGTGCAAGAACAGCATCCCACTCAGCACATTTCACGATTGTTATCGTCCACAGACCATCGCCTCATAGATGCTACTTTATGACAGGGCGCATTGTCATGCTAAATAAATGAAATGTCGTGTGACGAGGGCCTCCCGTCGGGTTGACCGTTCCACTGGTGCAAGTCTTTCGATTTGACGCCACTTCGGCGACTTGCGCGTCGATGGGGATGAAATGATGATGAGTAGGACGACACAACACCCAGTCCCTGAGTGGAGAAAATCTCCGACCCAGCCGGGAAATGAACCCGGGCCCTTTGGATTGACAGTGTATCGCGCTGACCACTCAGCTACCGGGGCGGACATTGTCATGCTGAGACAGAATGCTGTAAAATGGGTTCATATCTTTCCATATTTAGCGATTACTTAAGCGCGCAAGGAACCACACCCTACGAAAAAGACTCCAGTGCCGTAACATTACCTCCTCCATACGTCGCAGTTGTGGTAGATAGGGTCCTCCAGACATTCGCCAAACCCAAATACTTCCATCGCATTGCTACGGACGACAGCGTGATTCATCAGTCCAAAACACCCGTTTAAGGTCATTCACAGTCCAGGATCGTCGCTCTTTATGCCACCTCACATGGTTAGCAATGACTGCAGAAATTTGTGGCGAATAAGGAGCTGCTCGACCACTATACTCTGTTCTTTTTAATACACTATGCACAATCACTGTGCTAGCTGGACTGTTGTTAGCACTTTGGAACGCACACGCGATTCGTTCCGCTGATATCGCCTGATTTTTTTACAGCCACCCCTCCAGTTCTCGACGGTCTCTGTCCCTCAGCACATGAGGTCTGCCTGATCTGAATTTGTAACTTAGGCGACGTCAAATGACCGTCAAAGCTCGAAGTTAGCGAGCTCTGCTGTTTGACTCACTCTGGTGTTACTGCTCCTCTACTGACAACAGATATCTAGCCGCTTCCTTTTCATACAGGCGGTCTTTGACTCCTAACATCAGTCCTGTCCCACATTAGAGAATCCGGATCTCATCATCGGATAATCTCTCTACGTATATGTAGCTTTACACTGAAGAGCCAAAGAAATGGTTCAAATGGCTCTGATCACTGTGGGACAACATCTGACGTCATTAGTCCCCTAGAACTTAGTTCTAAGTAAACCTAACTAAGGAAATCACACACACCCATTCCACGAGGCAGGATTCGAACCTGCGACCGTAGCGGTCACTCAGTTCCAGGCTGAAGCGCCTAGAACCGCTCGCTACACCTCCGTTATACCCTCTAGGGCCCCGGGGCGAACACGCAGAAGTGCCGCAACACGACGTGGCATGGACTCGACTAATGTCTGAAGCAGTGCTGGAGGGAACTGACACCATGAATGCTGCAGGGCTGCCCATAAATCGGTAAGAGTACGACGGGTGGAGATCTCTCCTGAACAGCTCGTTCCAAGGCATCCCAGATATGCCTAATAATGTTTGGAATCTGGGGGCCAGTAGAATTGTTTAAATTTAGAAGAGTGTTCCTCGAGCCACTCGGTAGCAATTTTCAACGTGTGGGACGTCGCATTGTCCTGCTGGAATTTCTCAAGGCCGTCGGGATGCATAATGGACAGCAATGGATCCATGTGATAAGACAGGATGCTTACGTACTTGTCACCTGTTAGTGTCGTATCTAGACGAATCAGGAGTCCCATATCACTGCACCCGCTGCACGTCATTACAGAGCCTCCACCTGTTTGAACAGTCACCTGCTGACATGCACGGTCCACGGATTAATGAGGTTGTCTCCATACCCGCACACGTCCATCCGCTCGATACAGTTTGAAACGAGACTCGTCCGACCAGACAACATGTTTCCAGTCGTCAACAGTCCAATGTCTGTGTCGACGGGCTCAGGCGAGGCGTAAAGCTTCGTGTCGTGCAGTCATCAAGGGTACTCGAGTGGGCCTTCGTCTTCGAAACCCCATATGAGTGATGTTCCGTTGAATGATTTAGACGCTGACACCTGCTGATGGCCCAGCATTGAAATACGCAGTAATCTGTGCACGGATTGCGCTTCTGTCACGTTGAACGGTTCTCTTCAGTCGTCGTTGGTCCCGTACACCAGGATCTTTTTTCCGGACGTAGCGATGTCGGAGATTTGATGTTCTTTTGCCATATTTCTGATATTCACTGTACACTAGTGAAATGGTCGTTCGGGAAAATCCCCTCCTCATCGCTATCGCGGAGATGTTGTGTCCCATCGGTCGTGCGCCGACTATAACACCACGTTCAAACTCTCTTAAATCTTGATAACCTGCCATTGTAGCACCAGTAACCGATCTAACAACTGCGCCAGGCACTTGTTGTCTTATACAGGCGTTGTCGACCGCAGCGCCATATTCTGCCTGCTTACATATCTCTGTATTTGAATAATCATGCCTATAACAGTTTCTGTGACGCTTCATTGTACTTGCTTACCTGTCGCTGCTAATAAATAGCAGTTCCGTAGCATCCGCAGTTGTCACAGCAACACGCTGCGGACGACTAAGTTAATTTATTGCCTCCAGCATACAACTCACTATTACTTCAGAATGTGTGTGCTAGTTGCAGGAGTTAGTGACCGAACTTTTGACGCTCTGTATAAGATTTCCTGATATTGTTCCTGGCCGCTCTACGGCGCAGGTTCGAGTCCTCCCTCGGTCATGGATGTATGTGTTTGTCCTTAGGATAATTTAGGTTAAGTAGTGTGTAAGCTTAGGGACTGATAAGCTTAGCAGTTAAGTCCCATAATATTTCACACACATTTGAACATTTTTTGGCATCTCTACATATACTCTACAAACTTTCGCGGCTTGTCTGTACCGTTTTCTTACCCCATGTGTAGTGTCGGCCCGTTTGAACGTTGGCACAGTTGGTTAATGCGATAGTCAGCTGCCGAGCCTTGCTGACGTTCTTCTGGTGTTTGTTTTCCGTCGCCGGGAGCTGCGCGGCCATCTGAACCACTGGCGCGCTTGTTTTCTCGTGTCGGGCGCTTGTTTTCACGCCAGTTGGCAGAGGGCGATATTTGGCAGGCCCATCGTGTTTGCTGTCGGATAGCGCCGAAATCACAGCAAACGGGCCCACGAGCGCAGAGAGGCGGTGGCCACGGGTGCAGTGCTACAGGTGTGTCCGCGATATTCCAGCCACGGTTAGGAGACACTCCTACCACTGTGACAGGTAACCATGTGAAGATTTTTTTTTTGTTTAAGTCATCACTCATTAGTTCTCCTGCTTTGTACTAAACTTTCCTCTGTTTATATTTCATGCACTCTGAATAACTGAGGTGACAAAAGTCGTGGAATGATATTGTGTCGGACATGTTTGAGACGCCCTGCTAAACTCGCCGGACAGGACAGGTAGTTTAACTTGTGGAAACGGAGCAAAACAAGCGGCTGCAAATTACACTCGAACATACACCTTTATTATTTGATGAAACATTACAAGAGCCCAAAAATTTTTTTTAAACACACAGCTTTAATATTTGGGACTGAATTACCGACTGAAAGCCACTTTAATTTTAAAAACGGCTGAAGGTCAATAACTTAAAACGCAAGCATAATCAGAAATTTAAAAGGCAAGCCTTATCTTACAACAGTTCTTCATTCACGCTGAAGACCCAAAGAATCTGAGATTTTCAGAGCAAACAATTTGAATTCAAAATCGGCTGAACGCCCAACACTTAAGGCTAAACAACATTAAATTTTTCTTTTTAGCTTTAAAAAGCGGCCTTACGTAAAACAGTTCTTAACTAGGCAAGACTCAACGAAAAGAGAAATTTAAAAGGCAAAGCCTTATCTTAAAACAGATCTTTAGTTAGGCTGAAGGCCCAAAGAATCAGACACTTCAAGAGCAAACAAGTGAAATTCAAATCGGCCCAAGACCTAACACTTAAAACTCCATAACATAATTTTTTTTTAAATACCAAAAAGCTTACGTGAAACAGTTCTTTGAAGTAGGCTGAAGGCCTTAAGAGCAAAACAAACTAAAACTCGGCTACGGCTGAAGGCCCAACACTTGAAATTCAACAACACTACAACCTTTAAAATGCCAAAGGTCTTAGGTGAAACAGTTTTTTAAATTAGGCTGAAGGACTAAAGAACCTTACGCCTTGAGAGCAAAACAACATTAATTTTTTTTTTAAAAAAAAGTCAGCTACAAGCCATACAAGTACAAACAACAAGAACGATGTAAAAAAGACAGTACACTCAAGGGCGCTCAGATGTTAGAGTGTCGGCCTGGAATTCAAACACTGACGCTCGCTTAGGTGAGACAGGCAGTAGGGACAACCATTCACGATCCGACGACAACCCAACCGACCGACAGCCAGCGGTCCCACCGACAAGATAACTGCACCCAATCACAACAGGGAGTCCAAAAATAAATGCCGCTGAGTACTATGGGACTTAACATCTGAGGTCATCAGTCCCCTAGAACTTAGAACTGCTTAAACCTAACCCAAGGACAGCACACACATCCATTCCCGAAGCAGGATTCAAGCCTGCGATCGTAGCAGTCGCGCGGTTCCAGACTGAAGCGCCTAGAGCCGCCCGGCGACAGCGGCCGGCACAGAGAGTTCAACGGAACAACGTAGAAGATATTGGCGCCCACAACCAATCATACATGGAGCTGTCACACTACACACCGTGCTGGACAGCAACAACACGATGAGGAAACTACACTGCCTGAAATTTACGTCAACAGCCAGGGGAAGTAACCGGAACGTTAAAGGCCACAAGGCAGAAGAATCCGCTGGTGCACTTCACTTCAAATAACCAAATACAATGAAACTCGATCGGAGGGTGGCTAGAAATATACAACTCGAAAACCACGTTGTTGCTCGCGGGATTATCCCAATAGCCGACAACGAATTCCAAACGACACAATGTAAACAGTCTTGACTTGCTGGTAGAGTAAATCAAAACTCAATGTTCGCGTCCAGGGTCGGTGAGTCACGTACGTTGTAGCAGTGGGAACAGCCCCACACACTCCCACACGGCGAAGAGACCGCCAGAAGCCCCGGCCAAACTACGTCCCAAGGAGAATTCCTCACTGCTCCACGCCAACCGACCGACTCGTCGCACACCGCCCAGCCAGAAACTATAAGCGCCAGGTGAAAGATACTCCAAGGTGCGAATATCGATACACACCACTTCTGCCACCTGCGAAAGGAAAGGATTACAGCATAATCGCGATAACCGCGTGAGACTAAACAGAGAATCGCAAAGAAGGTTTAATCCAGCGCATAGCATGAGCCAGCCACGGCTCAATGTTTTTGTCAAGTGTAGTGCAGCAACCCCCGTGGCACGGATTTGACATCCCGTTGGAAGGACTATGGAGAAATATTCAGCCACGCTGCCTCTATAGCCGTCAAATTTGCGAAAGAGTTACCAGTGAGGGATTTTCTGCAAAAACTGACCTCCCTATTATTTCCCACGAATGTTCGATGGGACTGATGTCGGGGGGTCACGATGACCAAATCGTTCATTCCAGTTGTTTGCAAAGTTCTCCAAACCAACTGCAAACGATTGTGGTCCTGTCACACGGAGCAAGAAGTCAGCGAATGGCTGAAAACGGTCTCCAGCTACTCGAACATAACCAGTTCCAAAAAACGATTGGTCCACTTGGACCAGAGGACTCAGTCCATTCCACGTAAACACAGCGCACACCATTACCTACCAACGACCAGCCTTGTTGACAGCTTTAGTCAGTGGCTTGGTGGGCCCTGCGTTACACTCGAACCCTACCGTCAACTCTTCCTAACTGAAATCGGTACTTAGCTGATCAGGCCACAGTCTTGGGTCACGGGCCCACGAGAGATGATTCGCTCGGCTGCTACATAGGGGACTAACACCATATTTCGCCGCGCTGTCCTAACGGATACGTTCGTCGCACGTTCTACATTGATTTCTGTGGTTATTTTCACGCAATGTTGCTTGTCTATTAGCACCGGCAACTCAATGCAAACGCCGGTGTTCTCGGTCGTTAAGTGAAGCTCGTCGGCCACTGAGTTCCCCATGGTGAGAGTTGATGCCGGAATTTGATGTTCTCGGCACACTCTTGACGCTGTGGGTCTCAGAATATTGAATTCCCAGCCGATTTCCGAAATGGATTCTCCCATGCGTATGGTTACAACCACCATTCCGCGTTCAGAGTCTGTCAACTCCCGCCGTGCGGCCATGGTCACGCCGGAAACCTTTTCAATTGATCATATGGATACAAATGACAGCTCATTTGACGCACTGCCCATTTACACCTCGTTTAGACGATGCTACCGCCATCTCCATATGTGCATATCGCTGTCCCACGATTTTTGTCACCTCAGTGTATTTAGGTATTCTGATTTTGTTGTCCCTATGTGCGGATCTACGGTTCACTTTGAGAGGTGTGGCGCTTGCACACTGAGTTACTATCTCCCCACTTTTGATGTCCCACAGAAGTCTATGGTAACTATACAGTAATGAAATGTTTTACCACAGATGGCAAGAGGTTCAAGGGAACACCTGTTCAAACACTTGGAATCTTGGTTTACCACGGACAACGTCATAAAAATGGACATCAAGGAAATAATAGCAGTGGGAATGAAATGTTTGCATCCCTCAGAGGTCTGTTCAGGTCTGAATCAATCTCAGTGAACACTAAGAAGAAAATCTACAACACAGTGATATGCCCAGCAGTAAAGTACGGTCCAGAAACATGGAACACGACTAAGCGAGAAAAGTAAAAACTATTAATATTTGAAAGAAGAGTAATGAGGAATATGTGGGGACCAGTTTTAGATAACGGAGAATGGAGGAGGAGGAAAAACGAGGAAATCTACCTTTGATGCGACAACCAACTATCCTATAGAAGATAAAGAGCAAAAGAATACAAAGGGTCGGCCATTAGTCCGTATGCCAGATGGAAGACAGGCGAAGATGGTCGACCAAGGCAGCGCTGGATGGACGACCTAGCGAAGGACCTAGCAGCCCTGGGAATTGAAGACACCTGGAGGAACCGGGTACAAAACAGGAAGGAATGGAGGCAGTTTGTGGAAACAGCGCGGGGTCTGCAGGGCCTGTGGTCGCTGAATATCTATCTATCTATAATAAACTCTTCACATCAGAGTCTGGTACACTACTTTAGCTTACACTCAGATCAGCAGTAGCGTGAGACCCCTATTTACTGCGGAATTGACCGCTAGACGTCACGAGAATAGGACCCGCCAGGATAAAAGGCGGCAGGGGTGTTGTTGTGTTGTCAGTAGGAGGGCAGTAACAGCAGAATGGGAGAGCTCAGTGACTACGAGTGTGGACTATTGCCACACCAATATTCAAAAAAGGCAGTAGGAGTAATCCATTAAATTACAGGCACCACATCATTAACGTCAGTATGCAGCAAGCTTTTGGAGCATATATTGTGTTTGAACATTATGAATTACCTCGAAGAGTGCTTTCTATTGGCGTACAGTCAACAGGGATTTAGAAAATATCGTTCTTGTGAAAGACAACTAGGTCTTTACCCACACGAAGTGTTCAAATTGGTTTCGGATTTATAGATTTCCAGATGACTTTTGACACTGTACGAACAAGCATAGTGAAACTGCGTGCCTATGAAATATTGTCTGACTTATGTGACTGCATTCGTGATTTCCTGATGGTGATATAGGCCCTGTGGTGTACCTTATCTAATAGGAGACAATCTGAGCAACCGTCCTAGCTTGTTTATAGGTGATGCTGTCGTTTATCGTCTAGTAAAGTCATCGGAAGATCAAAACAAATGGCAAAACGATTTAGAAAGGATAACTGTATGGTGTGAAATTTGGCAATTGACCCCAAATAAGGAAAAATGTGTGGTAATCCACAGAAGTGCTAAAAGGAACCCATTAAACTTCGGTTACACGATAAATCAGTCAAGTCTAAAGCCTCTAAATTCATTTAAATACCTAAGAATTACAACTACGAGCAATTTAAATTGGAAAGAGCATACAGAAAATGTTGTGGGGAAGGCTAACCAAAGACTGCATTTTATTGGCAGGACACATAGAAAGTGCAACAGATCTACTAAAGAGACAGCCTACACCAAGCTTGTCCGTCCTATTTGAGAATATTGCTGGACGGTCTGGGATACTCACCAGATCGAATTAACGGAGTACATCGAGAAAGTTCGAAGAAGGGCAGCACGTATTTTTTTTTTTTTTATCGCGAAACAGGGGAGAGAGTGTCACTGAAATGATACAAGCTTTGGGGCGGACGTCATTAAAGCAAAGGTTTATCTCGTTGCGGCTCCATCTTCTCAAAAAAATTTCAATTACCAAGTTTTTCCTCCGAAGACGGAAATATTTCGTTGGCGCCGACGTACGTAGGGAGAAACGATCCTCATAATGAAATGAGGTAAATCATAGTTCGCACACGTAGATATAGGTGTTCGTTTTTTCCGCGCGCTGTTCTAGATTGAAATAATAGAGAATTATTGTGAAGCTCGTTCGGTGCACCCTCCGCCAGGCACTTAAGTGTGATTTGCAGAGTATCTGTGCAGATGTAGCCGTATGCTTAGCGTGCGACCTGACTAACAAATCTATCAGGCTTTGCGAAAACAGACATAATGTCTGATGGGATAACCGCAATCAGTGGTTTTACAATGTTACTTATAATCCGTCTTGATTGAAAAAATCTTTATTTACATGAACGGTTTCGGTTCCTCTAGAACCATCTTCAGATCTGCAATTTCGGTTACAGCAGCAACCAGTCCACACACAGCAACCTTCACATGCTGCGTCACAAACGCAAATGTAATTTGTAATCCAGACGGATAATAAGTAACATTCTAAAATCTATCAGGCACGTTTCAGTCCTCCTAAAGGTGGCCAAGTGGACGGCAGGTGATGTGGCTGTGAGGTGGAAACGCGAAGGAACAACCGCAGCTAAACCGAGACCGTGCCAGACCTCACCTACTGATGGGACAGGGGCCGTCCAGCATTGCGAATGGTGCTTCTAAGCAGCCGCATGAAACCGGCGGAAGGAGGAATCGTCCGCGAGCGCCACACTGCTGCCTGCAGTCCAGCTGACACTACGGCTGGCCGTAGAGAGTTACAAAGAATGTGGTCAAGTCGCCCCATAAGCCACGAGCTTCCGCAACCAGTCCTCGGCGGCGCCTGAGGTGCCGTGAAGAGAGACACCAGCGGACAACGGATGACTGGAAACGAATGATCTGGAGTGATGAATGGGGATGTGCGCTGTGGCAATGAGGTGGAAGATTTTGCGTTTGCCGAACGCCTGAGGAACCTCACCTGCCGTCACGTATAGTGCCAGCAGTGAAGTACAGAGGAGGTGATGTTACAGTTCTGAGCCACTGGCGATATTTTTCGTGATTATGACGTGGTCCTCTTACTGCGCTTGAGAAAACGCTAAATGCACCCTTTCATAAAGCACCGTCTGTGTACAATATGTAATATACACTCCTGGAAATGGAAAAAAGAACACATTGACACCGGTGTGTCAGACCCACCATACTTGCTCCGGACACTGCGAGAGGGCTGTACAAGCAATGATCACACGCACGGCACAGCGGACACACCAGGAACCGCGGTGTTGGCCGTCGAATGGCGTTAGCTGCGCAGCATTTGTGCACCGCCGCCGTCAGTGTCAGCCAGTTTGACGTGGCAAACGGAGATCCATCGCAGTCTTTAACACTGGTAGCATGCCGCGACAGCGTGGACGTGAACCGTATGTGCAGTTGACGGACTTTGAGCGAGGGCGTATAGTGGGCATGCAGGAGGCCGGGTGGACGTACCGCCGAATTGCTCAACACGTGGGGCGTGAGGTCTCCACGGTACATCGATGTTGTCGCCAGTGGTCGGCGGAAGGTGCACGTGCCCGTCGACCTGGGACCGGACCGCAGCGACGCACGGATGCACGCCAAGACCGTAGGATCCTACGCAGTGCCGTAGGGGACCGCACCGCCACTTCCCAGAAAATTAGGGACACTGTTGCTCCTGGGGTATCGGCGAGGACCATTCGCAACCGTCTCCATGAAGCTGGGCTACGGTCCCGCACACCGTTAGGCCGTCTTCCGCTCACGCCCCAACATCGTGCAGCCCGTCTCCAGTGGTGTCGCGACAGGCGTGAATGGAGGGATGAATGGAGACGTGTCGTCTTCAGCGATGAGAGTCGCTTCTGCCTTGGTGCCAATGACGGTCGTATGCGTGTTTGGCGCCGTGCAGGTGAGCGCCACAATCAGGACTGCATACGACCGAGGCACACAGGGCCAACACCCGGCATCATGGTGTGGGGAGCGATCTCCTACACTGGCCGTACACCTCTGGTGATCGTCGAGGGGACACTGAATAGTGCACGGTACATCCAAACCGTCATCGAACCCATCGTTCTACCATTCCTAGACCGGCAAGGGAACTTGCTGTTCCAACAGGACAATGCACGTCCGCATGTATCCCGTGCCACCCAACGTGCTCTAGAAGGTGTAAGTCAACTACCCTGGCCAGCAAGATCTCCGGATCTGTCCCCCATTGAGCATGTTTGGGACTGGATGAAGCGTCGTCTCACGCGGTCTGCACGTCCAGCACGAACGCTGGTCCAACTGAGGCGCCAGGTGGAAATGGCATGGCAAGCCGTTCCACAGGACTACATCCAGCATCTCTACGATCGTCTCCATGGGAGAATAGCAGCCTGCATTGCTGCGAAAGGTGGATATACACTGTACTAGTGCCGACATTGTACATGCTCTGTTGCCTGTGTCTATGTGCCTGTGGTTCTGTCAGTGTGATCATGTGATGTATCTGACCCCAGGAATGTGTCAATAAAGTTTCCCCTTTCTGGGACAATGAATTCACGGTGTTCTTATTTCAATTTCCAGGAGTGTATTTATTATTCCTTGCTACTGTATTGTTATCTTGAAGCTGTGAGAAAGGAGGACAGACGCTCCAAGGCGCGGAAGCAGAGACGATGCTGAGGGCAGACGAAGCTAGGAGACAGATTGTTACATGAAGTAAACCGTAAGGGGAGAGCCTTGCGAAAATGCAGGCGCCACAGACGCGGTCCCAGGGAGCTTGTTACTCTTCAGGGAATTAACATGTAACTTTACAAGTCGTCTAGATTGCCACCGTAGAACTTTGTAACCAACAGTCACGTATTAGAGTATAAAGCGAGCTTGATACCAGCCTTGAGAACAGCAACGTCAGTAGGCTCACAACAGTTAGACAGAGAGCGAAAACGCCAAAAAAACTGTTGACGTAGCAGTCCCTACTCCGGCGAGCCCGAGGGACGGGGCTAAATGACGTATAATAATAATGTTGCAAGTCTTATTTCGCACATCAGTTACGTTTAGCTTTCAGCTGAACAATGTTGATACTGAATACGGACTTTGTCAGTGTAACTGCATTAACATCCTCGCCTTAGGAGCAGTAGAGGGGACCTAACTAAACCGTGATTAGCAGGCGCCTGCAAGAGACCTGCGGGATTGGCTGGGTGGCTTTAAATGGGAAAAACAGTGCCCCCACGCGACTCTTTTAAACCCCTAGATTCCGCATTTTGGCGGAGTTCTCAGTCAGACGATCTGGGCACCGAATCCGCGTCCGTCGACTCCAGCCTTGGTCCAGCTCCACGTAAGTCTGCTCTCTCACTTGGAGTGTCTCATTGAACAGTGTCACATTGAGTATGATTTTTTTTAATTTTTTGCAACTAAAAAGATGTTGCATTAACACGCTGCTCATGTTTGCTGCTGTGGTTAGCATCCACTCCTGGGACTTCTGCACTGGCTTCTGTTGTAACAGTGTTATTCATGCTTTTTCTAACCCTAGAACTAGCCTCCAGTGTATTAGTTAGTCCTGCCTGGAATAAACAACTATTTCATAACGCTGTTTGTCGAAGAGTCTCCACAACTAGTTTCCTACCGGGTCTCACCACCTTCATTTCTAGTAAATGCCTGTACCAGTGTTGGCTTAGATAGAACAAAACAATCAAATGCCTTCACTGTGAATTGTCCTTCTGCCTCCCGCTCTGTACCGCTCTGGAGCGCAAACTGACCAGTAACCCCTTTTCTCCTTCTCCCACCTATGTCAGAACACGACAAATAATATTCCTGAAATGGACTCAGCTGCCTAGAATACCGGCCTGAGCCCACAGTGACACATTTAGTACGAGTCAGAATTCAGGATGTCGACTCCACATCACAGCGCCCAACTTTACTCTCTTGTCAGGCTTCGGCTGTTCAGGAAGAATGGGCTGCTGTTCCTCAACAGAGATTCAGATACTGCATTGAAAGTGTGCACAGCAGAACTGAAGCCATCATAAAGGCGATGGTGTTGTTGTTACGGTCTTCAGTCCTGAGACTGGTTTGATGCAGCTCTCCATGCTACTCTATCCTGTGCAAGCTTCTTCATCTCCCAGTACGTACTGCAGCCTACATCCTTCTGAATCTGCTTCGTGTATTCATCTCTTGGTCTCCCTCTACGCTTTTTAACCTCGACGCTGCCCTCCAATACTAAATTGGAGATCCCTTGATGCCTCAGAACATGTCTAATAACTGATCCCTTCTTCTAGTCAAGTTGTGCCACAAACTCCTCATCTTCCCAAATCTATTCAGTACCGCCTCATTAGTTATGTGACCTACGCATCTAATCTCTAGCATCCTTCTGTAGCACCACATGTCGAAAGCTTCTATTCTCTGCTTGTCCAGACTATTTGTGAAGCTGCATGCCCTCGGGAAAAATTACGGCTGAAGTTTCCCCTTGCTTTCAGCCGTTCGCAGTACCAGCACAGCAAGGCCGTTTGGTTAGTGTTGCCAGGCCAGATCAGTCAATCATCCAGACTGTTGCTCCTGCAACTACTGAAAAGGTTGCTGCTCCTCTTCAGGAACCATACGTTTGTCTGGCCTCTCAACAGATAACCCTCCGTTGTGGTTGCACCTACAGTACGGCTATCTGTATCGCTAAGGCACGCAAGCCTCCCCACCAACGGCAAGGTCTACGGTTCATGGGGGGATTTAATTCTTATGCTTGCTTATTTTCAATATATAAAAACAAAGACATTCACACATATGAAAAACTGTCTGAATACAGTTACTGGTTGTGTCTGAAGTCACTGAAACTTTTCAGGTGGAGAACGAAACACAGCATGCTCAGAGGGGGTGCGCGGCAGTGTACCGCCATCTTTCGGACTTTGGGAGAGGTCGAACCGTTGGCACGAGTGTCACGGGCACGTTATACTGCCAGATTGTACAGGCAGTTGGCTGTGGTGGGACGGCTGCAGAGCGTTCGGTGGCGAGGTGAGCTCTAGGCAGCAGTGTGGCGAGGAGAGTAGGGGACTGGTCCTTCCGGAACTGCACAACCAGAGGGTCATACGGCTGCTCAACTGGCTCTGACGAGTAGGCAAATGACACCAGCTAAAATCTCAGCAGAGGTTACAGCCAAAGAGTCACCACGAACTGTCGGGAACAGCGTAATGGAAGCTGGATTAACTTTAAATGCGAACATTTTTAGGTTAGGCTTTACCGTGACTGTTACTGACATTAAATGAAGCAACAAGTTCACTGTTACCAGTCACCGTATGAAGTTTAAGCCATTTAAACATTTCACCTGATTCTATAAACGAGTATGAATGTTTAGCGGTTTTAACTTGTCAGAATCGGCTTTATATACCACCCGATGCACACACACATACATTTGACACCTCAAAACAAACACCGCCAAACGCTTAAAGCAATTATTCTGTAATAATGTTTTTACGATGTATACTCTTTGCACTTTGCCATTATGTCTTCTCTTCTGCTATACGATCCTTACACCTAGCTGATTTCTGACGCCATATTTGTTTACAAATGTGGCAGTATACATGTGATGTGTTACGATAGCAAAAGGAACCTGTGACCACTGGAGGTACTGTAGTTTACTTATTTAATGTTTACCATTAGATATCAGTTTAATTTTTTGTCAAAAGTAATCCTAAACCATATTCTGAAATAGTGTCTTGTTTCTCCACTAGGCAGTGTCACAAGTTCCTCCAAAAATCGTAACACAACACACACACAAATGTAATACTTACTTATGTAAATCCACCCGATGAGGAGGTTTAAACCTTCGAAACGCGTCGTGGAAATAAATAAAACGGAAGCTGGATTAATGTCTCTACCTACCATGCCAGATGGTGTGGAGCCAGAGTTAGCTGGGACATGGAGTGACATACTCCGATGTTTAAAGATGAGTCTCGTATCTGTTTGTGGAATGAGATCGACGCCAACATGTCCCTAGACGACGTGGCAGCAGGCCACAGGAAGCAGTGCATACCTCTCCATCTCCTAGAGTCATGGTTTGAGCAGCTATTGGATACGACAACTGGACTTACTTGGAAATTGTTGGAGGACGACTAAGAGCTTCCCAGTTTGTAGGGGAAAATGGTAAACCCTGTTGCCGTATCCTTCACGAGACGGTACCAAATGACATATTCCAGCAGGAAAATGCACGAACCACGCTCTAATAAAAGCACAGACCGTACCCCTGCTGAATTTCACATTTGAGTCCACTGTTTTCAGGAGGACAGAGTGAAGGGGGTTAGTGATTAAATTAAGGCCCTGGACTCACATAGGGAAGGGCGGAGTTTAAAGCCCAGTCCAGCTGTCCGGATTTACATCTTCTATGTTTCCCCCAAATCGCCTTTACACAACGGCAGGGTGGTTACTTTGGAAAAGCCCTCTTGAAACGTCCCCTTAGAAAAAGTAATGAATTACTGTGCTGGTAAACACCTTACGTTATTTGATTTTCAAACAGCTGAGCAAAACTGAACGCACTCAGACATTTCGCTCTTTACCTATTCTGATCAACACTAAACTGACACACAATATTTTTAGCGCATCGCAATCTGATTTACAATAATCTCTACAAAAGAATGGCCCTGACTAACAATAACCTATACTTTTCATGAATCACTTACCTCACAAAAATCTTCGTTACTCGAACTACTTCAACACAGCGAGCGCCAATACTGCCAGCTAGATAAAAGATTCTAACTATTGAAGGCACTAACTACTGATAGGCATAGTTAGCAAATGAAAGATTTTGATAGAGAACAAACAATGTATTTGCCTAAATAGTGTTCAAAAGTCATTATATATATATATATATATATATATATATATATATATATATATATATATATATATATATAATGACTTTTGAACACTATTTGGGTAAATACATTGTTTGTTCTCTATCAAAATATATATATCAGTTCATGATATCCAATATAACAAATTTACTCTTTCTGGCGGACACACGTCCAGATCGTCCGCTTTTAAAATTCTGCCATCTCTCTCCCCACATCCATCACTGCTGACGGCTCACCTCCAACTGCGCAACGCTACGCGCTGTTCACTTCCAACTGCCCAACACTACAATAGCGACTATTTCAACAATGCCAACCAGCCACAGGCTTCACACAGCAAAGTCAGTGAATTTCATTTAGAACGCTACGTGGCGGTACCAACATAACAACCTAAACAGTTACTTACACTCTTACCCACACGAAGCTTTGCTCCATCTCCAGTGACGTCATCTTCCTCTCACCCTTCACATATATCTGTACCCCGCAAACTACGTTACTGACCAAACCACATTCTGGGCTTTCTGCGGTGGCATAATATCGATTGGTTTTATCGGAATTTAATGTACATGACGAGGAGTCCGTAATTCGACACGTGTTATGGCCCCCATAGACGTTATTGTATACTATATTCTTCCTTTGTATTCTCTTATGCCTATCTGAATCAATTTTTTAGTGCCTTGGAGCTCCCACTGTGATTTCACAGCGATGGTTTCTGAAACGAAATTATCGCCATTCGACAATGACACCAGTGATGATGGATTAACTGATGAAGCTGACCCTCAATCTCCAGACATAGCACCACACAGACGGCCAACAACGCAACTGGACAAAATAACGGTTTATGTGGAACGTCGCGCTGAACAACTTCGTCCGAACTGATGCTGTTGAAACGTCGCCGTGCTAGTGCTACAAACAAAAGAGGGGCTGCTTAGCTTAAAAACTAACTTACAGTCGTTGAGTGATCACTGTGAAGGACACAAAGGTGCCGCGTACCGTGTGAGGCAGCTTTATCAGCGCCCGTCTGAGTTTGGAAGGGACTTCATTGTGGGTGTCCATTTGGCCAGCTGGTCGGATCGTGCAATGTCCAAATTTCTGAGACATTCGGATGAGACAGTGACCCGATATTGTACTGCATGGGAACGTGAAAACAGCCATACTCGTTTCCTCGTTTCCAGTCGATCACGTCACAAAGGAGGATCATCGTATGGTGCACCAAGCGCTACACAACCCCCTTCAGATCTGTGACTGCCTTCCGAGAACGGTTAATGGACTGTCGCAACACTCTGTGTCATGCCGGCCACTGTGGCCGAGCGGTTCTAGGCGCTTCAGTCCGGAACCGCGCTGCTGCTACGGTCACAGGTTCCAATCCTGCCTCGGGCATGGACGTGTGTGATGTCCTTCGGTTAGTTAGGTTTAAGTAGTTCTAAGTTCTAGGGGACTGATGACCTCAGATGTTAAGTGCCATAGTGCTCAGAGCCATTTGAACCATTCTGTCTCAACCGGCAGCACTGGTGGGAGACTACCAGCAGCCGGATCAGGGAACTACCGTCCCATGCATAGTCTGCCGTTAACACCGCAGCATTAACCGCTAGGTTTCGAGCGGCACCTTGTCAGGGAACGCTGATACATGGCGTAGTATTGAGTTCAGCGGCGAATCGGTGTTCTGCACTATCCTAGATCGTCGGCTAGTATAGCGGCGATCTGGGAAGAGTTTCTGTCCTTCGAATGTTTTCGAGACGCACAGCGTTGTTAGTCCTGGCGTAACGGTGTGTGGAGCAGTCGGGTATATGTCACGTCTGGTAGTGACTGAGCGAACCCTTACGCACAGAGGTACGTCACTGGATCTGCTGCGTCATCATGTGTTACCTCTCAAGCGACAATATGGTGCTACCAATTCTCAACACGACAATCTTCCTCCACTCATTGCAAGTGTCTCCACGAACAGTTAACGTGGTGTTGAGGTACTCCCGTGTCTAGCAACTTTCCCACATCTGCCCCAGATGTAACACGTGTGAGACTGAATAAAACGTTCTCGGATTTCAAGCCGCGTCATTCGAATAAAATCCTCGAGCTTTCGATGACCGCCTCCGCCATCGTCGTCAGGAATATAGCAGCAACGTGGCAGCATGTATATCGGACAAACAGTTCGCACGGTTGCAGGGCGTTGTACTGAGCACAAGGCCCATATAAAACAACAGGCGCCTGACAAGTCGGCTACAGCGGAGCATTGCGTAGAAAACGGACATAAAATACAGTTCGAAAATAGAAAAGTGCTGGCTCATGCGTCTACATATTGGGACTCCGTTACAAAGGAGGCGGCCGAGGTTCGTTTAAACAACAACAATTTCAACAGAGACTTGGGGTACACACTCACCAGGACATGGGGGCGGGCGTTGGACATTGAAAGAAAGCAGAGACAGATGCGCGACGCGGGAGCGTCAATTTCAAACGTGGCGCCTGGCCCTGGCGCCAACTGACGTCACCAGTGCTGCCACGGGCAAGAGCTCCGCTAACTGCCCCGCGCGTGCCGCATCATGTCTGTCATCATGCCTATATATGAGAGAAACCGTAGCAACCTTGGCAGTCAGTGAACTCCTGACGAGGATGGCGGAGATGGTCATCGAAAACTCGAGCATTTTATTCGAATTGACGCGGCTTGAAAACCGAGAACGTTTTATTCATGTACGCCGTCGCGAAAGACTCCGCGGACACGCCTGAGACTGTTCGGGTCGTTTCTGCGTTTCTGTTTCAGCGGCAGTGGCCAAGATATCGAGACCATTCACAACACTTGGGGGCCAGCTTGCCTCAGGATGCATGTATCCAGGGCGGCAAAAGGTGGGAGTGAGGGGGGTGGGGGGGGGGGGGTAATATGTCGTACTGATAACTGGGCTCATACTACCAATAACATTTGATTTTGTAATCAGTGAAATAACTTCACATTCCCTGTCTACCCACAAAGTTTCGACTTGTTTCCTACTCCCCTGTTAGGTGCTTCACTGTTTTGTCAGGCAGTGTAATTAATTGTTGTTGCAGCTCTCCATGCTACTCTATTTTGCGCGAGCGTTTTCATCTCCGAATAACAACTGCAACTTATATCATCCTCAATCTGCTTACTCTATTCATCTCTTGGTCTTTCTCTACGATTTTTACCCCTCGAACTTTCTTCCAATACTAAATTAGTGATCCCTCGATGTCTCAGAATGCGTGCTGTCAACCGATCCCTTCCTTTAGTCAGATTACTATTCAGTAATTCATCATTAGCTACATGGTCAACCATCAGCATTCTTCTTGAGCTTCCCAGTTGTTAAGCTTTTATTCTCTTCTTGTCTAAACAGTTTATCGTCGCCGGCCACTGTGACCGAGCGGTTCTAGGCGCTTCAGTAGGGAGCCGCTCAGGTGCTACGGTCGTAGGTTCGAATCCTGCCCCGGGGATGGATGTGTGTGATGTCCTTAGCTTAGTTAGGTTTAAGTATTTCTAAGTTCTAGGGGACTGATGACCTGAGATGTTAAGTCCCATAGTGCTTAGAGCCATTTGAACCAGTTTATCGTTCATGTTTCACTTCGGTGCATGGTTTCACTACAGAGAAATACGTTCAGGAAAGACTTACTATTTGATGTTAACAAATATATCTTCTTAAGAAACAATTTTCTTGCTATAACCAGTCTACATTTTATATCTTCTCTGCTTCGGGCTTGATCAGTTCTTTTGGAACCCAAATAAAAAAAACTCTTCAACTACTCGTTTCCTAATACAATTACCTTAGCATCACCTGATTTAATTCGACTACATGCCATTATCTTTGCTTTGTTTTCGTTGATGTTCATCTTACATCTTTCTTTAAAGACGCTGTCCATTCCGTTCAGCTGCTCTTCCAAGTTCTTTGCTGTCTCTGACAAAATTACAGTGTCATCAGCAAACCTCGATGTTTTTATTTCTTCTACGAGTAACAGGACTTCAATTCCCACTCCAAATTTTTCTTTGCTTACCCTTACTGCTTTCTCAATACACAGATTGAATAACAAGGGGGATACGATACAACCCTGTCTAAGTCCCGTCTCAACCACTGCTTCCGTTTCGTGCTCCCTTATTTACGTAACTTCGCTTTTTCGGCGTAATGACTGGAACGTTGTGGCAATCCCTTACGCGTGGATGTAGGAAGTTGACCATTGCGAAGGCTGGATGAGCGGTGAGGACGAATGCGCTAAAGCGCCGCCCAGCCACAGATGACAGTGGTTACTGCGACCGCGGCCGGGAACGGAAGCTTTCGCGTGCGTAGCCTGGCCGAGCCAATGACCGGACGGTGCGTCGGAACAGAGAAATGCCGCCTGCCGCGTGCTGCTTCCTCACACGACTGGCGTCTGCTCGGCACGCGACGTGTCGCAACGCTGATGGCGGGTTCACAGCGGCGGGTTTCGCAAGCGGACGCGACGCCCCCGCTGCCATTGTCGCCGCTATCCGTCCTCTTACCTTCACTCTCTCTCAGTCGGTACTGGCCGCGGATCGCAGATTTTTTTCTTAAATTTCCGTAACTACGAAGTTAGCATACACACACGCTCTTAAAGTAAAATAGAACCGCAATTAGACAAACCCAAGACAGCCGGCGGCAGTGATTGTAATGGCATTGGAGCAGAATTACAGACAGCAACATTATGACAAACGTGATTCGCCCCCGGTAGCGTGACGGATTGTCAATCCTCTGGGTCCGGGTTCGATTCCCGGCTGGTTGGGGAATTTTCTCCGCCCACTGGCTGGGTGTTGTGCTGTCCTCATCATCATCCTATCATCCTCATCGACTGCAGGTCGCCGAAGTGGCGTCGAATTGAAAGACCGGCGCCCGGTAAACGGCCTGCCCGACGGGGGGGGGGGGGGGGGGGGGGGGGGGGAGGGGGGACTAGAGATACAATTAAATACAGAAATATGACAAACGTGCATATGAAGACAAAACATGAAAGGGCGAACACAGTGCAGCATACAACAAGTACAACAAAGCCTGCCGGCCGCGGTGGTCTCGCGGTTCTAGGCGCGCAGTCCGGAACCGTGGGACTGCTACGGTCGCAGGTTGGAATCCTCCCTCGGGCATGGATGTGTGTGATGTCCTTAGGTTAGTTAGGTTTAAGTAGTTCTAAGTTCTAGGGGACTGATGACCACATCAGTTGAGTCCCATAGTGCTCCGAGCCATTTGAACCAACAAAGCCTCAAGAACACAATTGTAGTTAATATACTGAGGAGTCAAAGAAACTGGTACACCTGCCTTATATCGCGCAGGCCCCCGTGAGAACACTGAAGTGTCGCAGCACGATGTGGTATGGACTCGACTAATGTCTGGAGGGAATTAACTGGGCAGTCCATAAATCCGCAAGAGTACGAAGGAGTAGAGATCTCTTGTGAACAGCACTTTGAAAGGCAACCCAGATATGCTCAATAATGTTCACGTCTGGGGAGTTTGGTGGCCGACGGAAGTCTCTAAACTCAGAAGAGTGTTCCCGGAGCCACTCTGTAGTAATTCAACACGTGTAGGGGTATCGCATAGTCCTGCTGGAATTCCCCAAGACTGTCGGAATGCGCAATGGACATCAATGGATGTAGATGATCAGAAAGGATGCTTACGTACGTGTCACCTTTCAGTGTCAAATACAGGGTGTTACAAAAAGGTACGGCCAAACTTTCAGGAAACATTCCTCACACACAAAGAAAGAAAATATGTTATGTGGACATGTGTCCGGAAACGCTTAATTTCCATGTTAGAGCTCGTTTTAGTTTCGTCAGTATCTACTGTACTTCTTCGATTCACCGCCAGTTGGCCCAATTGAACGAAGGTAATGTTGACTTCGGTGCTTGTGTTGACATGCGACTCATTGCTCTACAGTACTAGCATCAAGCACATCAGTACGTAGCATCAACAGGTTATTGTTCATCACGAATGTGGTTTTGCAGTCAGTGCAATGATTACAAATGCGGAGTTGGCAGATGCCCATTTGATGTATGGATTAGCACGGGGCAATAGCCGTGGCGCGGTACGTTTGTATCGAGACAGATTTCCAGAACGAAGGTGTCCCGACAGGAAGACGATCGAAGCAATTGATCGGCGTCTTAGGGAGGACGGAACATTCTAGCCTATGACTCGCGACTGGGGAAGACCTAGAACGACGAGGACACCTGCAGTGGACGAGGCAATTCTTCGTGCAGTTGACGATAATCCTAATGTCAGCGTCAGAGAAGTTGCTGCTGCACAAGGTAACGTTGACCACGTCACTGTATGGAGAGTGCTACGGGAGAACCAGTTGTTTCCGTACCATGTACAGCTTGTGCAGGCACTATCAGCAGCTGATTGGCCTCCACGGATACACTTGTGCGAATGGTTCATCCAACAATGTGTCAATCCTCATTTCAGTGCAAGGATGAGGCTTCATTCCAACGTGATCAAATTGCAAATTTTCAGAATCAACATGTGTGGGCTGACGAGAATTCGCACGCAATTGTGCAATCACGTCATCAACACAGATTTTCTGTGTACGGCTGTGATACAATACGCCATTCTCCAGGACTGCATCAGCGCATCAGGGATTCCATGCGACGGAGGGTGGATGCATGTATCCTCGCTAAAGGAGGACTTTTGAGCATTTGCTGTAACAAAGTGTTTGAAGTCACGCTGGTACGTTCTGTTGCTGTGTGTTTCCATTCCGTGATTAATCTGATTTGAAGAGAAGTAATAAAATGAGCTCTAACATGCAAAGTAAGCGTTTCCGGACGCATGTCCACATAACCTCTTTACTTTATTTGTGTGTGATTAATGTTTCCTGAAAGTTTGGCCGTACCTTTCTGTATCACCCTGTATAGACTTATCAGGGGTCCCACATCACTCCAGCTGCTCACGCCCAGCCGGCCGCGGTGGCCAAGTTAGGTTTAAGTAGCCCTAAGGGACTGACGACCTCCGATGTCAAGTCTCCTAGTGCTCAGAGCCATTTGAGCCATTTTGCTCACGCCCCACACCATTAAAGAGCCTCCGCCAACCTGAACAGTCCCCTGCTGACATGCTGGATCCATGGATTCATGTTGTTGTCTCCGTACCCGTACACGTCCATCCGCTCGATGCAACCTGAAACGAGACGCGTCTGACCAGGCCACATGTTTCCAGGCACCAACACTCCAATCTCGGTGTTGACGGGCCAGACGAGGCGTAAAGCTTCGTGTCGTGCAGTCATCAAAGGTACACGAGTGGTGCTTCTCCTCCGAAAGCCCATATCGATGATGTTTCTTTCAGTGGTTCGCACGCTGACACTTGTTGATGGTCCAGCACTGAAACATGCGTCAATTTGCGGAAGGGTTGCACTTCTGTCACGTTGAACGACCATCTTCAGACGTCATTGCTCCCATTCTTGCAGGATCTTTTTACAGCAGCAAATCTGATATTTTACCGAATTTCTGATATTCGCGGTACACTTGTGAAATGATCATACGGGAAAAACCGTACTTCATCGCTACCTCGGAGATGCTGGGTCCCATCGCCGACTATGACACCACCTTGAAACTCACTTATATCTTAATCGCGTAGGCTAACGCGGCCAGTCAGTCGACATGAAAGTTATCTGGGTGTGGTACCGCGTCATAATGTATAAAACTACTGCTGCTGGAGAAAAACCAACGCTTCCGCCACGGTTGCAGCGGCCATTACACCCAGAAGAAGGCCGCTGCAACCGTGGCGGAAGCGTTGGTTTTTCTCCAGCAGCAGTAGTTTTATACATTATGACGCGGTACCACACCCAGATACCTTTTATGTCGACTCACTTAAATCTTGATAATCTGCCACTGTAGCAGCAGTAACCGATCTAACAACTGCGCCAGACGCTTGTTGTCTTCTAAAAACATTTCCAACCGCAGCGTCGTGTACTGCTTGTTTACATATCTCTGTATTTAAACACGCATTACTATTCCAATTTCTTTGGCGCTTCAGTGTATAACTGGAAGAAGGATATAGCATACTGACAAACGTACTTAATGTAAACGAAAAACCCAGAGACCGCTACGGTCGCGGGTTCGAATCCTGCCTCGGGCATTGATGTGTGTGATGTCCTTAGGGTAGTTGGGTTTAAGTAGTTCTGAGTTCTAGGGGACTGATGACCTCAGACGTTAAGTCCCATAGTGCTCAGAGCCATTTGAATCATTTGAAAAACCCACAATGACAGACACAATACAACCAACGGTATGCACAATAGTGCCAGAAGAACGGTGACATTAAAATGCGCAAGAGAGCAATGACGAAAATTTAATGTACAAATGCAAATCTGTACGCAAATTAAAACACGAAATTCCGTACACGATTATGAACCAGGCTGATCTCATGTGAAAATGAAGCCCTCGGCAATTCATAAACTAAATCTGGATGCCGGTGGTTTGGAAAGAGCCTGTGAGCAAGTAATACTTACCAAAACGGTAGAGTATAAAACAGGAATACTGGTGGGGAGGGAGTAATATATCTCCCCGCGTGGGATTAGCCGAGCGGTCTGAGGCGCTGCAGTCATAGACGGTGCGGCTGGTCCCGGCGGAGGTTCGAGCCCTCCCTCGGGCCTGGGTGTGTGTGTTTGTCCTTAGGATAATTTACGTCAAGTAGTGTGTAATCTTAGGGACTGATGGCCTTAGCTGTTAAGTCCCATAAAAATTCACACTCATTTGAAAACATTTGGGGTAATATCTCGCAACCAAAGAGGTCGCAGTTTGAATGGTTCCTACTTCGACAGCCACAACCTTGCTTTTCGTATCTCAGATGACGACCAGTTCAGCACCAGAGAGGCAGTTCTGACGTTGCGATTAACAACTGAAACAAGACCGAAGAAAAATCGAGGCACGTTCGTGAGCTCTGGCGACCCGGAGAAAGCTTCCGACTAGGTAAAATTGTGCAAGACGTTCGAGATTCTGAGAAAAAGAGGAGCAGGCTATAAGGAAGAAAGGGCAGGGCTTAACGTCCCGTCGCCATCCACGTCATTAGAGATGGAGCACAAGCTTGGATTGTGTCAAGGATGGGGAAGGAAATAGGCGGCGCTCTTTCAAAGGAACTATCCCGGCATTTGGCTGGAGCGGATTAGGGAAATCACAGAAAATCTATATCCTGGTGGCCGACATGGGTTTGAACTGTCGTCCTTCCGTATGCGTGTAAAATGTGCTAACCACGGCACCCCCTCACTCGTTGGGTAAACTAGAAGTAAATACGGGTAACGTAAAATATGTACAAGAACCAAGAGGGAACAACAAGCGTGGAAGAGCAAGAACGAACAGCTCAGATTAAAAACCGTGTAAGACGCGGATGTAGTCCTACTGTTCAATGCGTACATCGAAGAAGCAATGATGGAAATAAAATAAATATTTACTATGAAAAACAGTCTTGATCACAATTGAGTATTACGGTGACCGGTTTCGACCACTACTCTGGTCACCTTCAGACCAGCGGGTAAGAACCACCTCCTGCTGGAGAATCACGTGATTCTCCGGCAGAAGGAGCTTCTTACTCATTGGTCTGAAGGTGACCACAGTAGTGGTCGAAACCGGTCGCCGTAATATTCAATTGTGATCAATACTGTTTTTGATAGTAAATATTTGTAACACATTCATCACTGTCACTCCCATAATGTATTCAAAAATAAAACAAAGTTTCAAGACTGGGATTGAAATTCGAGGCGCAAAATATATCAATGATGATATTCGCTGATGACATTGCTATCCTCAGTGAATGAGAAGAAGAGTTATATAATCTGTTGAAAGGAATGAACTGTCTAACGAGTACAGAATATGGATTGAGAGTAAATCGAAAAAAGATGGAAGTAATGAGAAGTAACAGAAACGATAACTCATGGCTGGCGCAGCAAAGAGGATATGAAGAGCAGACCTGGAAGTGGCAGAAGGGTACTCCTGCGAAAGAGAAGTCTACTAGTATCAAAGACAGGACTTAATTTGAAGAAGAAATTACTGATAATGTAAGTTTGGAACACAGCATTGCGTAGCAGTGAAACATGGACTTTGGGAAAAACGGAACAGAAGAGAATCGAAACATTTGAAATGTGGTGCTACAGAAGAATATCGAAAATCAAATGGACTGATAAGGTAAGGAATGAGGAGGATCGCAGGAGATTCGGCGAGGAAAGGAATATGTGGAAGACACTGATAATAAGAAGAGACAAGGTGTCAGGGCAGCTGTAAAGACGTCAGGGGTCGCCGTGTAGGTAAAAACTGTAGAGGAAGACAGGGACTGGAACGCATGTAGTAAATAATTGGGGACGTAGGGTCCAGTTGGTACTTGAAGATCAAAAGTTTGGCATAGGAGAGGAATTCCCGGAGGACGCGTCAAACCAGTAAGAAGACTGACGACTCAAAACATAGTGACGTCGTAATAAGGGATGAGTTACCTGACGTTGACGTGGCGCTCGACGAGTTTTGTGACGTCACTTCCTGCTATTTGACGACGCCATTTCGTCGAGTGAAACAGAAAATAAGTTCTGAGATATTTCAGCAAACGGTAACCAATAAGAAGCAAGAACGCTCTGTACATCACAAACAGAACTTGCGAGAAACATTTTATTTGTCGTGACCAGCAGAAGTCCATATTAGATCAGTTTTATACATTTGAATATATGCTGTTTCTAAGCACCTGCACATGGAATATCTCGAGAATGAGCCTTTATTCTCGAAATTTATAGTAATAAAATGACGGGAAATGCCATATTGAGGGTTATTTTGCGTTATAACTCGCGTGTTATGAAAGTGAGCTGTTTTAAAGAAACATCACAGTGCACATTCGTGATTTGTAATCATTAATGTCGCTTAATAACGCATTGGCGATTAAAGCCTTTAGAAGATCTTAACATAAAATACAAGATCGCTCATTAGAAAGCTTGAGCGTAGTTTAGCTAGTAGGGGGGCCGCGTTATGGAACAATCGGTAGAGGCTTCGCGTCCCATTGTATCCAAATTTTTCTTTCCCACCTTTGCGTTTTCTAAAACATTGTGGGACTTTCTGATGAAATTAATAGAAATTAGTTCTCTAACATTTGACGTTATCCAAATATAACAGCGCTCTCTTTCATTAGTAAGTTTCTTTTGTTTCCTTTATTGTTAGTTTCATTCCCCTCGCCCCAAATGGACGGGGGAGAAGGGCTGTTAGTGAATACAAGTTGCCGCCCTTCAGCCATGTGAGGGTTGTTGTTGTTGTTGTTGTTGTTGTTGTTGTTGTGGTCTTCAGTCCTGAGACTGGTTTGATGCAGCTCTCCATGCTACTCTATCCTGTGCAAGCTTCATCTCCCAGTACCTACTGCAACCTACATCCTCCTGAATCTGCTTAGTGTATTCATCTATTGGTCTCCCTCTACGATATTTACCCTCCACGCTGCCCTCCAGTACTAAACTGGTGAACCCTTGATGCCTCAGCACATGTCCCACCAACCGATCCCCCCTTCTAGTCAAGTTGGGCCACAAACTCCTCTTCTCCCCAATTCTATTCAATACCTCCTCATTAGTTACGTGATCTACACATCTAACTCCGCATTCTTCCGTAGCACCAAATTTCAGAAGCTTCTATTCTCTTCTTGTCTAAACTATTTATCGTCCACGTTTCACTTCCATACATGGCAACACTCCATACAAATACTTTCAGAAACGACTTCCTGACACTTAAATAAACACTCGATGTTAACAAATTTCTCGTCTTCAGAAACGCTTTTCTTGCCATTGCCAGTCTACATTTTATATTTTCTCTACTTCGACCATCATCAGTTATTTTTATCCCCAAATAGCAAAACTCCTTTACTAGTTGAAGTGTCTCATTTCCTAATCTAATTACCTGAGCATCACCAGACTTTATTCGACTACATTCCATTATTTTCGTTTTGCTTTTGTTGATGTTCATCTTATACCCTCCTTTCAAGACACTGTCCATTCTGTTCAACTGCTCTTCCAAGTCCTTTGCTGTCTCTGACAGAATTACAATGTCATCGGCGAACCTTAAAGTTTTTATTTCTTCTCCATGGATTTTAATTCCAACTCCGAATTTTTATTTTGTTTCCTTTACTGCTTGCTCAATATACAGATTGAATAGCATCGGGGATAGGCTACAACCCTGTCTCACTCACTTCCCAACCACTGCTTCCCTTTCATGTCCCACGACTCTTATAACTGCCATCTGGTTTCTGTAGAAATTGTAAATAGCCTTCCGCTCCCTGTATTATACCACTGCCACCTTCAGAATTTGAAAGAGAGTATTCCAGTCAACATTGTCAAAAGCTTTCTCTAAGTCTACAAATGCTAGAAACGTAGGTTTGCCTTTCCTTACTCGTTCTTCTAAGATAAGTCGTATGGTCAGTATTGACACACGTGTTCCAACATTTCTACGGAATCCAAACTGATCATCCCCGAGGTCGGCTTCTACCAGTTTTTCCATTTGTCTGTAAAGAATTCGCGTTAGTATTTCGCACCTACGACTTATTAAACCGATAGTTCGGTAATTTTCACATCTGTCAACACCTGCTTTCTTTGGGATTGGAATTATTATATTCTTCATGATGTCTGAGGGAATTTCGCCTGTCTCATACATCTTGCTCACCAGATGGTGGATGTTTGTCAGGACTGGCTCTCCCAAGGCCGTCAGTAGTTTTAATGGAATGTTGTATACTCCAAGGGCCTTGTTTCAACTCAGGTCTTTCAGTGCTCTGTCAAACTCTTCCCGCAGTATTGTATCTCCCATTTCATCTTCATCTACATCCTCTTCTATTTCCATAATATTGTCCTCAAGAACATTGCCCCTGTATAGACCCTCTATATACTCCTTTCTGCTTTCCCTTCTTTGCCTAGAACTGGGTTTCCATCTGCGCTCTTGATATTCATGCAAGTGGTTCTCTTTTCTCCAAAGGTCTCTTTAATTTTCCTGTAGGCAGTATCTATCTTACCCCTCGTGAGATAAGCCTCTACATCCTTACATTTGTCATCTAGCCATCCCTGCTTAGCCATTTTGCACTTGCTTTCGGTCTCATTTGTGAGACGTTTGTATTCCTTTTTGCCTGCTTCACATACGGCATTTTTGTATTTTCTCCTTTCACCAATTAAATTCAGCATATCTTCTGTTACCCAAGGATTTCTACTAGCCCTCGTCTTTTTACCTACTTATCCTCTGCTGCCTTCTCTATTTCATTCCTCAAAGCTACCCATTCTTCTTCTACTGTATTTCTTTCCCCCTTTCCTGTCAATTGTTCCCTTGTGCTCTCTCTGAAACTCTGAACAACCTCTGGTTTAGTCAGTTTATCCAGGTCCCATCTCCTTAAATTCCCACCTTTCAGCAGTTTCTTCAGTTTTAATCGACAGTTCGTAACCAATACATTGTGGTCAAAGTCCACATCTGCCCCTGGAAATGTCTTACAATTTAAAACCTGGTTCCTAAATCTTTGTCTACCGATTATATAATCTATCTGATGCCCTATAGTATCTCCAGGGTTCTTCCGTGTATACAACCTGATTCTTGAACCAGGTGTTAGTTATGATTAAGTTATGCTCTGTGCAAAATTCTACCAGGCGGCTTCCTCTTCCATTTCTTAACCCCAATCCATTTTCACCTACTACGTTTCCTTCTCTTCCTTTTCCTACTGTCGAATTCCAGTCACCCATGACTATTAAATTTTCGTCTCACTTCGCTACCTGAATAATTTCTTTTACCTCATCATACATTCCATCAATCTCTTCATCATCTGTAGAGATAGTTGGCATATAAACTAATAATACTGTAGTAGTCGTGGGCTTCGTGTCTATCTTGGCCACAATAATGCGTTCACTATGCTCTTTGTAGTAGCTTACCGCACTCATATTTTTTTATAAATTATTAAACCATCTCCTGCATTACCCCTATTTGATATTGTATTTACAACCCTGTATTCACCTGACGAAAAGTCTTGTTCCTCCTGCCACCGAACTTCACTAATTCCCACTATATCTAACTTTAGCCTATCCATTTCCCTTTTTAAATTTTCTAACCTACCTGCCCGATTAAGGGATCTGACATTCCACGCTCCGATCCGTAGAACGCCAGTTTTCTTTTTCCTGATAACGACGTCCTCCTGAGTGGTCCCCGCCCGGAGATCCGAATGGGGGACTATTTTACCTCCGGAATATTTTACCCAAGAGGAATCCATCATCATTTAATCATACAGTAAAGCTGCATGCCCTCGGGAAGAATTACGGCTGTAGTTTCCCCTTGCTTTCAGCCGTTCGCAGTAACAGCACAGCAAGGCCGTCTTGGTTAGGGTTACAAGGCCAGATCAGTCAATCATTCAGACTGTTGCCCCTGCAACTACTGAAAAGGCTGCTGCCCCTCTTCAGGAACCACACGTTTGCCTGGCCTCTCAACAGATACCCCTCCGTTGTGGTTGCACCTATGTATGGTACGGCTATCTGTGTCGTTGAGGCACGCAAGCCTTTCCACCAACGGCAAAGTCCATAGTTCAGAGGGTAAAAATTTTTAAACATATTACAAAACTCAACATAAGGCGTGACAAAAATTGATGTCTGATATAATAAGAAAACAGATTGTCAGTTGGATAATTAAAATATTGACACAGATAAAATTGCAAATGAATGTTTCCTAAAATATAGAAGACAGATGGTCAGTTGCGCAAGTCAAAATGTAAAAAGCCAATGTATTGGCTGTTTAAGATGGAGATGTAGACAAGTGAAGTGATTAGGAGGGATAGACTGCCAGGAAGAGGTGACCGAGACGTGTAACCAATGGCACCCCATACCATCACGCAAGGTGATACGCCAGTATGGCGATGATGAATGCACGCTTCCAATGTGCGTTCACCGCGATGTCGCCAAACACGGATGCGACCATCACGATGCTGTAAAAAGAACCTGGATTCTTGCCATTCGTGCACCCAGGTTCGACGTCGAGTAAACCATCGCAGGCGCTCATGTCTGTGATGCATCGTCAAGGGTAACCGCAGCTACGATCTCCGAGATGATAGTCCAAGCTGCCTCAAACGTCGTCGAACTGTTCGTGCAAATGGTTGTTGTCTTGGAAACGTCCCCATCTGTTGACTTAGGGATAAAGACGTTACTGCACGATCCGTTTCAGCCATGCGGATAAGATGCCTGTCATCGCGACTGCTAGTGATATGAGGCCGTTGGGATCCAGCACGACATTCCGTATTACCCTCCTGAACTCACCGATTCCATATACTGCTAACAGTCATTGGATTTCGACCAACGCGAGCAGCAATGTCGCGTTACGATAAACCACAATCGCGATAGGCTACAATCCGACCTTTATCAAAGTCGGAAACGTGATGGTACGCATTTCTGCTCCTTACATGAGGCATCACAACAACGTTTCACCAGGCAATGCCGGTCGTCTGCTGTTTGTGTATGAGAAATCGGTTGGAAATTTAACTCGTGTCAGCACGTTGTAGGTGTCGCCACCGGCGTCAACCTTGTGTGAATGCCCTGAAAAGCTAATCGTTTGGATACCACAGCATCTTCTTCCTGTCACTTAAATTTCGCGTCTGTAGCACGTCACCTTCGTGGTGTAGCAATTTTAAAGACCAGTAGTGTATATCTAAACATTAGCAAGCAACAAAAACTAATTACCTAGTTTCATGGTTAAGACAGTAAATTAATAGGTAGAACAAAAACAAACTAGCGTTTTTCATTTATTATAATGCTGTTCCACCAAGAACTGACGGAATATTCAATTTTACATTAAAAATTGTGTTTAGGTGGCTGCATGGGTAGAGATCTAAAGCCCAAAAAACTGTTTTCCTTGTGTTGCTAAAGGGTGTTTCAAAAATGACCGGTATATTTGAAACGGCAATAAAAACTAAACGAGCAGCGATAGAAATACACCGTTTGTTGCAATATGCTTGAGACAACAGTACATTTTCAGGCGGACAAACTTTCGAAATTACAGTAGTTACAATTTTCAACAACAGATGGCGCTGCAAGTGATGTTAAAGATATAGAAGACAACGCAGTCTGTGGGTGCGCCATTCTGTACGTCGTCTTTCTGCTGTAAGCGTGTGTTGTTCACAACGTGCAAGTGTGCTGTGGACAACATGGTTTATTCCTTAGAACAGAGGATTTTTCTGGTGTTGGAATTCCACTGCCTAGAACACAGTGTTGTTGCAACAAGACGAAGTTTTCAACGGAGGTTTAATGTAACCAAAGGACCGAAAAGCGATACAATAAAGGATCTGTTTGGAAAATTTCAACGGACTCGGAACGTGACGGATGAACGTGCTGGAAAGGTAGGGCGACCGCGTACGGCAACCACAGAGGGCAACGCGCAGCTAGTGCAGCAGGTGGTCCAACAGCGGCCTCGGGTTTCTGTTCGCCGTGTTGGAGCTGCGGTCCAAATGACACCAACGTCCACGTATCGTCTCATGCGCCAGAGTTTACACTTCTATCCATACAAAATTCAAACTCGGCAACCCCTCAGCGCCGCTACCATTGCTGCACGAGAGACATTCACTAACGATATAGTGCACAGGATTGATGACGACGATATGCACGTGGGCAGCATTTGGTTTACTGACGAAGCTTATTTTTACCTGGACAGCTTCGTCAATAAACAAAACTGGCGCATATGGGGAACCGAAAAGCCCCATGTTGCTGTCCCATCGTCCCTGCATCCTCTAAAAGTACTGGTCTGGGCCGCAATTTCTTCCAAAGGAATCATTGGCCCATTTTTCAGATCCGAAACGATTACTGCATCACGCTATCTGGACATTCTTCGTGAATTAGTGGCGGTACAAACTGCCTTAGACGACACTGCGAACACCTCGTGGTTTATGCAAGATGGTGTCCGGCCACATCGCACGGCCGACGTCTTTAATTTCCTGAATGAATATTTCGATGATCGTGTGATTGCTTTGGTCTATCCGAAACATACAGGAGGCGGCGTGGATTGGCCTCCCTATTCGCCAGACATGAACCCCTGTGACTTCTTTCTGTGAGGACACTTGAAAGACCAGGTGTACCGCCAGAATCCAGAAACAATTGAGCAGCTGAAGCAGTACATCTCATCTGCATGTGAAGCCATTCCGCCAGACACGTTGTCAAAGGTTTCGGGTAATTTCATTCAGAGACTACGCCATATTATTGCTACGCATGGTGGATATGTGGAAAATATCGTACTATAGAGTTTCGCAGACCGCAGCGCCATCTGTTGTTGACAATTGTAACTACTGTAATTTCGACAGTTTGTCTGCCTGAAAATGTGCTCTTGTTCCAAGCATATTGCAACAAACGGTGTATTTCTATCGCTGCTCGTTTAGTTTGTATTGCCATTTCAAATATACCGGAAATTTTTGAAACACCCTGTATAAGGAGCGTGTCTGCAAAGTATGTGAAAGTATTTGTGGACCACGCTGTATGACGTGGCAGAGTGTTGTAACATTCAGGAAACGCTGCAACCAGACGCAAGCGTCCACGTTCAGTTGTAAATCTTATGGAGCTCCTTTAGACTCCCCGGTGTTTCCAGGGAAGAGCCGTCTTTCGATAGAAAAGAGGACATGTGTCCTGCGGAAGGCGCCTGTGAGACGGAAGTGCAGAGTCGGCTCTTCGCAGAAGGGCGCAAAGGCTGCCCGCTTTGCGGTTCTCTGCGCCTGTGTCACGAGGCGCTGCGGCGGGAAACCGCTGGCTGGCTCTGGCCGGCACATGCTCAAAGGCGAACGGCGTCAGAAAACACTTGCTCGACGCGCCGCTTGCCTTCTCAGTAACTCTGCTTCCGTAGGAAAGATACAGCGTGTGTCGTCCCAGCCGGCTCGGATACAGGAAACAATAGATAACCGCGCCCACGTTGACGCCAAGTTCCTTTTAGGGTCGTTGATGAAAAGTCGATGTACCGGTATGTCGATATTTTCTCTCAAACAAAAAGTAGCATATTTATACGTCACTATAATTCTCATGATGCTGAATGTAAATAAATAATGTACTCTTTTACCTAAACAGTACTAAAAAAATATGGAACAACTTTATAATTAATGTAAGAGTAGCCGATCAAAAAGTCACAAAATCAGTGTCTCTCTGTACTAAAGTTGTGGTTTGCGTACTGTAAGACCTTCAGTACACACACCGTCACATTATTTGACTTGTCGCTCTAACGAAGTAGGCGAGTGTCAGCAATATGTCTCGTGTTCTTATCGTGGCGTGTTTATCTTCTGCCGTTAGGTCAGACGATACAAATGCCACTGGCACGCTTAGAGTAGCAGATTGACGGTGACCAACTTTAAACAGAACTTGATTAATTTTCACACACATTTATTAAAATAGTAGCAAGTATAAAAATTACTTAACTTGGTTCTGGATGCTATTTACAATTGACAATCTCAAGTTCCTTTGGTATTGGTAAGTTAATCTTATTCTCACATATATCTCTGATACTTGACAAAAGTGTCTATACATTTATCTTCATGACTATGTACAGGAATATGCTAATCTTATCAGGCGCAGGCTGAAACTTGACTACAGACTGGTACAGACTGGAGCAGACAAATGCAGACTGACCAATCGGAGGTCCGTACACTCGTTATAATACCTCGCGCATTCATGTATCACTGCGCGAGTGTGATCCGTGAGGAGAAAAGATTATACGTTAGCAGCAATCTCATTGGCTGCATTACATATTAATACGCGGGTCGGCGGAAGCTGAATTTGGTCCATCTCTATAGCAGTGCCATCTCAGTGCGGAGTCGGGCGAGCGCTGCGCGTGCGCTGTTGTGCTTTGCGGGGCGTGCTCTAATGGGGAAGTTGTGTACGCGGTGACTACATGGAACTATGTACACAACAAAATAAAAGGCGTTTCAGTTCGTTTCAGTTGCATAAATGAATATTTGATCTTTTTCCAAACACAGCACATCTTCAAATGTTACGATTCATCATAGCATCTTTAATACTACTCGTATGTTTGTAAGCACTTTGTATGTATCAAAACATGTGGTGCGTGATAGAAACCTTTTCTGTGACAAATCTGAAGGGTTCAGTGAGAAAAATTTACATGTGCAACGATAAGTATGCAGTGGGAATGTATTCACATTGTAAGTAGGCTGTTTAGGTTTTTATGTTGATGATGTCACCTAGCGCTCTGTATGAAAATCACTGGTTGTGCTGTGTGCACTCTGTGGCTGGTGGGAATTGTTGAAATAGTCGCTGTTGTAGTGTTGGGTAGTTGGATGTTAATAGCGAGTACCGTTGCGCAGTTGGAGGTGAGCCGCCAGCAGTGGTGGATGAGGGGAGAGAGATGACGGAGTTTTGAGAGCGGATGATCTGAACATGTGTCCATCAGAGACAGTAAATTTGTAAGAATCGAGGTCATGGACTATATAATGACTTTTGAACACTATTAAGATAAATACATTGTTTGTTCTCTATCAAAATCTTTCATTTGCTAACTATGCCTATCAGTAGTTAGTGCCTTCAGTAGTTTGAATCCTTTATTTAGCTGGCAGTAGTGGCGCTCGCTGTATTGCAGTAGTTTGAGTAACGAAGATTTTTGTGAGGTAAGTGATTTGTGAAAGGTATAGGTTATTGTTAGACAGGGCCATTCTTTTGTAGAGATTAATAAAAGTCAGATTGCGTTGCGCTAAAAATATCGTATGTCCGTTTAGTGTTGATCAGAATAAGTAAAGAGAGTAATGTCTAAGTACGTTTAGTTGCTTGCCACCAATCGCTACATGAGAATTCAAGCACAAAATGTTACTGGCGTGATTATCCACAATCAAATATGTATATGTACTAAGCTGCCAAAATTACACACCGTGTTGGCCTGCTACTGACAACAGGTGAGAAAAGGTTTCTGCCTGAAATTACATTAGTGATCAGGGCAGGTAAACGGAACTCTAACGGCCACAAGGCAGAAAATTCCGCTGGTGCAATTGAATTGTAGTTTACCGATATAGTTAATTCCACCGCATGGCGGCTAAATTTCAGCAATACAAACACTCGGTGTTGCTCGCAGGGAAGCCTCTTCAACAGTGAACCACACAACATGAATGGACGTGGCTTGGGTACTTGAAACCACTACTCAACTTTGACGTCCTGCGTCGGTGAACCACGAGGCTCGTAGCGATCGGACAGCTCCACACACGCTCCGACACTGTGCATGGACTGCCAGCGGACCCAACTTCCCTGGACCACAGCAACTGACCGACTGACTCCAGACCCCCTAGCCAGAACTATATGCACAAAACCAAGGATGGTACACGGCGCAAATATCGATACAGATCGCTACTGCCACACGTAGAAGGTTCAAATGTTCAAATGTGTGTGAAATCTTATGGGACTTAACTGCTAAGGTCATCAGTCCCTAATCTTATACACTACTTAACATAAATTACCCAAGGATAAACACACACACCCATGCCCGAGAGAGGACTCGAACCTCCGCCGGGACCAGCCGCACAGTCCATGACTGCAGCGCCCCAGACCGCTCGGCTAATCCCGCCCGACACACACACGTAGAAGGAAGAACAACGGCGTAACCACAACAAGAACGGGAAACCAAACATAGATAGCCAAGTTCACGAAAACGCATAGTTGGGAGTGAGCACGGCTCAACCTCCACCCCTCAACCCAGGAAGGGGTTAATTCAAATCCCGAACTACTTGAACATAACTTGACTAAGGTGAACCGATATTGCTTGCCTGAGCTACTCTCATTAACCAAGAGATTTCGCAGGCCTAATATACGCATAATAGTGCAAAGCCCCAAGAATGGAGGCGTAAATTTACTAAGGTTACCGCCGCGCACCTGCCTCCGTTGGAAATTGCCGACATAAACTTGGTCCCCCGGCCTACACTTAAAGGTTTCCCGATTACGATTACAACGCTCGGCTTGATTATTATGAACTCTGAGTATATTACGCCTGGCCCGGTTCCAGTTTTCCTTGATGACCTGCGGATTAATGTCAGGTGGAATAAGGTACTGAATTCCCCACAAGTTGTGTAAGACGTCGCGGTCTCCTGACCTTCATTGCTTACATGTTCCGCGCTCACAATCATATTCCACACATCAAGACGCTTCATTCGAACCCAAACTCGATAAGATAAAGTCAATGTTGTATGATTTCATGTAAACGATATGCAATTGACACGTGAGCACACCGTGGTTGAAATACTCGAGGCGGGCGTGCACACACACATTCCAGACACGGCAGTCATGGAGGGTTTTAGTTCGGGAGAGAGGCCGCATAACGGGACTCCAGGCCCTTCTGAGGACGACCCCCCCCCCCCCCCCCCCCACCCCATGTCAGCCGGTGACCGCCCATGTAGCGGACAGCGTGGGCCCGAGTGAAAGGGGGGAACGACCCCGTGTTCAGCTTAAAAGCAAATTCCGCTACAATGTGTGGGAGAGGATAGCCTACGCATTCTTTACACATAGCACGCAGTTTCAGAGATTTTCGCAGTAGGTAGCAAACGCCGATGCTACAGGTTTCCAGGTTGGTCGCCCGAAACGAAACGTCATTCTCCCGTTTTAGAAGAGCAATGCTGATTAGCAGACGATATTTCTGACGCCTTGCGCTGAAGGAATAATGGAAGAGACCGAAAGATATACCCTTTCACGTCTGGCACGGAGAGGCGCCGTTCCGTTATCGCTCTTGCAGGCGAGAACACGTAACGAGGGCGTGCGCGCTCGTACCTGTACTCGACAGAGCGAGGAACAAGTCTCTCCTCAGTACTTCACTGGGAGAGCACCTGTGTCTAGAGCGAATCAAAGGGCGGCTCTATACTGAGTCCTTGCGATTAAGCATTGTTCACTGTGTTGGCCGACACACTTATTGTGCGGTGTGAACGGACAGAGTTATAGTTGAACGCCTGCGAGCGAATTTTGAGTGGCATCGCAGTGGACTGGTTATCTGACCGGTGTACCCCGCCAATAGGTTAGACTAGGGGCGAATAGGAGTCCTTGACTTCTTCAAGGCATAGGGAGAGTTTGATTGGTGAAGGTCAATCCAGATAGAACGAGAGTTATCTTCCTAGACGAGGTACTGGCGGAATTAAAGCTGCGAGGATGGGGCGTGAGTCGTGCTTGGGCAGCTCTGTCGCAGAGCACTTGCCCGCAAAAGGCAAAGGTCCCGAATTCGAGTCTCGGTCGGACACACAGTTCTCATCTGCCAGGAAGTTTCCAGACTATCTTATTTGTCAGCAGCGAGCGGCGCAGACAGCAGTGATCGCAGCTTACGGTATTGTGCACTACAGCTATTGCGAGGCCCATATTTCCTCTACAACAGTACACTTCACTGCATTTCACACACGACAGCCTCGACCGTGCCTAACAACATTCTACAAGATAATTATTCAAGTTGAGTAGGCGCGCCTCTCAGGCATTCTGCCAAGTCAACAATAATCTTAAACTTTCTATAGAAATCTCATTAGCGAATCCTAACCTTGAAAGGTAACTTCACATTCCGAAAAGAACCAGGATATAACGTGTTCAATTCGTAACTAAAAGTGCCATTGCGATTTCTCAGAATTTTTGCAAAATAAATAATAACTTTCGTTAGTTTCACGTTTTTCTTACACTAACTAGCACTACTCCAGTACCTAAGAGTCCCACTAGTTACGTAAGAAAGTTTGTGAATTTTTGTGTCATTCCCTTACAGCTGATGACTCCAGAAGATATTTATTGCTGAAAGTTTTTCAGGCATTTCTCTTTAGAACGTTAGGAGCGTCTGTCTGATTTCTGTAGTAGTGTGTGTGTGGGGGGGGGGGGGGGTGGAGATTGTATCTTGCAGGAGCCACAGGGTAAAGGGTACATCTCAGATTAATCCGTTGCGTAGAATAACAGATCAACCCCACACCTCAGAACGTATACCTGTGTTGATTGTGGCTTCTAGAATAACCAGATCACCCAGGGAGGCCATGAAAACATTCTCCTGACACTCCTACGACCTGGAACTTTCCGACGATCGCTACAGACGGTCTGCCTTCAGACATTTCACGCCGCACACACCAACGGCCACCTGTCCGATGTAGCAAAACATGTGGTTCACCTGTAAAGCCAGCTGTCGCCCATCAGTGGACGTCCAGTTGCGGTACAAGCGTGGCAGTTCCAGCTTTCGTAGCCGGTGAACAGCAGTGAGTATGGGTGCATGAAGCAGGCGCCTGTTGCAGATCCCCACACAAAGCAACGCTTAGGGGACAGTGGTTTAGGAGACACTGTTGGTAGCTCTTTGGTTCATGCAAGCGGTCAGTTGCTAAGCAGTCGCACGTCCATTTACCCGTATACATTTTGGCAGCCATTTTTTTTTCCTTTATTGGATTTCGATTCCCCCCCAAAGGGGGCGGGCTGGTAGCAGCTTAGTACGCCGCTCCTCAGCCTACAGAATTTTTAAATTATAAGAAGAAGACAAACAATAAAAGCAAGCGATAAAAAATGGTGACAAATTGTAAAATGGCGGAAAATTGTGGAAGGTTAAACATAAAACAAAGAGTGATGCTAATAAAATACACAGGAAGCAGACAGGTAAAGTAGTAGACAGACAATTAAAAAAACATGGCGACAGTCTGGTTTCTGTTCACAAGAGATATGACAGTATGATTTCTGTTTGCATCACTTCAGGAAAGACACACAACACTGAACTCTCACTTAAAACACGACACTAAAAAGTTGGCACAAAGATGGTACACCACAGTCAAGGGTTGATTGGGGGGCGAGGTTACCTGGACAGATGAGGGGTAAAAAAGGGGGGAAGAAGAGGAAAAACGAGGGGAGGAGCCGACAGAGGGGGGCCAGGGCAGATGCAAGAGGGAGTGGGGAAAGGCGGAGGATGGAGTACAAAAGGACTCGGGGGAGAGAAGGGAGGCAGAGGGAGGGTAGGTGGGGAAAAAACAGGATGGAAGGGGGGGGGGAGATGGAGCCCAGGAAAAGGACAGAGGAAGAGAGGGGGAGGTGAGGATCAGAGTTGATAGGAGGGATAAATGGAAGGGGAGAGGGCATCAAACAGGAGGGGAGTCGACAAAAGCCACCTCGGGAAAGGAGATGAAGGTCAGGGACGTGTAGGGTAGGGAGGGCACAACGGTGAAGGCGCAACAAGCGACGGAGGCTGGAGAGAAGAGGAACAACCATGGGATGAGGGGGATCAAGGTGGTGGGAGGTGTGGAGGACGCAGATATGTTTGAGGAAAAGGAGCAGATGGGGCAAACGAATCAGCTCATAGAGGATGGGTAATTACATCTCGTTACGAGATAAGTTTTGGGGACCTGGTCAAGAGGGGGTAGTTCGTAGATCCTAACTACTGCAGCTATTCTGGAATCAGGTGCTGCCGTGACCGTTGTGTGTTGTCAATGGCTTAAGGTTACCATATCTCATGCTCTAAGATCGACGCACCTTTCCTCTTGGTATAACGGTGCCTCACGGCAACAACGACAACGCCGACGACGAAGGAAGATACGGTAGACGATGACAGACTGAAATGCAACATACCGTAGCGTGCGTGATGGCAAATACTGCTTTTTTGCGAAATTAAAGAGTTAGTGCAGTGATTCACCACAAGTTTCTATTTTCGTTCACTTACGGACTTGCGAAAGTAGGGTGTATCTTTTTGTAACACCCTGTAATTTGAAACACGGGAATCGTGCTTTGCAGCCATTATAATTGTAAGAGGAGCTGTGACTCTTCCTCGCCAGAGCATAGAGATGCTAGCACTCCGTCAGGCGGAAGTTGGTTCCCTTTACGACAGAGTCCCGGGCTGTAAACACGACCGAAATAGACACGCCACCCTCTGCACGAAATTCCGGCCTAGGGGAGCAGCTAGGGCAATGTAAACGCGTCGCCCCGCTGGTAGCGGCTCGGTCAAACAGTCACGGGAGGATTAGATTACAATAGATTAGTTTTTCGTTCCACAGATCCGTGCTGAGGAGATCCTCGTGGATGTGGAACATGTCAATTTTTTTAAAAGCTAAAGTAACAATACTAATAGTATGAGTATATACAATACATCATTTGTTTCTATTAAAAAATTCGTCAATGGAGTAGAAGGAGTTGGCCACTAGCAAGTCTTTCAGGCTCCTTTCAAACTGATCTTTATTTGTAACTAATTTTTTTTTGTTTGCTGGCAGATTATTGAAGATGAGTGTTCCTGAGTAGTGGACCCCTTTTTGAACTAAAGTAAGTGCTTTTAAGTCCTTGCGCAGATCATTTTTGTTCCTGGTATTGTCTGTATGAACTGAGCTGTTTGTTGGAAAAAGAGATATATTATTTAGGACAAATTTCATTAAGGAGTAAATATACTGAGAGGCAGTAGTTAGTACACCCAGTTCTTTGAAGAGGTTTCTACAGGACGTCCGTGAATTTACTCCACAAATAATACATATTACACGCTTTTGGACTCCGAAAACTTTTGTATGACTTGAAGAGTTACTCCAAAATATTATACCATATGACATTATGGAATGATGCGCCTGCGATGCGCCTGCACACCACAGTATTTCATCGCGCCACTACTACTTAAGCCCCAGACAAACAAAGAGCATCACAAATATTTTTGCGTATCATTACGTCTTCACTCGTACACTGCAAACCGTGTGAAGTGCTTGCACCACTCATTACGATTTCTTCCCGTTCCTTTAACGCGTGGAGCGTGGGAAAGATGACTGAATGGCTCTGTAAGCGCTGTAATGACTCTCAACTCAGTCCCTATGGCAGCTGTACATAACGGGCTATAGTACATATAGGTTGAATCAGAGCTCCACCAACAATGTTTCAAAGGTAGTAGTATGAACCTGTCAGCCAAGTGTGAATATAATCGAACTGCCAGTTTAACAAGTCATGACTGCAAAATTCTAACACGAGTGCCTTACAGAAGAACGGAAAATCTGGTAGAAGTTGACCTTCAGGAAGGTAGGTTTGGATTTCGAGGAAATGTAGGAACATGCAAGGCAGTACTGACCCATACACTTATCTTAGAAGACATGTTTAGGAAAGAAAAACCTACATTTATAGTATTTGTAGACTTAGAGAAAGCTTTCGACTGTTGACTGGAGGACTGTCTTCGAAATTCTGAAGGTACCAGCGGTAAAATATAGCGAGCGAAAACCTACTTACAGCTGGTACACAAACCAGACAGCAGTCTTTTTTTTCCTTTATTGATTTTCGATTCCCCCCACCAAGAGGTGGGGGGTGGGAGACTGATAGCAGCTTAGTATGTTGCTCTACAGCCGAGAGAACAGTTAAACTAACAATGGTAAGATAACAAACAATATAAAAAGGCGATAAAACGGTGATTTTGTTAACAGAAAAATGGCGGAAAGTTGCTAAATTTAAAAGATAAAAACATGGCATTGATGATGCGGATGATGACTCACAGTAAGTAGACAGGCACAGTTAAAAAACATGGCGACTGTCTGGTTTCTGTTCGCCCGAGATAAAAACACAACTAGAGACAGTATGGTGGCTGTTCGCAACACTGACAGGGGATGCACAACACTGACAGGGGATGCACAACACTGACAGGGGATGCACAACACTGACAGGGGATGCACAACACTGACAGGGGATGCACAACACTGACAGGGGATGCACAACACTGACAGGGGATGCACAACACTGACAGGGGATGCACAACACTGACAGGGGATGCACAACACTGGCAGGGGATGCACAACACTGACAGGGGATGCACAACACTGAACACTCACTGAAAACAGCCCTATAGGTGACACCACGGCAGATAGGGGTGTGGCGAGGACCTCGGACCGATGAGGGGGGAAAAGGGGGAAGGAGTGGAAAAGAAAAAGGGGGAAGCCGATGGAGGAAATTGAAAAAAGTGGGGGCAGAGCCGAGTCGAGAAGGGGTGGGGAAGGCAGAAGAAGAGAAAGCAAAAGGAGTCGGGTGAAGAGAAGGGTGTCAAAGAGAAGATAGGCAGGGAGGAGAGGGAGCCCAGGAAAAGAACAGAGGGAGGGAGGGGGAGGTGAGGATCAGAGTTGATAGGAGGGAACGGCTGTCATAAGGGGCATAAAAGGGAAGCAGTGGCTGAGAAGGCAGTGAGGTACAGTTGTAGCCTACCCCAGATGTTATTAAAAAAAAAGGAATAAAGGAAACAAAAGAAAAATTTGGAGAAGGAATTAGACTCGAAGGAGAAAAAAACTTTCAGGTTTGCCAGTGACACTGAAATTCTGTCAGTGGCAGCAAAGGAGTTTGGAAGAGTGCTTGAACGGAATGGACAGTGCCTTGAAAGGAGGATATAGGATGAATGTCAACAAAAGCAAAATGGGGATAATAGAGTGTGGGTAATTACATCAGGTGATGGTGAGGAAATTAGATTAGGAAACGATACATTCAAAGTAGTTCATGACTATTGCTGTTTGGGTATCAAAATAACTTATTAGGGAGGAGCTAGAAATTGTAGAATGGTAATGGCAAGAAAATGGTTTCTGAAGAAGAGAAATTTGTTAACGTCGATTATTCATTTAAGTATTAGGAACTCTTTGTCTGGAGTGTAGCAACGTGTGGAAGTGAAACATGAACGATGAACAGTTTAGACAAAAAAAGAATAGAAATTTTCGGAATATGGTACTACAGAATAATGTTGAAGATTAGATGGGTCGATCCTGTAGTTAATGTGGAGGTACTGAATAGAACTTTGTGCCACAACCTGATTAGAAGAAACGACCGGTTCATATGACACATTGTGAGATATCAGGAGATCGCTGGTTTAGTTTAGAGGGAAGTGTGGTGTGTGTCTGTTGGGAGGGCGGGGGGGGGGGGGGGGTGAACAAGAAATGAATACAGGAAGCAGATTCAGAAGTATATAAGTTGCAGTAGTTATTAGGAGATGGAGAGGCTTACAAAGGATAGGAAAGCTTGGAGAGCTGTATCAAACCAAACTTTGGAAAATGTAGATCACGACAACATGAGTACGAACCAAAACAAGAAAAAATAAGTATACTAAACATGGGTTTTAAAATGTAAACCTTAGGGGCACATACTCGCTGCTGCGAAACACATCTCTGCCTTTCGCAGGAGAGGTTGAAAGGGTTCCATTACATTCCTTTCAAAGTGCTTAAACATGTCTGTCATTCCTGCCCTCGCTATTTTGTGGTGTCTATCGTAAACTTCGAAGAAGAATACGTTTTTCTCGATGTATTTCAGCAATTATTCCTATTGCTTCCCACCCTGTGTGCCAGTTTGAACGAATTTCATCGTTAGTCCTCCTGTTCGTCTGAGAAAACGAAGCATTCTAAAATGACTCTGATCTGTTCTTTGAGTACAGACGCAGATTTGCCAGTACTAAAATACAGACAGGGTGTCCCACATAAAACCGGTACGCCTCACATGCCGGTTAATCATCTCTAGTCGAATTGCTTGTGAAGTGGCAACACTGTCTCTGAATTTGGCAAAACTGCATTTTATCGGTTAGTTGAGTGGAGATGTGTGTTTGTGCGTCAGTTCTTGAGAGAAACTCGTATTGTTGAGTTGTATGTGGCAGTTTGCATTAGAACAGCGAATTGATACTGTGGAGTGTTACATAAAGACAGGCTCCGTCAAGGAATATAAAGAAACGTTTCTAGTGAAGTATCCTGTTAGGAAATTCCGCATGACCAGCACTACGCAATATCTGTACAAAAAATAGTAGACTGTAGGATCCATTCAGAATGCGCGGAGGAATAGGGGACCGGCAGGTGTGACCCCTGAAACTATTGGCAGAATTCGCATCGACATAACACAAGTAATGTCCACATTACGCAAGTCGGTAAGGTTATCTCAGCAGGCTGGTATATCTCGAAATCATGCCATCGTGCTCTAAAAGATATGAAATTAAAAGCCTACCGTGTGAGTGTAGAGCAAGAGTTGAAATTTGAGAATCAGGAAAACAAGATAACATTATTGTCACTGGATGTTAACATAAATTCGCAGGATGTTAACATAAATTGCTAACGGTTACTTGGACACCTTGCTTTACTTCACGTCAGATGAGGCCTGGTTTCATTTTTGAGGTCACGTAAACTCACAAAATTGCAAACAATGGACGAAGGACAACCGACATTATTCTACAGGGAGAACCTATCCACTCAGAGAACACAGGTGTTTAGTGTACGTTGCCTGGCACGCGCATTATTGGCCCCATATTTTTCTATTGCACCTTAAATAGTGCCACACATCTCGAGATCTTTGCGCACAATTAACAGAGGCAGAGAAGACTATTCAGTATTCCAACAATATGGAACAGCCGCTCACACATCCAACCAAAGTATGGCCCACATCACCAACGTGTTTTCTGAAGACAGACTTGTCAGTAGAGGCCTCTCGCCCGCGAAGTCCCCAAACTTAACATCGTAAGATTTTTATTTATGGGGCACACTGAAAATGAAAGTGTATGCTGACAATCACGACACAATAGACGATCTTAAACAGAAATGAACAACATCACGCGTGTGGAATTACATCGTGTTGCCGGGTAACGTTGTCACACGAAGTCAGCGATGCCCGAATGCCCATGGCACCACTTCCTGCAGCTCTTATAAACAGGTGATTACATGTTTTTTAACGTTGCTATTATCTATTCTTTTTTTAGTTAGTTCATTCCAACTTGAATTTCGGGGGTGAGGCGTGCCGATTTTGTTTGGAACACCATGTATTATTGCGTGGACAGAGAGGTCACTTTTACACGTGTTTTCGCGAAGTTGGTAAAGGCACGGTAAGCTTCTTTGAGCAGCTTTTCTCTCCACACCCACGACCAGGAGTAGAGCGGAAATCGGTTGGAAAGGCACTTAAGAGCCAGATATCGGCTGAGAGAGATGTGCACTTGCTCCGCTTTAGATTTTGTGTTATGTAGATGTTCAAATTCCTAACTCAAAAACATTTTAGGCTATTTAATCGGTTTTCTTATAGTGACTGTGTTTCTGTTGATGTTTCATAATTCTGATACATGCAAGTCAGACATTTAAAAGCACTTTTCGTCCATTTACGTGATTGCTTTGTGTATAGGACCGTTGGTGGCCACGTGTTCCGACCACACAAAGGAAGTGGACATTGAGACAACGGTTACTGCTAGAGGCCATTCCTCAGCTTCGAGGAATAGTATCACGAATGACTGCGCTTTACGGGCGTTGGCAATTTATAGCCATTTTTGTGTATAGAGGATGAATTTTTGTGTTACAGGACTTAAAAATTCTAAACCCACCTGCCTTTGTGCAGTTGGGGAGTCACGTATCGCCAATTTGCATGAGATACAGATCACTAGAAAATGCTTTGCTTATTTAAGTCATACGTTCCTCGCAAGCTATACACCTTCTACACCAGAATTTGAAATGGTATTCGTGCCCTCAGACAACCCACCGAGGTCTGCAATATCAATAACACTCTCTTTCGTAGTAGTTTCTTAATCACACCCAATAGTGAGAGATGATCAAAGTCCCGGTTTTCTTTGAGGTAACCATTTTTGTAAACTTAGTTCTTGGTGATGTGGCACCCCCTCTGTGTTCACGTGTTGTACCACTGCATGTGTTGTGCTATAATGGGGCATTAATAGTGACTGATTTGTGAATGAGTATGCGAGAGGACAATTTTTATGTACGTTCATCGTCCGAGAAATCCAGTAAAGCCCTTAATATTCTCGGTGCTTGTCCACACAAAGCATTGTCATAATAATAGTATGTTCCTCGGCCATATATAAAATGAAATGATAATTAAATCAAGACCCTAAGCTGCCGACAGGCGTTGATATACATCAACAGGGACAGTTGAAAGTGTGTGCCCCGACCGGGACTCAAACCCGGGATCCCCTGCTTACATGGCAGACGCTCTACCCATCTGAGCCACCGAGGACACAGAGGATAGTGCGACTGCAGGGATTTGTCCCTTGCACGCTCTCCGTGAGACCCACATTCCCAACTTAATGTCCACACACTACATTCGTAGAGCCCTTGCCCATTACACTCATTACTCGCGGCAGACAATCTTACCGAGTCCCGTAAGAGTTCAGGAAACGCGTGTGCATCCAGCACAGAAGGAGGTCAATGGCCGGTTAGCCTTAGCTGTATGAAGATGGTATCTTCTTATACATAAGATGTTCCACGATAAATTACTAGCGGGAGCCACTCCTGCTTTAATTCGTATGTGTGTTTTATGATTTATTGTATTGTGACAATTTAAATGTGTTCACGATTCTAGTTTGTCAATTGCATCAAACGTTAAATATATTTTCTTTTCGTGTTGTAAGTTGTTATATGCCTATTGATGATCATTCAGGTAAATTAATCTGGAATCATTCTGAGTACAGAAGCGATGCGTTCTCCATTGCAACGCCAGTGAACAAACCCACATCCACAACAGCTTCCGCAAGTAGTCCTCTCTTTCATATTTTGTTGATGAGATTGAAATTCAAACACAGTCACACGGTGTTCTTCTCTTATTCATGGCCGAGTGCTCTGCCTGGCGAACCACTTCTTTGTTCTTACGCTTTCCTCTGCAGTATAGTTTAAACGTAATCTCCCCTCCGGCGACATTTCAGATACAGGGTGACGATTATTGAACTGTATAGAAACTGCAAAAAGACGGCAATTTCAGGAAAAGGGACCTGGGTAAACTGACAGAACCAGAGGTTGTACAGAGTTTCAGGGAGAGCATTAGGGAACAATTGACAGGGATGGGGGAAAGAAATACAGCAGAAGAAGAATAGATAGCTTTGAGGGATGAAATAGTGAAGGCAGCAGAGGATCAGTGGGTAAAAATACGAGGGCTAGTAGAAATCCTTGAGCAACAGAAGATATATCTAATTTAATGGATGAAAGGAGAAAATATAAAAATGCAGTAAATGAAGCAGGCAAAAAGGAATACAAACGTCTCAAAAATGAGATCGTCAGGAAGTGCAAAATGGCTAAGCAGGGATGGCTAGAGGACAAATGTAAGGATGTAGAGGCTTATCTCACTAGGGGTAAGATAGATATTGCCTACAAGATAATTAAAGAGACCTTTGGAGAAAGGAGAACCACTTGCATGAATATCAAGAGCTTTGATGGAAACCCAGTTCTAAGCAAAGAAGGGAAAGCAGAAAGGTGAAAGGAGTATATAGAGGGTCTACACAAGGGCGATGTACTTGAGGACAGCATTATGGAAATGGAAGAGGATGTAGATGAAGATGAAATGGGAGACACGATACTGCGTGAAGAGTTTGACAGAGCACTGGAAGACCAAAGTCGAAACAAGGCCTCGGGAATAGACAACTTTCCATTAGAACTACTGACTGCCTTGGGAGAGGCGGCCCTGACAAAACTCTACCATCTGGTGAGCAAGATGTATGAGAGACGCGAAATACTCTCAGACTTCAAGAAGGATATAATAATTAGAATCCCAAAGAAAGCAGGTGTTTACAGATGTGAAAATTACCAAACTATCAGTTTAATAAGTCACACCTGCAAAATACTAACTCGAATTCTTTACAGACGAATGGAAAAACTGGTAGAAGCCGACCTCGGGGAAGATCAGTTTGCATTCCGTAGAAATGTTGGAACACGTGAGGCAATACTGACCATACGACTTATCTTAGAAGAAAGATTAAGGAAAGGCAAACCTACGTTTCTAGCATTTGTAGACTTAGAGAAAGCTTTTGACAATGTTGACTGGAATACTCTCTTTCAAATTCTAAAGGTGGCAGGGGTAAAATACAGGGAGCGAAAGGCTATTTACAACTTGTACAGAAACCAGATGGCAGTTATAAGAGTCGAGGGGCATGAAAGGGAAGCAGTGGTTGGGAAAGGAGAGAGAGTTGCAGACTATCTCCAATGTTATTCAATCTGTATATTAAGCAAGCACTAAAGGAAACAAAAGAAAAATGCGGAGTACCAATTAAAATCCATTGTAATTCTATCAGAGACAGCAAAGGACCTGGAAGAGCAGTTGAACGGAATGGACAGTATCTTGAAAGGAGGATATAAGATGAACATCAACAAACGCAAAACTGGGATACTGGAATGTAGTCGAGTTAAGTCGGGTGATTCTGAGGGAATTAGATTAGAAAATGAGACACTTAAAGTAGTAAATGAGTTTTGCTATTTGGGGAGCAAAATAACTGATGATGGACGAAGTAGAGTGGAAATAAAATGTAGACTGGCAATGGCAAGGAAAGCGTTTCTGAAGAACAGAAATTTGTTAACATCGAGCATAGATTTAAGTGTCAGGAAGTCGTTTCTGAAAGTATTTTTATGGAGTGTAGTCATGTATGGAAGTGAATCATGGACGATAAATAGTTTGGACAAGAAGAGAATAGAAGCTTTCGAAATCTGGTGCTACAGAAGAATGCTGAAGATTAGATGGGTAGATCACATAATTAATGAGGAGGTATTGAATAGGGAAGAAGAGAAATTTGTGGCACAACTTGACTAGAAGAAGGAATCGGTTGGTAGGACATGTTCTGAGGCATCAAGGGTGCACACACTTTATTCAACATGCAAACGTCACTACAGATGTTCGGATTTAGGTCATGACATGTCTGATATGACCGCCTTCATTAGCGATGACGTGACGCAGACGAATAGTGAAATTCTGCGTGATCCCCTGAAGTGTCGTAACATCGATGCTGTCGATGACCTGATTGGCTGTTTCCAGCTCAGCAATGGTTTTGGGGTTAGTGCTGTACACCTTGTCTGTAATACAGCGCATGTGTTCAGATCCGGAGAATATGGCGGCTAATCGAGGCCTATGCCAATGGCCTCTGGGTACCTCAGAGCCAGAATACGATTCCCGAAGTGCTCCTCCAGGACATCAGACACTTTTCCGCTTCGATGGGGTCACGCTCCGCTTTGCATGAACTACATCTTGTCGAAATCAAGGTCACTTAGGATAACGGAGATGAAATCATCTTCCAAGACTTTCACGTACCGTTTGGTAGTCACCGTGCCATCAAGGAATATGGCACCAATTAATCCGTGACTCGGCATTGCCCTCAACACGGTCACCCGTTGAGGGTGAAGGGACTTCTCGATCGCTAAATGTGGTTTCTCAGCCCCTGAAATGCGCCAGTGTTGCTTTTTGACGAACCCATCCAAATAAAAGTATGTTTCGCCGCTAAGTCAACTGCCCATGTGCTTACTACTTCCCATCGTACCCCGCAGCCAACCGTGCGGTTTGAACATCCTAACGCAAACCGTTCAGAAGTTATGACGACTTTATTTCAGTGTCACCCTTATAATGTGTGTATAGACATATAGTATGCAATGTGATGCCAATAGCATGTTTTGACAAACTTCGACTGCTAACTGCTAATAAAAGTGACCTCCTTAAAATAGCTTGTCCTGTAGTCCACGCATCATACGTTCACTCTCTTGGAGAAAGCGTCTTCTGTTATTAACGTGTTCCACCTGTCAGACACATTCTTAGCTTCAAGAATGAGATTTTCACTCTGCAGCGGAGTGTGCGCTGATATGAAACTTCCTGGCAGATTAAAACTGTGTGCCCGACCGAGACTCGAACTCGGGACCTTTGCCTTTCGCGGGCAAGTGCTCTACCATCTGAGCTACCGAAGCACGACTCACGCCCGGTACTCACAGCTTTACTTCTGCCAGTACCTCGTCTCCTACCTTCCAAACTTCACAGAAGCTCTCCTGCGAAACTTGCAGAACTAGCACTCCTGGAAGAAAGGATATTGCGGAGACATGGCTTAGCCACAGCCTGGGAGATGTTTCCAGAATGAGATTTTCACTCTGCAGCGGAGTGTGCGCTGATATGAAACTTCCTGGTAGATTAAAACTGTGTGCCCGACCGAGACTCGAACTCGGGACCTTTGCCTTTCGCGGGCAAGTGCTCTACCATCTGAGCTACCGAAGCACGACTCACGCCCGGTACTCACAGCTTTACTTCTGCCAGCACCTCGTCTCCTACCTCCTCTGAAGCTGTTACTGACATGCGGGACATCGTGAGGTGTTTAAGCGCCACAGTGGCTTGTTTACAATGTTTCTGCTCCTTAAACTTCAACGCTTTGTGCATTATACCGAAAGAGTTTAAGGCCAAAAGCAAGACGAAACACCATCCACTGGATCACATGTAATTGTATATAATTCGTTCACACTGTACCTTACTAAATGTAAGCACATTAGCGTGTTTTTTGTATTCACTCAACACATAATCTCTATATATAAAAGGCTACATCCTGACTGACTGAGTGACTCCTCATCGTCCAGCCGAAAGCACTAAGCACATCAACCTGAAATTTGAAGAGGGTGTTGATCTTGTACTGTAGGCGTCTGAATGAACCGAAACCGGTCATATGAATAAAAAAATTTGCAATCAAGACGGGTTTTAAGTTTTGAATGAACCGAAACCGGTCATATGAATAAAAAAATTTGCAATCAAGACGGTTTTTAAGTAACATTATAAAATCACTGATTGCTGTTATCCCATAAGACATTATGTCTGTTTTTGCAAAATAAATACATGTTTAAGCATTTTTGGGAATTTAGCTCCTATGAGGGAGAAATAGTGGGTGAAAGATTTTTTAATTAAATCATTGTTAAAGTAGCATTGTACTAAAATATTTTTGAAGATATATATAAACTGGTATTTGACTCCTCGGTTTCAAATTTAAAAAAAGGTGTTTCAGTGTTTCTGAAAATTCAGCCCCTAAAGGAGTAAAATAAGGGATGAAATGTTTTTTGAAATATTTCATTAGGAAAGCATTTTTAAGCTAAATCTATGAAAATTTGAATCTGACTTCTCAGTTATAAAAAAATACGCGTTTCACTGTTTTTGGAAATTCAACCCATAAGGCGATGAGCCGGCCGCTGTGTTCGAGCGGTTCTAGGCGCTTCAGCCTGGAACCGCTCTGCTGCTACGGTCGCAGGTTCGAATCCTGCCTCGGACATGGATGTGTGTGATGTCCTTAGATTAGTTAGGTTTAAGTAGTTCTTAGTCTAGGGGACTGATGACCTCAGATGTTAAGTCGCATAGTGCTGTCATTTGAACCATTTTTTAAGGCGGTGGAATAGGGGACGAAGATTTTTAAGAAAATATTTCGTTATATTAAAAATATTTTAAAGCTAAATCTGTGAAGATAGTAGTTCGCTTGTGGATTAGATATAAAGAAACATGTGTTAGAGAACGTAAGTTTCCATGGAAATATCACCAGAAGAGCGTAAAAGGCATGATAGCAAACACCTTGGACTCCAGCTACCAGAATCGCTTTATGGTCGGGAGTACATTCGGAAAAGGACCCATACTTATTTGGTCTTAATTAGGATGCAAAGTGTATAAGGTGTTGCAATTAGATTAAAATAAAACGAAAGAAATTTGTGCAGACCATGCAGTCGACGCATGCGAAGTTGCGGGCGCTAAGTCATCAGAGACAAGGGTATCGTCAGGAGTGCCCAGGAAAGTGTCATAGAACCGTTGTCGTCCTCTGTATACATAAATACTTTGGCGGACGGGGTGGGCAGCAATCTGCAATTGTCTGCTGATCACGCCGTGGTGTACGGTAAGGTGTCGAAGTTGGGTGACTAGGAAGATATAACACGACTGAGACAAAATATCCAGTTTCTGTGATGAATGGTCGCTAGCCCTAAATGTGGAAAAATATATGTTAATGCGGATGAGTAGGAAGATCAAACCTGTAATGTTCGGATACAGTGTCCAGCTTGACACTGTCAAATCGTTGAAATATCTGGGTGCAATGTTGCAAAACGATATGAGATGGCACGAGCGCGTGAGAACTGTGGTAGGAGAGGACGACTTTGGTTTATTGGGAAAATTTTAGCAAATTGTGCTTTATCTGTAAAGGAGACCGCGTATAGGTCGGTAGTGTGACCTATTGTTGAGTACTGGTCGTGTGTTTGCGATCTTTACAAGGAAGGAGGACTGAAGGGAGAGACTGGAGCAATTCAGAGGTGGGCTGCTTGATTTGTTACCGGTGGGTTCGAGCAACTTGTAAGTGTTACGGAAATGCTTCGGGAACTCAAATGTGAGGGGGCGAGGGAGAGGAGTGTTACGTTTGTATCCACTAGGAGGACAACTTGGCATGAGGTTCCATCTCATAATAAACACGTTTTATAACAAAATTTTGAAGACCCCGAAGACGAGAGCAAAGTCTATCGAAACAGGTTGTTGGAAATAAAGAAATATGTGTGAGATCTTGGCTTTCGAAAGTTTTGGACTAAAACAGGTCGTTCCTTCTCATTTCTCGACATCAGTAAAATTCAAGTTATTTCGTTGGCATGACAACAGACACGTACCAAATTCACGGTCGTGAAGCTAGGATTGTAACCGTTCGGTACAGCCCGTAGCAAAGTGGAACAGAAATGTTCGGGAAAGCAGCATGGGAATCCTTCGAAGAAAGACAACGTAGGTATCGCACTACTCTGCTCCGTGAATTGAAAGAATCTGTTCTCAAAGAAAATTGTAAGACCGTTATGCTGCCACCATCGCATACCTCTCGTAGAGATCATGAGAATGGTATGAAAGAGATTAGAGCACTATCTACGGATAAGTGGAGCTCCGTTGTACTCTCCCTTAACCGTATAACATGCAGTTAAGTGGCGTGAACAACAAACATGAGCATTACTCGTAGGGGAAATGTTTAGAGAAACAAAGCGCTATAATACGGGGGGCGTTCAATAAGTATAGTCAATTCGCAGTCAAGCAATATGCGAATGAAATAGGAAAGAAAATTGCGCTGTATAATACCTTGTCTGCGTTCAATAATTAGTGCAACACTTTTTTTTCTCGTCCAATTTCGGTTGAAAGAACGCGATATTTGTTGAGGAAAATCGTGGAATATTCCTGCTCAGTACCTATAGGTGGCTGCGCTATACGTAGCCTTCAAAATGGCTTCTGAGACGAAGGTACGTTCCAAGCAGAGAGCTGCCACCAAGGGTTTTTTTCTTGTTTTTGTTTCGAAAAACCAGAGACTCGTAGATATTCATACGCGCTTGCAGAATATCTACAGAGACCTGGCAGCGAATAAAAGCACTGTGAGTCGTTGGGCGAAGAGTCTGTCATCATCACACTAAGTTCGCGCAAACCTGTGCCGGCTGTGACTCGTGCAGCATTGGAACGTGCGGACAGTCTCTTGCGAGGTGATAGACGGATCACAACTGAACACCTCGCTGCTCAGCTGCGCATCTCTTTTGGTAGTCCTGACACATACATGAACCAATTGGGGCATTCAATAGTGTGTGTCCGGTGGTTTCTTCGCCGCCTAGCAGAATATCATAAAGAGAAACGAAGGACCATTTGCTCGGAATTGCTTTCACGTTACGAGACCGATCGTGACAATTTTTTGTCGAAGATCGTCGCAAGCTATGAAACATGAGTTCATCATTTCGAAGTGGAAACAAAATGGGAATCCATGGAGTGGCATCACACAGTCTTTCTTCAGAAAAAGAGTTCGAGGCTGCACCCTTAGCTGGTAAAGTCGTGGCGACCGTCTTTTGGGCCTCCGAAGGGGTGCTTCTGCTTGATGTCCTCCCTCATGACACAACTATCAAATCTGAAGTGTACTGTGCTAACTTCAGGACACTGACGAAGCGGTTTCAGCGCGTTCGTCGCCACAAAAGTGCAAACGAACTTCTCCTTCTCCCTGACAAGGCAAGTCCTCACACACGTCTACGCACCCGAGAAAAGCTCAACAAACTCCATTGGACTGTTCCTCCTCGTCCAACACTACAGCCCGGGTCTCGCTGCTTTCGATTCTCATTTGTTCGGCTCAATGAAGGATGCACTCCGCGGGTAGTTCGTGGATGATAGTGAGATTACTGATGCAGTGAGACGGTGGCTCCGACGTGGACCAGTGGAGTGGTACCGTGCAGGCATACTGGTCATCCCAGTAAGGTGCCGATTAAGGTGTCCCAATGAAAGGAGATTACGTTGATAACAGGGTTTTGTAGTCAACAGAGTGGCAATAATATGGTGTACCGCAATCCTGAATGAAACCAACTTGCTTTCAGAAAAATTGTTGCATTACTTACCGAACGCGTCAAGTACAGTACCGAGGCACATGCTACGTATTCCTCATATCCAAGGGGGCGGAAAAATGTCACGTAAGTCGAGGAATATTTCCCCCCTAGCAAATTGCTCCTGTTTCCACAAACAGTTAACAGAGATAATTACAACGTCCGGGACGCGAAGCCGTCCAAAAGTGAAGAGTAAACATTGACAGATCAAGGGTCATACTCTGGTCAAACACTCCAGCCGTCAGCTCACAACAACGCAGCTGCACATCCAACTGCCTCCCTTGGTTGTCTCCTCGGTATTTTTTCTTCTCCCTTTCTTTTTATTGTTGTTACTGTCCATACAATTATTTATGACTCCTGGTGGCTTTGCTGTTCACGTTGCTCATTAATGACTTTCTGGATAGTATTGGTTACAATAAAATGAATTAATCAGATCTGCAATCTATTCTGTAAAACTTTAGGGCAATAGTTAGTTGCATATCGGGAAAGTGTCAGCTTGATGCACAGATTAGCAACAAGTTCGTAATATAGAGACGCACGAGGTTATACGCTTCGCGAACGTAACAGCGTGTCATGTTTTGACAACACGTTTAAGCGTAAAACGTAATCAGGTATCTCAAACAAAATGACCTGCTCCAACCCAAATAGCATCGATTGCTAAGAATCGGTCATTCGAAACCCAACTTGCGCTTTTCGCAAATGGTCTCCTGATTAGGAGGAGGCAGCGTTTCTTTACTTCCGAAAACCGTTTGATTCGGCACCACACCAACGTTTGTTAAGAATTAACGATCATATGACTCAGGGTGCTGGAGACAGAGGTAAATGGGCGAACATATGTAATCAATTTTTGTGATGTTACAGTAGTCCTATTTACATGATTTATGGGCTGGATGTGTCGATCATTTCATTATGTTTTATGTTTATGTATCCGTATATTTTTCTCTTCTGCTATGGATCTAATGGACGGTTTATGTGTAATAAATGAAGAAGAAGAAGAAGAAGAAGAAGAAGATGATGATGATGATGATGGTGGTGGGGCATTAAATATAAGTTGTGACTGGACTGAGAATTTCTTGGTGGCGAGGACGCAGCAAGTTATCTCGGATGGAGGAGTAGCAACAGAAGTAGAAGTAACTTCAGACGTTCCCCAGGGAAGTGTGTTGGGTCCTTCACCTTTCATTTTGTGTATTGGAAGACAATAGCTACCGCTGACTCTTTGCAGATATTTTTGTGTAGTTCGAATTAAGTACTGTCTGAAAGAAACTGAAGACATATTCAATCAGATCGTTACGGGATTTGAAACCGTTGCAAAGACTGGCAGATTGCCTCAAATGTAATGAAACTGAAAAATATGCATCTCACGAAATCAGAGAAGTAGTGCCCCATGATCACAATATTAATGAATTACAGTTGGAATCAGTAAACTCATACAAATTCCTGGACGTAGCAATTTGTAGCGGAAAGGAATGGGGCGACTACAAAGGCACATTCTCTGCTAAGACAGGTTGGTTAGTTAGTTACTTTCATATTCCGTGGATCATTTACACAATAAATCCTAATGATGTGGAACGAGTCATTTTACATTCACATTGGAAATTAATTTGGTTACATGCTGACTACTTATGAGCTTTTTTAAAATTATTTCACTAAGCGTACAGAAAGGAGTTAGCGATCCCCATTCACTACTTTTTTAAAACATTACAGTAGTGGAAATTCTTCTACGGAATAGAAGGAGTTGCCAATGAGAAACTTTTTCAGTTTGTTTTCAAATTATTCAGTGATACAAAATATCTCAAAGACAGCAAATTCAACTTCGCTGTCTTTGAGATATTTTGTATCACTGAATAAGTTATCTAGAATTTTAGTTGCTGCATTGTGCATTCCTGTTTGTGCTAAAGAAACCTTTACGTGGATTAATGAATATCATTTTTGCTTCTGTTATTGCAATCATGTACATCATTGTTGCTTTTGAATGGCAGTGGACTGGTTCAAATGGCTCTGAGCACTATGGGACTCAACTGCTGTGGTCAACAGTCCCCTAGAACTTAGAACTACTTAAACCTAACTAACCTAAGGACATCACACACATCCATGCCCGAGGCAGGATTAGAACCTACGACTGTAGCAGTCGCACAGTTCCGGACTGCGCGCCTAGAACCGCGAGACCACCGCGGCCGGCTGAATAGCAGTGGACTATTTACATCAAACTTCATCAGGATATAATTGTACTGTGAAGCAATAGTCAGAATCCCCAGCTTCTTAAAAAGATGTCTACAAGATGATCGTAGGTGAGCACCTAATATCATTCCCACAGCACATTCCTGAGCAATATAGTTTTCCTTTCCTAAAGATGAGTTACCGCAGAACATTATTCCACATGAAACTAATGAATGAAAATTTATAAAGTATTTCAACTCACTGATTTGTCTTTCCCCAAAATTTAGTAATGGTTCTAAGTGCACAAGTGGCTGAACTAAGTTGTTTTGGAGTTTCAAAATGTTCTTTTCCCAGTTTCGATTCCCATCAATATGAACACCTAAGAATTTTGAAGTTTCCATCCTATTTACTATTTTCTCACCGTGTCTTACACTTGCCATTGGTGTAGATGTTGAAACATCGAGTTATGTAAATGGCCAGCATGAATCGTACTTCCACAGAGAGAACATACCTCATTTGTAGAGATTTTCACTCGTTGCATATCATGGCGTGACACGACAGTCACTTTTTCTCATATGGAGACGCAAATTAGAACGACAAAGTACCATACGGCAAATGAAAGAGGAGTTGTGACTAATCCGTCTAGACGCTGATTCGTTTCAGATAAATTTTATACTGAAAAATATTAAACAAACAAATCTGCAATACGTGCAATTTAATAAATAGTGTATAACCTTTGTACCAAAGTTGGTACAGAGGAGAGCGAGTGCTCATTTTCAAGATCTCGTCGAAACGCAACAACGTATAACTTCAACAGGTAAAACACCAATTTTATTAATTTGTTACTAATAATCAATTAAAACAAATAATACAAGACAGATGCACGAACAGCAAGAAAAGGTATGATAGTGGGTGTCGTTACACGCATTTCAACATGATTTGTTTGTGATACATGTAATTATTATGATACGTTGTCTTCGTAGTTTTGCCTATATTTGTATGTATTGCCCATATTTGTATATATGTAAATTCTGATCAGCGCATCAGAAAGAGCGCTTCAAATCTGTGGTGCGGTATAAAGAACTGTGATGTTATTCAGTGGCACAAATGGACAAAAACTGTTTTCACATTCTGCAGAGGTAATAGCAAAACATCGAAACATTGATTCTGGGCAAGCTATTGCAGCTACCAACATCTGTAATACGATTTTTGATGAGAATGTGAGCACGCATATAACGACGCAAAGAGAATTAAGACTGCTCTTCTGTGTAAAAAGTTATGCAACGAAGTGGTGATAAATGGAAAACATTTAAGTGACGTAGCTTGTGGAATTTCGGATCGAGGGTATATAAGCGGAGCCGACACAAAGCTCCAAGACTCGGCAGGGCGCGCCTTTGCCGACGCCGGATCTGTGTTGCTCGACGGTGATAGTTTTTACGGTTCCAGAACTGCTGAACTTACACGAATCTCGCTTGTGCGAGCAAACGGAAGGTAGAATTTTTCGCGAAGAGTCCGGACTCAGGATATTTTATGTGTGGAATAGAGTACAACCTTCAGTTTTTCACGTGTTGTCTTTTGGTGAAGGTTTTTGAAAGTAAACGGGACATTCCTGCTAAATCGTAGCTGCGGGACTCTGTTTCCATTCGAGTGCCGCCACACTTAGCCACTAAAGCGCAACTATGGGACTCTTTATCTTTGAGCATTCCGAACTTTTTTTTAAGGATTCCAACCTGATATGGTCAGGGTGAACTGTAATTATTTTCACCAGGTTTAGGTGACTGATTCGGAAAGAGTGCCACTGGACTTTAACGGTGTTTAAGCCTGTGTTGACTTTCAATATTTTGTGGCATCTGACACTTCGGAATCCACGCTGAATGAACTTTGGATGATCGGGATTAGGCCGTGTTCTAGAGAACTGATCGATTTGTTAAATAACAGTCGATGTTCTTCAGCATTCAACAGCTTTTATTAAAATGTATAGCATGTTCAATATCGCTATTGGGGGCCCGAGCAATAATTAAAATGGCACGTTACTGTTTTGGAGATACCACTAGTGAATTTATTTATGAATAAAAACTTGCGAATTTTAAGGAACTTGGTGTAAGGACCGTAAACATTGGACGGTTGAACAGTGGAAAAACGTTGTGTCGAGTGACGAATCACGGTACTCAATGTGGCAATCCGATGGCAGGGTGTGAGTATGGCGAATGCCCAGTGAACGTCATCTGCCAGCGTGTGTAGTGCCAACAGTAAAATTCCGAGACGTGTGGTGGAATTCTGTGGTCGTGTTTTTCATGGAAGGGAATTGCACCCCTTGTTGTTTAGCGTGGCGCTATCACAGCACAGACCTACATTGATGGTTTAAGCACCTTCTTGCTTCCCACTGTTGAAGAGTAATTCTGGGATGGCGATTGCAGCTTTCAACACGATCGAGCACCTGTTCATAATACACGGCCTGTGGCGAAGTGGCTACACGACAATAACATCCCCGTAATGGACTGGCCTGCACAGAGTCCTGAGCTGAGTCCTATAGAACACCTCTGGGATGTTTTGGAACGCCGACTTAGTGCCAGGCTTCACCGGCTGGCATCGATAACCTCTCCTCAGTACAGCACTCCGTGAAGAAAGTTCTGCCATTCCCCACGAAACCTCCCAGCACCTGATTGCACGTATGGCTGCGACAGCGTAAGGTGTCAACGAGGCTAAGGGTGGGCCAACACCACACTGAAATCCAGCATTGCCGATGGAGGGCGCCACAAACTTGTAAGTCATTTTCAGCCAGGTGTCCGGATACCTCCGATGACATAGTGTCGCTCGACATGAGTCCAATCTAACATGTATAGGTCGGAGTCGAGAGGTCGGTTCGTGCACAACATTCTGCACAGGCAATGCTTTCGCAACTCTGCACGGCTACTGACGCAGCAGGGCTCAGCATTTCAGCAGGGGACTTACAGCGACTTGGTGAGCCCGTGCAACGTCGAGATGCTGCACTGCACCGCGCGAAAAGGAGGTTCGGCACGATATTTGGTAGTACTCCGCGATTTTTGTCACCTCAGTGTACTTTAGTGTTGGGGTCTTGCGTCCAAAGAATACTGTCGTGACAGTCGTCGTGGCGCCTGCACCTGCACCTGCAGCGTCTCCCAGCCAGACGTCGCGTGGTGACGTCCCGGAGCTGGCGGCGCAGTGCCCCACGCTGGACCCTGGACCGGTCAGACGGGCGCGGCGAGCTGCGGTGGGCGCTGTGGCTGGCGCGGCGGCCGCTTCCCAGGAAGCCTGCGATGACGCAGCTTCTGCGGAACAGAAGCGTCCAGAGGATCAGGACGCTGCGGCCTGGTCGCCGTAACAGAGCTGTCGCTGCGTCACGCCTATCAGAAAAAAGCACGCACGGCCGAATCCGACACACAACCCTCGGTCGCAGCCTCACAGACTAGCGGTTACCAACCTTTTTCGGCTCGGGAACCACGTCCACGACGATCTGAGATGGGTGAACCACTGCCTTTTAAATATACATACAGCAAACATGCACAAAATTTAACTCCAAACCAAAGGTTTCATAACCTTAAATTAACTTAACCCTTAACCGTTAAAACCAGAAGTCGCCCTGCTTACGGCTTAAAAGTTACACTACAGGCCCTTAAAATTGCTACACCAAGAAGAAATACAACAGATCAACGGGTATTCATTGGACAAATATATTATACTAGAACTGACATGTGATTACATTTTCATGCAATTTGGGTGCATAGAGCCTGAGAAATCTGTACCCAAAACAACCACCTCTGGCTGTAATAACGGCCTTGATACGCCTGGGCATTAAGTCAAACACAGCTTGGATGGCGTGTACAGGTACAGCTGCTCATGCACCTTCAACACGATACCACAGTTCATCAAGAGTAGTGACTGGTGTATTGTGACGAGCCAGTTGCTCGGCCACCATTGACCAGACGTTTTCAGTTGGTGAGATATCTGGAGAACGTGCTGGCCAGGGCAGCAGTCGAACATTTTATGTATCCAGAAAGGCCCGTACAGGACCTGCAACATACGGTCGTGCATTATCCTGCTGAAATGTGGGGTTTCGCAGGGATCGAATGAAGGGTAGAGCCACGGGTCGTAGCACATCTGAAATGTAACGTCCACTGTTCAGAGTGCCGTCAATGCCAACGAGAGGTGGCCGAGACGTGTAACCAATGACACCCCATACCATCACTCCGGGTGATATGCCAGTATGGCGATGACGAATACACGCTTCCAATGTTCGTTCATAGCGATGTCGTCAAACACGGACGCGACCATCATGATGCTGTAAACAGAACCTGGATTCATCCGAAAAAATTACGTCTTGCCATTCGTGCACCTAGGCTTGTCGTTGAGTACATCATCGCTGGCGCGCCTGTCTGTGATGCACCGCCAAGGGTAACCGCAGCCATGGTCTCCGAGCTGATAGCCCATGATGCTGCAAACGTCTTCGAACTGTTCGTGCAGATGGCTGTTGTCTTGCAAACGGCCCCATCTGCTGAGACGTGGCTGCATGATCCATTACAGCCATGCAGATAAGATCCCTGTCATATCGACTGTTAGTGATACGAGGCCGTTGGGATCCAGCACGGCGTTCCATATTACCCTCCTGAACCCACCGATGCCATATTCTGCTAACAGTCATTGGATCTCGACCAACGCGAGCAGCAATTATCCTGCTGAAATGTAGGCTTTCGCGGGAAACGAATTAAGGGTAGAGCCACGGGTCGTAACACATCTGAAATGTAACGTTCACTGTAGAAAGTGCCGTCAATGCGAATGAGAGGTGACCGAGACGTGTAACCAATGGCACCCCATACCGTCACGCCGGGCGAAACGCCAATATGGCGATGACGAATACGCGCTTCCATTTGCGTTCACCGCGATGTCGCCAAAAACGGATGCGACCATCGTGATGCTGTAAACAGAACCCGGATTGATCCGAAAAAATGACGTTTTGCCATTCGTGCACCCAGGTTCGTCGTTGCGTGCACCATCGCATGCGCTCCTGTCAGTGATGCAGCGTCGAGGGTAACCGCAGCCAAGGTCTCCGAGCTGATAGTCCATGCTGCTGCAAAGGTCGTCGAACTGTTGGTGCAGATGGTTGTTGTCTTGCAAACGTCCCCATCTGGTGACTCAGGGATCGAGACGTGGCTGCACGATCCGTTACAGCCATGAAGGTAAGATGCCTGTCATCTCGACTGCTAGTAATACGAAGTCGTTGGGATCCAGCACGGCGTTCCGTATTACCATCCTGAACCCACCGATTCCGTATTCTGCTAACAGTCATTGGTTCTCGACCACCGCGCGCAGCAATGTCGCGATACGATAAACGGCAATCGCGATAGACTACAATCCAACCTTTATCAAAGTCGGAAACGTGATGGTACGCATTTCTCCTACTTACACGATGCATCACAACAACGTTTCACCAGGCAACGCCGGTCAACTGCTGTTTGTGTATGAGAAATCAGTTGGTAACTTCCTCATGTCAGCACATTGTAGGTGTCGCCACCGGCGCCAACCTTGTGTGAATCCTCTGCAAAGCTAATCATTTGCATATCACAGCATCTTCCTCCTATCGGATAAATTTCGCGTCTGTAGCACGCCATCTTCGTGGTGTAGCAATGTTAATGGCCAGTGGTGTAATTGAGTAAAATCTCCTTCTGTGGTTGAATCAAAAGTACGGCACAACACTAACTCCGTCCGTACCGGCCTTGGAAGGTCCAGCGGTGCCGCACAAACGCTGAGTGTACCCCGCTTTCCAACAGCGCTCGGCAGACCGGATGGTCACCCATCCAAGTGCTAGCCCATCTCGACAGCGTTTAACTTCGGTGATCTGACGGGAACCGGTGTTATCACTGCGGCAAGGCCGTTGGCACGATAAAACACTAATATAATTAAATTTTCCTCGAGGCATTCGGCTTTCATCTTTATCTTTAATGATGGAGGCTGAAGAAATGAATTAATATTTGTGCCACGGCCAGTACTCTAACGCGGGTCTTCTTGCTTATTGGTCAGAAATGCTGACCATTACACACCTATTAAGCAAGGAGACCCGGGGTCGAGTTCCGGCCGTAGCACAAATTTTAATTCATTTCTTCGGCTCCCATTATTATTGTAGATAATTTAATTATTAGATCTATAACATCACCTGACGATTTAGGGGAAAAATAAGCTGAAACGTGTAGTGGTCAGCATTTCTGCCTAGTAAGCAAGAAGCCCCGGGTTCGAGTCCCAGCCGTAGCACAAATTTTAATTCATTTCTTCAGCTTCATCATTAAAACACTAATAACTGACGTCAATGCATTACAAAGACTCTGTTCAGAAAATAATCATGTGAAGCCCTCAGCAAATCGATTTTAGCCGAATAATCATAGATTACGATCAACACATAGAAATGTGCAACCCTCAAGAATCCATGACAGACAAGTAACATGAGTGCGTCAAAATGATCCCTTTAAATACATTGTCTCCTTGAGTAATGGAAATTAGTAAATTTTTAAGAGACATATGGAAATGTGTGGCGTTCCATTCCTGACAACAATGGTATTCTGATGGAGGACAAAAACAACAGAGAGTAATTACTCTTCCTAGAAATCATAAGAAATCTATTCCCTAGCATCTGACTTGGAGTTTTTAAATTTTCTCCAACTTTTCATAACAACTATACTGCAGTGTTCCTGTACGCAACAGACAACCTACCTCGTCTTACCGCTGCAGCTGCGTGACCAGAATCAGTTAAAAAGAAATACTGCACTCCATGCAGAGTGCAATGCATGGTCAAATTTAATGATCAGGAGAGGTTTGGTCAACAAGCCATAAGCGGAGTAAAAATGAAAGAAACCAATAAAAACTTTAATTTACAGTATTCATAAAACTGATAATTTAAACACTGGCAAACTTTACACTGATGTTTGTAATCTACTGGCCATTAAAATTGCTACACCACGAAGATTACGTGCTACAGACGCGACATTTAACCAACAGGAAGAAGATGCTGTGCTATGCAGATGATTAGCTTTTCAGAGCATTCACACAAGATTGGCCCCGGCGGCGACACCTACACGTGCTGACATGAGAAAAGTTTCCAACCGATTTCTCATACACAAACAGCAGCTGACCGGCGTTGCCTGCTGAAACGTTGTCGTGATGTCTCGTGTAAGGAGGAGAAAAGTTTACCATCACGTTTCCGACTTTGATAAAAGTCGGATTGTATTCTATCGCGATTGCCGTTTATCGTATCGGGACATTGCTGCTCGCGTTGGTCGAGATCCAATGACTGTTAGCAGAATATGGAATCGGTGGGTTCAAGAGGGTAATACGGAACGCCGTGCTGGATCCCGACGGCCTCGTATCAGTAGCAGTCGAGATGACAGCCATCTTATCCGCATAGCTGTAACGGATCGTGCAACCACGTCTTGATCTCTGAGTCAACAGATGGGGACGTTTGCAAGACAACAACCATCTGCACGGCCAGTTCGACGACGTTAGTAGCAGCATGGACTATCAGCTCAGTTCTGTTTAAAACATCATGCTGGCCGAATCCGTGTTTGGCGACATCGCGGTGAACGCACATTGGAAGCGTGTATTCGTCGTCGCCATACTGGCGTATCACCCGGCGTGATTATATGGTGTGCCATTGGTTACACGCCTCGGTCACCTCTTGTTCGCATTGACGGCACTTTCAACAGTGGACGTTACATTTCAGATGTGTTACGACCCGTGGCTCTACCGTTCATTCGATCCCTGCGAAACCCTACATTTCAGCAGGATAATGAACGACCGCATGCTGCAGGTCCTGTACAAGCCTTTCTGGATACAGAAAATGTTCGACTGTTGCCCTGGCCAGCACATTCTCCAAATCTCTCACCAATTGAAAACGTCTGGTCAATGGTGGCCGAGCAACTAGCTCATCACAATACGCCAGTCACTACTCTTGATGAGATGTAGTGTCGTGTTGAAGCTGCATGGGCAGCTGTACCTGTACACGCCATCCAAGCTCTGGTTGACTCAATGCGCAGGCGTATCAAGGCCGTTATTACGGCCAGAGGTGGTTGTTTTGGGTACAGATTTCTCAGGCTCTATGCACCCAAATTGCGTGAAAATGTAATCACACGTCAGTTCTAGTATAATATATTTGTCCAATGAATAGTTGCTTATCATCTGCTTTTCTTCTTGGTGTAGCAATTTTAATGGCCTGTAGTGTATTTCTTCGACACGATGCCTAGCAAGAACTTTAATTACTCCACAACGTCTATAATCAACAATCACGTATCAGGTCACGATAAGGTTCAAATACTACTCTAAATCTTTAGAAACACCCCCCAGGCTGTGGCTAAGCCATGTCTCCGCAATATGCTTTCTTTCAGAGGTGCTAGTTATGCAAGGTTCTCGGGAGAGCTTCTGTAAAGTTTGAAAGGTGGGAGACGATCTACTGGCAGAAGAAAAGCTGTGAGGACGGGGCGTGAGTCGTGCTTTGGTAGCTCATCCGGCAGAGCACTTGCCCGCGAATGGCAAAAGTCCCGAGGTCGAGTCTCGGTCTGGAAGTTTCGGAAAATCTCATTCTTAAAATCACCTTTTCTTGTTACAACATAATTTATTTTTCCCATACGCGTTTTGCCTTTTTCTTGCTCTTAGGCATCTTCAGTGGGTTTTGTTATTTTTAGATTATCAAAGAGTTCGGATCCCGTTTCTATGTAAATAAGTAATTATTTTCAATTTTCTGTGCTCTGCGTTTGCTCTCATCTGGTGGGGAGTTCGCACTACAATTTTATTTTGACATATGCAACATTTTGTATTCCGAACTTTTTCACACTGCTCATTATATTTCTCCTTTTTCTGTGGTGTACTATTATTCACATGGTATAGGTATTTGTTCGAACACTGTGCTTTTAACAACGTAAATACTGTAACTTCGCGTAATGAATTTGCATCTGTATACAGATACAAAGGTGGCGGTAGTATCACGCACATAATGTACAAACGGGCGGTGCATTGGCAGAGCTGTCAAAAAAATGGTTCAAATGGCTCTGACCACTATGGGACTTAACTTCTGAGGTCATCAGTCCCCTAGAACTTAGAACTACTTAAACCTAATTAACCTAAGGACATCACACACATCCATTACCGAGGCAGGATTCGAACCTACAACCGTAGCGGTCGCGCGGTTCCAGACTGTAGCGCCTAGAACCGCTCGGCCACCCAGGCCGGCGCGGAGCTGTCAGTTGTACTAAGGTGATTCATTTGAAAAGGTTTCCGATGTTATTATGACCTCGAAGAGCGAGTTAAGAAACTCTGAACGCACAAATGGCACTTGGAGTTAGACGGGTGGGACGTTCCATTTAGGCAAGCGTTAGGGAATTCAATACTCAGAGATACGCAGCTTCAAGAATATCGCTAGAGTACCAAATTTCACGCTCTACTTCTCACAGTGGACGTAGCAGTGGCTGACGGCCTTCACTTAACGACTGAGAGAGCGGCATTTGCGCAGAATTGTCAGTGCTAAAAGACAAGCAACACTGCGTGAAATAACCGCAGATATAAATGTGGGACGTATGAAGAACGTATTAGTTACGATAGTGCGGCAAAACTGCACGTTAATGGACTATGGCAGCAGACGACAGACGAGAGGGCGTTTGCTAACAGGACGACGTCACCTGCTGCACCTCTCCTGGGCTTGTGACCATAGCGACTGGACCCTGGACGGCTGGAAAACCCGGGTTTTGGTCAGAGCTGATGTTAGGGAGGGTTCTTGTGTGGACACAAGCTGTCAACAAGGCACTTCTTCCCAAACAACGATGTCACTAGGCTACTCAAATCGCTCGACGTGAATCCCATCGGAAACGAAGCAGGCAAAAAGGAACACAAACGTCTCAAAAATGAGATCGACAGGAAGTGCAAAATGGCTAATCAAGAATGGTTAGAGGAAAAATGTAAGGATGTAGAGGCATGTCTCACTAGTAGATACTGCCAACACGAAAATTAAAGAGACCTTTGTAGAACAGAGATGCACTTGTATGCATATCAAGAGCACAGATGGAAACCAAGTTCTAAGCAAAGAAGGGAAAGCAGGAAGATGGAAGGAGTATAAAGAGGATCTATACAAGGCGATGTTCTTGACGACAATATTATGGAAATGGAAGAGAATGTTGAAGATGAAATAGGAGATATGATACTGCGTGAAGAGTTTGACAAGGCGCTGATATACCTGAGTCGAAACAAGGCCCCAGGAGTAGACAACATTCCATTAGAACTACTGAGAGCCTTGGGAGAGCCAGGCCTAACAAAACTCTACCATCCAGTGAGCAAGATGTATGAGACAGGCGAAATACCCTCAGACTTCAAGAAGAATATAATAATAAGTCACAGCTTCAAAATACCAACGCGAATGGAAAAACTGGTAGAAGATGACCTCGGGGAAGATCAGTTTGGATTAAGTAGAAATGTTGGAAGAAAGATTAAGGAAAGGCAAACCTACGTTTCTAGCATTTGTAGACTTGGAGAAAGCTTTTGACAATGTTGACTGGAATACTCTCTTTCTAATTCTGAAGGTGCCAGGGGTAAAATACAGGGAGCGAAAGGCTATTTACAATTTGTACAGAAACCAGATGGCAGTCATAAGAGTCGAGGGGCATGAAAGGGAAGCAGTGGTTGGGAAAGGAGTGAGACAGGGTTGTAGCCTCTCCCCGATGTTATTCAATCTGTATATTGAGCAAGCAGTAAAGGAAACAAAAGAAAAAATCGGAGTAGGAATTAAAATCCATGGAGAAGAAATAAAAACGTTGAGGTTCGCCGATGACATTGTAATTCTGTCAGAGACAGCAAAGGACTTGGAAGAGCAGTTGAACGGAATGGACAGTGTCTTGAAAGGAGGGTATAAGATGAACATCAACAAAAGCAAAACGTGGATAATGGAATGTAGTCGAATTAAGTCGGGTGATGCTGAGGAAATTAGATTAGGACATGAGACGCTTAAAGTAGTAAATGATTTTTGCTATTTGGGGAGTAGAATAACTGATGATGGTTGAAGTAGAGAGGATATAAAATGTAGACTGGCAATGGCAAGCAAAGCGTTTCTGAAAAAGAGAAATTTGTTAAAATCGAGTATAGGTTTAAGTGTCAGGAAGTCTTTTCTATAAGTATTTGTATGAAGTGTAGCCATGTATGGAAGTGAAACACGGACGATATATAGTGTAGCCAAGAAGAGAATAGAAGCTTTCGAAATGTGTGCTATAGAAGAATGCTGAAGATTAGATGGGTAGATCAGCTAACTAATGAGGAGGTATTGAATAGAATTGGGGAGGCGTTTTTGGCACAACTTGACTAGAAGAAGGGATCGGTTGGTATGGCATATTCTGAGGCATCATCACCAATTTAGAATTGGAGGGCAGCGTGGAGGGAAAAATCGTAGAGGGAGACCAAGAGATGTATACACTAAACAGATTCAGAAAGATGTAGCTTGCAGTAGGTACTGGGAGATGAAGAAGCTTGCACAGGATAGAGTAGCATGGAGAGCTGCATCAAACCAGTCTCTGGACTAAAGACCACAACAAGAACAACAATCGAGAGGTCGATTCGTGTACAAAATCATGTGCTGCCAACGCTTTCGCAACTATGGACGGCTATAGAGGCAGAATGGCTCAATATTTCTGCAGAGGACTTCCAATGACTTTTGCCCGTGCCACGACAAGTTTCTCCACTTCGCCAGGCTAAAGGAGATTCGATAAGATATTCGAAGATATCCCATGACGTGTCACCTCCGAGTTTATTGAGTGCTTTGACGTCCGTCGTGCGTCCTGATATTTGCTGTTTTGTCGTGACATGATCTGCAGGATTACCGCAGGTGTCACTGGGATAAAAAGTCACTTCTGTGAGAGCTAAAAGAAGCAGACTGTCGTAACGTAGTAGGGATGGAGCGCAGTTCACCTAATCTAAGGCGTAAGTCGTTACCTGTTTGTTGATCTTTTCTGGTGAGTACGGCGATAACGTTAGTGTCAATAAGAAACACGACTATCTGTGCCACCAGAGCCGTACAAGGTTCTTCACAGCACTGTTGTGAGATATAGCTTGCTTCGTTGATACACGAAATCGTGTACACAGTAGATGTTTCATGAGGAATAGTAAATATATTAAGCGGTCGTAGTGTAGACTAATTCACATATAACTTTCCACAAAACGTGCGTCCAATTCTTGTTGGTCACAGAGATGCAGTTGTTAGAATGTAACGCAAACGCTCACACCGTGAAGCAAAGTCAAATGATCAAAAAATCCACTCCAGACTTCATTCACGAACACCCTTGAGAACACCATTTGTGGCTCATCCGAGGTCGTCTCGGCAGTCTTTCATGAGGATAGCACTATTCGAAGTCTTAACGATTAATTCATCTCTTGAGTTTACTTCTTGTTTCCAGATATCGCGCTTCAACCACACCCATAGGCAAAATTCCACATGGGTAAAGTCGAGGGACATCGATGGCCAAAAAACGTGACCGTTTCTGCTGATCCATTATCCAGAGAAGGTTAAGTTCATACGGTGTGTCACCTGACGACAAGAATGTTTAGGCGCCCCATCATGGAAGGCCGTACCGATCCTTCTAGCCAAAGAAAACTCTTTTACAAAGGGCACTAGGAAAGTATTGCAGTAAAGCTTTTATTATTTGATTTTTCCTAAATAATTTCCGCCACATTCAGTACATCTCTTCATCCCCCAAAACCAATCCCTAAACCAGATCTCCAAGTTTCTGTAGTGAGTAAGGCACAGCCGTGGTCCCAAGCCCTCAATAGGTCCACATCACTTGAAAACTGCACTCCTTTCAGCTTCATTTTCCTGACACTTAAATCTATACTCGATGTTAACTAATTTCTCTTCTTCAGAAATACTTTGCTTGCAATTACCAGTCTACATTTTATATTCTCTCTACTCCGACCATCATCAGTTATTTTTCTCCCCAAATAGCAAAACTCCTTCACTACTTTAAGTGTCTCATTTCCTAATCTAATTCCCTCAGCATCACCCGACTTAATTCGACTACATTCCATTATCCTCGTTTTGCTTTTGTTGATGTTCATCTTATATCCTCCGTCCAAGACCCTGTCCATTCCTTTCATTTGATCTTCCAGGTTCCTTTGCTGTCTCTGACAGAATTACAATGCCATCGGCGAACCTCAAAGTTTTTATTTCTTCTCCATGGATGTTCATCTTATATCCTCCTTTCAAGACATTGTCCATTCCGTTCAACTGCTCTTCCAAGTCCTTTGCTGTCTCTGACAGAATTACAATGTCATCGGCGAACCTCAACGTTTTTATTTCTTCTCCATGGATTTTAATACCTACTCCGAATTTTTCTTTTGTTTCTATCATTGCTTGCTCAATATACAGATTAAATAACATTGGGGAGAGGCTACAACCCTGTCTCACTCCCTTCCCAACCACTGCTTCCCTTTCATGCCCCTCGACTCTTACAACTGCCATCTGGTTTCTGTACAAATTATAAATAGCCTTTCGCTCCCTGTATTTTACCCCTGCCACCTTCAGAATTTGAAAGAGAGTATTCCAGTCAACATTGTCAAAAGCTTTCTCTAAGTCTACACATGCTAGAAACGTAGATTTGCCTTTCCTTAATCTTTCTTCTAAGATAAATCGTAAGGCCAGTATTGCCTCACGTATTCCAATTTTCTGCCATATTTGGCAACAATGTTTTCTCTGTATATATTACATATCTAGGGCTTATTTCAATAGTGGTACAAGTCCATTACCTCCAATTTGCTGCCTATAATGCTTCTGAAATTAATGATCCAAACGAACACAAAGAAAGGTTCATCTCTAGTAAGAAGTCATATGCTTGAATATTTCTGATATCTCAACTACATATTTTTCTGAGCGCTCATTTAACTTTAGGACTCTGTATTTCAAAATGAACAAACATGGACTTGTATCTCTGTTGAAATAACGCTTCACATATACAGTAATATGTATTAAATTATACATATGTTAAAGAATTAGGTGCCTAAACGTACGGTCGTATCAGAATTGAAGATTGAGTCAAAATTTCAAAGCAATAGGTCAAGAACTTTGCGAGATTAACCATTTTGTACGATCCTACATTTAAATTTTTTGATGTTACCCTTTCATTACATGTATATTACGTATGTCACATGGTGTTCCAGTAGGCATATAAAAAGACTTGCGTTTTCTAATCTTGTGCTGTGGCAAAATTTTAAAATAATTCATGAAAAACTCCCGGAGATTAGAGATTTTGAGTAAATTAACACCAACGTTTGTACTTATTGTACATAGAAAATGCATTTGTTCCTATTCGCAAATCTCCGGAAGTTTTTGATTGAAAGTTTTGAAATTTTGACACAACGTTGCATTGGAATTGGCGTGTGTTTTAATATACTTATTTTAACACATGAAAATGCACTGAAGAGGCAAAGAAACTAATACAGGTGCGTAACATCGTGTAGGGCCGCGCGATCACGCAGAAGTGCCACAACACCACGTGTCATGGACTCGACTAATGTGTGAAGTAGTGCTGGAGGGAACTGACACCATGAATCCTGCAGGGCTGTCCATAAATTCGTAAGAGTACGAGGGAGTCGAGATTTCTTGTAAACAGCACGTTGCAAGGCATCCCAAATATGCTTAATAATGTTCATGTCTAAGGAGTATGGCGGCCAGCGTAAGTGTTTAGACTTAGAAGAGCCAGTCTGCAGCAATTCTGGGCGTGTGGCGTGTCGCATTGTCGTGCTAGAATTTCCCAACTCCGATGGAATTCACAATGGACATGAATGGAAGCAGGTGATCAGACAGGATGCTTATGTACGTGTCACCTGTGAGAGTCGTATCTAGAGGTATCAGGGGTCCCATATCACTCCATCTGCACACGCCCCACACCATTACAGAGCCTCCACCAGACTGAATGATCCCCTGCTGTCATGCAGGTTTCATGTATTCACGAGGTTGTCTGCATACCGGTACACGTCCATCCGATCGATACAATTTGAAACGAGACCAGGCAACATGTTTCCAGTATCAACAGTCAAATGTCGGTGTTCGCTGGCCTAGGCGAGGCGTAAATTTTTGTGTTGTGCAGTCATCAAGGGTACATGAGTGGGCCTTTGGCTCCGAAAGCCCACATCGGTGATGTTTCGTTGAATGGTTGGCGTGCTGACACTTGTTGATGGCCCAGCACTGAAATCTACAGTAATTTGCGGAAGGGTTGCTCTTCTGTCACGTCGAACGATTCTCTTCCGTCGTCGTTGCTCCCATTGTCGCAGGATCTTTTTCCAGCCGCAGAGATGTCGGAGATTTGACGTTTTACCGGATTCCTCATATTCACGGTACACGCCTGAGAAAATCTCCGACCCAGCCGGGAATCGAACCCGGGCCCTTTGGATTAACAGTCTGTCGCGCTGACCATTCAGCTACCGGGGGCGGACATCCACGAGATAAATTTTAGCTACAGTGCGACGAGAGGAAATTATGCCTGTAACAGTTATAAACATTATCTATTCGACATTATTGTAAATTCCCTTTATGATCTGCAATTGTCTTCCTTTGTTTTTACCTTTTGTTGGTTGGCTTTTGTAGGTTGCGGATGCATATCAAACTGAGGTCTGTTAAGACACTGTAATTATTTCTTAATTATTACTTGCGAATAGAGTTCATTATTGTTATAAATATGAGTGAATAATTATTTGTAACTTTAATTCCTCTCTCAGTAAGCAATATCTGTGTTAATTACACTCCTGGAAATTGAAATAAGAACACCGTGAATTCATTGTCCCAGGAAGGGGAAACTTTATTGACACATTCCTGGGGTCAGATACACCACATGATCACACTGACAGAACCACAGGCACATAGGCAACAGAGCATGCACAATGTCGGCACTAGTACAGTGTATATCCACCTTTCGCAGCAATGCAAGCTGCTATTCTCCCATGAAGACGATCGTAGAGATGCTGGATGTAGTCCTGTGGAACGGCTTGCCATGCCATTTCCACCTGGCGCCTCAGTTGGACCAGCGTTCGTGCTGGACGTGCAGACCGCGTGAGACGACGCTTCATCCAGTCCCAAACATGCTCAATGGGGGACAGATCCGGAGATCTTGCTGGCCAGGGTAGTTGACTTACACCTTCTAGAGCACGTTGGGTGGCACGGGATACATGCGGACGTGCATTGTCCTGTTGGAACAGCAAGTTCCCTTGCCGGTCTAGGAATGCTAGAATGATGGGTTCGATGACGGTTTGGATGTACCGTGCACTATTCAGTGTCCCCTCGACGATCACTAGAGGTGTACGGCCAGTGTAGGAGATCGCTCCCCACACCATGATGCCGGGTGTTGGCCCTGTGTGCCTCGGTCGTATGCAGTCCTGATTGTGGCGCTCACCTGCACGGCGCCAAACACGCATACGACCATCATTGGCACCAAGGCAGAAGCGACTCTCATCGCTGAAGACGACACGTCTCCATTCGTCCCTCCATTCACGCCTGTCGCGACACCGCTGGAGGCGGGCTGCACGATGTTGGGGCGTGAGCGGAAGACGGCCTAACGGTGTGCGGGACCGTAGCCCAGCTTCATGGAGACGGTTGCGAATGGTCCTCGCCGATACCCCAGGAGCAACAGTGTCGCTAATTTGCTGGGAAGTGGCGGTGCGGTCGCCTACGGCACTGCATAGGATCCTACGGTCTTGGCGTGCATCCGTGCGTCGCTGCGGTCCGGTCCCAGGTCGACGGGCACGTGCACGTTCCGCCGACCACTGGCGACAACATCGATGTACTGTGGAGACCTCACGCCCCACGTGTTGAGCAATTCGGCGGTACGTCCACCCGGCCTCCCGCATGCCCACTATACGCCCTCGCTCAAAGTCCGTCAACTGCGCATAAGGTTCACGTCCAGGCTATCGCGGCATGCTACCAGTGTTAAAGACTGCGATGGAGCTCCGTATGCCACGGCAAACTGGCTGACACTGACGGCGGCGGTGCACAAATGCTGCGCAGCTAGCGCCATTCGACGGCCAACACCGCGGTTCCTGGTGTGTCCGCTGTGCCGTGCGTGTGATCATTGCTTGTACAGCCCTCTCGCAGTGTCCGGAGCAAGTATGATGGGTCTGACACACCGGTGTCAATGTGTTCTTTTTTCCATTTCCAGGAGTGTATTTCTTTCCGCTGCAAGGAGCGCAGCCATTGATGATAGCGATTTGTATCGCGTTTTTGTCTATGTTTTCCTTTAAAAAAATCATTTTTCTTCCTTGATGAAGTCTAAATAGTGCACAATACGAAAGTAAAGTTTAATAAGCATTTCAAATACTTATCTTATTTGCTCTAGCAATAGAAAGTCTCTATCAATTTTTTGCCGCCATCTTAACAATTATCTCAGCGGCAAATTCAAATTGCGCAGCTCTGCCGACATAAATGCCAAACGTAATGCAAATGTGTAAAAATAAATGTGCACCGGTGGTCCCGAGTTCATTTTAATGAAAATAATTCATAGAACGATCCTTATAACAAACTTTTCTAGCTGATGTATGGAGCCGAAATTAATTTCGCACTAGTTGCGAAGAATATTGTTTCAGGTAACATACGTCAGTGTTGTGCGCGACTGATTTTCGGTGGTTTTAATGATCATTTTTCTGAAGATAACTGTTTCCATCATAATCAATAGCTGTATAGAATCTGTTGTATGAACTGTGATTTAGTGACACTTACACAACTTACAGACGACACTTGGACTTCTTTAGCAACTTGACCAAATCTTTAGCCGGGAGAAAAATTATTTGGTAGTTCCTCAATGTAATAAAATTATCATTTTCATTTACAAATTAGTTAAATACCAAACCACTGAATAACACAGCGAACGCCACAATTAGAATGCAACGTTACTGCAAAATTTCAAAGCACTCGGTCATGAACTTCCGGAGCTACACGATTCCGAACGCACGAACATTGTTTTTTGTACAGATGTCACAAAGAGTGGTAAAAGAGTCAAGAATTTGTGCTGTTTTAACGGTATTTACAATATTCTGTATTATATGTATTTACATAAACACGTGTAATAAAGGCACAACTCAGTCAAATGAAAAAAATGCCGTCACAAGCTGTCCGACTGCGACGTCATCCGGTTCAGATTACCAACAGTGAGCTGTCTAGTACTTCAGTGTCACGCGTGACGTATCTCTAGGAGGCAACCAGTAAGTAAGTAAACAGGCGTTCTTGTCTCCGTGTCTGGCGACATCTCGCTGCGTGCCAGCCGCGAATGGTAATCGCCGCTAAACGGCCGTCTCTGCAGGATGGACAGTTGCAAAACGCAGCAGACAGGCAGCTGACGTCACCACGTCTCAATCACCACTTCCTGCCAGCCATATTTTGCTAACACTCGCGAATCCATCTGCGCCTACTCTCCGCAAGACCTGTGTGTGTGTGTGTGTGTGTGTGTGTGTGTGTGTGTGTATGTGTGTGTGTGTGTTCCCTCCCCCTCCCCCCTCCCATTTCACGTGCGGATGGTACGAGGGAAAAATGACCATCACTCACCCATTTGACGGACGCAAATTTCTCTAATTTTTTCGCCGCGGTCGTAATTTTCAGAATTTTTCCTTAGCACAACTGATCAAAATCTTTTCTATTCCCTTCTTGTTTGAACTGTTTATTTTCCTTCTTTCACTCCCGCACAAGGCCATAGGCGACACAAATATTTGCAAAAAAGATTTTCTAACGATTAAATTAATAAATTTTAACGAAAGTCTCTTTTCCGGAAACGAGTTCCATAGTATAGACATTCTGCATTTTATATCGATTCTCTCTACTTTGCCCTTTATCACTTACTTTTCCCGTCAAATAACAAAACTCGTCAGTCACTTTCAGTTCCTCATTTTCTAAAATAATTCCCTCGCTTTCTCCTTATTTAATTCGACTGCATCCCTTTACGTTTGATTTACATTTACTGCCGGCCGGTGTGGCCGAGAAGTTCTAGGCGCTTCAGTCCGGAACTGCGTTGCTGCTATGGTCGCAGGTTCGAATCCTGCCTCCGGCATGGATGTGTATGATGTCCTAGGTTAGTTAGCTTTAATTAGTTGTAGGGGACTGATGACCTTAGATGTTAAGTCCCATAGTGCTCAGAGCCATTTGCACCATTTTTTACTTTTACTTACAGGGTGACAGTTATTGAACTATAAGAAAAAACTTAAATTAGTCACAAAGTACGGCGTGCACACACTTTATTCAACATGTAAACGTCACTACAGATATTCGGACTGGAGGCGATGCGGCGCGGAGGAACAGCCTTCCTCTGCGTGATGCCCTGAAGTGTCGGAACGTCGATGCTGTCGATGACCTCCCCAATGGCTGTTTTCAGCCCGGTAATAGTTTTGGGGAAGTGGCAACAAAACGACTATTCACGTTGGTGTGTAGAATATATGAGTCTGGCGACATACCATCTGACTTTCGGAAAAGCATCATCCACACAATTCCGAAGACGGCAAGAGCTGACAAGTGCGAGAATTATTTCACAATCAGCTTAACAGCTCATGCATCGAAGCTGCTCACAAGAATAATATACAGAAGAATGGAAAAGAAAATTGAGAATGCGCTAGGTGACGATCAGTTTGGCTTTAGGAAAATTAAAGGCATGAGAGAGGCAACGGTTAATAATGGAAGCAAGGCTAAAGAAAAATCAAGACACGTTCATAGGATTTGTCGACCTGGAAAAAGCGTTCGACAATATAAAATGGTGCAAGCTGTTCGACATTCTGAAAAAAGTAGCAGTAAGCTATAGTGAGAGACGGGTCATATACAATATGTACAACAACCAAGAGGGAATAATAAGAGTGGACGATCAAGAACGAAGTGCTCGTATTAAGAAGGGTGTAAGACAAGGCTGTAGCCTTTCGCCCCTACTCTTCAATCTGTACATCGAGGAAGCAATGATGTAAATAAAAGAAAGGTTCATGAGTGGAATTAAAATACAAGGTGAAAGGATATCAATGATACGATTCGCTGATGACATTGCTATCCTGAGTGAAAGTGAAGAAGAATTAAATGATCTGCTGAACGGAATGAACAGCCTAATGAGTACACAGTATGGTTTGAGAGTAAATCGGAGAAAGACGAAGGTAATGAGAAGTAGTAGAAATGAGAACAGGGAGAAACTTAACATCAGGATTGATGGTCACGAAGTCAATGAAGTTAAGGAATTCTGCTACCTATGCAGTATAATAACCAATGACGGACGGAGCAAGGAGGACATCAAAAGCAGGCTCGATATGGCAAAAAAGGCATTTCTGGCGAAGAGAAGTCTACTAATATCAAATACTGGCCTTAATTTGAGGAAGAAATTTCTGAGGATGTACGTCTGGAGTACAGCACTGTATGGTAGTGAAACATGGACTGTGGGAAAACCGGAACAGAAGAGAATCGAAGCATTTGAGATGTGCTGCTATAGACGAATGTTGAAAATTAGGTGGACTGATAAGGTAAGGAATGAGGAGGTTCTACGCAGAATCGTAGAGGAAAGGAATATGTGGAAAACACTGATAAGGAGAAGGGACAGGATGATAGGACATCTGCTAAGACATGAGGGTATGACTTCCATGGTACTAGAGGGAGCTGTAGAGGGCAAAAACTGTAGAGGAAGACAGAGATTGGAATATGTCAAGCAAATAATTGAGGACGTAGGTTGCAAGTGCTACTCTGAGATGAAGAGGTTAGCACAGGAAAGGAATTCGTCGCGGGGCGCATCACACCAGTCAGTAGACTGATGACCAAAGAAATAAATAAATAAATAAATAAATAAAAATAAAAAATAAAAATAAAAATAAAAATAGTTTTGGGGTTGTTGCTCTACACCTAGTCTGTAATACAGCCACACAGAAAGGAGTCGCATCTATACAGAACCGGAGAATGTGGCGACCTATCGAGGCCCATGTCACTTGCTTCTGGATTCCCTAGAGCGAGAATGCGGTCCCCGAAGTACTCCTCCAGGACATCAAACACTCTGCTGCTTTTATGGGGTCGAGCTCCGCCTCACATGAGCCACATCTTGTCGAAATCAGGGTCACTTTAGAATGAGGATGAAATCGTCCCAAAACGTGCACGTTCCGTTCGGTAGTCACCCCGCCATCAAGCAACATGCACCGGTTATTCTGTGACTGGACGTTGCACACCACACAGTCACCTGTTGAGGGTGAAGACACTTCTCGATCGCGAAATGCCGATTCTCAGTCCCCTAAATGCGCCAATTTTACTTATTGACGAACCCACCCAAATGAAAGTCGGCTTCGCCGTTAAACCAAACCAAACCCGCGCATACGAATTCCCGCCATACCCCGCGGCCAACCGCTCACTTTTAACATCCTGACACAAACGGTTCAGAAGTTATGACGACTTTATTTCACGTAGTTCAATAATTTTCACCCCTCTATATTATATTGGAAGCGGCCTTGTCGCAGTGGATACACCGGTTCCCGTCAGATCACCGAAGTTAAGCGCTGTCGGGCGTGGCCGGCACTTGGATGGGTGTCCATCCGGGACACCGTGTACTGTTGCCATTTTTCGGGGTACACTCAGCCTCGTGATACCAACTGAGGAGCTACTCGACCGAACAGTAGCGGCTCCGGTCACAGAAAACCGTCATAACGACCGGGAGAGCGGTATGCTGACCACGCCCCCCCCCCCCCCCCCCCTCAGTCCGCATCCTCAGCTGAGGATGACACGGCGGTCGGATGGTCCCGATGGGCCACTTGTGGCCTGAAGACGGAGTGCTCTATATTATATTATATATTTATTTTTACTCATTGTATACAAATTTTCAGGACATTATCCATTTCGTTCAACTACTCTTCGAAGCACTTGTCCGTCACAATCATTCTTCCGAAATGTATGCCCTTTTGTGCGAGTGGGTGAGCGAGTTTTAACTTCAGTCTTCAAAATTTAATTATTTTGAATTATTTGCTCGTTCCTCACAATGCAATTAATTGTGTGCTTTTTGATGTGCTTCGTGATAATATTGTTATGAAATGTCTTTGCATCACACCTTCCTATATTTTTAATACCTAAATATTCATGTTTTGGTTTTCCTTTTTTTGTTTCTATCCTTTTTTACTTCGTCGTGGTTACGTGAAGCGAAAGCTGCAACCTCCAGTAGGTAGTCCTGAAACCTCAAGTTGACGAAAAATGGTTCAAGTGGCTCTGAGCACTATGGGACTTAACTTCTGAGGTCATCAGTCCCATAGAACTTAGAACTACTTAAACCTAACTAAACTAAGGACATCACACACATCCATGCCCGAGGCAGGAGTCGAACCTGCGATCGCAGCGGTCGCGCGGTTCCAGACTGTAGCGCCTAGAACCGCTCGGCCACCCCGGCCGGCTCAAGTTGACGGACTGCAGTGCACAACATAATCAAAGAATCACTTTTTAGAAACTGTGTAATTCTCTCCCATTGCGAAAGCATTAATTTGAAAAATTGGCCCAAATGTGCCGACAAAGTTCTTCTGTAATCTTGCAAAAGCACTGCGTTCCACGACTCCCCCCTCGGGTTCAGCGACATTTCAAACGGCAGGGTGTCACACATACGAAAAAAAAAAAAAAAGGCCAGAGCTCTAAAGTTCATGTGAGGTTTAAGGTGGACCAATGACGAGTCCAGACCTCACCACAACCCTGCCCGATGCCACCGTGGACGCGTCACACGTTGGGAAGGTCGTCACAACTCCTCTTACTAACATTCCACACCTTCTTTTGAGCTGGCTGACGAAAACATTTCAGACACACCGCTTCTCTGAAACGACAGGTAAACGCCTCAGAGGGGTAGCATAAAGGGTGTGAATGAAACCACCGCTCTCTTAGCGGATTTGATTCCCAAACACTTATCAATCGAAAATAGTTTGATCAGCAACAGAATGACGACCTTGACTACCTTTGACACTGCCCTTCTCTGAGGATGTTTTGAGACAAGAACCTCCTAGAGCGTGATCCCATTCTTTTTGAGTGCAGTTCGACCGCAATTTTTGCTCTGATATATAAGCTATACCCACTAGAGACTTTCCAAAACTATTCGACTGAACTTGAATGTGACCCAGAGCAGCAGATCTCCTGTTTCATACCCTCGTGTGGTGTGGTCCCGGAGGGTTGTGACATTGACAGACACGTGAAAAAAAAACAGGTAAGTGTCCCTTCTAACTTAGAGCCTCCCCCCCCCCCCTCCGCGCTCCGAAATCGGCAACGCCCTCGTGCCACCCGCCTGCCTCTGTCCTTTGTTGAGCACTTCACAAATTAATCTCTGACGGAGTCATAGTTGCTTGCAGACAGGCACCCCTTCACACCCCTCCGAATCAGCATGTCTATTGGCAAGTGCAAGAGCAGCACTGTAGCCTGCCTGCAGGGGTCTAGGACTCTCGTCACGAGTTGTCTCTGTGAGGATACATTTTAATGGGCTCTAAAAAGACGGGTGGGGGCACTAATGGTGTTGCTGAAGTCAGGTGGTGGTGGGAGTGACGTCTTAGAGGGTCCCTTTGCCGTTTTATCCAAGTGTGTACGAGTGCTGCATGACTCTTGATCACATCAGAGAAGAGCGCAAAGCTGGAAGACTGAAAAAGCCAAAGCATCCTTTGCTGCTTCGAATCACGTTCATGTTCCGTCGACTGTTTTTGAAAAGTTCCTAGACGTTTCATCAGAGCAAATAATGCGGTCATACTCCCCGTCAATGACGTGTGATTACATTCGATGGGGTTGCTGGCCCACAATGTTGACGAATGCATTAACTGATGCACTGGTTGCTGAAAAAAGAAAATCTCAGTTAAAAAAACAATTCTGCCAATCAGTACCAATTCCTTTACTGTGAATGCCTAACCGTCAGTTAAATGTACAACACCGACACTGGCCCCAGCCCCCCTGTGGGTTCGGGGGTAAGAATAGGCCCACGGTATTCCTGCCTGTCGTAAGAGGCGACTAAAAGGAGTCTCAAACGTTTTGGCCTTGTGAGATGGTCCCCTAACGGGTTTGACCTCCATCCTTCTAAATTTTCCGAAGAGCGAGCCGATTGGGGAAGGGCGCCTTACAAGGAGCGATGTGTCCATCATGCATTACCATCTCTAGCCAGGTTTGTCGTCATCGCTTAGCAGTCCCGCTCACCTACCATCTCTTGGGCGTGGATTTGTTCTTGGGTGCAGTTTATTGCAGTCTGCTATGCTGTGTCGCTTTATGCGCCAATGACAATATTGGACTACATCACCTGAAATCCAGCACGGTAGCCAGTCCGTTGTGGTGGGGCCGCCATGTACCCTGTTGGTTGTAGCCCTCTGACTACACAGGGATCGCTCTGCTGATGCCAGCGCCGTTCACTCCCCATGCCTATCTCCTTGGGGCATTGGGACTCCCGGCAATGGCCATCCTGCCAGGTGGTCGTTGCTGAGGCTGGGTGGCGCCCGTGGGGAGGGCCCTTGGTCGGAGTAGGTGGCATCAGGGCGGATGACCCGCAATGAAGCGTGGTACATCATCTCTTGCTGGCGGCCAGCCGCCAGCATGCTCTAAGCGTTCCAGGGCTCAATACAACGCAACTACATATGACCCCAAATCGTTCCCCTCCCTGGCTACACCATGGGAGGAACGAAGGACTAAGGATGCCAGCGAACCATACTCGCCCCGCTACTTGGTGTGTACGAGAGCTGATGGTGAATCCTTTACCTCCATGAAGCCTCAGTTCTTCGTCGAGCACTTCGAGGACAAGTTCGGGGAGGTGGAGGGCTTGTCCAAAATGCGCTCGGGCTCGGTTTTGGTCAAATCGGCATCCTCCGCCCAGTCCCGCCGGTTACTCGATTGTAACAAGCTGGGGGATGTTCCGGTAACAATCACGCCCCATAAGAGTCTTAATATCGTCCAGGGCATAATATTCCATCGGGACCTTCTATTGCAGTCCGATGACGAGCTTCGCGCCAATTTAGAGCGGCGAGGTGTTCACTTCGTCCGGCGCGTACATCGTGGTCCAAGGGATAAGCAGGTTGCCACCGGTGCCTTCATCTTGGCCTTCGAGGGTGATACTTTACCTGAGAAGGTCAAGGTGATGGTCTATCGTTGTGACGTCAAGCCATATATCCCTCCCCCGATGCGGTGCTTTAAGTGCTGGAAGTTCGGGCATATGTCTTCCCGCTGTACTTCCAGCCCCACATGTCGAGATTGTGGACGCCCATCACATCCCGATACTCCATGTGCTCCGTCTCCCATCTGTGTAAACTGCGGAGAGCACCACTCGCCTTGCTCGCCGGACTGCAGGATCTTCCAGAAAGAGCGCAAAATCATGGAGTATAAGACCCTGGACCGCCTGACATACACTGAGGCCAGGCAGAAGTTCGAACGCCTCCATCCTGTTCGAATGACTGCCTCTTACACCGCGGCTACTACTGTTATGGCCCCATTAGCTCTCCCTCAGACTGCCACCTCTCAGAGCCGGAATGCTACACCTGCCCCCTTGATGGTGGGGGGCACTTCACTCCCTGCTGCTCCTGCACTACCTGCCTCAGGAGCAGCAACCCCCCAACCATCAGGGACATCAGTCCCCACTTCGAAGCTGGGGAAGCCTCAAACTTCCCCGGCTCGAATAGCATGGAAAGGGTCCCTTGGGTCCCTTCCTTCCCAGGTTTCCGCCTCTGGGAAGGGTGACGTCAGCCAATGGAAGAAAAGCAGACCAGCAGCTGGTCGCAGGGCTTCCCGCTCCTCCTCCGTCCCGGAGACTGACTCGCTGGAGCCCTCCCAGCCAATGAAACCCAAGGACCAGAGAGACAAGACGAAGAAGAAGACCTCTAAGGCCAAGGACCACGCGGTGGCATCCACCCCACTGCTCCCTACAGGCTCTGCGTCCGGGGATAAGGTGGAGATCCGGGCGTCTGCTGAGGACCTGGATCTCGCCGGACCCTCAGACGCCATGGAAGCAGATTGTACTGGTCCTCCATCGGTGGCAGCAGGTGACCCAGTGGCGTGATCTGCCTCCTCGGCCCCTTCACGCCTTTTTCGGACATGGACAAAGCAATACTCCAGTGGAACTGCAGCGCTTTTTACCACCACCTTGCTGAGCTTCGCCAACTCATCAGTAGTCACCCTTTCCTCTGCATTGCCCTACAGGAAACTTGGTTTCCGGCAATGCGGACCCCTGCCCTACGTGGGTATCAGGGTTATTACAAAAACCGGGCACCTTATGAGAGGGTATCTGGTGGAGTGTGCGTCTACATCCTTAACTCTGTCTACAGCGAATGTGTACCTCTTCACACACCTTTAGAGGCTGTCGCTGTAAGGATGTGGATGCCTCAGCCTATTACTGTCTGCAGTTTGTATCTTCCGCCAGATGGTGATGTCTCGCGTCATGTGTTGGCTGCATTGATAGCACAACTGCCTCCTCCTTTTGTGTTACTGGGCGACTTTAACACCCATAACCCCCTGTGGGGTAGCGCCGCGATTACTGGCCGGGGTAGAGATGTCGAGACTCTTCTCTCGCAGCTTGACCTCTGCCTCTTAAACACGGGAGAGCCGACACATTTCAGCGTAGTCCATGGCACATTTTCGGCCATCGACCTTTCTATCTGCAGCCCCGGACTTTCACCATCCATCCACTGGAGTGTCCATGACGACTTATGTGGTAGTGACCATTTCCCCATCTTTCTGTCACTACCACAGCGTCACTCTTCTGAACGCCCCTCCAGATGGGCTCTGAAGAAGGCTGATTGGGGCTTGTTCTCCTCTCTCGCCACTATCGCACCTCCTTCCCCTGACACCATTGATGCGGTGGTTCAGTCGGTCACCACCGGCATCGTTTCTGCGGCGGCATCTGCGATTCCCTGTTCATCCGGGTCCCCTCGGCGGAGGATTGTGCCTTGGTGGGCGCCCGAAATCGCAGAGGCGATTAGAGATCGCCGGCGGGCTCTTCAACGCCATAAGCGGCACCCGTCCTTGGAGAACCTCATCGTTTTTAAACAGCTCCGTGCCCGTGCCCGACGCCTTATTCGCCAACGGAAGCAGGAGTGCTGGGAACGGTATGTTTCCACCATTGGCGTCCGTACCTCTGCATCGCAGGTTTGGGCTAAGATTAGGCGACTCCATGGCTATCGGCCACCTGTCTCTGTCCCTGGGCTTTCGCTGAATGGAGTGGTGTGTCCTGACTCCGACACGATTGCGGACCGGTTAGCAGCGCATTTTGCTCAGTGTTCCGCATCTACGAATTACCCACTGGCCTTCCGCTCCCGGAAAGAGCGGTTGGAAAGTTGGAGGCTTTCCTTTCACACGCGCCACGCGGAGTCGTACAATGCTCCTTTCAGCGACTGGGAAATCCAGAGTGCACTATCTGCTTGCCCTGATACGGCTCCTGGGCCAGACCGCATCCACAGCCAGATGCTGAAACACCTCTCTGTGAATTGCCAGCGACGCCTCCTAGATGTTTTCAACCGCATCTGGGTTGAGGGTGTGTTCCCGTCTCAATGGCGAGGAAGCATCGTCCTCCCCGTGTTGAAACCTGGCAAGAACCCCTGGAGGTGGACAGCTACCGCCCCATAAGCCTCACCAACGTTCTTTGCAAGTTGCTAGAACGTATGGTGAGCCGGGGGTTGAGTTGGCTCCTCGAGTCTCGAGGCCTTCTGGCTCCGTCTCAGGGTGGGTTCCGTAAAGGCCGCTCTGCCGTCGATAATCTGGTCTCCCTAGAGTCTGCCGTCCGTACAGCCTTTGCACGCCGCCAACATCTGGTTGCCGTCTTCTTCGACATGCGGAAGGCGTACGATACGACTTGGCGATATCACATCCTGGCCACACTTCATGGGTGGAGTCTTAGGGGCCCGCTCCCGATTTTTATTCAGAATTTTCTGTCGTCTCGTTCCTTCCGCGTGCAAGTTGCTGCGTCCCATAGTTCCTCCCGGGTCCAGGAGAACGGGGTCCCACAGGGGTCTGTCCTCAGTGTCTCCCTGTTTTTAATTGCGATCAATGGGCTCGCTGAGGCGTTGGGATCGTCCGTCGCAGCTTCGTTGTATGCAGACGACTTCTGCCTCTACTACAGCTCCGCTGGCATTGCAGTTGCTGAGCGCCAGCTGCAGGGCGCTATCTGCAAGGCGCAGTCGTGGGCTGTAGCGCACGGCTTCCAGTTTTCGGCCGCTAAGACCTGCGTTATGCATTTCTGCCGGCGTCGCACGGTTCACCCTGAGCCACGCCTTTACCTTGACGGTGAACCTCTTGCTGTGGTAGAGACGCATCGGTTCTTGGGACTGGTATTTGATGCCCGGTTGACTTGGCTGCCTCATATTAGGCAGCTTAAACAAACATGCTGGCGGCATTTAAACGCTCTCCGTTGCCTTAGCCACACCGGATGGGTGCCGATCGGTCCACCCTTCTCCGGCTGTATCGAGCGCTGATCCAGTCCCGCCTTGATTATGGGTGTGTGGCTTATGGTTCGGCATCGCCATCAGCATTGCAATTGCTGGATCCCATCCATCACTGCGGGATCCGACTCGCCACAGGAGCATTTCGGACAAGCCCTGTTGAAAGCTTACTTGTGGAGGCTGGTGTTCCTCCATTGCGGATCCGGCGCGACCGACTTCTGGCCGCTTATGCTGCCCACGTTTGTAGCTTGCCAGGGCATCCCAACTACCGTCTCCTGTTCCCGCACTCGATCGTCCATCTTCCAGACAGGCGGCCCCGGTCAGGGTGAACGATCGCGGTTCGCATCCGGGCTCTACTGTGTGGGATTGAGTTTTTTCCTCTCCCGCCTGTTTTCCGGGCCAATCTCCGTCTGCCCCCTTGGTGTGTGCGCCGACCATGCATTCGGCTGGATGTGGCACAGGGTCCGAAAGACTCGGTCCCTCCTCCGGCCCTCCGCCGCCGCTTTGTTTCTCTCCTTGCCGAGTTTCCCGGATCTGCCGTGGCCTATACCGACGGTTCGATGGTCTCTGGTCGCACTGGTTACGCTCTTACTCTAGAGGATCATTGTGAGCAACGGTCGCTGGCACCCGGGAACAGTGTATACACTGCCAAGTTGGTTGCCATCTATCGCGCCCTAGAGTATATCCGCTCCCGCTCAGGTGAGTCCTTTGTCATCTGTAGTGACTCCCTGAGTGGTTTACGAGCTCTTGACCAGTGCTTTCCTCGTTCCCGTCTGGTGATGGCCATCCACGAGTCGCTCCATGCTCTTGCCCGTTGCGGCCGCTCCGTGGTCTTTGTTTGGACCCCATGTCATGTCGGCATCCCGGGCAATGAGCGGGTTGACACGCTGGCTAAACAGGCAGTGAGTTCACCGGCTCTGGAACTCGGCCTTATGGAGTGTGATCTCCTGTCGCTTTTGCGCCGGAAAGTGCTTGGTGCCTGGGGTGACGAGTGGCGCACCCTGCCCACGCCCAACAAACTTCGGGCGGTGAAGGAGACGACCGGTGTGTGGCGCTCCTCCATGCGGGCCTCTCGGAAGGACTCTGTCGTCCTCTGCCGGCTGCGCGTTGGCCACACGTGGCTGACGCACGGCCATTTGTTGCGCCCGGAGGACCCACCGCTATGTCGCTGCGGGGCAGCTCTGACGGTGGTCCACATTTTGGTGGACTGCCCGCTTTTAACAGGACTCAGGCAGACGTTTGCGCTGCCTGATACCCTCCCTGCCCTTTTATGTGATGACGTTGCTATGGCGGACCTCGCGTTGAGTTTTATTCGGGCAGGGGGTTTTTATCGTATGATTTGAGTGTTTGTCCTTTTATTTCCTGTATTGACTTGAGCCTTTGGCCTGTGGTTTTAAACTGTGGGTTTTAATGTCATTTGGTGGTTGGCTTTTCCTTATTTTCATGGTCGGCCAACCACCTTCACACTCGGTGTGATTTTAGTTCCGTTTGTCTGGTCTTTGTCTGTCTTTCTTGTATTGTGTCGTCCCTTGTCTCAGTTCTCCGTTTTTAACGACTGACAGTTTTTATTTCGTGTGATTTTATCGTGGAACAAGGGACCGATGACCTTAGCAGTCTGGTCCCTTCAATCCCACACCCAAACCAAACTGGCCCCAGATGAAGAAAGCCAGTGAGGGCGTTAACTACATGATAATAGCTAATTCTTCACCTCATTATCAATCAAAATGCTAGCTCCACTTGTGAAATGTGTGCCACTCTGTAGCTCTGTATAAATTTTCCATGTACATATCATTATTTTTCTCCAGTTAAGCAAATTTATTGGCAGGAATATCAAATTTTGTGTGTGTTCACCCCGAGGTCTGGAGATCAATTGGCCTAATTTACAGCTTGCAATGGTACTTGAATTATGTAACCATTACGGCACCTCACCTCAACCTCTCGATACCAGCAATATTCTACTGTTTTTCTGTAAAATAGTTAACATATTTCTGTGACACCATTCAGATTTGATTTCATGAATGTAGAGGTACTCCGATACATCGATATGTGTTTATTGCAATGATATTATTCTTACGTGTATTCTTTCTTTTGTCACCATGATATTTGATGTACTTGTAACTCTGATTTTTGGGCGCGTAAGCGGTTATTACAGAGTTAATCTTTGGACGTCATGTTAAAAAGACGCAAATTGTAGTCAGTTTATGAAATGTGAACTTTAACAGTGAGAAAGATATTGTCAAGTATGTTTTATATTATGAAGTGATGTTTTGGAACGAGTTGCGCGATATTGTAACAAAAGTCATAAAACAGAAGTGTAACTTAAATTCGGAGTGCTGATTACTTTTTTACATCACCGTTGTCCTAACTTGCAAAAGTTTAATCTTCAAGAATGGGTTGTGAAACACATCTATAAAATTTTTGAATAACGCAGAATAACACCTAGGCCTCTTTGCATGCGAGCTTGGAATCATCACTACCTAGATTTTCGACGATTGAGCCATGAGCTCACAACGAGACCAGCGTGAGAAACACGAAAAGAGTGCCTAGTTTATCCATTATTTCAAGAAATGAATTTATTAACTGTGCTCTAATGACACCTGCCACATAATATAATTTTGTTGTTGTCCGAAAATGCAATAGTTAGCAGCGTGAGCAACACTACAATCATAATTAATTTTTGACCTTTGTTGTGGTAGGGTTGTTAGAAGCTCTACCACCAGAGTGGTCTGTTGGCCCTCTCCCACTCCCCTCACCTCTCGATCTGTAAATTGGCAGGGAGAAGGTCTCGGCCTGTGTGAGACTGTTGATGGATCTTAGACTTTATTATTTCGAATTCAGTGCATAATAGAGCTTCAATAAACAATTTCAGTTCGCGTTGATCAATCACTGGACAGCAGCTCCATCCAGTTTTCTCAATAACTGCCAGTCTAGCCAATAGCCCTGTATGGGAAATAATGACAGGACAGTAAGTTATCACTGAAGTACAGGGCAATAGCCTCCTGCTGATCTTCAAGTGAATACCTCCTGGATATGCAGTCGATGTTTTCCGCTGTTAGGCTAGCACTGGAGAGATGCTCCAGCCAGACTAGCTACTGTTGGGTAGACTATATTCAGCAGCATCGAATAACAATTTTAGTCTATCGATGTTCCGTTCCTATTGCATACTTTACATTATGCGACAGCCGAATCATTCAGAGGGTGTCAGCAGTATCAGAGGTTGTGGAGAAACACACCCCGTAAATGTTTTGGAATTTTGTGGTAAGTTCCTATGGCACCAAACTGCTGAGGTCACTGATCCCTATCTACTTAATGTAACTTACGCTGAGGCCAACACACACATCAATGCCCGAAGGAGGACACGAACCTACGACGAGGGGAGCCGCGCGAACCGTGGCAAGGCGCCTCAGTCGCACTCTCGAGTGTCGTTTTCGACTTCAAAATGTGCGGGAAGCAACTCCACAGAGACAGAGGTCGTTCCATTGACGCCCTTTATGACCCCATGATGACTTTTCATGTGGATTCTGAGCAGCGGTGTATCCTAGGGTAGTTGTACGAAAACCACGAGAGTTGTACAGGGTGGCAGCCAGTTAAGGAATATTTTAGGGTAATTGATTAAAAATTTATTTCAAAGGCCCAGTGATATCTTTACAAGTTTTCTCCCCGAGCAACTTACGCCGTGCCTACGTAACACAAGTCGCCTGTCTTGCAAAACCGAGGCAGCACTGTCCAGTTAAAGCTGCTGAAAAGAGACGCCTTGAGCCCTCTGCTGAGACTGCTAGCGAAATCACGCCACTTTGTTTAGCCAATAGCTTGCGTGGAATACAGGTCACGTGGGTGGACGCTGGAGTGTTCTGTGGTGCGGAACACAGTTGCCTATCTCTCTTGTAATCCAGACATCGAGCAGAACAGGCGTCTGGCTCTGCTTTTCACGACCGGCCACCAACGTAAGTTAACATGAACCCCTTCCCCTTCAGTTGCCTATTTCAGTTAATTGTTCGACCTTCTAGACTGGTCTAAGCCTGGTAACTTCCGACCCTAGGCGCACCCCCTGTATACCGTACTTTGAAATATATCCTCTTTGCTGTACGTGGTTTCCTGTTAGGTCATTTAACGGCAGCCCTGGACGCCCACTCTCAAATCCTCACCGCACGACCTCCTCCACGCAGTCGTCACGAGGCATATGTAACAGCTGAGCCGCGTATCGACTCGTGCTACACCTTGTGTTTGGATTGCATTGGTTTTCCTTTTCTTCCCCTGACATGCATGTTTGATATGTTGTCTGTCTTTAAGTGGCTGCTTGGTTGTCTTTTCCCTCTGCTATCGATATCTGCGTTTTTGCGTTCCGGGAAACTGCTATGGAGGAAGTAAGTAGGGGCGTTGTGCGCAGAGAGTGTGGTGGACACGGGAGGGCAGTGTGGCTCTCCAGCGCGAAGCAGGCGTGGTCGGCTGTACCGAGTCGCCACGTGATGTATGTCGGCTGTGTGTAGCGAGCGGGTCGAGTTGACGGGAGAGCTCCCCGCGTGTTGGTTGTATGTAGACTCGCCCCACGAGTAGTTGCTGTTCATTTCGCCTCGGTTGGACGTTAACAAGCTTCTTTAAATCCTCCGTTTCAACACTGGAGTTTAAAAGGAGACACCTAACATGAAGGAGCGGTCACTACCCGTCAACGTTGCAGACAAGACGTGAACTCCGATGACAGAGCGTGTTGTGACTTCTGAAATTTTCCCAGCGTATTTGTTCTTCTAATAATTTCCGGGTATGCAGCCGCATCCCGTCGACATTCTGCCACGATATTTCGGCCCAGAGACGTCCGGCCATCATCAGGTGAGTACACAACTACTGAAGAGCCCAATGACTAGATGATCTTTTACTTTCACCACCGAGGGCAGCACGTACAACTCGGCTATGCCGCGCATGTCAACACGTGCGCGAGAATCGGTATAAATACCGCGACTGCACCTGGGCTCTTCCAGCACATCTTCGGCGTAACTCGAGAGGGTTGCGCCCTTCGATATTATTGTCGTTAATATCGAAGTGCTAGGAGTTTCAGTGATCGCTGCAGCTGCCGTTGTCCCGAGCCTTTGCCGCCGTTGGTCCCAGCCGCCGCCGCCGCCGGTCTCCCGCCGACGCCGGTTGCCGCCAGCGTATCCGGTTCCTACCGCTGCTGCTGTTGCCGACCGCCGCCGACGCCGCCGCCGCCGCCGCCGCCGCCGCCGCCGCCGCCGCCGCATCTGGTTCCTGCCGCCGCTGCCGCTGCTCGCCGCCGACGCCGCCGCCGGTTGCCGCCACCGTATCCGGTTCCTGCCGCTGCTGCTGTTGCCGACCGCCGCCGCCGCCGCCGCCGCCGCCGCCGCCGCCGCCGCTCCCTGCCCGTCTTTCGTTCTGTCGTCTCTGCTTACGTCTTACCCTTCCTCTTCGTCAGTCTCTTGTCCTTGTCCTTTGACTGTCCCCTGTTATTTTCCCTCTTTTCCCCTCTCCCACTTATCCTCTCACCATGACAACCCCCACAACTACCGCCACTACCACTGCAATTGTGTACACGTCCCCCTCACTTGCTGCCACCACCATCACGTGGTGTGCTCAATCACCGCCTCCCCCATATATTCCCCCCCTCCTCACTCTTCCCACCCCCGCTCCTTTTGTTGCTCCCTCCCCTGTTCCTACCCCCCATGCCTCACGTGACCCATTCCCTCCCCTCCCACATGTAACTCATGCCACCCCCGCCAGGGTTGTTGCCCGTCGGGCCACCACCCACGCCACACCATCATCATCGTCATCACCATCACCATCACCATCGCCCTCGCCATCGCCAGTGCCAACCACTGCCACTGCATCTTCTGTGGCGCCAGCTCCAGCTCCAGCGCCAGCACCAGCACCACCACCAGTGCCTGCACCGCTGGTGGGACCTGCCATCTCCCGCCATCTCCCGGTCGTCCCCATCCCCCACGCCTCTTCCCATCCCTCTCCCGCTGTGAAACGTCCCAGCGGCACCCCAGCCTCTTCTGCTCCCAAGAAGTCGCAGACTCTCCCCCCTCCAACCCCCCAGGATGCCATGGATACCACCCCACCTGCCCTATCTACTCCCTCCTCTACCTCCCCCTCCTACAGGTACCTCCTTTCTCACCCTGATCCCTCTCTCCTGGAGGCCCGCAATCTTACCCTTCTCCTCCGCCAGCACTTCCCCGGAGCCCCGATCTCCCTTCTCACCCCCCGTCGGGACTCCGTCCTGATCACATCCCCCAGCCCCACCCTCCACTCCGACATCCTCTCCCGCATTCCCCTCACCCGGTTTGGTCCCCATGCCTCCCTTGCCCCTGCTCCCCCCCCCCTCCTCATCCCGACAACCCCAGCCGCCCCGTCGCCCACCGACCCTCACTGCCGTGATCACTCGGCTTAGCCCGATGATCACGGAGGAGGAGGTGTTGGCGGAGCTGAAGGCCCATCCCTATCTAGAGGTTCGAGCTGTCCACCGGATTCACAATCCAGCCGGCCCCACCCGCCTCATGCGGGTGTTCTCCGAGCATGCTCCCTCCATAGACCTCCTCCTCAAGGAGGGTGCCCTCCTTTTCAATCGCCGTTATAAGGTCGACCCCTCCCGCTCCCCTCCACAGTCCATCCGCTGCCAGAGGTGCTTGCGCTATAATGCACATCCTACATCTGAGTGCCGCAAGGCCCCCGTCTGCCCGCACTGCAAAGAAGCACACTTCCTCCGGCAGTGCCCCAACCTTCAGTCCCCCCCCCCTCCTGTAACACCTGTAACCTCCAACACCCAACCTACTCCCAAAAGTGCAAGGCCCGACCCCCTCCCTCCGCTCCTGAACTCACTGTCCCTGTCCGCCCCTTGGATGCCCCCACCCCTCCCGGCAATTCCCTCCGTCCCCCCCCCACAGCTGAGGACATCATCCGCTTTGTAACCGTTGTCCTTCAGAACATCCACCCCTTTCAGCGCCCCCACACCCTCCAGCAGATATCCCTTGCCGCCCGTTCCGTCTTCCAGCTCAACACTTACGCCACCTACTCCCATAACCAGGCCCATTTTACCTTCTCCCGTCTCGACACCCTCGTCTAAATTCCCACTATGGCGCGACAGCAACGTATCCTGTTTAACAACATCCGTTCCCTTCCTGTCAACAAGAATCTCCTTATGCATACCCTCACCACCCACCGCGTGGATGCCTTCCTCCTAAACGAAACATTTCTCCAGCCCCACCATACTGTCCATACCTCGCCCTACCTCCTTCACCGCTCTGACAACCCCCTCCCGATAGCGCGTGGCGGAGTTGCCATTGGCCACCATCGCCAGATCCCTGTTCGGCTCCAACCCCTCCTTCCCAACCCCACGGAACACCTGATCCTTAGTCTATTCTTCCCCGGCCTCACCGTTACCTGCGCCACCATCTATGTCCGCCCCTCTGCCCCTATTCCTTTTGACTTCCTTTCCCACATCGACCGTACCTTCTCCTCCTACGTGATTGCCGCAGATCTCAATATCCATAGTCGCTCCGCCACCCAGTTACGGCGGTGGCATCGGTTCCTCGCCACCATCCAAGGAGATGTCCTTCCTCTTCCCCAACACACCCGCCCTGAATCCAATACCACACCCGATGTCGTCCTAGCCTCCCCCAACCTCCTTGGCCGCATAGCGGTGGACGTCCTCGACCCTATTGGCAGTGACCATCTCCCTGTCCTTCTTACCATGTCAGACGGTCGTCGCCCCCGTCCCGATCCTCGCCTTGACCCTCCCCCCAAGTATGTCCATGATTACTCCCGTGCCGACTGGAATGCATACCGGGATACCCTTACTACCCGAGTCGATAGCCACCCCCTCACCTACCACCGTCCACATGACATAACCCATGCCGCATCCTTTCTCCAGCAGACCTTGTCTGAGACCGTGGAGGCCCACATCCCTACCGTCGCCATCCACCCGCACCGTCCCACTTTACCCCCACAGGCCGTCCTCCTCCTTCGAGAATCCCGTCGTCTCTACTGTGCCTTCCTCCACACGCGTGACCGGGACACACTACAACGCCACCGGCAACTCCAGAGACACATCCGGAACTTGCTCGCGGCTAAGAAACGCCGGGACTGGCGACAGACATGCACCCGTCTTAATGCTACCCTACCTATTAACTCGTCCAAATACTGGTCAGCCTTCCGCCGCCTTACTGGATCAAAACCCCCCCTTACTATCCTCTCCTTCATAATGACAATCCCTTTCCTGACAACCTTAGTAAGGCCAACCATTTTGCCTCCTACCTCACCGATGTCTTTACCGTCCCTGACGATCCCCAGTTCGATTATTCCCTCTTCCCCGATGTCCGCGATCGAACTGACACCTCTATCCCTCCACTAGCTCCTGGCTTCCAGTACTTGGACAACATTACACACACTGAACTCAATAACCCTATAACTACTCAAGACATCATCGATATACTCCGCACCAAACGCAACACTGCTCCTGGTCACGACCGTGTTACTTACCGTCACCTCCGTGAAGCTCCCGCCCCCTTCCTCTCCACCCTGGCCAGGCTGTACAATGTGGTCTTGTCCACCGGCTTCTACCCCGACCTGTGGAAAACCTCCCGGATCCTGATGTTCCTCAAACCCGATAAACCACCTTCCGCTGTCTCCTCCTACCGTCCTATAAGCCTTACCTCGGTCTTCAGCAAGGTCCTGGAATCCATTCTAGCCCGCCGCATCCACCAGCATCTCCACCGGCACCGCTTCCTTCCCTCCACCCAATGTGGCTTTCGACCATCCTTCTCTGCCGATGACCTTCTCCTTCACCTCACTCACCTCCTCTCCGAACAACTCAACTCCCGTCGCTCCGCCATATTCCTCTCCCTTGACCTTGAACGCGCCTATGACCGTGTGTCGCATTCTGGTCTCCTCTTCAAGCTCCAAACCTTTGCTCTTCCTATTAACTACGTCCGTCTGATCGCCTCCTTCATTTCCCACCGCCCTTCCTATGTCACTATCCACAACACTGATTCCTACACCTTCTACCCCTCTGCCGGTGTGCCCCAAGGTTCCGTCCTTTCCCCTCTTCTTTACCTTCTTTATACGGCGGACATGCCTCCACCTGCACCCCCCCTTCACCTTCTCCAGTACGCCGATGACACCGCCTTCCTTGCCCTTGCCCCCACCCTGCAACGCTCCCAATACCTTCTCCAATCCCATCTTGACCGGTTCACCTCTTGGTGTAACCAGTGGTTGCTCAAGGTCAATCCTTCCAAGACCCAGGCAATCATCGTAGGCAAAACCACCCCTTCCTTCCGTCTCCTTGATTTCTATCTTACCATTTATGGCCGTCCTATTAACCTCACACCCACCCTCAAGTACCTTGGCGTCACCCTTGACCGTCGCCTCTCCTGGACCCCTCATCTCCGGACAATCCAAGCCAAGGCACGCTCCCGACTCCACCTCCTGAAGCTCTTTTCTGGCCGCACATGGGGTCTGGACCCCTCCACCGTCCTCCACACCTATAAATCTCTCATCCGCCCTATCCTCTGTTATGCCCATCCCGCCTGGATCTCTGCCCCGCCTACCTTTTACAAATCCCTTCAAATCCTTGAACGGCATGCACTCCGCCTCGCCTATCGCATCCGCCTCCCTTCCCCCACGCGGCTCCTCTATGACCTCATCCCCTTCCCACACCTCCTCCTCTTCCTCCAACGGATACGGATCCTCTACACCTCCCGCAAGCTTGATCCTCCCCACCCGCTTGTCTCTTCCATCCTCTCCCACCCCAACCCACTGCCGCGCCTGTACTCCTGTATCCCACCTGCTCTCCATCTTCACACTCTCCACACCCTCTCCCAAGGTGGCTTCCGCCGACTCCCCCTCCCGGATGATGCCCTCCTCCCCTCCATCTACCCCTCCTACCAACTTTGAGCCTTGCCTTCCCCTCTCCTCTCATTTTCCTGTGGGCACCCTCTCCCCCTTCTCTCCCTCCCTCTCTCCCTCCTTCCATCCTTACCTCCCCTCCCCCTCTCCCTGGGCTTCCACCCCCCATCTTTTCGTTTTCTCCCCTCCTCCTCCCTGGCATCCTATCTCCCCCTCCCTCCTTCCCTCCCCCTGTTTTTTCCCTTGGCAGGCCCCCAGCTTTTCGGTGTGGACAGTGCCCCTGCAAGCGCCGAAGCCCATCTCCGCAGTGTCCGTGTCTTTCGTCCCGTCTGTGCCTCGAGTGTTTCTTCGTTTTCTGCTCCACCGTTCACCTGTGCTAGTGTTCTCTGTTCCGTGCTGTGCTGCCCGTTTTTTTAAAATTGAAACAGTGCTGCGTCGGTGAACGACTTCAATTCTTTTTATTCTCTGTTGTCTTCTGATTTTTGTCCTCCATGTCTGTGTTTTGAGATTATGTCTTCCTGTTTTTATCTCTTGTATGTTTCTTGTGGCCGAAGAGCGGCATATTAGGCCGCTGCCGGCCTACCTTTGTAGGTATAAAATGACAATAAAGGAAAAAAAAAAACTGGGCTCTTCAGTAGTTGTGTACTCACCTGATGATGGCCGGACGTCTCTGGGCCGAAATATTGTGGCAGAATGTCGACGGGATCCGGCTGCATACCCGGAAATTATTAACAGAGCGTGTTGTCGCGTGACCATGGCGTGTCGGGTACGCTGGCGACGCGCACGCGGTCGGATGTGTGGATCCTTGCCATCGGAGGTCGTGTACTGCCTGTTCGAGCAAAATTGCAAGTTAAGTTCGTGGAAGGTTTAATCAGTTTAATCATTTAGTAATGAATTTGCGTAACCAGTGTCTCTTCTGCCTTGTGGCCTCCGGCGATCGGGTTTCCTGTCCCTGGCACCGGTGTAGTTGAAGACAGTGATCTTTCCTCCTCCTCTCGTTACAGCCCGATTGGAGGCGTAGTTTCGACAGTTTAATTGTTTCGCTATTCTGTCATGGGTTATGAGTAACTTCATGCTTCTTGTTGGTTGATCATGTGGTCACTCATTCAGGACTGTACGGTGTAATGTTTCCTTGCAAGAGGTTAGCTCTGTCAGCAAGTTAAGCCATCTTATAACAAGTTTTCGCTGGCTAAAAGTCTGTGCAGAGACCAGCCTGAGAGTGGCAATTGTGTTTACGGGCGTATTTAAATTGGTCAGTATTCTGTCTAGCCTGAGCATCCCTGAGTGGGTGATTTGTGGCCGCCTTACACGGGTCCGTCATATCTGTTACGTTCTAATGATATTCCAGGGCACTTTTGTTTAAAATTTTTTTTTAATTCCTCCAAGTTTGTAAATTCCTTTTATTGCCATTAATTGTGTGTATACTGAGACCTGTTTAATTTTTTAAATGGCGGTGTTGGTAGCTTCACTACCTCACCGTACTTTATTAACAAAGTTCTGTAGTTACTTTAGTAGCCTGTTTGCTAACGTTCTTTAAATTTTTTTAAAATGTTGTATTGCCATAAATTACTTTGACTGGCGTTAGCGGCGTGTTTTAAAAGGTAGTTTATTGCCTTCTGTGTTTTTTTTTTTTCAAATTAATCTGTTGTATTGCTATAAATTACTTGATTGCCGTTAGCGGCGTGTTTCAAAAGGCTGTTTATTGCCGTACTGCTAGTTTCTGTAAGATACGAATAAAACATTTGTGAAAATCTCAACTCTACAGTAAACTACTAGAAATTTGGCCCCGTTTCCCTGCTTGTGGTGTGGCTTGTAGCAACCGTAACCGCTGTGTGTGTGTCACCAACCTTCTGCCCCCTTCCCTGCCCGTATATTTAACAGTATGTACATTAACATTGGTGCCCAGAAGTGGGATCACAAGCATTAACAGAGTGCAGCTCTGGGCGTCGTGGTTCTGACCTCCATCACAAAGGCGCCAAAAGAAGGGATGAAATGTGGGTGAGAAGGGGTGAGACGACGTTCCCACGTCTACAGTGGTTTGGGCAGGATTGTGGTGAAACTTGGTGCCAACGTGACATCATCAGCCCACCTTCTGCTTTACGTATACTTCTGAGCTTGGACCGCTTCTTTGCAAGTCTCGACATCTTGTTGTTTGAAGCGTCGATGAGCCCGAGGGTGATGAAACATTACAGGGGCAGGTTATAGGCACCTTTCAGACAAATTTCAAACTTACATGTCGCAATGGTAAACAATTACGGGGTTTCGAAAAAGTGATCCTTTAATTGCGCAGCACACTGTACATCTGCATCTAAACTGGGTTGTGAGGTACGTTTGAACATTTTATTTCGGTTGTTCCAAAGTGAACTTATCATTTCTGAGAAAGCATGCTGTTACAGCGTGATTACCTGTAAATACCACATTAATGCAATAAATGCTCAAAATTATGTCCGTCAACCTCAATGCGATTTGGCAATACGTGGAACGACATTCCTCTCAACAGCGAGTAGTTAGCCTTCCGTAATGTTCGCACATGCATTGACAATGCGCTGTCGCATGTTGTCAGGCGTTGTAGGTGGATCACGATAGCAAATATCCTACAGCTTTCCCCACAGAAAGAAATCCGGGGACGTCAGATCCGGTGAACGTGCGGGCCACGGTATGGTGCTTCGACGACCAATCCACCTGTCATGAAATACGCTTTTCAATACGGCTTCAGCCGCACGCGAGCTTTGTGCCGGACCCATCATGTTGGAAGTACATCGCCATTCTGTGATGCAGTGAAACATCTTGTAGTAACATCTGTAGAACATTACGTAGGAAATCAGCACACATTGCACCATTTACATTGCCATCGATAAAATGGGGGCCAATTATCCTTCCTCCCTTAATGCCGCACCATACATTAACCCGACAAGGTCGCTGATGTTCCACTTGTCGCAGCCATCTTGGATTTTCCGTTGCCCAATAATGCATATTATGCCGGTTTACGTTACCGCTGTTGGCGAATCACGCTTTGTCACTAAATAGAACGTATGCAAAAAATGTGTCATCCTCCCGTAATTTCTCTTGTGCCCAGTGACAGAACTGTACACGACGTTCAAAGTCGTCGCCATGCAATTCCTGGTGCATAGAAATATGGTACGGGTGCAATCGATGTTGATGTAGCATTCTCAACACCGACGTTTTTGAGAGTCCCGATTCTCGCGCAATTTGTCTGCTACTGACGTGCGTATTAGCAGCGACAGCAGCTAAAACACCTACTTGGGCATCATTTGTTGCAGGTCGTGGTTGACGTTTCAGATGTGGCTGAACACTTCCTGTTTCCTTAAATAACGTAACTATCCGGCGAACGGTCCGGACACTTGGATGATGGTCGTCCAGGATACCGAGCAGCATACATAGCACACGCCCGTTGGGCGTTTTGATCACAATAGCCATACATAAACACGATATCGACCTTTTCCGCAATTGGTAAACGGTCCATTTTAACACGGGTAATGTATCACGAAGCAAATACCGTCCGCACTGGCGGAATGTTGCGGGATACCACGTACTTATACGTTTGCGTCTATTACTGCGCCATCTATCACAAAGCGACAAAAGAGGTCCAACTGAAACATTCATATTTCTTTACATTCTACACGAATATGTAATAATAAATGGGGGTTTATATTTTAAAAAATGCAGTTGATATCCCTTTGACCTACGGCAGCGCCATCTAGCGGGCCAACCACAGCGCCATCTGGTTTCCTCCTTCAAACTAAACGAGTTTCATTCTTTGTAGTTTTTTCATTTGATGCTTATTCCGTGAGATATTTGGCCCGGTCCCCATCAATGGACCACCGTGTACACACACTCTGGAAGCCATCATGTGGAGCATGGCAGAGGATACCTTATACCGCTGCTAGGCATTCTCTTTCCTGTTCCACTTGCAAATGGAGCGAGGGAAAAATAGCTGTCTTATTTGCCTCGATAGGAGCCCTAATTACCCTTGTCTTGGTGGTCCTGACGCGAAATGTACCTCGGCAGCAGCAGAATGGTTCTGCTGTCGTCCGCAAATGTCAGTTCTCCAACTTTTCTCAATAGTATTTCACGAGAAGAAACTTGCCTCCCATGCACGTGTCCCCACTTCCGCTCGCGGCACATGTCCGTAACACTCGCGCGTTGTTCGAACCTACTGCTACCAAGTCTTGGAGCCCGCCTCTGAATTTCTTTGAAGCCTTGTATTAATCTGACCTGGCAGAGACACCAAAAAACTCGAGCTGTGCTCAAGAGTGGGTCGTACTAGTATTCTACAGGGTGTTTCAGAAGTAATGGTCAATAATTCACACGTGGTAAACACAGAGCAAAAGCGACTGAAAAGCTCCAGTAAACATGGCTCCATAAATCAACGATTGTCGAAATACAACACATTTTCTGTTGCGGTTCATCAGGGCCTAGGAACACATGGAATCTCTAAATTTTAAAGTAAGCTTTTGAAATATTGTCCATTCGTCTGACTGCATAATTGAATTCGCCTCTGAAATGTGTTGTGAATCCTCTCAGGCAGTCCTGGGGAACTCTGTAAATGCTGCAAGGCTGTTTCAATCCGCAAGCGTAATTCCTCAAGCGAGTTGACTTCGGCAGCATAGACCGGGCTTTTGACATGACCCCGAACACAGTAACCCGTGTAATTTAAAGCCGGTCACCTTCGAGACCATGGAACAGGCCTTCCAACGTTGACCACACGTCCGAGTTAGAAGCCTACGCACTCGTAAATGAAAATGTGCTGCAGCACCGTCATGCATGAACCACATTTTCAGGCGCTGGTTCAGTGGGACATCATCATGTACATCTGGAAGTACAGGCCGCAGAAGCCGCATGTACTGCTGTCCGGTTAGTCTCTGTGGTAGGAAGTGTGGTCCTAATATATGATCTGCAAGCAGTGCTGCCCAGATGTTCAATAAACAATGCCGCTAATGTCGTGAAACGTGTGATGCATTAGGATGAACATTGGCCCAAATGTCACAGCTATGGTTGTTAAGAATACCATCACGGGTAAATCTGGCCTCATTCATGAATAGAATACCGCTTACAAACAGAGCATTCAGGATACACTGTTGTTCCACCCGCTGACATGAATTCTCTGTAGGAGGGTAGCCTGCGTTATTGAGGGCTTGCACTCCCTGGAGATGATATGAATAGAGTACTTATAGATGCAAAATCCCCACACACTGGTATGAATCAGGACACGCCTTTCTGTAGCAATCTTCCTTGTTGAAGTACTCGGACGTTCGTGAACAACGCTGAACACCCTATCCTCAACATCGTGTGATATTGATCTGGGTCGAACTAGCCGTACATGGTGTGCGAAACTCCCGGTTTCTCTATGGCACTGATGTAATCGCCTAAATGTAAACCTGCCGGGCTGCCTGTGGGGAGGGAAAGGTTTCTCATACGCTCGTGCAGCTCAAGCGCACCGACACTCGCTTTGCCACACATGAAGTGCATGTCAGCGTGTTCTCCATTAGCGTAACCTCTGTCCATGGTGCCTTCCTGTTCGTAAGTCATTATGAGGCCTGACGGCACAGTGCATAGAGGGGGAAAGGAAAGTACACTACTGGCCATTAAAACTGCTACACCAAGAAGAAATGCAAATGATAAACCGGTATTCATTGGACAAATATATTATACTAGAACTGACATGTGATTTCATTTTTATGCAATTTGGGTGCATAGATCGTAAGAAATCAGTACCCAGAACAACCACCTCTGGCCGTAATAACGGTCTCGACACGCCTGGGCATTGAGTCAAACAGAGCTTGGATGGTGTGTACAGGTACAGCTGCCCATGCAGCTACAACACGGTACCACAGTTCATCAAGAGCAGCTTTTCTAGGAGTTCTTTGCCGTGGGAGGGAGTAGCCATGTATGTGAAAAACGGTATCCCATTTGAGGCAATTGATGTTTCAAAGTATGCACTGAAAAGGTGTTTGAATGTTGTGCAGGTGTGGTTAAATTTAGTGGAGTTAAACTTATAACTGTTGTTATTTATAGATCCGCAGACTCCGATTTCACAACATTTTTGCTAAAGCTAGATGAGGTTTTTGGTTCACTTCATAGGAAATACAAAAAGTTAGTTATATGTGGTGACTTCAATATTAATTTTATGAGTAACTGTGCAAGAAAAAGGATGCTGGTAGACCTCCGTAATTCATATAATCTTATGCAAACCGTATTCTTTCCAACTAGGGTGCAAGGGAACAGTAGAACAACCACAGACAACATTTTTGTTCATTCCTCATTACTGGAAGGGCATTTTGTTAGCAAAAAAGTGAATGGCCTTTCAGATCACGATGCACAAGTTTTAACTCTAAAAGATTTTTGTGCTGCGACACCTGTTAAATATAGTTATCAACTTTTTAGGAAAGCTGATCCAGTTGCTGTAGAGACATTTGTAAACCTTATCAAGGAACAAGAGTGGCAAGATGTTTATAGTGCTCATACAGTAGACGATAAATATAGTGCTTTCCTCAAGACTTTTCTCGTGCTCTTTGAAAGTTGCTTTCCGTTAGAACGTTGAAAACAGGGTACTAGCACAAACAGGCGGTCTGGGTGGCTGACTAGAGGGATAAGAATATCTTGTAGAACAAAGTGGCAATTATATCAATACGTTAGAAACAGTCAGAATCTAAATGCAGCAGCCCATTACAAACGATATTGTAAGGTGCTTAAAAATGTTATTAGGAAGGCAAAAAGTATGTGGTATGCAGATAGAATAACTAAGCCTCAGGATAAAATTAAAACCATATGGTCAGTCGTAAAGGAAGTGGCTGGTCTGCAGAGACAGGTCGAGGATATAGAATCAGTGCGTAGTGGGAATGTCCGTTTTACTGATAAGTCGCATATATGTACAGTATTTAATAATCACTTTCTGAATATAGCAGGTGAACTAAATAGAAACCTAGTCCCAACAGGGAATCATATAGCGCTCGTAGAAAAAAGTGTTCCGAGACTGTTACCTGAAATACTCCTCCATGATACTGAAAAGAGGGAGATAGAGTTAATGATTAAATCACTAGAGACCAAGAACTCTCATGAATATGACGGGGTATCTAGCAGAATACTGAAATATTGTTCTATGTACTTTGCCCAGTACTTTGCTATATCTGTAACCTTTCCTCTGGGAGTGGTAGGTTTCCTGACCGATTAAAGTACTCGGTAGTGAAGCCAGTTTATAAAAAGGGAGACAGTGATAATATTGACAATTATAGACCTATTTCTATGCCATCGGTGTTTGCTAAAGTTATCGAGAAAGTTGTATATACAAGGTTACTGGAGCATTTAAATTCATATAATTTGCTGTCAAATGTACAGTTTGGTTTTAGAAATGGTTTAACAACTGAAAAAGCTATATTCTCTTTTCCCTGTGAGGTTTTGGACGGATTAAATAAAATGTTGCGAACGCTAGGTGTTTTCTTTGATTCAACGAAGGCTTTTGACTGTGTTGACCACAAGATATTACTGCAGAAGTTGGACCATTATGGAGTAAGGGGCGTAGCTTACAATTGGTTCGCCTCTTCCTTTAAGAACAGAAAGTAGAAGGTAATCTCCGCAATATTGAGAGTGGTAGTGATGTTCAGTCCCAATGGGGCACTGTCAAGTGCGGCGTTCCCCAAGGGTCGGTGCTGGGGCCACTGCTGTTTCTTATTTATATAAATGATATGCCTTCTAGTATTACAGGTGATTCAAAAATATTTCTGTTTGCTGATGACACCAGCTTGGTAGTGAAGAATTATCAAATAACGTAGTTCATGAAATAAGTTCGTGGCTTGTGGAAAATAATTTGATGCTAAATCACAGTAAGACTCAGTTTTTACAGTTTCTAACTCACAATTCAACAAGAACCGATATTTTGATCAGACAGAATGGGCATATTACAAGCGAGACGGAACTGTTCATGTTCCTAGGCGTTCGGGTAGATAGTAAGCTGTTGTTAAAAGCCCATGTTCAGGATCTTGTTCAGAAACTAAATGCTGCTTTATTTACCATTAGAACAATATCTGAAATAAGTGACAGTTCAACACAAAAAGTAGTGTACTTCGGATATTTTCATACGCTTATGTCATATGGTATTATTTTTTGGGGTAATTCTTCTGATTCAAAAAGGGTATTTTTGGCTCAAAAACGGACTGTTCGAGCTATATGTTGTGCAATTTCGAGAACCTCTTGTCGACCTCTATTCAATAGTCTGGGAATCCTGACATTGCCCTCACAGTAATATTTTCTATAATGTCGTTTGTTGTTAGCAATATTAGCTTATTCCCAAGAGTTAGCAGCTTTCACTCAGTTAATACTAGGCAGAAAAAAAATCTGCGTATGGAATGCACTGTCTTGAATCTTGTCCAGAAAGGAGTGCACTATTCTGCTGCATCCATTTTCAATAAGCTACCAGAAGGACTCAAAAATCTTAGCAGCAGCCTAAACGCTTTTAAGTCTAAATTGAAGATTTTCCTCATGGCTCACTCCTTCTATTCTGTCGAGAAGCTCCTGGCAGAGCTGAAGAATTAAGCAAATTCCAGTGTTACATTGCTGATTTTCTTTATTTAAACTTACGAACTATCGCCGGAATACGTTTCTTGTATTTCATTTTCTCTGTTTCTACTATCGTGTTATAATTTCATGTATTGACTCGTTCCATGACCACGGAGACTTCTCCTTAATTTGGTCCCACGGAACAATAAATAAATAAATAAAACATTTTCTGTATCCAGAAAGGCCCGTACAGGACCTGCGACATGCAGTCGTGCATTATCCTGCTGAAAGGCAGGGTTTCGCAGGGATCGAATGAGGGGTAGAGCCACGGGTCGTAACACATCTGAAATGTAACGTCCACTGTTCAAAGTGCCGTCAATGCGAACAAGAGGTGACCGAGACGTGTAACCAATGGCACCCGATACCATCACACCGAGTGATACGCCAGTATGGCGATGACGAATACACGCTTCCAATGTGCGTTCAGCGCGAAGCCGCCAAACACTGATGCGACCATCATGATGCTGTAAACAGAACCTGGATCCATCCGAAAAAATGACGTTTTGCCATTCGTGCACCCAGGTTCGTCGTTGCAGGCGCTCCTGTCTGTCATGCAGCGTCAAAGGTAGCCGCAGCCATGGTCTCCGAGCTGATTGTCCACACTGCTGCAAACGTCGTCGAACAGTTCGTGCAGATGGTTGTTGTCTTGCAAACGTCCCCGTCTGTTGACTCAGGGATCTATACGTGGCTGCACTACCTTGCGTGAATGCTCTGAAAAGCTAATCATTTGCGTATCACAGCATCATATTCCTGTCGGTTAAATTTCGCGTCTGTAGCACGACGTCTTCGTGTTGTAGCATTTTTAATGGTCGGTAGTGTAGTTGCGCATGCGTAAATACACAGTCGATCCCAAACCTTGGGATACCAGCGTTTGCAGTTGGTTCCCAACTCAAATTAATGGCATACCTCAGCAACGGCTGATTTGCCGACCCATGTTTCTTGGAAGTTTTTAGCTACTTTTGGCGTGTACTTTCCATGTGTGAATAGTTGACCATCACTTCTGAAACTATCTGTATACGTAATCTCCTTTGTAGCTGAGCTACACTTTCGTAAAATTCTCCAAGTAAACCAAAGTGTACTATTCGCCATCCCTAATACTTAGTGATACGTGATTCCTTAATCGTACCACACCTACACACCATATCTTAAATACCATAAAAGTGGAAGCGGGATGGAATCATGGTTGGTAGTCACACTTTTCAATTACGACAATTTATTGACGTTACCCCAAAAAAATTTAGAATTACAAATTGTGGACGAGCCACTAGATAAAGCTTTGCAAATACAGTTAGATACCCAACGTACTCAGTACTTAAACAATCCCTTATTAAGGAAACAAAATTACAGACACACTTCAGAAATTCAAACTCCCATATAGGATTTCCCTGAAAATACATATAATGAAACAACTACAAGTAAAGGGTGACTCAGTGACACTTGTACACTAGTGCCACGCTATGATCCAATTACATAACATGATAGAACCACTTAAAAGAAACTACAGCAGAAGCATTGATCTTTAAAAGTAAACGTTCACGTGCGCAGGCGTGTTATTAAAAGAAATTACTAGAAAAGGCTGCACAAGGAACTCAGCAGATGCTATGCAGTTTCAGTTTAAGGTTTAGCCAGTGCCTAATATTTAAGGAAACAAGTTCATATACGAACAGGTTAGATACAATATGCATTTATATACCAACCAGCCTTGGTGGAAGGAAGATAAATGCTAAACTTTGGAAGGCGATATGTGAACAACTATCGGTAGTGGTCAGGTTCTTAAGCACTGCCAGGCGTACACCTCGGATGACATTTCACTCCCCGCCAAGGCACAATCAAAAGTTTCTGCCCGAATCACGAGGACATTCCAATAACTTTCATATCAGCTACACAATACGAGGGAGCGGGTTCCACAGCTTCACCGCTTCCCTTCAGATTTTGTTCCCAGCAAAGTCACAGAATTTGTATCTCCAAGCTACCCATGTCGGCAAAACGCCCGACTAACTTCACACCACAACATGTTACGGTCATCACGGTCGTTGCGCAGCCGTTGGCACTCGTCTCCCCGCGAATGTCAACAGATCTTGAGGGTTACCCCTGGAAGGCCGACAACCCACTCGCTTCCCCCGTCATTCTGTAGGATAAGACACGCTAAACGCAAACATAACTTAGCTCAACCACAACCGATCTCGACGATACATGAACAAAATAACAATGGCGGTAGCTCGCCACGGCTCACTTAGCTTTCGTTTTCATTCCGTATCACGTCGCATTCCACTGTTATGCGCACGTGCGAGGGCTATCCAGAAAGTAAGGAACAATAGGTCGCGAAGTGGAAACCACAGAGAAACTCAAAACTGTTTTATTTGCAACGGTTACCTACACCTTCCAGCTACTTCTCTACACAGTCGCCGCTCAGACTTAGATATCTGTCGTAGCGTTGTATCAACTTTTCATTTCCCTCGTTACAGAAGACAGCCACCAGTACTTTTCGACAATTATCTACTCTGGACTGCAGCTCTGTGTCAAAAGATTGTCTTCATAGCCAGCAGTTCATCTGAGCAGAGATGAAACTCACGGGTAGCCAGTTACGGGCTGTATTATGGGTGCTCAAACACTTCCCATCGGAGAAGCTGCAGGAGCATCTTGATTGCCGCTGCAGCGTGCGGCCGAGAATTGTCGTGTAGAACGAACCGCATGGCAGTTATGTTACGTGGATTGCATAGCTTCAGGTGAAATCTTTCGCCAGGCCCTCATACTTGGCGGGAGACGCTAATTTCTAGCAACATTTTCGTTCTCACTGTGGGCTCAGAACTGAAAACAGCGACATGCTGCGATCGACAGGCGTACTAGGCACGGTTCCCAGCGCATCTGTGCAAAGCCTTGTCAGATTTTTCACTGTATTTTCCATTTTGCGACCGATCGTTCGTTACTTTCTGAATAACCCCCATATTTTATCAACGTGAATGTGTCAATCAGCACACCACTGATACTGTATTCTAACATTACATAATTAGTTGTACTACTCATCCGCGCTAACTAACGTTTTTCTATGCTCAGAGAAAGCGGCCAAGTAGAAATTCTGAGTCATCTTGCATTCTCGTAAAGTCAGTCAACGATGACTTTCCCACACATGATAGTGTTGCCACTAAACATTCGCAGAAAGATACTCACACCATTCATCAGATCGTTTATGTGTACAAAGAATAAGAGTGGTCGTACCACATTTCGTGGTAGCACTGCTGACAATACCCTTGTCTCCGACGAACATTCACTGTCCACGACAACATGCTGGGTTCTGTTATGCTCGCCCTTCATTAAGGGGTAACATCACTCTAACAGTTTTTAAAAAAAGCATTCACCTGACAGATTTTTTGGGGCAGAATAAAAGATCTTAGAGCTATAATACTTCAGGTAGTAATTGAGCATATATTTAAGTATATTGCAAAAATTATTTGTGGGGAAATATTACAAAATGGCGACTTTGCAGTAATTCTTGCGAGACACATTGAATTTGAGGCGATCTGCTTCATGAACTATAACTGGGGTCAGTTTGAATCACCAAGCGAGGTAAGCATTCCGTTGTCAGGCCACAAGTGTCCCATCGGGATCATCCGACCGCCGTGTCATCCTCAGTGGAGGATGCGGATAGGAGGGGCGTGGGGTCAGCACACCACTCTCCTGGTCGTACCAATGGTTTTCTTTGACCAGAGCCTCTACTATTCGGTCGTCGAGTAGCTCCTCATTAGATATCACGAGGCTGAGTGCACCCCGAAAAATAGCAACAGCGCATGGCGGCTGGATGGTCACCCATCCAAGTGCCGGCCACACCCAACAGCGTTTAACTTCGCTGATCACACGGGAACTGCTGTATCCACTGCAGCAAGGCCGCCACCAACCGAGATGGTACAGTGATTATGCACACTGTACTCGCATTCATGAGGACGATGGTTAAAACCTGAATCCATCCATCCACACTTAGGTTTTCCATGATTTTCCTAAATCACTCCAGGCCAATTCCGGGATGGTTCGTTTGAAAGGGCACAGCCGATTTCCTACCCCATCCTTAGCACCATCAGACTTTAATGCCAATTGCGTTCCATCTTTAACGACTTTAATGCCAATAGGACGGTAAATCCAATCTTCGGCCCTTCCTTCCTTCCAATTTGAATACGGAAAAACGAAAAAAAAATCTATGTAATCTACATGAGTGTAGCTAGTGAAGCATGTAGGGAATTTTAGAAATGCTGATTTTTGTGCAATTGGCAAGTGTTCGAACCAAGTGGCTGAACTTTGTTTATACATATTGGGTTGGGTTGTTTGAGGAAGGAGACCAGACAGCGAGGTCATCGGTCTCACCAGATTAGGGAAGGATAGGGAAGGAAGCTGCCCATGCCCTTACAAAGGAACCAAATACATATTGTTTAAATTGTTGTTGTTGTTATTGTGGTCTTCAGTGCTGAGACTCGTTTGATGCAGCTCTGCATGCTACTCTATCCAGTGCAAGCTTCTTCATCTCCCAGTACCTATACAACCTATATCCTTCTGAATCTGCTTAGTGTATTCATTTCTTGGTCTCCCTCTACGATTTTTACCCTCCACGCTGCCCTCCAATGCTAAATTTGTGATCCCCTGATGCCTCATAAAATGTACTACCAACCGATCCCTTCTTCTAGTGAAGTTGTACCACAAACTTCTCACCAATCCTATTCAATACCTCCTCATTAGTTATGTGATCTATCCATCTAATCTACAGCATTCTTCTGCAGCACCACATTTCGAAAGCTTCTATTCTCTTCTTGTCCAAACTATTAATCGTCCATGTTTCACTTCCATACATGGCTACAATCCATACAAATACTTTCAGAAACCACATCCTGTCACTTAAATCTATACTCGATATTAACAAAGTTCTTTTCTTCAGAAACGCTTTCCTTGCCATCGCCAGTCTACATTTTATATCCTCTCTACTTCGACCATCGTCAGTTATTTTGCTCCCCAAATAGCAAAATTCTTATACTACTTTAAGTGTCTCATTTCCTAATCTAATTCCCTCAGCATCACCCGACTGCATTCAACTACATTCCATTATCCTCGTTTTGCTGTTGTTGATGTTCATCTTATACCCTCCTTTCAATACACTATCCATTCCGTTCAACTGCTCTTCCAAGTCCTTTGCTGTCTCTGTCAGAATTACGATGTCATCGGCGAACCTCAAAGTTTTTATTTCTTCTCCGTGGATTTAATGCCTGCTCCGAATTTTTCTTTTGTTTCCTTTACTGCTTGCTCAGTATTCAGATTGAATAACATTGGGGAGAGGTTACAACCCTGTCTCTCTTCCTTCCAAACCACTGCTTCCCTTTCACATGCCCTTCGACTCTTATAATTGCCATCTGGTTTCTGTACAAATTGTAAATATCCTTTCGCTCCCTGTATTTTACCCCTACCACCTTCAGAATTTGAAATAGAGTATTCCAGTCAACATTGTGAAAAGCTTTCTCTAAGTCTACAAATACTAGAAACGTAGGTTTGCCTTTCCTTAATCTTTCTTCTAAGATAAGTCGTAAGGTCAGTATTGCCTCACGTGTTCCAACATTTCTACGGTATCCAAACTGATCTTCTCTAAGGTTGGCTTCTTCTAGTTTTTCCATTCGTCTGTAAATAATTCGCGTTAGTATTTTGCAGCTGTGACTTATTAAACTGATTGTCCGGTAATTTTCACATCTGTCAACACTTGCTTTCTTTGGGATTGGAATTATTATATTCTTCTTGAAGTCTGAGGGTATTTCGCCTGTCTCATACATCTTGCTCACCAGATGGTAGAGTTTTGTCAGGACTGGCTCTCCCAAGGCCGTCAGTAGTTCTAATTGAATGTTGTCGAATCCCGGGGCCTTGTTTCGACTCTGGTCTTTCAGTGCTCTGTGGAACTCTTCACGCAGTATTGTATCTCCCATTTCGTCTTCATCTACATTCTCTTCCATTTCCAGAATATTGCCCTCAAGTACGTCGCCCTTGTATAGACCCTCTATATACTCCTTCCACCTTTCTGCTTTCCCTTCTTTGCTTAGAACTGGGTTTCCATCTGAGCTCTTGGTATTCATACAAGTGGTTCTCTTTTCTCCAAAGGTCTCTTTAATTTTCCTGTAGGCAGTATCTATCTTACCCCTAGTGAGATAAGTCTCTATTTCCTTACATTTGTCCTTTAGCCATCCCTGTTAGCCATTTTGTACTTCCTGTCGATCTCATTTTTGAGATGTTTGTATTTCTTTTTGCCTGCTTCATTTACTGTATTTATATATTTTCTCCTTTCATCAATTAAATTCAATATTTCTTCTGTTACCCAAGGATTTCTACTAGCCCTCGTCTTTTTACCTACTTGATCCTCTGCTGCCTTCACTACATCATCCCTCAAAGTTACCCATTCTTCTTCTACTGTCCTGTCAATTGTTCCCTTATGCTCCCCCTGAAACTCTGTACAACCTCTGGCTGTTTCAGTTTATCCAGGTCCCATCTCCTTAAATTCCCACCTTTTTGCAGTTTCTTCAGTTTTAATCTACAGTTCATAATCAACATCTGCCCCTGAAAATGTCCTACAAATTAAAACCTGGTTCCTAAATCTCGGTGTTACCATTATATAATCCATCTTAAACCTGTCAGTATCGCCAGGTTTCTTCCATGTATACAGCCTCTTTTATGATTCTTGAACCAAGTGTTAGCTATGATTAAGTTGTGCCCTGTGCAAAATTCTACCAAGCGGCTTCCTCTTTCATTTCTTAGCCGCAATCCTTATTCACCTACTCTGTTTCCTTCTCTCCCTTTTCCTACTGCCGAATTCCAGTCACCCATGACTATTAAATTTTCGTCTCCCTTCACTATCTGAATATTTTCTTTTATTTCATCACACATTTCTTCAATTTCTTCGTCATCTGCAGAGCTAGTTGGCATCTAAACTTGTACTGATGTAGTAGGCATGGGCTTCGTGTCTATCTTGGCGACAATAATGTGTTCACTATGCTGTCTGTAGTAGCTTACCCACACTCCTTGTTTTTCATTCTTTATTAAACCGACTCCTGCATTACCCCTATTTGATTTTGTATTTATAACCCTGTATTCACGTAACCAAAAGTCTTGTTCCTCCTGCCACCGAACTTCACTAATTCCCACTATGTCTAACATTAACCTATCCATTTCCCTTTTTAAATTTTCTAACCTACCCGCCCGATTAAGGAATCTGAATTCCACACTCCGATCTGTAGACTGCCAGTTTTCTTTCTCCTGATGACGATATCCTCTTGAGTAATCCCTGCCCGGAAATACGAATGGAGGACTATTCTACCTCCAGAATATTTTACCCAAGAGGACGCCATCATTATTTAACCATACAGTAAAGCTGCATGCCCTCAGGAAAAATTACGGCTGTAGTTTCACCTTGCTTTCAGCCATTCGCAGTGCCAGCACAGCAAGGCCGTTTTGTATAGTGTTACAAGGCCAGATCAGTCAATCATCCAGACTGTTGCCCCTGCAACTACTGAAAAGGCTCCCGCCCCTCTTCAGGAACCACACGTTTTTCTGGCCTCTCAACAGATACCCCTCTGTTGTGGTTGCAACGGCCTCGTATCACTAGCAGTCGAGATGACAGGCATCTTATCCGCATGGCTGTAACGAATCGTGCAGCCACGTCCCCATCCCTGAGTCAACACATAGGGCCGTTTGCAAGACAACAAAAATCTGCACGAACAGATCGACGACCTTTGCAGCAGCATGGACTATCAGCTCGGAGACCGTGGCTGCGGTTACCCTTGAAGGTGCATCACAGAGAGGAGCGCCTGCGATGGTGTACTCGACGACGAAGCTGGGTGCACGAATGGCAAAACGTCATATTTTCGGATGAATCCAGGTCCTGTTTACAGCATCATTATGGTCGCGTCCGTGTTTGGCGACATCGCGGTGAACGCACATTGGAAGCGTGCATTCGTCATCGCCATACTGGCGTATCACCCGACTTGATGGTATGGGCTGCCATTGGTTACACGTCTGTCACCACTTGCTCGCATTGACGGCACTTTGAACAGTGGACGTTACCCTTCATTGGATCCCTGCGAAACCCTACATTTCAGCAGGATAATGCAAGATCGCATGTTGCAGGTCCTGTGCGGGGCCTTTCTGGATACAGAAAATGTTCGACTGCTGGCCTGCCAGCAAATTCTCCAGATCTCTCATCTACTGAAAACGTCTGGTCAATGGTGGCCGAGCAACTGGCGCGTCAGAATACGCCAGTCACTACTCTTGATGAACTGTGGTATCGTGTTGAAGCTGCATGGGCAGATGTATCCGTACACTCGATCCAAGCTCTGTTTGACTCAATGCCCAGGTGTATCAAGACCGTTATTACGGCCAGAGGTGGTTGTTCTGGGTACTGATTTCTCAGGATCTATGCACCCAAATTGCGTGAAAGTGTAATCACATGTCAGTTCTAGTATAATATATTCTGCATTTCTTCTTGGTGTAGCAATTTTAATGGCCAGTAGTGTATTTTAGAAGCTTCAAGGCATCTTTTAACAAATTAAAAAGATTTGTTATAATTGTACAGTGGTGTAACAATCTGCAGTTGAGTACCATATCAAACGCTTTCCAATAACGTTACTGAGATGGGAGGTTACGTAGCGATGTCAGGAATGTTATTTCTGGTCGACTCGAGTCCCATCGAAAATATGCAGGAGGAAAGGCGGAAGTCTGAATGATTAACACCAGTAGTACACCGTGGGACAGGAAACCACCTCCAAAATGGACTCTGGAATGGCTGTGCTTTCATCGTGCTGGCGGAGTGCAACTTGACACAGCCTTTTTTTTTTTTAAAAAAAAAAAAAAAGCAGCGAACATGTAGCCTCACCGTCTGTCAAATGGTTCAAATGGCTCTGAGCACTATGGGACTTAACATCTGAGGTCATCAGTCCGCTAGACTTAGAACTACTTAAACCTAACTAACCTAAGGACATCACATAAATCCATGCCGGAGGCAGGACTCGAACCTGTGACCGCTGCAGCAGCGCGGTTCCAGACTGAAGCGCCTAGAACCACTCGGCCACAGCAGCCGGCTCACCGTCTGTCGACGCAGAGACTTAGTCAGTAGGTAATATGCACAGTTCCTGCTGATATGGCGTGGAACGAGTCAGTTTACAAGTTACGCACACCTGATTTGTTTTGTGTGCATTAGTACACGGTGCAAGAACCCTCACTCGTACTAAACCTCCAGAAATCTGTCCGTAGGTGGTGGTATAAGGGGCGTACAGTATAACTGGCCACGCTTGCCCACCCGAGTTTTGCGATAATTACACCAGCCTGTCCTCCAACTGACTAAGTGAGCCGCCACGTAGGCAGCGTTCGTGCTGTACCTGTGGAGACAGTGTCCTAATTTATGTCCCCTTGCAGAGCCGCGCCGTTGGAATCTGAAAGTGCAATACTACTGTCTATCAAAGAACGGAAAATCCAGGATGAAATGTAATAACGTTCTGCCTAACTGCAACTCAGAATCTTCGCTATATGGTGAGTGACAACTATCCTTTTCATGTTTCTGAATGTTTCACGTAAGCAAGCGGGAGAAGTTTTTTGTGCACATAATTTTTAAATGGGATGTCACTGTGCTGCGTTTATTTAGGAAACACCTTAAAATGAATTTGTTTAGTCATATTATAAGTTAACTATGGACGGTATGAGGGCGTGGCCTACCACATGACTAGATCGAAAGGCACCCTATCGACGGCTGCCGACTACGGCGCACAGTCTGTAACTTGAACGTACGGTCGGTATAGTTCGTGTAAGATCGTACGTCCACAGTTATGTGAAAGTGTCTCATTTATTTATTAATGTTAACGTTTCCTGACATTGTAAAATTATTGAAAGATAGTATTTATGAACCACAGACTCCTCCTAATGTCTCACTGACAAAAGGCCACTTTCGTTTGCAAATATTTATTAATGCCAATAACTTCATTCACGCCACAATCATTGTACAGGGTGATTACAATTAAAGTTAAACTTTCAAAACGCTGTAGAAATAACACTACTGCTCAGAATGACGTCAAATTCCAACGGAATATTATCGGAGAAGGGGGAAAGCGTATGGCAGAACAAAAATATATAGTTACAAAATGTAGCAATAGATGGCGCTGTAAGCATCATAATTTAATAGTGGTCGACTACAAATGACAAATGAATGATACAACAATGTCTAAGGTGTACATCTGGCGTCAAACAAACTGTACTACCCATTATGCATGAGTGTACAGGTGCGACACAGTTAGTTACGTAAGCCCATCCACCACGGAAAAATCATATCACTTCGGATGGGAAAAATAGGTTTAGGCCCAGAACCGCATAAAAAGCATCACTCACGTCGGTTTTTAATTGTCCTGAGATCAGAAACTGCATAAGGAGTATAAATCAAAATCAAATCGGATTCTTAATTTCCGTGTGACTGGCGCTCGCTAACACGTTCAGTATGCTGTCCGCCATTTTCTGCAACAAGTTGAAATCGAGAGACAGCATGTTCCACAACTGATCGAAGTGTTTCCTGGGTAACGTTCAGAATATGTTGCGCAATGCACGCCTCCAGTGCAGCCAAGTTTGCAGTCGAACACTGACCACAACATCTTTCAGATATCCCCACAGCCAGAAGTCACACAGATTAAGATCAGGTGATCGGGACGGCTAGGCTGTAGAGAAATGGCGGCTGATAATTCTAGCATTTCCGAAATGGCGTTTCAGCAGCTGCTTAACTGAATTTGCGATGTGCGAAGGTGCGCCATCTTGCATAAAAATGATCTCATCCAAACATCCACGCTGTTGGAGAGCTGGAATGAATTGGTTGCTCAAAAGACACTCGTAGCGCTTACCAGTGACGGTACAGGTAACAGGACTGGAAGCACCTGTCTCTTCGAAAAAATATGGCCCCATGATATATGATGCAGTAACCCGCACCACACAGTGGCCTTTTCAGGAAAAAGTGGTACCTGGTTGATTTGCGTGTGGATTTTCCGTTGCCCATATTCGACAGTTCTCTGTACTGACATATCCTGTCAGACGGAAATGCGCTTTGTGTCTGTCCACAGAATCTTCCACGGCCAATCATTGTCCACTTTCATTATCCACTTTCATGCGAGCAAGAAATTCTAAAGCAAAGGTCTCTCTTGCTGGCAGGTCAACAGGAAGCAACTCGTGCACATGGCTAATTTTGAATGGATAGCAAAGAAGTATGTTTCGTAGGATTTTACTCACTGTACTCACACTTATGTCCAATGTTCGGGCAGTTCTCAGTGCACTACACGTTTGCACACCACCACTCGTCTCCTCCTGTATTGCTGTGGCCACTGCTTCCACTGACGTCGAATCGATTCGTTTCTGGTCCCGGCGGAGGTTCGAGTCCTCCCTCTAGCATAGGTGTGTGTGTGTGTGTTTGTGTTATGTTGGCGGAAGAGCCAACACCGTGTTACGAGTGGAGGCCGAAAGGCACGCGCTTTAGCTCACGCAGGATGGCGTGAGGAGGGAAGGACTATACTGACGTGAGGTCTGGAACATGACAAGGAATGAGAATCCAGAAAGCGGACGTACTTAGTTTGATACTTAACTTTAATCCATTAATCATGAACGTCGCTCTTGACGGTACATGATTCACAATATTATCTGTTCAGAATAGATTCGTGAAGATGAATATGGCACCTTGCTAGGTCGTAGCAAATGACGTAGCTGAAGGCTATGCTAAACTATCGTCTCGGCAAAAGAGCAGGAGCAGTGAACCATCGCTAGCAAAGTCGGCTGTACAACTGGGGCGAGTGCTAGCGAGTCTCTCTAGACTAGACCTGCCGTGTGGCGGCGTTCGGTCTGCAATCACTGATAGTGGCGACACGCGGGTCCGACGTACACTAACGGACCGCGGCAGACTTAAAGGCTACCACCTAGCAAGTGTGGTGTCTGGCGGTGACACCACATTTTGTCCACAGGATAATTTAGGTTAAGTAGTGTGTAAGCTTAGGGACTGATTATCTTAGGAGTTAAGTCGCATAAGATTTCACACACATTCGAACATTTTTTCGATTCGTTTCCTCCCTCTACCAGGTTGCACACCTAAAGATCTCGTCCTTTCGAATTTCCTAAACATTTTCTCCAGACCCACGGCACTCATCGGACAAAAATCTTTTTCCAAACCCTCCAATGTCCGGAACTTCTACAGGGCGGCGTGTGCACAGTCATCATTCTTGTAATACAGCTTTACGAGCAGAGCGCGATCCTGTATTGAGACAGTCATGGCGAACGTCGCAGCGGAAAAGCCGTGTACCCGGCGTGCTTATACCGACTTCAACGGGTCGTGCGAATGACAGGTGTTTTCATTTACGTCTTCTGGCCCATGCAGTGCCATCTATTGATCGATTTTCACACTTTTTCCTTCTGCCATATGCTACCCCCTTCTCCGATAATATTCCGTCGCAATTTGACGCCATTCTGACCAGCAGTGCTATTTCTACAGCGTCTTGAAAGTTTAACTTTAATTATAATCACCCTGCACTTTCCCTGCACATCTCTTTGCTGACGTCAGGAGCGACCTCTGCCTCAGCACCTCGCCCTAGTGGCTTTGCGAGCGAGCGTGGGAACCTACAGCTCGCTGCTAACTCTGGACGTACTACAACGCTCGCACGTTCACTACATGTATGTCAAATACCAAATTTAAATTTAATAAAATGCACTCTTATCTGCAAATAAGGGGTAATTCATAACGCCGGCGCCGGGCGGAGTGGCAGAGCGGTTCTAGGCGCTTCAGTCTGGAACCGCGCGACCGCTACGGTCGCAGGTTCGAATCCTGCCTCGGGCATGGATGTGTGTGCTGTCCTTAGGTTTAAGTAGTTCTAAGTTCTAGGGGACTGATGACCCTAGATGTTAAGTCCCATATTGCTCAGAGCCATCTGAACCATCATAACGCCGCCATTTGAAATTTATGAAACTGGACGTACTATGATTTGTTAGGTTAGGTTAGTGTTGTTTAACGTCCCGTCGACAACGAGGTCATTAGAGACGGAGCGCAAGCTCGGGTTAGGGAAGGATGGGGAAGGAAATCGGCCGTGCCCTTTCAAAGGAACCATCCCGGCATTTGCCTGAAACGATTTAGGGAAATCACGGAAAACCTAAATCAGGATGGTTGGAGACGGGATTGAACCGTCGTCCTCCCGAATGCGAGTCCAGTGTGCTAACCACTGCGCCACCTCGCTCGGTATGATTTGTAGTTGCTACGTGGCACATGTTTTAATTCATTGCCTCAGGTTCCAGCCTTATCGAAGATAAGGTTAGGACTCATAGTGTAAGTAGGCTGTTTAGATTTTTATGTTGGTAACGTCACCTAGCGCTCTGTATGAAAATCACTGGCTGTGCTGTGTGCAGTCTGTGGCTGGTTGGCATTGTTGGAATATTCGCTATTGTAGTGTTAGGCAGTTGTATGTGAACAGGGCGTAGCGTTGCGCAGTTGGAGGTGAGCCGCCAGCAGTGGTGGATGTGGGGAGAGAGATGGCGGAGTTTTGAGAGCGGATGATCTGGACGTGTGTCCATCAGAAAGAGTAAATTTGTAAGAGTGGATCTCATGAACTACTATATATATATTATGACTTTTGAACACTATTAAGGTAAATACACTGTTTGTTATCCATCAAAATCTTTCATTTGCTGACTATGCCTATCAGTAGTTAGAATCTTTTACTTAGCTGGCAGTAGTGGCGCTCGCTGTATTGCAGTAGTTTGAGTAACGGAGATTTGTGAGGTAAGTGATTCATGAAAGGTATAGCTTATTGTTAGTCAGGACCATTCTTTTGTAGGGATTTTTGTAAGTCAGATTGCGTTCCGCTAAAAATATTGTGTGTCAGTTTAGTGATGATCAGAATAGGTAAAGAGCGAAATGTCTGAGTACGTTCAGTTTTGCTCAGCTGTTTGAAAATCAAATAACGTAAGAGGTTTATCAGCACAGTAATTCATTAATTTTTCTAAGGGGACGTTTCAATAGGTCTCCAGGGAAATGCTATTCTATCAGATCAATTTTAATTTATATCCTATGTTAACAAATTTCTCTTTTTCAGAAGTACTTCCCTTGCTGTTACCAGTCCGCATTCTATGTACTCTCTACTTTGCGCTTCGTTACTTTTTTGCTACCCAAATAGCAAAACTCATCTGCCGCTTACAATGGCTCGTTTCATAATTCACTCACATGACTTACTTGGGGTAGCCTACATTCCATCCCTTCCTTCTTTATGTCGGACACTCGCAACCGGGATAACGGCAGTGTTGCTAAATCCGTCTCCCGCCGCACTCCCACACTTCGGCACACCCCCTGAGTGCGCCGCCGTGCTACATTAGCCCGCGCGAGTGGGGGAGGTGCACACCCCTCGCTGTCGCCCATTAACTGCACCAGCAGGCGCTTCCCGCTCTCTGTAGCGCCGTCCCGCGGTATTGATCGCTCAACGCGAGAGGCTGCCTCGTGTATTGTTCGCCTGTTTTACGCCCTCCCTCATCTTCTGAATGTCGTTAACTTCTGCTTTGTCAGGCGCGCCGGAGGGACGGGCGTATGGGGGCCTCTCTGTGACTGGCACGTGTTGTGCCGGCAGTTTGTCTGTCCTCAAAGAGGCTTAGCATGGTGCTCGGTGCGCTGAGCTGCCAAAAGTCATGGGATACTTCCATATACTGTGTCGGACCTCCTTTTTCTCCGCGCAGGGCAGCAAGTCGACGTGGCGTGGACTCAACAAGTCTTTGAAAGTCACCTGCAAAAATACTGAGCCATGCAGAAATACTGAGCCACATTGCCCCCTATAGCCGTACATATAAGTGCGAAAGTATCGCCGGTACATGATTTTGTGTACCAACTGACCTCTCGATTATGTCCTATAAATGTTCGATGGGATTCATGCCGGGCGATCTGGCTACTAAAATCGTTTGCTCGAATTTTACAAAATGATCTTCAAACTAGTCGCCAAAAAATATGGTCCGGAGGCACTGCGCATTGTCATTCCTAAAAATTCCATAGCTGTAAGGTAACATGAAGTCTATGAACAGTTGAGAATAGTCTCCAAGTAGCCGTGCATAACCACTTCCAGTCAACGATCTGCTCATTTCGAACAAAGGACATAGTCCATTCCATGTAGGCGCAGTCCACATCATTATGGAGCCATCACCAGCTTCCATAGTGCCTTGTTGACAACAAGGATCCATTGCTTCGCAGACTCTGCAACACACACTTGAAACCTGCCCATCAGTTCTTACCAACCCAAATTGGGACTCATCTGATCACGGCAAGGTTTTACAGTCGTCCATGGACCAAGTGATATGATGACGAGCCCAGGAGAAGGGTTTCAGGCGATATGTGCAGTCAGCAAAGGCACTCGCGTCACTCATCTGTTGCCATAGCCCGTTAACTGCTGGTAAAGCTTTCGGGATGTGAGGTCGTGGTCCAAGAGACCCCTCTGATCCTGACGTTTCGTCCAGGACTGCGCTGGATATCCTCAGAGGCGCTCCGCAGCTGTCTTGCCGACTGCCCGGTCGGACGTCTGAGAGCGACCTAAATAAAATCACGCCCACTTTCATACAGTATTCATGTCGCTCTCGGACGTCCGACCGGTCAGTCGGCAAGACTCAGCGGAGGAGCGCCTCTGAGGATGTCCAGCGCAGTCCTGGACGAAACGTCACGAACAGAAGAGTTTCCTGGACCACGACCTCACATCCCGAAGGGTTTACCTGTAGTTATGTCATCCGCTCGTGAAGCCCTTCATTCTATGACGGCCTTTTAACACCAAATTTCGACCAACTTTCATCGTCAGTCCGACAGTGATTTCTGCGGTTCCATCACGCAGTGTTGCTTGGCTGTTAACACTGGCAACTCTGCTCCCGGACGTTAAGTGAAGGCTGTCCGCCACTGCGGTGAGATGTAACGTCAGAAATTTTGTATTCTCGGCACACTCTTGATACTGTATCTCTCTGAATAATGAATTCCCTAGTGACTTCCGAAGTGGAATTTCCCATGTGTCTAGCTCCAATTACTATTGCGCGTTCAAAGTCTTTTAATTCCCATTGTGCTGCCACTATCGCATCGGAAGCTTTTTCACATGAAAAGACTGGGTACAAACGAGAGCTCCGCCAATGTTTCTTATATACTGTGTAAGCGCTACTACCGCCATCTGTATATGTGCATAATCGCTATCCCATGATTTGCGTCACCTAAATGTAATAGCGCAATTTTTTCACACCCTTTCCTCAACGTGCTTTTTATTCGAAAAAACTGATCAAATTTGACGGTACTGCTACGGGGTAGTCCTCTCTAACCTCTGGTAGCAAACTTTTTTTATGGAAGAGTTTGAGGAGAGGTCACTTGATTCAGCAGTACTTAAAGCAAAAGTCTTTTACCTATGTGTAGATGATATAACGGGCGGCCAAAAAGTTTCCGTTGGAGGGCGTTGCTGCAGTGTGTATGTAATGTAGCACGACTCCAGTGCGCATAGGCACTGAAGCGCCAAAGAAACTGGTATAGGCATGCCTATTCAAATACAGAGATATGTAAACAAGCAGAATACGGCGCTGCGGGCGGCAAGGCTTATGCAAGACAACAAGTGTCTGCCGCAGTTGTTAGATCGGTTACCGCTTCTACAATGGTAGGTTACCAAGATTTAAGTGAGTTTGAACGTAGTGTCATAGTCGGCGTACGAGCGATGGGACACAGCATCTCCGAGGTAGCGATAAAGTGGGGATTTTCCTGTACGACCATTTCACTGGTGTACCGTGAATATCAGGAATACGGCAAAACATCAAATGTCTCACATCGCTGCGGTCGGTAAACAATCCTGCAAGAACCGGGCCAACGACGACTGAAGAGAATCGTTCAACGTGACAGAAGTGCAACCCTTCCGCAAACTGCTGCAGATTTTACTCTGGGCCATTAACAAGTGGCAGCGTGCGAACCATTTAACGTAACATCAGCGATACGGCCTTTCGGAGCTGAAGTCCCAGTCGTGTACCACTGATGACTGTGCGACACAAAGCTTTACGCCTCGCCTGGGTCCGTCAACACCTACAATGGACTTTTGATATCTTTTGCGCACTGCGATGGACTTCACGAAATTCCAGCAGGGCAATGCGACACCCCACAAGCCCACAATTGCTACAGAGTGGCTCCAAGTGCAGTCTTCTGAATTTAAACAATAAGGCTTGAAACCAAAGTCCCCAGACATGAACATTATTGAGCGTATCTTGGATGCCTTGCAACGTGCTGTTCAGAAGAGATCTCCACCCCCTCGTATTTATGGACATCCCTGCTGTATTCATGGTGTCAGTTCCGTCCAGCACTACTTCAGGCATTAGTCGGGTCCATGCCACGTCGTGCTACAGCACTTCTGGTTGCTAGCAGGACCCTTTCACGGTATTAGGGAGGTGTACCAGTTTCTTTAGTGTAGAAACACTGCCTTGTAGCCAAGACATCGTGCGGTAAATGGAGAAACGTAAACTATGGCGGCGTTACTACCAAATACGTCCAAACAGGACCAATGTGCTGTTACTGTTTGTTTTGCTGCCCAGGAGCAAACACAGGCAGACACCCATCGGTGGACGAAGAATGTATGTGCGCCAGCACGTCCATAGTGGAATGGTGGAACTACGAGTCTTGCTGCTTCATGATAACACACTTCCGCAAATGTCGTAATGAAGAACTCTCACCAACTCAAATGGGAGACACCCGCACTTTAGTCCTCCATTCGATTATCTCACCTCCGGCTCCTTAAAAAACGGCCTTGACGGGTTATAAGATTCCTATCGGACGAGGAAATGGAGCAAGTAGTTACGGACTTCTTCACGCAGCAGGACCCAGTGTTTCGCGAAACGTGTGTCTTCAGCCTGGTGGGATGATGCCTCAATGCTCACGGCGACCTTGGTAGATTGGCATACCGAGTATGGACTGCATGGTCTTCGAACAGAAACGTTTTTGAGCGTCCCTGACACTGTTGTATTCTGTCGCCAAGGTGAAGAAGAACGCAGCTCATGATCTTGCGGTAGCGTTCTTGCCTCCCGAGCGAGGGGTCCCGGGTTCGATTCCCGGCGGGGTCAGTGATTTTCCCTGCCTCGCGATGACTGGTTGTTGTTCTATTGTCTTCATCATCATCATTCATCCCCATTATGGTCGGAGGAAAGCAATGGCAAACCACCTCCGCTACGACCTTACCTGGTCGGCAGTGTGGGTCTCCTGCATCGTTCCCTACACTCCTCGGAGTATGGGATGCCAGCGGTGTGGCTGTAATTGTCACCAGTGAATGCTACCTAAAGATGCTGCAAGACTTCGTTCTTCCCCAATTAGGTATGGTCATAATTCACTCTCAGTCAATAAAATTCTTCTGGGTTTCAGGCCGCATTGTCTGTTTCGGAGACTGTTGCAAGGCGCCTTCCTCAGAGTGTATTCTTAACTGCTGAATGAGCACTAGTTTGGATACTTATATACTATGGGGGAGTGCTGTCATTGGATGCGAGGGTGAGGAGGAAGGGTATTAGGAGTTCATTTTATTGGTGTTTGCATCGCGTGTTGTCATTGCCGGAAATGGGCGTTTTCCGTTGGAGTTTCCTTTACTGCTTGCCATTGGTGGAAATAGGCGAATAGGAGACTGGGTGGCGACTACAGCGCAGCGCTGTTTTCTAATTGCCCATTATCGAGTAGGCCACGTCAGCGCTCTGTGTGCCCTCCACCGCTGTGGCCCACCGCGCGCCTGTTGCTCTGCGAGACTATGTTATCCTTCCGCAAAGCTGTCACTGCTGGCGGCCATGACGCTGGGAGGCGGCACCCATCACCTCTATTCACGTTGTCGGGTCGCTCAGCTATTTCTATAGCCTCTCTAATCTTCCTCCTCAAACTAAACGGCACTTTCGTCAGTAGGCGGGCCTCTCGGAATTCCATCTTCGTTCCACAAGTGCCACAGGCACCAAGAATATGTGGTGTACGAAAGATTCACAAGGGAGCCTTTCCTTTACGGCCGATAGAGAGTAGTATTAACTCACCGACCTACAAATTAGCGAAAGAATTGGCTCCAAGCTTAGACGTTTAGTGAGCCATACAGATTCATACGTCAAGGACTCCACCCGTTTCATAGCACTTTTGAAAGAAAAGTGTGTTTCGGATACGGATCTGATGGTCAGTTTTGGCGTGAAGTCTTTGTTCACGAAAGTAGTCGTGACGGACAACATGGACAGCTTAGAGGAACGCATGGCACCTGATATCTGCGAGCTAGTGCGCCACTGTTTGACGGCCTTCTATTTCAGGTGGAAAGGGGATTTTTATGAGCAGATGGACGGTGTAGCTTCCCTCTTTCACCGGCCGCAGCAGACATTTTTACGCTGGCGTTCGAAGAAACAGCACTCCAGTCCGCACCATTACGCCCAGAATGCTGGCTACGATATGTGGATGACACCTTCGTTATCTGACCACTCGGAGAAGAAGAGCGTCGGAACTTTCACGAACATCTCAACCGGCAGCACAGCAAAACTTACTTTACCATGGAGATACAAAAGAACGGGGTATTGCCTTTTCTCGACGTGAAAGTTTACTGTATGCCAGAGGGGAAGCTTGGACATAGAGTTTATAGGAAGCCCATCAACACAGACAGGTACCTGTGTAACACCCCACCCGTCACTTATCTGGTTTCGGCGTGTGTGTTCACCGCAAGTAATTGACTAACAGATCAATAGAGAGTGCAAAACTGCCGCAATATCGGATAACGCAAAGAAAGTAATAAGGCCCTGTGACTCCTGATTGAACTGCGGTGGCATTGTTGACATTAATTGGTTCAGAATTGATCGCTTTTAGTTACAAAGCGATGCACATTGATGTTATATTCAACTATTGAACACCAGATGCAAATGTTTAACATAAAATTAATTAAGAAAGTGACTTGGGATTTCAACTACTTGATTGAAAACAGATGCAGTCGATTAGCACAAACTTATTTTAACTCCCGACCTTCAATCATCACATTACATGACTCTCCTATCAGGCAGTGGTAATAAATTGCGTTTACGTGGAGTAAAGCGCGGTAAATCAAAATTAATTCCTATCGGCTGACCCAGGCGTAATGCGAAATGCGAGAAGAATTCTTCAATACACGGCCCATGAAACCCTCGTGGAAACTTTGCCGACGTGATCCAACAAATTAATCAGTGGCCTAATTCAAGCCAGAGTGGGCGCAATATCACCGAATTCAGCGTCGTGGGGCGGCGTCGTTGTGAGGACGTCGGCCGACCGCGTGGTGCTGCAAGGCTGCGCTCGTCTATCCACTCCTAGCTGTCTTGCTCACTACATACCTGAACCAAAACTTTCTATCTCCAAGCTCAATAGTTCCATTTGCAAAGTTCTAAACTGCAGAGATGCTCACTCTTACTCAGGCAAGCTAAGTAAAGAACGCCATGTCCGCGCTCTCGGCAAGCTGGGAACGGAAGACCTCTACTGAGACTTCTGCCAATCCGCTCTTCGCCTCGGTTTCCCCTCCAGCAAAATCACTTAAGCCACTTGCAGCGCAAGTCGCGTTAATTATGTGTCGCTTCCCAGCGCCGACCAATAACTGCTCTGGGAAGTGAACACATTCCCACAAAATTTCCCTTCCTCCCAATTTCTGCTATTTAGCTCCTCCCAGGCCACCCATCAAGCTTAGCGTCTGCACAAAACACCAATTTTTTCGGACTTCTGACTCCCAGGAGAGTACTTCTATTTCCTCGGTCCTACGCTCCCATCGGAGGCTGGCGTATTTCATTCTGTCGCTCTTCACCTGATTTCTTCAAACTCTGAGGACCGTGAATTCAGCGTGAAGTTGCTATAGTCACGAACACCCATATTTTGACCTCTGTTGACCGCTCCACCATAGATTTGCGCGGCTTTCTCGCATGTTTCACTGAAAACTGGACGACGGAGATTTATCAAGAGGTGTACAAGTTCTCCTTCTGCTTCCCAGCATGGGGTCAACCGTCCACTCACTGTCACTCATCTTAAGGCAGCTGGAGTCCGTGCCCCGTTACCGCTTTCTCAGAGCTTGAGCCCCCCTAAGCTGCCTGTTGTCGCATCCGTTTGGCGTTCCCCTGCCGGCCACTGTGGTCAACTCGAATACTTCCCGGGGGTAACCTAGCCTCCAGTAAATAGATGCGTTTTCACAGAGTTTTCATGTCGTGTGAATTACTTTAAAACCATCACCCGACATTAATTATTCCAATACGTCCATACTGTACCCTCTACCAGATGTATTGTGCATTGTCAGTCATTTTTGTTCAGCCCTACTGTTCGCTCAGCGTGAGGTAGGTGATCTTTAATGACTTCGTGTAAGGGGCATAGTCCTTGTCATGTTACACCTGCATGCATCCTCCCACTACCATTATACACAAAAGAATTCGGCCCTGCAAACTTTAACTAAGAGAGCCTACAGGATCAGTGATGAACACAACCTGCATGCTGAACTACAGAACCTCAGGTCCATTTTTGGAGCTAATGGCTACGACATGAGGATGATGCACAACACCATGGCGCCGAAGGAGGAGAGCAACAGGGAAATGCAGAACGAAGCACAAAACATCGTCTTGCTACCATGTGTACAAGAGGTTACTGAACGTCTGGACAAAATTCTCCGTCGGGCAGGCATTAAGCTGATTTTTTGTAACAACAACAAAATGAAAGACATTCTGAGCTCGACGAAAGATGCAACTGACAAGTTTCATGCCGTCGGAGTTTATGAAATAGGGTGCTAATGTGGACTGGTGTATGTAGGTGAGACTGGGCGTCCAGTAAGCACAAGTTAACTGAACACGAGAGTTATATCCACCTCAAACAATACAACAGATCAGCGGTGGCAGAACACCAGGAACAGTGCAGGATGAAGATGGAATTTTAAGAGGCCCGCATACTGGCGAAACAGCCGTTTAGTTTGACGAGGAAGATTAGAGAGGCTATAGAAATAGCCAAGTGACCCGGCAACATGAATATAGAAGACGGGTACCGACTTCCAGCGTCATGGCTGCCAGCAGTGACAGCTTTGCGGAAGGACAACATACTCTCGCAGAGCAACAGGCGCGCGGTGGGCCACAGCGGTGGAGGGTTCACAGAGCGCCGACGCGCCCTAGTCGATACTAGGCACTAAACAACGCTACGCCGTAGTCGCTGCTCAGTCCCCTATTCACCGATTTCCACCAATGGCAAGCAGTAAAGGAAACTCCAACGGAAAACGCCCATTTCCGCCAGTGACAACACGCGATGCAAACACCAATAAAATAAACTCCTCATACCCTTCCTCCTCACCCTCGCATCCAATGACAGCAGTCCTCCATAGTATGTAAGTATCCAAACTAGTGCCCATTCAGCAATTATCAATACACCCTGAGGAAGGCGCCTTGCAACAGTCGCCGAAACAGACAATGCGGCCTGAAGCCCAGAAGAATTTTATTGACTGAGACTTAACTATGTGTGCAGACAGTCGATCCATCTCGGCAATCGAGAATCTCTATGACTTTTACTGTTATCGATATTGATACTGGCATTACATCGGTCCCACGCAATCAAAGACGTTCCAGAATGTTTTACTTTCAAGTCCGAAGTCGGATAACAGACGACAAAAGAAATATTTTTTCGCGTAATACAGTTAGAAATTAACAATTCTCTTATTTTCTTCCCCTTCACTTGTACTCTGAAGCCTCACTGCTTGTCAAATTTATAAATCTAGGCCGTTGGAAGGCACACTATAGGTTTTAATGGGTGAATTTTCGAGTGTCAAAAGATGTGATATAAATGGCCTTAACGTTTGGCAGGCCAAGGGGCTATAGACCTTAGTATGCGAAATAAATTCCATCTTGATACGTTTACCTGTTCTTGAGAAAAACTCATCTTAACAGACGGACGGGCAGACAGTCGGATAACAAACAATAAACAACTTCTTTACGTGTGATGTAATAAGAAATTAACAATTTTCGAATTCTTCCTTTCCTTTTACTAGCCGGCCGCGGTGGTCTAGCGGTTGTAGGCGCTCAGTCCGGAACCGCGCGACTGCTACGGTCGCAGATTCGAATCCTGCCTCGGGCATGGATGTGTGTGATGTCCTTAGGTTAGTTAGGTTTAAATAGTTCTAAGTGGTCTAGGGACCTCGGCATAAGAAGTCAAGCCGCGATTACTAAATGATTACTCGTTTCCGATACAGGGAGCCTTACATAAAATTGATGCATTTACCTGTCTACGTCACCCTGTATCTTCAATGCGTACAGTTTCCGAAATGGAACTTTATGTATGAGCTCGTTCAAGGTCGTGTGCAGAAACTGTATGTTGCTGTCTTCACTATGAGGATGATCTCCTCTGTGTCTGACACTGAAACGCGAAGGCCTGTGTACTTCGCTCATTATCACTCTATTATCTCGTGTGGTGTGGAATAAACGCAGGCGGCCGGACCGGACTACGCTGTCAGTTCGCCAATTTGCCCAACGTGCGACCCACGAGCCACATGGAGCCCAAGGCAAGTATTATTTCGGCCCAGGAAGACGGCAACTATGACAAGACCGGCAAAAAAAAAGGTCAATGAAATTCTATTTGTGTAAAGTTGCGGCAAAGGAAATTTTCCTCCCTCTGCACGATGTATTCCCTCTTTGGTCAATCTCTCTCTCTCTCTCTCTCTCTCTCTCTCTCTCTCTGTCTCTTTTTCGTTTCTTAGCAGATATTGTTAGTGTTTAGTATGTTATGTGGGACCTAAAAATACTCTCCTTCTTCCTGTGTGGCCCAAGTAAGCTAACAGGCTGGAAACCCAGTTGTTCAGTTGTCTCTGAATTTTTAGTCTGCCGTCCCTGTTCGTGTATTCCATCGTGGGAATTGTTACTGACAATAATCATTCATTCCGAAGACACTGCAACATTCATGCTGTGAACGCTAGATGGAGAAACGCCAAGGACGTGGGTAACATCTCCTTAAGCGTTACACATGAATGTGTGCACTGCTCAGCAGATTTCATTTTCAGCAGACCTGAAAAAATTGGACGATAAACCCTAAGCCTTCAAATCTGTGCCGGCCGCTGTGGCCGAGCGGTTCTAGGCGCTTGTCAGGAACCGCGCTGCTGCTATGGTCGCAGTTTCGAATTCTGCCTCGGGAATGGACGTGTGTGATGTCTTTAGGTTAGTTAGGTTTAAGTAGTTCTAAGTTCTAGGGGATTGATGACCACAGATGTTAAGTCCCATAGTGCTCAGAGCCATTTGAACCTTTTACTATGAAACGATGCTTACTGTCATAATTAATGATTGTAGGTCAACAAGTTTTCATGAGTGAGTTTAAGTATCAAAATATGTTACACAAATGTCCGTATCTTTTGATTGCACTGACTTAGAGGCTTAAACTTTTTACGCTGCCGATCGGCTGTAGACCTCAATATGTGATATAACTTTCAATTTCTTACGTCTAGCCTTTCCTAGTCGGACAGACAAAACGACATATAGACAAAAGAAAAGGTAATTCACGGTTCTGTTCTTACCGATTAAGGTACAGAAACCTAACAAAAAGGCATCAATAATAATTTCGTTTCACTAGCTCGTCTTTTCAGTTTTTAAGATAATATGCAAAAAGTGTTTAACACATATGCGATTTAGGAGAAAAGTACGGTAGTCAGTCAGAAGAGTGCCAGCGGTATGAGGTGGGAAAGCGGAAAGGTGCATTCCGTCGCTCTCTCTTATGTCTTCAGGCTGCACGTAGTCTCGCTTCATGGTTGTGCCTTACTATAAGACTTCTACATGTACATCAACACTACCGGCCATTAAAATTGCTACACCACGAATATGACGTGCTGTAGACGCAGAAATTTAACGGACAGGAAGAAGATGCTGTGATATGCAAATGATTAGCTTTTCAAAGCTTTCACACAAGGTTGGCGCCGGTGGCGACACCTACAACGTGCTGACATGAGGAAACTTTCCAACCGAATTCTCATACACAAACAGCAGTTCAGCAGTTGAATGGCGTTGCCTGGTGAAACGTTTCTGTGATGCCTCGTGTAAGGAGGACAAATGCGTACCATCACGTTTCCGACTTAGTTAAAGGTCGGATTGTAGCCTATCACGATTGCGGCTTATCGTATCGCGACGTTCCTGCTCGCGTCGATCGAGATCCAATGACTGTTAGCAGAATATGGAATCGGTGGGTTCAGGAGGGTAATACGGAACGCCGTGCTGGATCCCAACGGCCTCGTATCACTAGCAGTCGAGATGACTGGCATCTTATCCTCATGGGTGTAACGGATCGTGCAGCCACGTCTCGATGCCTGAGTCATCAGATGGGGACATTTGCAAGAAAATAACCATCTGCACGAACCGTTCGACGACGTTTGGAGCAGCAGGGACTATCAGCTCGGAGACCATGGCTGCGGATACCCTTGACGCTGCATCACAGACAGGAGCGCCTGCGATGGTGTACTCAACGACGAACCTGGGTGCACGAATGGCAAAACGTCATTTTTTTCGGATGAATGAATCCAGGTTCTGTTTAAAGCATCTTGATGATCGCATCCGTGTTTGGCGACATCGCGGTGTACGCACATTGGAAGCGTGTATTCGTCGTCGGCATACTGGCGTAGTACCCGCCGTGATGGTATGGGGTGCCATTGTTTACACGTCTCGATCACTTCTTGTTCTCACTTTGAACAGTGGACGTTACATTTCAGAAGTGTTACGACCCGTGGCTCTACCTTCATTCGATCCCTGCGAAATCCAACATTTCAGGAAGATAATGCACGACCGTATGTTGCAGGTCCTGTACGGGCCTTTCTGGATACAGAAAATGTTCTACTGCTGCCCTGGCCAGCACATTCTCCAGATCTCTCACCAACTGAAAACGTCTAGTCAGTGGTGGCCGAGAAACTGGTTCGTCACAATACGCCAGTCACCACTCTTGATGAACTGTGGAATAGTTTTGAAGCTGCATGGACAGCTGTACCTGTACACGTCATCCAACCTCTGACTCAATGCCCAGGCGTATCAAGGCAGTTATTACGGCCAGAGATGTTTGTTCTGGATACTGATTTCTCAGGATCTATGCACCCAAATTGCGTGAAAATGTTATCACATGTCAGTTGTAATATAATATATGTTGGGGTTGGCAGGAGAGCCAACACCGTGTTACTAGAGGAGGCCGAAAGGCACGCGTTTTAGCTCACGCAGGCTGGCGTGAGGTCTGGAACAGGACAAGGAAATTAGAATTTAGAAACACGGACGTAGCTGGTGGAATACTTAACTTTAATCCATTAATGACGAACGTCGGTCTGGACGGTACATGATTCTCAATATCAATAGTAACTGATAATGGCGCATTGCTAGGTCGTAGCAAATAACGTACCTGAAGGCTATGCTAACTATCGTCTCGGCAAATGAGAGCGTATTTTGTCATCGCTAGCAAAGTCGGTTGTACAACTGGGGCGAGTGCTAGGAAGTCTCTCTAGACCTGGCGTGTGGCGGCGCTCGGTCTGCAATCACTGATAGTGGCGACACGCGGGTCCGACGTATACTAGCGGACCGCGGCCCATTTAAAGGCTACCACGTAGCAAGTGTGGTGTCTGGCGGTGACACCACATTCCTCCCCCGCAAATCGGCGTACGGTTGTGGCATAAGGCTTCCGCCCGCCGTGGCTAGGACCCCATTTTGACGTATGCGACGAGGTGGGGAGCCTAACAACTGGCGAGGCTGTGCCACCCGCACCCTGCCATTCGGACCGCGGGGAGCTAGGAAACCCCTGAAAACCTGCTCCAGGGTGCACGCCAACATGCGGTGTATGCGCCCGTAGAGAGACAGGAGGGGCCGAAGGGTCGACCTCCATCCGGCCGGGGCACCCGACGGGCGAAGACGACATATGGTCCGGAGCGGGCAAGAGTTCCATATCGGAGGACAACTGGTCACGGGAAGCGATCGGCGGCGCGTGACCCAGGGAGGTGCCCGGCGTTTGCAGCGACGCGTCCACTGCGGGCGTCGCCGGCGGGAGAACAGGCGGCGGCGGCGGCGGCGGCTGCGGCGGCGGCGGCGCGTCGCCATGGGGCAAAATGGAAGGCAGCGTCGGTAACACCTGGGGCTGAGGCGAGCCAGTAGATGGGACCCGGGGCGCTGACCGGACGGCACCGTCGCTGAAAGCAGACGGCGAGTGACAGATCCCGTGCGACGACAGAGGCGCAGCTGATTGAGATGCCGACGCACCTCACCAGAGGCCCCCAAAACCAGATACATAGCGCTGCCGAGGCAGCGAATAATGCGCCCTTCGAGCCAACGTCGTGAACCTCGGTAGTGGCGATAGTAGACAACGTCGCCTGGAGCAAAAGCAGGTGTCTGCCGCTGCACAGGAACCTGATGCGGCGGATGTAGCAAAGACAGCAAGGTTCGATGATGACGACCGTGGAGCAGCTCAGCCGGCGAGCGACCATCTCGGGGCTGAGAGCGATACGAGGACAAAAAGAGTAATAACACGTCCTCCCGAGAATGCGACTCTTTCAACTTCAACATCTGTTACTTGAAAGTCCTAACCAATCGTTCAGCGGCACCGTTTGACTGTGGCGAAAACGGCGCGGACGTCAGATGTTGAATACCACTGGCCTCGCAGAATGATTGAAATTCTGCGGACATGAATTGTGGGCCATTATCGGAAACAATAGTCTGTGGAAGACCTTCAATGCAAAAGATAGCGGATAACGCTTGGATGGTGGCAGATGACGTCGTGGAAGACATCCGGACAACAAAAGGAAAATTACTGAATGAATCTACCACAACCAACCATCGAGCATTCCAGAATGGACCAGCAAAATCGATGTGTAAGCGTTGCCAAGGGGAAGTGGCTTTTGGCCATGCAAAGAATTTCCGCTGTGGTGCTGATTGTTGTTCGGCACACACCATGCAAGAAGAGCACATATTCGTAATCGCGGCATCGATTCCGAACCAGGTACAGTGCTGACGAGCAAGTTGTTTCGTTCTCACTATACGCCAATGTCTTTGGTGCAGAAGCTGTAAGACAGAGGACTGTAACGAACGTGGTACCACGACCCTGGACTGATCATTATCAGAACGCAATAGCAAAACACCACGTCGTACAAAAAGTCTCTTCTTGTGAGCAAAAAATCGGCGAACCAACGGGTCCCCGATCCGTGACTTTGACAAGGGCCATTGCGTAGCAACAAAGCGCAGAACGGTAGCAAGGACAGGGTCGGCAGCTGTGGCTGTAGCTACACGACGAAAATCAATCGGAAACAATTCGACCACGTCATCGGTTTCCGCATCAATGAACATGCAAGCAATTTCGGAGGAATCGAATGCCCTATCCTCAGCAACAGGCAAGCGGGACAACGCATCGGCGTTTCCTTGCTTAGCAGTGGACCGATACAAGATATCGTAGCGGTACTGCGAGAGGAAAATAGACCAACGAATGAATTTCTGTGTTGTACGTGGAGGTAAAGGCTTGGTCGGATGAAGAAGCGATGTCAAAGGTTTGTGGTCTGTGATTATGGTAAAGCGACGACCATACAAGAAATCAGGAAACTTTGTAACACCAAATACGAGATCCAATGCTTCTTTCTCGATCTGTGAATAATTTCTTTGAGCAGACGAGAACAATTTGGACGCAAAGGCAATAGGGCGAACGTGCGATCCATCTTTGTGCGCAAGCACAGCACCGATCCCAAAATCCGATGCATCCACCATCAACAAGAGGGGTTTCTGGGGATCGAATGGCGTAAGGCAAGTATTGGAAAGCAACGCCGATTTCAGCTGGCGAAAGGCGCGTTCGCATTCCGTCGTCCAGACGAACGGAACACCCTTACGGCGTAAGCGATGAAGCGGAGCTGAAATGGAAGAGGCATCCGGAATATATTTATGATAATAGTTGATTTTTTTCCAGCACACTCTGTAGCTGCTTCAAATTCTGCGGCGACGGCAAGGCTTGTGTGGCACGAAGGTGCGTGGGACTGGGATGTACGCCTTGGGCATTGAGTACATGTCCCAAGTATGGCAAGTCCCGAGCAAAAATCACACATTTGTCCTTCCGCAAGGGAAGACCATTTTATCGCAAGACCTGAAATAATGTTCTGAGATTGGCCAAATGTTCTTCTTCCGTCTTTCCAGAGATCACAATATCATCCAGATAATTTGCTGCAATAGGGACCGACGTACAAACAGTTTGCAGATATTGCTGAAACAATGCAGGGGCGGATGCACACCCGAATGGCAGTCGTTTGAATGTTAACCACCAAAACGCGCGGTGATTCTTCGTCCACCGGTATTTGCAAGTACGCATCTGCTAGGTCCAACTTCGAAAAGTTTGTCAAAAAGATCTTCCGGGCGGGGTAAAGGAAAAGTTGCAATCACTAGTTGTGGATTCACTGTTGCCTTGAAGTCCACACAAAGTCTCAATTTGCCGGAAGGTTTTGGCAAAATTACTAAGGGTGACGCCCAGGGAGAAGACTGCACGCGTACAATTACACCTTGTGATTCCAAATCGTGTAATGTTTATGCGACCTCATCACGCAAAGCGTGGGGAACATTGCGCGCTCTGAAAAATTTCGGTTGCGCGTTTACTTTCAGTTCCAAATGTGCATTATAGTTCAGAGCACAACCGAAGCCTGGTGCAAAAATGTCTGCAAATTCTTCACATAGACGAGAAACACTGTTTGAAGGCACAGTCTGGTTCACTGATGGGACCTTATTTACTATAGACAAGTTAAACAACTGAAATAAATCGAAACCAAACAAGTTCACTGCAGAAGAAGAACGAAGGACGTAAAATGACTCAAGTTTTGTTTGTCCTTTGTATGTTGCAAGAAGGCTGCACTATCCTAACACAGAGATACGTTGACCAGAATAACTACGTAACGTAACGTTTGCGGCACGCAACGGAGGTGTGCCCAGCAGTTTGTAAGTGTCTTCATTGATCAGTAAAACTGCAGCTCCTGTATCGAGCTGGAATGGTATCACTTTGCCGTTGATGTCCAAGTCTACAAAAAGTTTATTGTCCTGCTGACGACAAGAGCGACTGTCTCGTGCAACGTGCACTGACACTGGTACATAATCACTTGCTACTTGACGGGAGTTCCGGCTATGTCGACGCACTCTATTTTTGGGACAAACACAGTCACTGTTAGAGAGAGTGGCACTGCGCGGCGTGGAATGAACTACATGAATTTCCATGGGCGAAGTTTCGCGAGCTTGAGTATCCTTGGTTCGAATCCGATTCCGGCGCGAAGCAAAGGGCCTGGAACGGTTTTGAGCTTCCGATCTGAGCTTTTTCTGGCAAACACTCTGAACATGTCATTTTTTATTACAATAAAAGCAAACAGCTTGGCGTGACGGGCAATTCTCACGCGAATGTTTAGTAGCACACCGCGGGCATGATTTGATCACTGCATTTGCTTGCCAGCGCGGCACACGTGGCTGAGTGCCCGGCGGCAGCGGCGCGGCCGGGCGCGAGGGCTGTTTACTGCTCCGTGCAGCTCGCCCGGCGGGCCGGTTAACCTGACACACTGCTGGCAAAGTTTCAAATGATTCCTGAGCAAAGTCAAGTGTGTCCTGCCGATCCAATATGTCCATCACTTGTTGAAGGGAGGGATTGACTAGTTTCAAAATCTGTTCCCTTATACGAACATCAGAAACGTTCTTTGCAATTGCATCACGTACCATACTATCTGAATAAGGGAGTCCACATTGACACTCAAAAGCACAATCCCTAGTAAGGCCTTGCAAGGTTGCAACCCACTCCCGATTAGTCTGACCTGCCGTACGTTTTGTACGAAAGAAGGTATGTTTGGTAACTAGATTGACTGATTATTTGAAATATGCATTTAATGCAGACAAAATTTCTTCGTGGGACAGAGTTGCTACGTCGCGGCGGGGAAATAATTTGACTATCACACGGTACGTATTCACGCCGACAGAAGACAACTAAAATGGCTGCCACTCGTTACCTTGAATTCTGTAGGCGGCGAGATGGAATCCAGATTGGCGTAACCACTCCGTCCAGCTTTCCAGTGCAGCATCAAAAGGTCGAAAAGTGAGTGCAACAGCGTGTTGTGGCTGCGTTAGCGGTGAAGCGGCTGCTGCCGCATCGTTTTGCATCGTACATTGACCCTGGACGAGCTGTCCAAGGGCATCCAGTAAGGCCTGCGTCTGCTGATTCTGTAAGCGATAAAATTCGGACAGCACATCTGGAGATTGTGGCGAAGCCATTACACAAGTAAATCAGGGCAATATCGATAAGAACACTTTTACTCTCGTCGCCAATGTTGTGGTTGGCAGGAGAGCCAACACCGTGTTACTAGAGGAGGCCGAAAGGCAGGCGATTTAGCTCACGAAGGCTGGCGTGAGGTCTGAAACAGGACAAGGAAATTAGAATTTAGAAACACGGACGTAGCTGGTGGAATACTTAACTTTAATCCATTAATGACAAACGTCGGTCTGGACGGTACATGATTCTCAATATCAATAGTAACTGATAATGGCGCCTTGCCAGGTCGTACCAATGACGTAGCTGAAGGCTATGCTAAACTATCGTATCAGCAAATGAGAGCGTATTTTGTCAGTGAACCATCGCTAGCAAAGTCGGTTGTACAACTGGGGCGAGTGCTAGGAAGTCTCTCTAGACCTGGCGTGTGGCGGCGCTCGGTCTGCAATCACTGACAGTGGCGACACGCAGGTCCGACGTATACTAACGGACCGCGGCCGATTTAAAGGCTACCACCTAGCAAGTGTGGTGTCTGGCGGTGACACCACAATATATTTGTCCAATGAATACCCGTTTATCATCTGCATTTCTTCTTGGCGTAGCAATTTTAATGGCCAGTAGTGTACATACATCGAGCCACAGGCGAGAGAGAACAAACAGGCGAAAAACAGAGAACAAACAGGGGCGAGTAACATGACTCTTGTGTATATATATTACTCTCCAAGTTCCATGCTTTTATGGAACATATTGAACTGTCGTATTCTTTATTTTTGCGATTAATGGAAAATATTTACAATGTTTTTCACAAAATATTGTCAAACTCAACAAAATGACTCATAATGTTACAGGCATTACTTTCTTGTTTTGCATTACATTCATATCAGTTGAATAAACCACGTCATACATTATACAGGCTGCCAGGTGACGTCACACTGTGCCCAGGAGCCCATTAGTAATACTGTATTCGAAAGCTACAGGATTCTTTTTCACGATCATCAGCATAATTCACAGTTTTATACATTTAGAGCAAGGTGCCATTCGTCACGCCATCTACAGTGTGTAAATCATCTTGTTTCTCCCTACAGTCGCTCAAGAATCACACCTTCCCGTATACCAAAGCGTTATCAGCATACAGCCACATCTTTTATATGTGTAGTATCGCCTGTGGTCAAAATGCGACCAGTAGCATCAGTGGATCTGTGACCCCGAATGTCATGTATCTTAAAGTGTCTGAAATTTTAGAACTTGTCCGAGGCACATGCTGCATTCATTGTAAGCTACGTGTATTCTTGAAACAACTGTTTGACTTCGCTTTAACTGTTCGATCATTTAAAAGGAGTCTCTGATACACTGCGCTCAAAAATAAATTTTTTGTTAACGGCTTATCACAACAAAATTTGAGAGCCGTTCTATCGCGCAGACTCAGCTCAGTCGCGAAATGAGCTGAATTACAAAAACTGCAATGTAAATTCATCAGACCGCAATTACAGTTCTCAAAATTATTTGTAATTATGTTCAGTGCGCATTTAAATGTTCCTTTCACAACGACAATAGAATTATCGTCATCAACATCTGCATCATTCCTGTTACTTTCTCTACACAGAAATGTCCTCCTCCGATAGCTGAGTGGAGGCCGGCACGGTAGCTCAGCGTGTTCGGTCAGAGGGCTTAGCTACCCTCTATAATAAAAAACTGAGTGAACGGGCGAACGAACAACCAGACCGGGTGTCATCGGACGTCCGCCACGAACAAATTCGACGAACATTATAGAACAAAAATGAGACTTAAAAAAAAAAAAAAGTCAGTGCCACAGACTGTCAATCCTAAGGGCCCGGGTTCGATTCCCGGCTGGGTCGGAGATTTTCTCCGCTCAGGGACGGGGTTTTGTGTTGTCCTAATCATCATTTCATCCCCATCGACGCGCAAGTCACCGACATGGCGTCAAATCGAAAGACTTGCACCCGACGAACGGCCCTAGACACACGACATTTTTTTATACACAGAAATTGTCTCTCTAGCTCTTCGTCTTTCAGTCCGACAGACTTCTTTGAGGCATAGCCTAAAAGCAAATATAGTTTCCTCATAATACGAAACGCTGTAGTTGCTCAGAATGAAGGTACTGAAAATTAGGAACACGCTACATTTTTTGGTGACTGCGGCAACAAACAGAGAGTTAGGTCCGTTTACTCCTAGGCCAAAGTAAACGAAAAAGTGACGCTAATAAACAACGTTTGTTGTCCCCCACGACTTCGTTTCTACGTTTCGTTTTTCGATGTTGACGACATCAACGACGTAGCAACTGCGGCATTTCAACATTTAAACATGAACGTCCTTACAATTACTTCCGTGTGTCGTCTCTGCCATACCACCTCATCCTTACGCTTAGTAGAAGTTGGTAGCAATGTCAGAGACAAAGGAATACTTCACATTTGTGTTTCTGCTTCCTTTTACCTCTACTAATGGCTGTGTACACACATGGTTTTTTTTTTCCTTTATGCTCATCCAAGGCAAAGTTCCTTTGGAATTATATAAGTTTCATTGGCCTCCTTGTATAATTGATATCAAAAATCAGTTCTTCAATTTTCGTGTTTATGTATTCATGTAAGTGTATAGAGGATAAGAGCAGTCCTCTCACGTTTCCCTGGGGCACTCCTGGCGATAACTTTGTCTCTGATGAACACTCGAGGTCGGGGACAACGTACTGGGTTCTGTTACTTAAAGCTCTTCGAGCCACTCACATATCTGGGAACCTATTTGCTGTGCTCGGGTCTTCGTTAACAGCCTTCAATGGGGCACCTTGTCAAACGCCTTCCAGAAATCTAGGAATATGGAATCCGCCTGTTGTCCACCCTCCATGGTTCGCAGGATGCCATGCGACTCAAGGGGGAGCTGATTTCGCCCGAGCGATGCTTTCTAAAACCGTCCTGGTTTGCGGACGTAAGCTTTTCTGTCCCAAGGAAATTTATTACATTCTAACTCAGAATGTGTTAAAAAATTCTGCAACAACCGATGTTAAGGATACTGATCTGTAATTATGAGGGCGTGTTCTCTTTCCTTTCTTTTCTACAGGAGTCACCTGCGCTTTTTCCAGTGACCTGGGTGAGAGATTCGCGATACATTCAAGGCACGTTAGTCCAGTGAAACTGTCAGAAAAAAAGCCTGTACCTTGCAAAAGATGGGGTAGAAGATTTTATTTTTTTAACTCGTTCATATTGTTGGAAAGGTTAGAAAACCAAGCTTTGCCAACAAAATTTCTCTTGGGAAAACATTCTGCAGTCAAAAAACTTCGAAAATTTCGGATTTTTTTCAGTTTTTTCAAAATATCTCCGTTTCATTTGCTCCTATCGCTTTAACGTCTATTTTCTTTTTTAAAGAGCACAAAATTCTATACAAATTTGATTTTTACTATTTTTTCTACTCCCAGTATCTAAGGCGCTACAGCGCGTCAAAGAATACCAATTTTTCAAATTTCGAGCAATGTGGCAAATTACCTAATTTTTGAACACTGTTATTTAAGTTTCTATTTGTGTAGTATAAACATATTACTCATCATGTTATCCATTGGAATTTACCATCTCACTCTGCTGCAGGACCAGGACAAACAGCATCATATTCATTAACTACGAACACATTTACGTCGGATTGCGTGAAGTTTATTTATGTTACAATATGTAATACGATTGCATGCATGTGCCGTACATTTTCTACAGTTGATTGACGTTAATGATCGGTTATAAGAAAAAGTATGTAGGAATTGTTCTTTAGCGGACAAAAGCGTATTTATTATTTGGTGGACGGAAGGCGATTATCTCTGGTGATTGTTCAGAGCGCGCTGACAGCTATTAGCACACAACAATAAGGGTCCTACAGCTTGGAGTCGCTTCCATTCAGTATATGTTGTGGTACTGAAAATGAGTACGTCTGACCTGAATTTGTGTTTCATTTGCGAAAAAAACTGTGGTGACTGGTGGACGCAATGTGAATAAGAAGACGCCTGTGTGGCCGTGCGGTTCTAGGCGCTTCAGTCTGGAACCGCGTAACCGCTACAGTCGCAGGTTCGAATCCTGCCTCGGGCACGGATGTATGTGATGTCCTTAGGTTAGTTAGGTGTAAGTAGTTGTAAGTTCTAGGGGACTGATGACCGATGACCACAGATGTTAAGTCTCATAGTGCTCAGAGCCATTTGAACCATTTGTGAAAAAGAAAGGACTGAGCACACTTATCAATTGTAGCGCTAAACGCAGGGAGTCTGCCCACAACCGTTTTTTGAAAACGCTCTGTGAAGTGATGTTGCATGAAGCATGCTACAAGAAGTACATTAATGAGAGAATGATAGCAGCTAGCCTTCGACATCCTCAGGAACCAACAGGCGTGCTACGTCGGTCGCAGGAAATAGGTCAGTTCAATATCAAAGAGAAATCCTTCTTATTTGCAAAAGGGAATTCTGATGACTTTTTAACCAAGCAGTTAAGATTGCCATATGCCAAACAAAATTTTGTCTACAAAGTAATGAAACTGGAAGTGCAGTGGACAGTATTAGAACAGGCTAAACGACGTGGTGATGAATTTGGTCAACAAGTGATAGAGCGGATTCAAAATGTAAATGATTTGGTTGCTGCAGATGGGTGATGCCACACATTTTGCTACAGGAAGTTCTTTCACCGTGTTTCAGCTACTGGACAGACTCGAGGTTACCGACCTGCAACACAAGTAGATGAAGGCATGGAGGCTATATCTGCCTACCTGGAAACCAATACGGAAGAATGTCAGTTTTGTATGGATGATCTGTTAGAGCAAATACCCACATCACCTCGTCCTGATATTCGAACTGTCAAGGCTCGCCTTTTCCAGAAATATGGTGACGCTGTGGTGATAGCGGAAACAGCTTCAAAGCCAGGCACAAGAAGATGCTGACATTATGATTGTAACATCTGCCATTTCAAGAACCAAAGATTTTGGAAGTGTTGTCATTGTAGGAGAAGATGTTGACCTGCTTTTGCTCATGACCGGTTTGGGGCAAGGCGTTGAAAACTTATTTTTCTTAAAGCCAGGAAGAGGAAATGCAGAAGGCAAGTGGTTTTCCACTGCACCTTACAAATTTGACAGTGAATATGTTCTGTTCACTCACGCCTTTGGCGGTTGTGATGGAACATCCGCTTTTTTTTGGTCAAGGAAAAATTAAGTGCTGCAATATTGTTGCGAAAAATGAACACCTAACCTTAGCGCTTTCCACGTTCAATAAACCACATGCCACCCGTGAAGAAATAATAACAACAGGAAAACAGGTTAATATCGCATTGTATAGTGGAGGTGTCAGCAGCTCCCACACACTAGACCATTTGTGGTACCAACTATTCGCCAAGTCTGCCACAAAAAGCAAACTGAATCTTGCACGGTTGCCACCTACACAAGATGCTGCACAACATCATTCGTTGCGGATTTACCAACAAGTCCAAAGTTGGATGGGAAACTGGAAATTTCCTGAGAAATGGGGCTGGAATCACAGAGACCACGGCCCAATACCCGTTATAATGAGCCAAGATCCAGCACCTGAAGCACTTCTTCACATTGTTTCATGCTCATGCAAGCTGAACTGTGGCGGAGCGTGATCCTGCAGAAAAGCGGGTTTGAAATGTTCTTCCATTTGCAAGACATGTATTGGGGTCAACTGTGAAAACCTGCCAAAATTTTTATATGAAGACAGTGAAGAAGATGTTATGGAGGATGTTAAGGAAACCGCTGACGAAATCAACGTACTTGCTGAGGCTGACTCGCTGTTTAAAGAAGAGGTCAATCTGGGATCAACTCTATGTACAGACTCTGAATCCGTACCTCAAGGTATTTCTGGTGACACTGAGGAACCTGGCCCATCAAAACGTTGGAAGTGATGCTCATACCTGCCTCAAGTGCGCTAAAGTGCGATATTACAAGTATTACACACCCAGAACTGTCAACATTTTTTAGTAACTGACAATGCATTTTAATCGTAATAAAGCTACTTATTTTTAATGTCAGCTGTGTGGCCTTTATACACAAGAATAATTACCTACCTAATTAGGTTGCCTATTGCACTAATAATAGTTCAGTTTCCTGACACAATTTATTTTGTGTGTGTGTGTGTGTGTGTGTGTGTGTGTGTGTGTGTGTGTGTGTGTGTGTGTGTGTGTGTGTGTCTTAATGATGTATTTTTATATTTATAGTTTTACATATACCAGGGCTGAGGTGGCCCATAGTGAACTTCAGGCAGTGATGTAAGAATCACAATAGTTGGGTGCCCAGCAATCCTCATGTTGCATACAGAGAAATTGAATACCTGAAAGTGAGGTGGTAAATTCCAACATATAGCCTGATGTATAATTTATTTACGCTACACAAACAGAAACTGAAAAAATAGTGTTAAAAATAAGGTATTTTATCACTATGCTCAAAATTTGAAAAATTGGTATTCTTTGACGCGCTGTAGCGCCTTAGATACTGGGAGTAGAAAAAAAATTGTAAGAGTCAAATTTGTGGAGAATTCTGTGCTCTTTAAAAAAGAAAATAGACGTTAAAGCGATAGGAGCAAATGAAACTGAGATATTTTGAAAAAACTGAAAAAAGTCCGAAATTTTCGAAGTTTTTTTTACTGCAGAAAGTTTTCCAAAGAGAAATTTTGTTGGCAAAGCTTGGTTTTCTAACCTTTCCAACAATATGAACGAGTTAAAAGAATAAAATCTTCTACCCCACCTTTTGCAAGGTATATCTGCAATTTGACTGGACTAAGTGAGGGACCAATGCCGCGGAGTATTCTTTCTAAAACCGAATTCTGATTCCATTCGGACCAGGCGATTTGTTTGCAGTAAAAAGGTTTCTGTTGTTTCTCTACCTCAGGGATGCTTATTGCTATGTCGTCCATAGGCGAGTCTGTCCGATGGCCAAATGACGGTATATTTGCACGATTCACCATTGTTAATTATTTCTTGAACGTGACATTTAAAACTTGAGCTTTCCTTTTGCTGTCTTCTCACGAGACTGGATAGAAGCTCTCGACCCGGTTAATGATTTTAGGTAGGCCCAGAATTTTTTTTCATTTCTGGGGTTCCCCGAGATAGTGCTATAGGCCCTTGCTGTTCCTTATCTATATAAACGATTCAGGTTGTTTGCAGATGATGATGTCGTTTATCGACTAATAAAGTCATCAGAAGACCAAAACAAGATGCAAAACGATTTAGAAAAGATATCTGTATATCTATATGGTGCGAAAACTGGCAATGTCATGCAAATAACGAAAAGTGTGAGGTCATCCACATAAGTGCTAAAAGCAATCCGTTAAATTTCGGTTATACGATAAATTAAACAAATCTGAAGGCCGTTAATTCAACTAAATACATAAGAATTACAATTAAGAACAATTTAAAATGGAAGGAACACACAGAAAATGTTGTGAGGAAGGATAATCAAAGACGACGTTTTACTGGCAGGACATTAGAAAATGTAATAGATCCACTAAGGAGACTGACTACGTTACGCTTGTCATTCCTATTTTAGAATACTGCTGCGCAGTGTGGGACCCTCACCAGACAGGATTGATGGAATATATCGAAAAATTTCAAAGGACAGCCCGTTTTGTATTATCGTGAAATAGGGGAGGGAGTGTCACTGAAATGATACAGGATTTGGGGTGGACATCATCAAAACAAAGGCGTTTTTCGTTGCTGCGGAATCTTCCCACGAAGTTCCAATCACCAACTTTCTCCTCCGAATGCAAAAATATTTTCTTGACGCCAACCTACATAGGGAGAAGCGATCATCATAATAAAATAAGGGAAATCAGAGTTCGCACGGAAAGATATAAGTACTCGGTTTCTCCGCGCGATACACGAGATTGCAATAACAGAGAGTTACTGTGAACGTAGTTCGATGAACCGTCTGCCAGTCAGATAAATGTGATTTGCAGAGTATCCGTGTAGATGTACGTGTAGACGCAGATTGTCAGCTTTGTTGTGTTTCGCTGTCTGCTGTTTTCTTTTCTTTTCCTTTTTATTTATAGTCCCAGCTCCAAAGGGAAAACCTGTTGTGAATCGTTCATGCTCTTCCAGTGAAGAAGAAGCAGGTGAATAAATCTTAGCACAACCAATGTTTTTTCCGAAAAAAATGATACTTGTATCGTAATGCAGTAGTTGCATAATGAACTGTTTACATTGGAGCTACTGACACTGTTGCAATGTCCGATCGCGTACGAGGTTAAAAAAAGTGTTAAACACATAAACTGTTCGAAGCCGCATATAGGAGCTGGCAGCCACAACCAGTCGGAACGTTACGGCGTAGTTGCTTGTTCAAAGCATGTCCAGACCGCTAACGTCCCTGTACCGACCAACAAACGGGACTTGTGCGCGGAAATGAAGGAAGGCTCGCACTGCATGGGTGACTTCAGCCACGCCAGACGCAAATGGACATCACAGGATATGTCCTAGAACGCTCAGGAATGTGGTACGGTCCAAGAGAGCGACCTTTGTGAACAAAATATGAGGTGTCTTAAAAAAAAACTCTGGAACTTTGTCCTTCAATTTTTTCTACGCTCACCTTTTACTTAGCGTGCACGGTCTCCTTCGAAATACTCTGCTCCCCAATTGACAGCAACGTTCCCCAAGACGTTTCCACTTCCACTAGAGCGCGTGAAGTGTTGTCTGCGAATTTTCTTTTATCTCGTCTATCTTGTCAAATATTGGTCCTTTCAACGGGGTTTTCAACTTTGGAAATAAAAAGTTTTCGGGTGCCAGGTCTGGAGAGTACGGACGATGAGGCAGCACAGCGATCTAATTTTTTTTACGCAACACTCACGGCCAAACAGGGATGAATGTGCGAGTGCGTAATTGTGGTGCAAGAGCTATGAATTGTCTCACCACATTTCACGCCGTTTCCGCCTCACACTTTCTCGCAAGCTTCGCAACGGTTCCCGATAGTACCACCCACCAATTAACAGTTTTCTTTTTCTTCGTTGATCCATTATGGACCGTGAGACAACGGCTGGCATGTATTTCTTGTTGCAATAATTTTCCAACAGCCGTATGTATTGTAGAAATTTATTTTATGAATTTATTTATGTTTGCAAACCGCCTCAGTCTGTGTCGCCTTAGCACCAAGAGCTGTTGCATAAAGATTTGATTTACGGATCCAGTTATATGGCTCCTTCCGTGCATAGCGATTTTACGACTATGACGTGTGGGGCCTGAAGATGGCATCAATGTAATGCCGAAACTGGTAGCACATTAGAAGTTCATAAAATAAACTTCTACAATACACACGGCTGTTGGTAAATTATTGCATCAAGAAATTAACAGTTTGTCCCTGTTGCACGAATTCGTGGTGAACTAATCCTTCGAAGTCAAAGAAAACTGTCATCATAGCTCTGACAATTTACCTGACCTGACGAGCTCTTTTTTGATATTAGAGACCGTTTCGGAACCACTGTGAAGATCTAACCTTGGCCTCAATCAAAAGTTATGATTCTCTTAAGGAAATCTCGTTCTCATTTGCGCGATCCAAAAGCTCTTCACAGATTGCGAGGTGAAGGTGTTGCTGGTCTTGACTCAGGAGCCGTGGGAAGAACCTGGCAGTACGACGGTGCATTCCAAGATGCTGTGTCAGGATTTCGTGACATGATCCAACTGGAATGTTACGTTCTTCTGTAATCTCTCGGACAGTCAGTCCTCGATTTCGTTGACGTTCCTGTCGTGAATGTCGTCGGCAGATCTCGAAGGGCATCCTGAACGATGGCCACCTTTAGCTTTCATCCGACCATTTTTAAATCGTGTGAACCATTCATAACAGAGGCTAGGCTTCCTGCACTATTTGGTGCGTCCCTGTAAATGTTTTCTTGAGTTTCACACAAAATTTAATGCAAACCCGTTGCTCCTCTATCGCGAGTCTCACGCAATTTGCAAACAGTGCGGCACAACATTCTACTCCTTATAGCACTGAACAGTAACTATTGAAACGTCCCCTTAGAAAAATTAGTTAATTACTGTGCTGATAAACCTCTTACGTTATTTGATTTTCAAACAGCTGAGCAAAACTGAACGTACTCAGACGTTACTCTCTTTACTTGTCCTGATCAACACCAAACTGACACACAGTATTTTTAGCGCAACGCAATCTGACTTTGAAAAATCCCAACAACAGAATGGCCCTGACTAACAATAACCTATACCTTTCATGAATTACTTACCTCACAAAAATCTTCGTTACTCGAACTACTGCAATACAGCGAGCGCCAATACTGCCAGCTAAATAAAAGATTCAAACTACTGAAGGCACTAACTACTGATAGGCATAGTCAGCAAATGAAAGATTTTGATAGAGAACAAACAATGTATTTACCTTAATAGTGTGCAAAAGTCTCAGTATGACATCCAGTCTTGTAAATTTACTGTCTCTGATGGACACACGTCCAGATCGTCCGCTCTTAAAACTCCGCCATCTCTCTCCCCACACCCACCACTGCTGGCGGCTCACCTCCAACTGCGCAAAGCTACGCGCTGTTCACATCCAACTGCTCAACACTACACTAGCGACTATTCCAACAATGCCAACCAGCCACAGACTTCACACAACACAGTCAGTGATTTTCATACAGAGCGCTACGTGGCGTTGCCAACATAAAAACCTAAACAGCCTACTTACACTATCAGACTTACACATTAAACAGGGGCGCGTGCGAGGATAACAACCCCATTTCGCTCCAACACACGACCGACTCGAAATTACGAATGCTCCGGAATTTTTTTAACAGACCTCGTAAATACAGTCTAGTGCCTCCATAATACTGCAGACCTGTTCTCTTCTGGGTCACGGACTCAGAGGAAAACACATCTGCAGAAGTACGTAGACGCTACGAGTCTGTGTCGCTCGTCGCCCGCTATCGGACTTGGAACAGCCGTTAGCCTCGGCATGCCGGCGCTGCTGACGAGACAGACTCTGAGGAGTAGTTAGCCGACTTACATCGCCACGAACTCAGAGTCGGAATCAGCTGCGGTGGTCTTAGCCTTGGAGCAGTGCCGGAGTAAAGTTCCGTGATCGTAAATCCATTCTCTGCTCCCTGCCGCCGTTGGATAAGCAGCTGCAGCAGCAAGTCGTATAACCCTAGCTTACTTATTTCTTAGATAGTTTAATTAATTTCTTTGCGTGTTTTTGGGTACTTGCATTGTTTAATTCATATATTTCGGGCGTATTATAGTATTTGACAGTTGTAGCATCGCGCTTTAGTGTTTACTTCGTAGATTCTTATTTAAATTGCGTGTGAGTTTCGTATAGGAGGTGCAATTTCGAGTTTTAGTTACTGTAATCGTAAATTCAGCAGATTGTAGCGCAGTCGTTAGGCATTTGTACAGGTTAGTTGATACATTCTTTGAGTGTTCCGCTTGCGTTATCTAGGCACGGACTCGTGTTTCGGTAACTGTTGTTAAACATCGATTAGAATGGACAGGGACTGCGATTGCTGTGTTCGGATGAGGGCTGACTTGGCATCCCTTCGCTCACAGCTGCAATCGGCGCTGACTTCGGTCGCGCAGCTTGAGGCTGTTGCCAATGGGCACCACTGTAGGGAGCCGGACTCGGATATCACGGGGATGTCAACTTCGTCCCGTCTGTCCCCAGATCGGTCTGCCGCTGTGGTTGCCCCGGTTGCTGCCCGCAGTGGGGCTGAGCCCTCGCCTGTGGTTGATTGGGAGGTCGTTCCAAGGCGTGGCAGGCAGCGAAAGGCGTCCCCGGAGGCCGATCAGAAAGCCTCCCCAGTGCGTCTGACAAACCGGTTTTAGGCACTGTCTCTGGCTGAGCCAGATGCAGCTGCCTGCCCTGTTTCAGAGGATCATTCTCAGCCTTCAAGGTCCGGGCAATCGCAGAGGGCGGGCTTACTGGTAGTTGGGAGCTCCAATGTTAGGCGCGTAATGGGGCCCCTTAGGGATACGGCGGCTAAGGAGGGGAAGAAATCCAGTGTGCACTCCGTGTGCATTCCGGGTGGAGTCATTCCTGATGTGGAAAGGGTCCTTCCGGATGCCATGAAGAGCACAGGGTGCAGCCAGCTGCAGATGGTGGCACATGTCGGAACTAATGACGTGTGTCGCTTTGCATCTGAGGAAATTCTCTCTGGATTCCAGCGGCTATCTGATTTGGTGAAGGCTGCCAGTCTTGCTTACCAGATGAAGGCAGAGCTCACCATCTGCAGCATCGTTGACAGAACCGACTGCGGACCTATGGTGCAGAGCCGGGTGGAGGGTCTGAATCAGAGGCTCAGACGGTTTTGCGACCGTATTGGCTGCAGATTCCTTGACTTGCGCCGTAGGGTGGTGGGGTTTCGGGTTCCGCTGAATAGGTCAGGAGTTCACTACACTCAGCTGGCGGATACACGGGTAGCGGAGGCTATGTGGCGTGGACTGGGCGGTTTTTTAGGTTAGAAGGCCTCGGGAAAGTGCGGGATGGGCTGCAATGTCAAAGAGTGCATGGCAATTACAGGACGTGCTTGGATCAAGGAACAGTCGGAATTATAGTTGTAAATTATTGTAGTTGCGCTGGAAAAGTCCCTGAGCTTCAAGCGCTAATAGAAAGCACAGAAGCTGATATCGTTATAGGTACAGAAAGCTGGCTAAAGCCTGAAATAAGTTCTGCAGAAATTTTTACGAAGTCTCAGACGGTGTTCAGGAAAGATAGATTAGGCAGAATTGGTGGTGGAGTGTTTGTGTCTGTCAGTAGTGGTTTATCTTGTAGTGAAGTCGAAGTAGATACTCCGTGCGAATTGGTGTGGGTGGAGGTTATACTTAACAGCCGAATTAAGTTAATAATTTGGCTCCTTCTACCGACCCCCAGACTCCGATGATACAGGTGCGGAACAGTTCAGTGAAAGTTTGAGTCTCGTAACAAATAAATACCCCACTCAAACGGTTATAGTTGGTGGGGACTTCAACCTACCCTCGGTATGTTGGCAAAAATACTTGTTCAAAACCGGTGGTAGGTAGAGAACGTCTTCCGAGATTGTCCTAAATGCTTTCTCCGAAAATTATTTCGAGCAGTTAGTCCACGAACCCACGCGAATTGTAAATGGTTGCGAAAACACACTTGACCTCTTAGCCACAAACAATCCAGAGCTGATAGAGAGCATCATGACTGATACAGGGATTAGTGATCACAAGGTCATTGTTGCTAGGCTCAATACCATTTCTTCCAAATCCATCAGAAACAAACGCAAAATAATTTTATTTAAAAAAGCGGATAAAGTGCCACTAGAAGCCTTCCTAAAAGACAATTTCCATTCCTTTCGAACTGACTATGCGAATGTAGACGAGATGTGGCTCAAATTCAAAGATATAGTAGCAACAGCAATTGAGATATTCATACCTCATAAATTGGTAAGAGATGGAACGGATCCCCCGTGGTACACAAAAAAGGTCCGAACGCTGTTGCAGAGGCAGCGGAAAAAGCATGCGAAGTTCAGAAGAACGCGAAACGCAACAGCGTTCGGACCTTTTTTGTGTACCACGGGGGATCAGTTCCATCTCTTACCAATTTATGAGGTATGAATCTCTCAAATGCTGTTGCTACTATATCTTTGAATTTGAGCCACATCTCGTCTACATTCGCATAGTCAGTTCAAAAGGAATGGAAATTGTCTTTTAGGAAGGCCTCTAGTGGCACTTTATCCGCTTTTTTAAATAAAATTATTTTGCGTTTGTTTCTGATGGATTTGGAAGAAATTGTATTGAGCCTAGCAACAATGACCTTGTGATCACTAATCCCTGTATCAGTCATGAAGCTCTCTATCAGCTCTGGATTGTTTGTGGCTAAGAGGTCAAGTGTGTTTTCGCAACCATGTACAATTCGCGTGGGTTCGTGGACTAACTGCTCGAAATAATTTTCGGAGAAAGCATTTAGGACAATCTCGGAAGATGTTTTCTGCCTACCACCGGTTTTGAACAAGTATTTTTACCAACATACCGAGGGTAGGTTGAAGTCCCCACCAACTATAACCGTATGAGTGGGGTATTTATTTGTTACGAGACTCAGACTTTCTCTGAACTGTTCCGCAACTGTATCATCCAAGTCCGGGGGTCGGTAGAAGGAGCCAATTATTAACTTAGTTCGGCTGTTAAGTATAACCTCCAACCACACCAATTCGCACGGAGTATCTACTTCGACTTCACTACAAGATAAACCACTACTGACAGACACAAACACTCCACCACCAATTCTGCCTAATCTATCTTTCCTGAACACCGTCTGAGACTTCGTAAAAATTTCTGCAGAACTTATTTCAGGCTTTAGACAGCTTTCTGTACCTATAACGATATCAGCTTCTGTGCTTTCTATTAGCGCTTGAAGCTCAGGGACTTTCTCAGCACAACTACAACAATTTACAAGTACAATTCCGACTGTTCCTTGATCCAAGCACGTCCTGTATTTGCCATGCACCCTTTGCGATTGCAGCCCACTCCGTACTTTCCCGAGGCCTTCTAACCTAAAAAACCGCCCAGTCCACGCTACACAGCCTCCGCTACCCGTGTAGCCGCCAGCTGAGTGTAGTGAACTCCTGACCTATTCAGCGGAACCCGAAACCCCACCACCCTATGGCGCAAGTCAAGGAATCTGCAGCCAACACGGTCGCAAAACCGTCTGAGCTTCTGATTCAGACGCTCCACCCGGCTCTGTACCAAAGGTCCGCAGTCGGTTCTGTCAACGATGCTGCCACATCTCGTAAGCAAGACCGGCACCCTTCACCAAATCAGATAGCCGCTGGAATCCAGAGAGAATTTCCTCAGATCCAAAGCGACACACGTCATTAGTGCCGACATGTGCCACCACCTGCAGCTGGCTACACCCTGTGCTCTTCATGGCATCCGGAAGGACCCTTTCCACATCAGGAATGACTCCACCCGGAATGCACACGGAGTGCACACTGGATTTCTTCCCCTCCTTAGCCGCCATATCCCTAAGGGGATCAGATGTGTTACGACCTGTGACTCTACCCTTCGTTAGATGCCTGTAAAACCCTTCATTTCAGCAGGATAATGCACGACCGCATGTTGTAGGTCCAGTACGGGCCTTTCTGGATACAGAAAATGTTCGAGTGCTGCCCTGGCCAGCACATTCTCCAGATCTCTCACCAATGGAAAACGTCTGGTCAATGGTGGTCGAGCAACTGACTAGTCTCAATACGGCACTCACTACTCTAGATGTAGTATCGTGTTGAAGCTGCATAGGCAGCTGTACCTGTACACGCCATTCAACCTGTGTTTGATTCAATGCCCAGGCGTATCAAGGCCGTTATTGCGGCCAGAGGTGGTTGTTCTGGGTACTGATTTCTTGGGATTGATGGACCCAAATTGCGTGAAAATGTAATCACATGTCAGTTCTAGTATAATATATTTGTTCAATGAATACCCGTTTATCATCTGCATTTCTTCTTGGTGTAGCAATTATAATGGCCAGTAGTGTACATGAGTGTGAATCATAGTTGCCCGAATCATTGTTGTACTTTTCAAAGGGGTGCGGGGTTGGAGAGGAGGTGGGGTAGAAAATGTTGTTGGGTCCTGTTCAAACGCTCCTGCACAGACGACTGACCATAGTGGCATTACTCTTACTACCCTTTATGACAAGCCTAATTACGTCTTCTGCAGTAAATTCTGAAAGTACGACTCTGTGATGTGGCAAACTTTTCATCGCTGATTTCATCTCGCAGGGGTATCCTTGCTCGTTAAAGTAGCCTTTTTACCCGCAAAGTCTCTGCCTGAACGTAGATCGCCATCTCGGTTACAACTTGTAGCTTATTAATGCCATTAATTATTTAGTCACCATAATGCGGAAGCATTCCTATATAGGCTATCTTAGGAATATCATTGTGTTATAGCCAATCTCTTCGTTTCCTCTGGAGCACATCCAATTAATACTCAATATTTAGCACATGACAATTCATAATATTTTCTGATTATTAAAATGCTTGTCGTTCTTGTTTTGAACTTCGTTCGGAACTGCTTTGATGCAGCTCTCCATGCTACTTTGCCCTGTGCAAACCTTATCATACCGACAGCAACCTACATCCTCTTTGAATCTGCTTCATATATTCATTTTGTGGTCTCCCTCTACAATTTTTACCCCTCACCCTTCCTGCCAGTGCCAAGCTGTTGACCCCTTGATGTCTCAGAATGAGTCTTAACAACCGATCCCTTCTTTCGGTAAAGTTGTGCCACAATTTTTTTTTCTCCTCGATACTATTCAGTACCTCCTCATTAGTTGCGTCATCTACCCAGCTCATTTTCTGCATTCTTCTGTGGCACCACATTCCAAAAGATTTTGATTCTCTCTTGTGTAAACTCTTTATCGACCATCTTTCACATCCATACAAATACTTTCGGGAAAGACTTCCTAACACTTCAATGTATACTCCACCTTAACAAATTTCTCTTCTTCAGAAACGCTTTTCTTGCCATAGCCAGTCTAAATTTTATATCCTCTCTAACTCTGCCATCATCTATTATTTCGCTGCCCAAATAGCAGAACTCGTCTACTACAGAGTGCAGCAAATAAAACTGAGAACAGAGTTCCAGAGTACAAAGAAACGCAGCAGAGGAAAGGAAATACGGTAGCAATCTGACTATAGCAGCTGCTGATAGTGACCGCTATTCATTTCTTGGCACTGTTGGGCCCTGGCCAGCAAGTTGTTGGAGGAGGATCGAATCTGAACTGCTGCAATTGGTGCAATCTTATCCGAAATGTTCTGCTGCAGTTCTTGAAGACGGTGAGAGTTGTTGCGTTACACCTTAGACTTGAGGGCTCCCCCAGAGAAAGTAGTCACATACTGACAGATCAGGTTGGAAGTAACTGTAAATCTTTTTCTCCTCCGTTAATGCTGCCAAAATATAATATCCAATCGTATCTACTCGTCCTGGCCACTTTTATTTGCCCCACTCTGTACTTTCAATTTCTCGTTTCCTAAAGTAATTTTCTCAGCATCGCCTGATGTAATTCGAATATATTCCATTGAGCTTCTCTTGCTTCTGTTCTTGTTGTTAAATTACCTCTCCTCCTTAATTCAGTAAAGTTCTAGATTTTACATTCAGTCTGGTCTCTGTATATTCAGCAAACAGTAAAGGAAACGAACGTAAAGTCTGAAAAAAAAACCTTAAGTTCGTGGAGAAGAAATTGAAATTTCGAAGTTTGCCGATGACATTGTAATTATTTCAGAGACTGTAAAGGACTTGGAACAGCAGTTAAACGGAATGAATAGTGTCTTGAAAAGAGATTAAGAGATGAACATCAACCGAACTAAAACAAGGGTAATGGAATGTAGTCGAATTAAATGAGGTGATGCTGAGTGAATTAGATTGTAAAACGGAATTCTAAGGCTAGTAGATGGATTTTGATATTTGGTTAGCAAAGTAACTGATGATGATCGAAGCAGAGAAGATGTAAAATGTAGACTAGCAACGGACAAGGGTATCTTTAAGAGCGCTCAAGGGAAGTGTGGTAGGATCGCTGTTATTCTATGTATACACAAATGATCTGGCGGACTGGGTGGACAGTAATCTACGGTTGTTTGCTGATGATGCTATGATGTAAAGTAAGGTGTCGAAGTTGAGGTAGTGCGTGAGGGTACAGGATGACTTAGAATTTATAGCTTGTGTGATGAATAGCAACTAGCTCTAAATGTATAAAAATGTAACTTAATGCGGATGAGCAGTAAAAACAGACCCGTTATTTTCGGATATAGCATTAGTAATGACCAGCTTCACACAGTCGCGTCGTTTAAATATCTGGGCGTATCGCTGCATAGCGATATGAAATGGAACAAGCATTTGAGAACTAAGGAAGGCGAGCGGACGACTTCGGTTTACTGGGAGAATCTGTAGAAAAGCGTGACTCAGCTGTAAAGGGGACCGCTTATAGGACGCTAGGGTGACTTATTCTTGAGTACTCCTCGCATCTTTTGAATCCGCAAAGACATCGAAGCAATTCAGAGGTGGGCTGTTAGGTTTCTTTTGGTAGGTTCGATAAACACACATTTGTTACGGAGCTGCTTGGGGAAATCAAATGGGAGTCGCTGGAGAGAAGACGACGCTCGTTTCGGGGAACCTCATTCATCTACATCTACAAGATTACTCGCCAGTTCACAATTAAGTGTGTGGCTGAGGGTTCATCGAACCACCTTCAAGCTATTTCTCAATAGTTCCACTGTCTAAAAGCGAGCGAGAAAAACAATCACTTAAATCTTTCTCTGCAGGCTCTAATTTCTCTTATTTTATGGTGATGATCATACCCCGACGTATGGGTGGAAGCCAACAGAATATTTTCGCGTTAGAGGGGAAAGTTGGTGATTGAAATTTCACGAGAACGTTGTGCCTCAACGAAAAACGCCTTTGTTTTAATGACTGCCAACCTAATTCGAGCATCATGTCCGTTGCACTCTCTCCCCTATTTCGCGATAATACAAAACGAGCTACCCCTCTTTGAACTTTTTCGATGCCCTCCGCCAGTCCCATATGAGGGGAATCCCATACCGCACGGAAGTATTCCAGAATAGGACGGACAAACGTGGTGTAAGCAATCTCTTTAGTACGCCCGTTGCACCTACCAATAAAAAGCAATCTTTGGTTTGCTTTACCCACAGCATAATCTATGTGATCGTTCGGATTGAAATTATTGGTAATTGTAATCCCTCAAGTATTTAGTTGAATTTATAGCACAGCATTATCTATGTGATCATTCGGATTGAAATTATTGGTAATTGCAATCCCTAAGTATTTAGTTGAATTTATAGCTTTTGAATTTGTGTGATTTCTTCTGTAACCGAAGTTTAGCGGATTTAGTACTCATGAGGATAATTTCATACTTTTCGTTATTAGAGTCATTTGCCACTTTTTGCACTACACGGATATCTTGTCTAAATCATTCTGCAGTTGATTTTCACCTTCTGATGAACGGAAGTATCTGCAAACACCTCAGATAGTCTCCTCAATTCTTTATGTAGATAAGGAACAGCAGAGGGCCTATAACACTTCTTTTGAAAACGCCAGATATTACTTCTGTTTTACTCGATGACTTTCCATCCATTACTACGCACTGTGACTTCTCTGACAGGAAATCACGAATCCAGTCGCATAACTGAGACACTGTTTCATAAGCATGCAAGTTCACTGGGAATCCGTAAATACGGAATTAATTTGACAACCCCTGTCGATAACAGTCATTAATTCGTGAGAATAGAGAGCTAGTTGCGTTTCACAAGAACGATATTTTCTGAATCCTTGCCGACTATTGGTCAATAAATGGTTTTCTTCGAGATAATTCATCGTCTTCGAACACAGAATATCTTCAAACCCCTATTGCAAAATCGGCGTTAGAGATATGGGCCTGTAATTCAGTGCATTACTCCAGTTTCCTTTCTTTCGTACTACTGTGACCTGTGCAGGTTTCCAGTCCTAGAGTACAGATCTTCGATGGGCTAGCGGTTCTAGCAGAGTTGTTCGGAAAGTAAGGAACGATCGGTCGCGAAATGGAAACCACAGTGAAAATCAAGACTGTTTTCTTTGTACATTTAGGGACATCTTCCAGGTACTTTTCTACACAGTTGCCTCTCCGACTTAGACATTTGTATGAGCGTTATACCAAATTTCCAACACCATCGTCATAGAAGGCAGCCGCCTGTGCTTTCCAATAATTCTCTACACTAGTCTGTAGCGCGTAGCCTGCGCCCAAGTGTTGTCTTCGTATCCAGCGTTTCATGTGAACAGAGATGATACTCAGGAAGAGACAATTAGGGCTGTGTCGTGGCTGATCGAACAGTTCCCATCGAAAAGGCTGCAGGAGCGTCTTCACTGCCCCTGCAGAGTGCGGCTGAGAATTGCCATGAAGAAGGAAGTGCGCGGCAGTTGTGTTAGGCGGGCTGCATCCATTAAGGCGAAGCCTCTCAGCGGGTCCTCCAACTTGGCGAGAGACATTGCTGTTCTAGGCACCTTTACTCGCTCACAGTGCGCTCACAACTGAAAAGAGCGTCTTGATGCGATCGACGAGCATACTAGAGACACTGCCCCCTCATCGAATTTTCACAGTGGTTTCAATTTCGCGACTGATTGTTCCTTACTTTCTGAATAGCCCTCGTATATCGTTGTTATATATGGAGCTACTGTATCAGCATACTCTGAAAGGAACCTGACTAGTATGTAGTCTGGACTGGAAGACTTGGCTTTATTAAGTGATTTAAGATGCTTCAGTACAGTGAGGATATCTACTTCTAAGTTACTCATGTTGACAGATGTTCTAGATTCGAATTCTGGAATATTTACTTCGTCCTCTTTAGCGAACGAGTTTCAGAAAAACCGTGTTTAATAACTCTGCCTTACCGGCACTGTTATCAGTGACATAACCATTGCTACCGTGCAGTGAAGGCATTGATTGCGTCTTGCTGCTGGTGTACTTTACATACGACCAGAATCTCTTTGAGTTTTTTTTGTCTGATTTCGTTTCGAGACAGAATTTCGTTGTTGAAACTACTAAAAGCATCTCGCATTGAAGATGGCGCTAAATTTGGAGTTTCTGTAAAAATTTCGCCTATCTTGTGGATTTTGCGTTTTTTTTTTTTTAATTTGACATGCTTTCTTTGCAGAAACTGTCATGTCATCTAATGAATGTGACGAGAATTCTGCAGTGCATGCTCATGTCATAGCACAATAGCTCTAGCAGTTTTAAATTAGGGCAGATGAAACGTTTGATCCTTCAAAGACTTTGCGGGCTGAGCCTGCACTACAGTTGGAGTCACGAACGATAGCGGTCCAGTTTGTTCTGACGCGGTTAGTGACCAGGGAGGATCGGTACCATCGTTATTCATTTATGTGATATATATCTCTCAAGGGCTGTTGAGAAAATTTTAGGGACGTCGCATTTGAAGTTGACTGCAAAACGATTCTGGTGCCACCAAGGTACACTTGGCAGCAAAATTGGGCCACTGCTGTATGCAACCAATATAACGTACCTGTGTTGCTGGTACTCTAAACTCTCTGAAGTACAGTCGTTTGACTACACAAAGTGGGTAGCAGAAGAGACCACTAGAGAACACTGCTCATTAGGGCAGACCAGATGTAAACTTATCCCGCTATACAACAAATATTAGAAAACACGTTATCAGAGTTGAGACAGTCCTTAACACTTGTAAATTGAACTTCATTACAGTAGTGACACTGCAGAATTCTCGTCACACTGATTAGATGACTTGACGACTTTTTGTTCGTGATCTAACTTTGAACCCACTGTTAACCAGACAAAGCCTACGTGTCTGATCGAGACTCCACTGGCCATAAAGAGACGTAAAATATCGAACTGCTCACCAGTATCAGTTTACAAGGCCGAATGTCGAAATCTGGAAATAAATGACGATACGTTTAGCACTCAACTAGGAACCCCACGAGGCCTATATAGCCCCTGAGAAGTAACCACATGCACAAATCTGAAACACTATGAAGCAAAGTCGTGGTGACGGACGGGGAGTCGAACCCAGCACGCATATGAATTGTTAACTAAGCGCAATCAGATGACAGATATTACATATGTTCACCAGTAGCGTGAACCCGGTACATTTAGCTGTTGTCTCATAGCTAGGAATAGACACGAAATATTTATTGTTGTACCTCCTTTCATCGATCAGTCGAATAATTTCTTCTGTTCCCCACGATCTGTTCGCAGTTACGTTGTTTGTACCCAAGATTTTCCATCTAATTTCTCTGATTTCCCTAATTAGAAATGTCCATTCATGAAACTTCCGGACAGATTAAAACTGTGTGCCGGACCGAGACACGAACTCGGGACCTATGCCGTTCGCGAGCAAGTGCTCTACTAACTGAGCTATCCAAGCACGACTCACGCCCCATCCTCACAGCTTTACTTCTGCCAGTACCTCGTCTCCTATATTCCAAACTTTACGGAAGCTCTCCTGCCCGCGAAAGGCAAAGATCACGAGTTCGAGTCTGGGTCCGGCACACATTTTTAATCTGCCAGGAAGTTTCATATCAGCGCAAACTCCGCTGCAGAGTGAAAAGCTCATTCATGTCCATTCATCTTGAACTGTACTTATTTCTTTATTAAATATTTGAATGAAACGTCAAAAGTAGATGTGCATGCTCATGTCATAGCAAAATAGATCTAGCAGTCTTAGATTATACTATTGGCTAGGGCAGAAGAAACGTTTGGTCCTTCAAAGGCTTTGCGGGCTGAGCCTGCACTATAGTTGGAGTCACGAACGATAGCGGTCGAGTTCAGGCTTGTTCTGCGCATTACGTCACGTCTGCTCGGACAGACAATGAGCATTCTGTACGTTCCAAGCGCTATGTTATCAATCCCGTAGCTAATCCTAACATTAAACTTGATTGTTGCAAGTTGTTTAGCGAATTTCGATGCCGTTTGTTGCGTGTTGTCATCGCTGATGGTGGTGGTAAGTGATGATAAAATTGTGCATAGGTACGTGGGAGACATAATTTGGAGGATGTATGCTTCCGTCAAGCGGACAGCACGCGCAAGCGCGTACCGCAGCTGTCGCCCAGAATCGTCAACAATGCAATCCCCTTCCATGACTCGACATGCGCGGACCGCTACCGCTCGTGCATAGGAATATGGCTGCGGTCGCGAGCTACGGGCTAGCTAGGCTGCAACAGCTGACGGCTTGGCTGCCCAGCTACAGCGTGGTGCAGAGGCGAGGCCGAAGTGAGTGAGCCAGTGGTGATGGGCCGACAGCCGCCTCCCCTCCCCTCCCCTCCCTCCCTCCCTCCCTCCCGCCCGGAATGGACCAGCAAAGGCACAGCGCATGGCTCTGCCCCTGCCGCTCCTCTTGACCTAAAAGTAAACACTTCCTCTCGTGGCACCAGTATAAGAGGGGCAACCAGAAATACACGTCAGGTCGTCCGTTGCAAAGGGTCACTGGGAGAGATCGACTCGAGATAGAGTGGTCGCTCTTATTGATGAAGGTGGATATTCCAACACAGAAGCAGGCACAAGGTACAGCGTGCTCCATACCACTGCAACGAGATGGTGGAGCAGCTACCTTGAGAGGGGCACTACCAACAGGGCTCCTGGCTCAGACAGCAATAGAACAAGGAGCAGAAAAAATCCCTTTCTGAACCCAAAGCAGGAGACCAAGTTCCCCACATCCAGCGACACGATTCACCGAAGGCTTAAGGGCGCTGGACTCCACGCACGACGATCACCAAAGACAATGTTTTATACCAGCTGGCATTTCCGGAGTTCCAGCTGAGTGCGTCGTGAGAAAACGTCATTTTCACTGACGAGAAGGACTTTTCCATCAGTAGCGATGGTCCAAGAGTCGTTTACAGGCTTCAAGGGCCTCGCCATCGACGCGAATACGTAACCACGACGAGAAGTAGTGGGGGCATATCTCTTTCCTGCTGGGGACGGATTTCTCAAGATGAGCAGGAATTGTTCACAGGATAGACGGAACAGTTTAGACAAGGAGAGTATAGAAGCTTTTCAAATGCGGTGCTACAGAAGAATGCTGAAGATTAGATGGGTAGATCGCGTAACTAATGAGGAGGTGCTGAATAGAATTGTGGAGAAGAGAAATTTGTGGCACAACCTGGTTCGAAGAAGGGATCGGTTGGAAGGACACATTCTGAGGCATCAACGGATCGCCAATTTAGCACTGGCAGGAAGCGTGGAGGGTAAAAATCGTAGTGGGAGACCAAGAGATGAATACACTAAGCAAAATTTAGAGGGATGTAGGTTGCAGCAGTTACTCGGAGATGATGAGCCTTGCACAGGATAGAGTAGCATGGAGAGCTGCATCAAACCAGTCTTCTGAATGAAGACAACAACAGCAACTACGAGATCAACGGCGACAACAGAAGGAACTCTCTACAGTGAGCAGTACACACACATATTGGAAAATGTACTGCTCTGTCAGTGCGAAAGCTGTATGGAGAAGGCGACTTCACATTGCAAGAGGACCGTTCTCCGTTTCACAAGTCTGCATCCGTTCAGCAGCAACTCTTCACGGTTGGCGTCAAAGTCATGGGCTGGCCATTGGCCATCATGAGCTGCTGATATGAACCCTACGGAGAACATGTGGGCTGAGGTCTCCAGAACGTTGAGGGAGAACTGGCCACGAAACCCACCAATTGCAGCAGCTTTTTGGGCTGTGTTCTTCAAGCCTGCCTTCTTCAGGCTGATACGTCCGACGGCTTATAGATTCTATGCCAAGACGCATGATGGAAGTATAAAATAATGTGAGATTCCGGATAAAATATTAGAGTTCTTAAAACGTTTTGTTATGTCTCTCTCTTCAGTTTTTCTCAGTGAGAGCCACTGGAAGATCACTTGGCAACATATAAAATAAAATTAGAATTAGGGTCCCCTATTTAATTTATGTGAGATTCTTTTGAATATACAGTTTGTTAAATATTCTATTTTTATTTCATTTTTAGCCTGTCTAGATACTTATAAAGTAATCAGTCTAGATGGACGCTTTAAAAGTATTTTGTGTTATTTCAAACACATCTCTATCTTCGTCTCCATCCATTAGTACATCCTCCAAAAATTATGCCAAAGATTTCGTCTTACATTTATTCATCCTCCATTCTCTCTCTTACTCTCGCCTCTCTTAGATTATCACCTCAACTGCCCTTCTACCGTGAAACATTTAACCATATCTAGTAGTTTCCATTGAAACTATACGTCCTCGTTTAATTGAAGCATTATTTACTGTCCTCTATCATTCCTCTCAAAACTTATGAAACCATATTCTTTTATATCCACTTACCAATAACCCATTCTTTGTTCTGAATATATTCCTTCCTTTTCTCTCTGTCCTAAGATAAAACGAACTGTGGCATACGCTTAAGCAAAGAATACTTCGCAAACTTTTGACTCTTTTATTTTGTACTTCTGCATTCCTATCCGGTCCCAGATCCTTCCCTCTTTCCTGCTCCCCCTTCTTTGACATCTGCATCCGCATCTACATGGATACTCTGTTATTCACAAACAAGTGCTTCGCACGGGCATTCTTCGAACCACTGTCACATTATTTCTCTGCCGTTCCACCCTCAACACAACGCGAGGAAGTAATGAACAACTAACTTTACCTTGCAAACACTGATGTGTCTTATCACAACGGTCCTGTCTGCTGTCTATGTCGGGGTGAGCAACACATCATAGCTATCAGGAGAGGAGGCTGGCGATTGGAATTTAGTGAAAACACGACGCCCACGTTTCAATGACTTCCATCCCAACTCATTTACCATATCTATGAAACAATATCCCATATTTCGTAATAATACAAAACGAACTGCCCGACTTTGAACCTAGGCGGTCACTTGAATTGATTTATTGCCTCTTCTACGTGTTCTACAGATAAAACGCGGTCTTTGGGTTTGATTCCCCACAATATTGCCCATAAGGCGGTTCCAGTTTAAGAATTTCGTAATCATAGCTCCTGGATATTTAGTTGAAATGACAACCTTTAAATGTGACTGATTTTCGCGTAAGCGAACTTTAACGAAATTGTTTTGATAATCATGTGGAGAACCTCACACATTTTATTGTTTGGAGTCAATTGTCACGTTTTGCACCTTGAAGATATATCTTCAACATCATTTTTCAATTTGCTTTGCTTTATCTGCCACAAATCTAAGACAAATATTCTGATTGTCTGCCTAATAGTTTATTGTTGTTGTTGTGGTCTTCAGTCCTGAGATTGGTTCGATGCAGCTCTCCACGCTACTCTATCCTGTGCAAGCTTCCTCATCTCCCAGCACCTACTGCAAGTTCTGAATCTGCTTAGTCTACTCATCTCTTGGTGTCCCTCAACGATTTTTACCCTCCACGCTGCCCTCCAGCACTCAATTGGTGATCCCTTGATGCCTCAGAACATGTCCTACCAACCGATCCCTTCTTCTGGTCAAGTTGTGCCACAACTCCTCCTCTCCCCACTTCTATTCAATACCTCCTCATTAGTTATGTGATCTACCCATCTAATCTTCAGCATTCTTCTGTAGCACCACATTTCGAAAGCTTCTATTCTCTTCTTGTCCAAACTATTTATCGTCCATGTTTCACTTCCATACATGGCTACACTCCACACAAATAATTTCAGAAACGGCTTCCTGATACTTGAATCTATACTCGATGTTAACAAATTTCTCTTATTCAGAAGGGCTGCGTTACTGTACTTGCGGAATCACTCATCGCCCCCGTTTCACTACGTGACGTCCCGCCAGTTACTCCCAACTGTGACCTATCACACAGAAAAATCACGAAACAGTCGCACAACTGAGGCGATAGTCCATAAGAAAGCAATGTGATCGCGAGCCACTTGTGAGGAATGATATCAAAAGCCTTTTTGAAACTCTATAGATCTGGAATCAATTTGAGAGCCCCCGTACGCAGTACGCCTTGTGTGTCTCACAAGAATGGTGCTTTGCAAGTCCATGCTGGTTTGATGTAAATAGGTCATATATTTCGGGATATTTCATAACGTTGGAACAAAGTATTTGCTCACACGTCCTACTAAACGTCAGTTTCAGAGAAGTGGATCTGTAACTCAGTCATTTTCTTTCGTATGTATTGAGGTGGTGTTCGAAACTTTAAATTCTTCTCCTTCGCCATAAATACTAGAATACTTCTCATGATGTCATGGGGAAAGCAATTAACTCGCTGCATCGTTGATGCACAAGGTGCCCTTCTAAAGACATTGCCTGTAGAAACATAATCGTCATGACAACATAGTGGAGCATGTCTGGTGACGCCGTGCTAGTTTCGTTAGTTTCTGGAATGTCAAAGAATTGTTTCACAAAATTCATTTGATATATCGCTGGTGCACCAACCAAAGATTTTGAATGAATTCCACTTTGGTGATTCATCGACTTATCAAATACATATTTACAGACAGGGGAGATTAATTTCAAGAAGCAACTACATCTTTGCGAATTATCTGTATCGCCGGTCGCTGTGGGCGAGCGGTTCTAGGCGCTTCAGCCTTGAACCGCATGACCGCTACGGTCGCAGGTTCGAATCTTGCCTCGGGCTTGCATGTGTTTTATGTCCTTAGGTTAGTTAGGTTTAAGTAGTTGTAAGTTCTAGGGGACTGATAGCATCAGGCGTTAAGTCCCATAGTGCTCAGAGCCATCTGAACCATTTTATCTGTATCAGCCATCATAAGGGCAAAAGGGACGCGATGAATGCTGCAGTTGGTCGCTTCCTTCACGAAAACGTCGACACAGGGTTGAGGGTAACAGGCTATAGCTCTGATTCCCAAACTGGCGTGAGAGTAACATTTTACCTCCGATGTGACAGGGTTACAAACAGCTACATCGAACCCACAACGACATGTATAGAAATTTTGTCATCGTAAGACGTAACCAGTAGATCTAGAGGTAAGAAACATAAAATCCTGTGGAACTGCTACTGAAAATACACAGGTCTGTTAATGAAACCATATCACTGAGAAATCTGTTAACTGTGTTTCATTCAGCAGAGTTGCCTGAGTACGACAAATGACTTAACGTGTAATTAAGATAGCTGTTCGTTGTATGGTATTATGATGAAACACCAGTTGTATTAGCACAGTGCATAACCGTAACGTTTCATATTGGGTTATTGATCGAAATGGACACAAACATCAGAGAAAATGTCAATGGTATATTGCACTTCGTTGCCGAAAACCGTCTGATGATGCTCAGACAGTTTTCCGATCCCATGCATGTTGCAACTTTCTGTTTCTGAGTTAGCCATGTTTAAAGCGCAATCGCCAAAACAAAATGACACAAACGAACAAACAAAAGAAAACAAAAATTAACTTTTTTGGTGGTTGATCGATAAGGGGAGAGATAGGTAAACACCTACGGATGCCAGATTAGATTATGTGCAGTAGGCGTGTTTGGCAACCAAGTACCTTGGTGCTGTCTTCCAGATCGCATTGTTACTGTGCGATTGCAAGGCATCTAATTTGTTGGCAACAAACGTCAACTGTGAAGGACAAGTCGCTGTGAAGCAGTTCCTAACATAAAACACCACCTTTGTGCCGCCAGATGTATATAATAAAAATACATTTTATGGGCATATACTGGCCATCGTTTGAGATAATGTTTGTTATGGCTTACCCACTATTTTCTGCTTATGAAGTTACCGTACGGTACTTCAAATCGCCATCAGGCTGCAATGATTTTAATTTACAGTGATCTCCTTAAATCTATGATCGAAAATGCCTGGATCAATCCTTTGAAAGGGCAAAGACGACTTCCTTTCCCATCCTTCTCAGTTTAAGATTCTACTTCCCATATAATTTCGTTTCCATCGAGATGTTGTACCGTGATCCTCCTTCATTTCGTTTAACCTCAATGTGACAACTGGAGGTAAGTGTCGCACGAGGTCAGTTGGTCGTCCCACTTGCCATTTACCACATACACTGTCAATGAACATATCGGGAAATTACAGAAACGTTCTTCATCAACACCTGTTTGTCTTCCTAAATGTGGTGATTAATTTATCTCAAAAGGATCGTATTTGAAACGATACAACTTGACTTCGTTAGAAGCACTCACTCCATACAGCGCACGGGTGTTTCGAGTCGTCTCTACTGCATTCACCCTTTTCTTCTTCTTGGGCCTACTTTGGACCACGCTTGTTCAGCTATTGGGGTTTGATCTTTGCCCAATACTGTCGCATCGTCTGTCGGTGTAACTCCTTCCTTTCTTCTGTCCAGGAAGTATCTTTTCTTCGGGGCTTCTCCTGAAAACTTCGGACTTCCTTCAAGGTGTGTCTCACAGGATGTCTGTTCTGGAGATCAGTTATTCCCAATTCTTTAATGTCGTTCTCGGTTTCTGTCAGCTAAGTGGTGCGACCCTTCTTGTTTGCCCGCCGGAGTGGCCGAGCGGTTCTAGGCGCTAGTCTGGAACCGCGCGACCGCTACGGTGGCAGGTTCAAATCCTGCTCGGGCATGGATGTGTGTAATGTTCTTAGGTTAGTTAGATTTAAGTAGTTCTGTTGTAGGGGACTGATGGCCTCAGAAGTTAAGTCCGATAGTGCTCAGAGCCATTTCTGAACCTTCTTGTTTAGTCAGAAGATGAACAGACGGTTGGTCAATCTGGCAACATGGCTATAGAAAGCTACCTTTTTTTTTTTTTTTTTTTTTTTTTTTTTTTTTTTTTTTTTTTTTTTTTTTTTTTTTTTTGCACGGTCAGAGAGCCTCTCGATATGTTCGTAGAGTTCCGAGTTATGCCGCCTTCTGAATTCCCCAGCATCTTCTACCGGGCCTAGGATCTTCCCGAGGACTCTCCTCTCTCTGACTTCCAATTTTTCCATCAGACTTCTCCGGTTGATAGAAAGACATTCCATGGCATACAGGTCTTCTGGTCGTATGACTGATGTGTAGTGCTTCAGTTTCAGGCATTTCTTATTGTAGGTGTTCGTAGTCAGTCGGTAGGCTAGTTCCAACTTGTTTACTCTCATGAATAATGACATTTTTTCTGATAAGTTGCGTCCAATCCATTGGTCGAGATACTTCAATTTCTCAGCCCTTTTGACCTTTCCCTTGTCTAGTAACATCTCTTTGTTAGCTTCTGTGATGTTGGTGAAGAACTCTGTTTTCTCCAGCGACACCTGAAGACCCACTTTGGCTGCCTGTTTTGTGAGGCAGTTTACCTGCACTTTTGTCATTCCCAGAGAATCAGCAATCAGTGCCATGTCGTCTGGAAAAGCCAAGCAATCCACAATCAGTCCTTCTTTCTTACAGCTCAGGTAGACACCACTCTGGACACCGAAACTGGTCAGTTCTTTGCGCCATTCTCTCACAACTTTTTCGAGGAAACAGTTGAAGAGAAGAGGGGAGAGTCCATCCCTTTTATTGAACACAAACAGAACACAATGTCACAAACGTTAGATTTTTCTCCGTTTTAGAGATCGTTTCCTAATGCATAAACGAGACTTCTTATAACGCCAGCAATGAGAAATATTCAAATTCTCGTGGCACGAGCTATACTACGAATTTAATGAAAATAGGACCATAGTTAAATAAGCTTACAGCAACACACCATGCAAAATCGCCACGGAGAATACTGAAACATAGTGTTATATCACGTGCAACGTTACATAATGTTGTACTTGCTAATTCGAGCGCAGAAAAGTCCACTGAGGATCATAGGCTCTATGCGCGATTCGCCATGATCACGTGGACGGTCACCGTTCTGTATCCAGTCGGCCTTGGCTGATCGCGCTTAAATTGGTCTTTCCATGACCGACACCACGAGCCCTTTCACAGAAATGTTTCCGCAAGATTTTTCTATTACTGGCAGGTTAGAAAATTGACGAAACTGTCTCTGATCTTCTGTCAGACTGATGCTCTTAGCAGACAGTTGGTAAGGTCTTATGGGACCAAACTGCTGAGCTCATCGGTCACTAAGCTCACACGCTACTTAACCTAACTTAAACTAACTTACGCTGAGGACAACACACACACCCATGTCCGAGGAAGGACTCCGACGTGGGAAGCCACGCGGACCGTCACAAGGCGCCCAGACCGCTCGGTTACCCCGCGCGGCGGAATACGGCTTAAAAAAAGGAAGGAAAAGGATAGGTTTGATATCACGGCTTTGTGTTCGGACTACATGGCGTTAACTACTAGGTCACAAGTAAGTTATTCATTACAATAGCTCAAGTGTAAATCAACATTTCTCGTACTTTATACTTTTATGGATATGGTGTCTGTTCTATGTCCGAAAGAACAGACACCATTGATGACATGCAGCTTTCTAGAATGAAACTAAAATTATATTAATGCCTTCAGCTGCTAACGGTCGTTGATGTATGTCAACGGGGACAGGTGAAAATGTGTGCCCCGCCCGGGGCTCGAACACGGGATCTCCTGCTTACATGGGAGACGCTTTATCCATCTTTTTTTTAGATTAATTTTCCCCTTTTTTGTTTTTTATCTGTTTATTTATTTATTTATTAATGGTTTTTCCCTTAAAAAGCCCATTAGGAAAATGGAACTAAAAAACCCTAAGTGCCACCGCCACTTTTCATCCTATGACAAAAAAAATCTGATCCACTTCAGGCGTTGGCTCCTGAGTAAACCCACCCCAGAGAGCTGCCTATATATCAGGGGAAATATGGGAAATGAAGGTTACGGCTATCCTTTGCCACTGTTTTTTTTTTTTTTTTTTTTTTTTTTTTTTTTTTTTGTTACATGTGAATTCTAGTAACTAAGTGTTACAAGTAAGTGTTACAACAACAAAGGTGGAATAAAAGAGTAATCCAGAAATAAAAACATAAATCACTGATGTAATTCCAACTAAAAGGTTCTTCAATAATGTAACTGGTTCCACTTGGAGCCTCGTCATCGTTATCTGATATCTCCAATAGCGCCTCTGAAGGGCATCTGCAACGGAGGCATTCTGCTTCGCTAGTGCCTCAAGGAAAACAGCATCCTTGCAGCAGCTTGTCTCTTCCTTCGCTCATGGCTGACAAGGCAGAAAGTTCAGTCGTTTGTGTGATGCGGCACAGAACATTAACCGCAGCTCGGCACTCCCCAGCTGAGTGGGAGATTAGCGAAAACGCTGCGTAAATAATTTGCGAAGAGCGTACGGTATTTTGGTGTGCATTCGAGGGCATTGTGAGCATTTTGTAGGAACCACCAGTAATCAAGCTGCTCTTTCTCTCCGTCGCTAAAGATGTAGGCGACAGTAAGTCCTTTGAACCATGTAAGCGCATGATATTATGCAGCCGGAAAGTAAGTTTCATCGGGACAGAGTAGGGTCTGAGGGTCAATCATATCAGGTGTGACCCGGAGGTAACAAGCCAATATCTTCTGTGTTAGTCGCCAAACTCCGGACGATGATGCGCAAGTAAAACGATGTTCATCGGCATCCAAAAGGTGACAATCTGAGCAATAAGGGGAGTCTGCCAGTCCAATAGTGTGAAGTCGCTGTAGTGTGGCATATTTTTTGTTGGCAATCTGATACCACTTCGAACGCACCGTGGATGACAGAAAGTTGTGGTGTATCGTTTTCCACGCTCTTGGCCAGTGAACCGTAGGGTACTTGTTTTCCACCACGTTATGGGGAACAGAACGCAGAAGGTTGGTATAAAAATTTTTCGCCTTTGATGGACGCGTGGCGGAGAGGTTGGAGTTGACGTAGCTGTAATCTAGAATGAAGGTCGACACATGGGAGATCTGTGGTGCGACGTGCGCAACCGACACCGGCGGGACGTTAGAGACTGGCATCAGAACCTGTAGCAAACGACCCGTGAGAGAGGTATATTGACTTTTCCATCGTTTCCTCATGTTGCTCATGTAAAGGGCAGCTGCTCTCGCCCTGACGTTGACCAATCCCAGCCTTCCTTTGTGCACTGGGAGGGTAAGATGGTTCAAATGGCTCTGAGCACTATGGGACTTAACATCTGTGGTCATCAGTTCCCTAGAACTTAGAACTACTTAAACCTAACTAACCTAAGGACATCACACACATCCATGCCCGAGGCAGGATTCGAACCTGCGACCGTAGCAGTCACGCGGTTCCGGACTGAGCGCCTTAACCGCGAGACCACCGCGGCCGGCGGGAGGGTAAGAGTGTCGTATCGTACTTTAAAGATATGACCTGCGTAAACGTAGTAACTGAAGGCCCCCTGAAGCCGGCGAGTTATCTGCAGCCGTAGTGGGAGGACCTGTGCCACGTGGTTGAGTTTTGATGCCACGTAGAGGTTCAGGTATTCAACACGTTGTAGCTGATTCAAGTCCCGGAGCAGGTTCTGTCGCACCATAGCGCGTATGATCTGTAATAACCGTCGGTAGTTTTCTGCAGCTGTTTTATGTACATCTTTCTTGAACGTGATTCCCAAACATCCCAGATCAGAAACTGGTGGGAGGGGAGCGAGGGCTTCCGGTCCGAGACCACGCCCAGTATCCAACGCCGCCGACTTGTTGATGTTCAGAAGACTGCCTGCGGCCTGTCCGTATCGCTGAATCCAGGTTAGTACGCTTTGAACTTCGTCATTGGAACGAACCAGCAGTAGCAGGTAGTCAGCGTATGTCCTACAGCGAAAGGTGACGTCCCGCAGCGTGATGCCAGATAGGCGGTGGTTAAGGCCCCCTAGGAGTGGCTCGAGTACGATGGCATGAAGGCAGGTAGAAAGGGGACAACCCTGTCGTAGAGACCTCTTAATGGGTACTGGTCCTACCGTCCTTCCATTGACCTGGACGTGTGAGCTGGCTGTGGTCCAAAGACGCTGTAGGGTGTCGATGAGGCCCGGGGGAAATCCCATACAGTCCATCACTCGTAGGAGGAAGCTGTGGTGCACTCTATCAAAGGCGCGGTTGAAATCTACGGAGACGATCGCCGCTCTCAGACGGCACGCAGAAGCGATTGCTATTAAGTCCCTGCAGTCACCGGTGGCCATGTGTATGTTGGCTTCTCCCCCATGCGACGTCTGTTCTGGAGCGAGGATCATCGGCAAAGTCGTCTTAATACGGCTCGCCATAATCCTGGTGAAAATCTTGTAATCGGCGTTCAGCATTGTAAGCGGCCGCTAGTCGTTAATCGATAGCCCTCCACCTGGCTTGTGTACCGGTATGAGAAGACCTTCTACAAACGCTGGCGGTACAACACAGTCTGGAGACATAAGTTCGCGGAACATTATAACCCAGCGAGGCATCATGATGTCACCGAAAGTCCGATAGAATTCGATGGGCAATCCATCAGGTCCAGGAGACTTATTGGGCGCATCTTCGTCCACGGCGTCTTCCACTTCTTCAAATGAGATTTCCTTTGTTAGTGCATTCACGGTAGCCTCGTCGATAGTACGTGTTACCTGCTGTAACACTTCAGTAGTGGCCTCGTCATCGACGGTTCTTTCCTTGTAAAGATGACGAAAATGATCCTCCACCGCCTTTACTATGGTTGCTTGGGTCGTACATAAGCGACCGTCGTGTGTCCTGAGTTGTGTGATTAAATGTTGGCGGTGTCGGCGCTTATCCGCCACAACGTAGTGCACAGTGGGTTCCTCTGCAACCGTTCGGTCGTGCCGTCGCGAGCGCATTACTGCACCTTCTAGTCGGCGCTTCGTCAACGATGGTATGTGAGCCTTGATTCTGCTTTGGTCATGTTCTCTCCGGGGAAGGGGGTAAGGCGTCGAGGTCCCTGAGTGCCGCGTAGTAAAAATCTGTCGATGCCACGCAGTCACGTCCTTGCCATATCGCATAAGTGTCCTACGGATTGCCGGTTTGGTACAGAGGAGCCACCACTCCAGGGTCGAGGTGTATCGTGGGTGGCGGCGTTCACAGTCAGTCCACGTTGCTGCAACTTGCCGACGGCAATCCAGGTCCTGGAGATGAGTTATGTTGAGCTTCCAAAAGCCATTGCTGCGCCAGACTTGTTGGGGGCGCAGGTGTATAGTGCAGATATAGGCACTGCGATCGGAATAGGTTTGAGGCTATAGTTCGGCGTCCACCACACCTTGTGTGAGATCTTGTGACACATATATGCGATCGAGTCGGCTGGCCGAATTACTGGTAAGATGAGTGTGGCCAGAGCGGTTACCGTGGACTTTTTCCCACGTGTCGCACAAGTGAAGTTCTTGGATCATCACATCCATTTCCGGACAAGGCATGTAATGAGGAATTTGGTCCTTGAGGTGAAGCCACCGAGGGCACAGAGGATAGTGCGACTGCAGGGACTATATCGCGCACGCCTCCCGCGAGACCCACATTCTCACCTTGTATGTCCACACACTACATTCGTAGGGTCCCACCCCAACACAGCGCAGTCGACTATTCTCTTTGTCCCCGGTGGCTCATATGGATAGAGCGTCTGCCATGTCAGCAGGAAATCCCGGGTTCGAGTCCCGGTCGGGGCACACATTTTCACCTGTCCCCGTTGATATATATCAACGCCTGTTAGCAGCTGAAGGTGTTAATATAATTCTATTTTTTTCTCGTACTTTGTGCTGCTTCACCCCATTATGACAAAAACTTGATGCTAACACGTGTAAAGTTCGGTGGCTGGTTTAACTGAGGCTATCTTTTAATGGGTAAATTATGGGTTCGATTCCAGCTGGCGGTCCCAGTGTTTCACAGCCACAAACATACCCTCTTCGCCTCCATTAATCCCAAATAAAGAAATCAGAACTGTGCCACCGTTCCAAATCAACATTAAACATGTCCATTCACTACTGCCTGGAACAGAGTTTGATTAGTTTTGGCAGTCAGAGCCAGAAGTTGCTGCTTGTAGAGACTCTGTCTCTAGTAACCTTTCTTACACTAGTAATGCTAGTTTAGTTCACGGACCAGTCGTCATGTAAGGTCACTGGACCTGCATTTCTTACTTTAAGTGACTTTTATATTTTGAAAATACTGGCACTAGACTGGGATTCCAGCTATGATTCCAGTTTTTCACTGGGTTTGGACCCTTCGAGATGATACTGTCCCATCATTTTGTTGTTTCCTCACGATGCCAAACTCCTCTCTCTGCGAACGTTGCGATCCTAACTACTAGGGAAAGGGAATTTGAGAGTTCGTACCTCTTCTTTTGGGGTCAACAACGGCGATATGTGCTGGGTTGGAGGCCCAGGCAGCACAGAACTATTCATCGCGTCCGCTACTAGTGAAGAAGCAACAAATATTTCGCGGCTATCCGTAGCTACAAGGCAATAGCGAAAGGTGCCGGATTCGAATCCCTGCCACGCAAAAATCATTTATATCGTCATTTCAGGTTCCAGTATCATGCAACTGGTGAACATGTTTAATATCTGACATCTGATTATGCTTAGTTAACAAATCATTTAGGTACTGGGTTCTTCATGTCGTTTCACATTTTTACATTCCACTTTATTACATACCTTTCGTGCTTACTTCTCAAGGGCTTAATATGAGATTCATGGGATTCCCAGTGCACTGGTAAACATATCGTCATTTATTTCCAGATCTGGACATACAGCCATTTAAACCGATACTGGTAAACACTTCGTTGTTTTACGTCTCTTTATGTCCAATCGAGTCTCAATCAGACACGCAAGTTTTGTTTGGTTAACAGTGGGTTCAAATTGACTTTTCATATCGTTTAATGATTGTCATAAGTCTTCTGCAGTGTCACTTATTGTAATGAAGTTTAATTTACAGGTTTTGATGACCGTCTCATCCCTAATAAAATGTTTTCTAATATTTGTTGTATGACAGTAGCGGTATGCATCTGGACAGGCCGCCATAATGAGCAGTGCTGCTTACTTGTCTCTTGTTGTAGCCGTTGTATATTGTCGAACGACTATACTACAGAGGGCTTAGAGAACCTGCGACACAGCTGTGTTATGTTGGTGGCGGAAATTCAGGTTGGAATTCATGGGTGTGTTGTCGAGTGCACATTTCGAGTAACTGCCATGAAGATAAAATACGAGGAATTAGTGCTCATATGGACGCATATAGAGTGTCATTTTCCCTCGCTCTGTTTCCGAGTTGGACAGGAATGGAGATGAATAGAACTGGTGCATGATAATTGTAGGTCAGCATCTTCTGTCAATCTGTACAACGAAAAACCAGCCGAAGTTCCACATTTCGGGCCAGGACCCATTTTCCGATAGTCGTAACACATATTCAAAATGATATTTCAGAAAATGCAAAAGCCTTGTCAAAAACGTATATGTATTATGAAGTGCAAATGCATACAGCACATGCAGATAACTCTTAATACATATACATTTTTGAAATGGTTTTCGCATTTTCGGAAATACCATTTCGACTACCTGTTACGATGATTTCAAAATAGGTTTCCGGACCAGAACTAGTCATCAAGCGAATAAAAGAAAGTGAAATTTGGAACTCTGGTTGGTTTTTCGTTGTACTGCTAAGCTTAAGTATCAGGAACTCTATCCTGAAGGCGTTCGTTTGGAGTGTAGCTTTGTATGCAAGTGAAACACAGATGATAAACAGTTCAGACGGAAAGAGAAAGTGGTGCTTCAGAAACTGCTGAAGATCAAATGGTTAGATCACGTAACTAATGCGGAGGTACTGAATAGAACTGGGAAGACAAGGCACAACTTCATTAAAAACGGTTCAAGTGGCTCTGAGCACTATGGGACTTAACTTCTGAGGTCATCAGTCCCCTAGAACTTAGAACTACTTAAACCTAACTAACCTAAGGACATCACACACATCCATGCCCGAGGCAGGATTCGGACCTGCGGTCGTAGCGGTCACGCGGTTCCAGACTGAAGCGTCTAGAAACGCTCGGCCACAACGGCCGGCAACTTTATTAGAAGAACGGTTCGATTGATAGAACTCATTCTCAGACAACAAGGTTTCATCAGTTTAGTACTGGAGGGAAGATGTGTGGGGTAAACGTTGTAAAGGGAGACCAGGCGATGAATACAGTAAGAGTGTCCAAAAGGATGTAGCCTGCAGTAGTTTTCAGTGATGAAGAAGTTTGGACTGGACAGAGTAGCACGGAGAGCTGCATCAAACCAGTTTACTGACTGAAGAATACAACAACGACGTTGTTTTACAGGGCACAACTGAAACAAGTGAAGAGTATCTCTCCCTTCGTAAACATACCTGAAAGGAAATAGCTCAGACATCAATACCAGCACAACAACAACGATAACCAGAATGAGATTGTCACTCTGCAGCGGAGTGTGCGCTGATATTAAACCTCCTGGTAGATTAAAACTGTGTGCCGGACCGAGACACGAACTCGGGACCTTTGCCTTTCGCGGGCAGGAGATCTTCTGTAAAGTTTGGAAGGTAGGAGATGAGATACTGGCAGAAGTAAAGCTGTGAGGACGGGGCGTGAGCCGTGCTTTGATAGCTCAGTTAGTAGAGCACTTGCCCGCGGAAGGCAAAGGTCCCGAGCTTGAGTCTCGGTCCGGCATACAGTTTTAATCTGCCAGGAAGTTTCACAACAACGATAACGTTCACCCTTATCAGTTTTCTCTATTGATAACGATTTAGGGGTCGCGGTTATCGCTGAAACAACCGGTTACCGGTTATATCTTTTTTCCACGCCGTATTAACCAGATTGTTAAAACCACTCAATATAACCGGTTTCTGAAATAACCGACATTCGTTTCTTCACTGCTGTTTTTTTTTTCCTGCAAAAACTTAAAAATCGAACAAAGATTGGAAAATTTTGACTCCCTTAGTTTCAAGCTACAGAGAATCAAATTATTAAGCTGAAACGTCAAATAAAAGAAAACTGATTCCGTCCATCGTCAGCTGCTTTTCTCGAGAGTGATAAGCGGTTGAAAAAATAAATTCTCCCGTTGGTTTTAGTTTTTGAAACTCTGCTCAGAAATCAAGTTTTATTCGGGGATCATACCAGTATTTGGAGAGCGCAAATAGTCTGTGCTAAAGGGTGAAAACTGAGTTTGAAGAACTGTTTTTCGTGTTAATTCGTACGTTTTCAGTGGCTATAAGCAGATAAAGCCACGTTATGCAGACGCAGACAGCCTATCAGCTATTTTCTGTTTTCATTTTATACTATGAACGAACTGTTATCAAGTTTTTTAACTTATTATTATTACCATAATTTCCTTCCTCTTCTATTATTTCGTAGAAACGACAGACAACTTCAATCTTTTAAAGCAAATGAAGGAGTGTATTTTATTGCTACGTCACTTCGTAAAAATATTTCCAGTTTACGGTTGGTGCCATTATGCAATATAACAAATGTCCGTCGACGATATGTAGAAACTACGGTATAGACCAGGTGGTGCACGCGTATCTTAAGCCACGACACACGGCGATAGAAACGTTAATGTCTCAGCGCTGCTGTACCCAGCGTTCTTTGCTTCTATCTGTCGGTACTGTTACTAAAATAGTACTGACGGTTTTTCCCATTTTCTACGTGTAATAACATAATATTCCAGACCAGTGCAAATTTATGAATAAAAATTATTTTTTCAAAAACGGTTTATTTAAAAACGAAAAGTCTTAGCGTCGCTCCTATGGCTAACTGATATTTCGGTTTTTACTCTGTTATTAGAAATAAATAAAAGCACCTGTTATAATCGAGACCAACCAAAAAAGCGAAAAATACCGGTAACTGACAAGGGAACCTCCCCATCGCACCCCCTTAGATTTAGTTATAAGTTGGCACAGTGGGTAGGCCTTGAAAAACTGAACATAGATCAATCGAGAAAACAGGAAGAACTTGTATGGAACTATGAAAAAAAATCAAAGTATACAAACTGAGAAGTCCATGCGGAAGATAGGCAACATCAAGGATAGTATGGGCTTAGGAACACCATGGTCCCGTGGTTGGCGTGTGCAGCTGCGGAACGAGATGTCCTTGGTTCAAGTCTTCCCTCGAGAGAAAAATTTAATTTTTTATTTTCAGACATTTATTATCTGTCCGTCCTTCCGTCCGATGCGAGGTAACTGTGCCGTAGTATGGGGACGCTACACCTAAACAAACATCGAAACACACGACGTCAGTCGACTACAGAGCAAAAACGTTAAAAACATATGTTTTGACAGAGCACAGGGAAAACTGTGCGACTGTGAAACTGTTGCATTCATTTGTTGCAGTTTATGTGACAAACTCATGTTTTCATAACTTTTTTGGAAGTGATTATCACATCCACAAGAAAACCTAAATCGGACAAGGTAGAAGAATCTTTTTACCCATTCTCCAAGTGTACAAGTTAGGTGGGTCGACAACATATTCCTGTCATGTGACGCACATGCCGTCACCAGTGTCGTATAAAATATATCAGATTTGTTTTCCTGTGGAGGAATCGGTTGAATTATGACCTTGCGATCAAATGTTTTTGGTTCCCATTTTAGACGCACGTCCTTTCGTCTACTAATCGCACGGTTTGCGTGCGGTCGCAAAACACAGACACTAAACTTATTACAGTGAACCGAGAGGTCAATGAACGAACGGACAGATCATAACTTTGCGAAAGTAAAGTAAGTGGACTTCTTACTCGAGGGAAGACTTGAATCAAGGACCTCTCGTCCCGCAGCTGCTCACGCTAACCACGGGACCACGTTCACACTATCCTTGATGTTGCCTATCTTACGCATGGACTACTCAGTTTGTATATTTTGCTTATTTTTTTCATAGTTCCACAGAACTTCTTCCTGTTTCCTCGATTGGTCTGTGTTCAGTTTCTCAAGGCCCATCCACTGTGCCAACTTAAAACTAAATCCGTGGGGGGTGCGATGGGGAGGTTCCCTTGTGAGAACTAAAATACCGTCATTGGATTAAGCGGTACGTTTTTCCCCATCCCTGCCCTGTAGACGTGGCGGTACTACGGCGCGTTCGTCTCCCCCCTGCATTCCATTGACGCCACGTCGGCCGGTGAAGCTGCAGGTGTTTCCATGACAACCACTCGCTTCGCCGCCACAGGGGAGACAGACCGGCCTCGTTGCGAGAGAGAATTCCTGTCCCGGCCCGCTGGCAGGCTCTCCCTGCGCGCGTCCGCTGTGACGTCACAGCTGACGCTGCACGCTGTTTGGCTGAGGAGCGGCGGTGGAGTGGGGGGAGGAGCGGAGGTGGGGGGACCAGCTGCCGAGCGGCCGCTCAGTCTGCGCCCGACCTGCAATGGGGAAGGGTGGCTTGTGCGAGTGCGACGTCCAGCTGTCCTCTGATCGCGCGTGTGCCCGCTGGTCGTGGGTGTGATTGTTATCGTGTGTGTGTTTTCCACGAGCGAAGAGCTGGCGCTTCTGAGGGGTACGGACACCAGAAGACGGAGGGAGCAGCGCGTTAACTTTCTCGGTGAGTCGCAATTCCACGATTACAAACAGCTGTCTTTTTGACGTCGTGCAAGCGTAGGAGCGAAATCTCCACATACAAGGATCGTTCTCAGAAGCTTCCGCCTTTATTGCAATCTCCTACGAATAACGATAAGGGCCGGTTTAAAAACTGTGGGGAGTGATCATGTATTTTAGTTCAAACGTAGTCCACAGCAGTCATAAATGTTCTGAGTGACACTAATTTGCCACTCTTGCTGTTGGGACTAATTCATGCTTTTACTTCATATACAATTCCTGTTAAAGGGAAAAGTATATTTCGTAAATCTAATTGAAAGCATTACGTTTAACAATAAGTGCGCGAGGGTTTAACGAATTATGCTTCACATTTCAGAATGGCTGCACAGTGAAAACACAAAATAAAAGAATGGTTTCATTATAACAGTAGCAGCGAAAGGGGATAATTTATATCATTCAAGAAATGACGAAGTAGCCAGTTGAGTCTAAAATGGTATTTACTCGCGCAGTTTTTAAAAAGTTATCGTGTTTTTTTAATTAAGTGTTTAGATAAGTTGCAATTGTAGCGTAGAAATAAGGCAGCGAAAAAGTGAAGCGAAGAAGGAATTTGTAGTAATGAATAGGACCGACTCGGTTACATTTAAGTGCTGCGATACGACAGTACGTTCGCTTACTGTCTCGGAGATGCTTTGACGCACTTCTGCCACACGCCTGACCCATTTCACACGCCGATGGGTAGGTGGCGGTTCTTGTCGATCTTAATAGAGCAAGTAGTTGCGAGTGTCAGTGATAAATGTGACACTATATGCTTCAGGCCAATTTTTGTGAGAGGTCTATGAACAAACAAAGAATGCCTTTGGTAGAGAAGTCGTGCAGGCAACACTCGCTTCGAATACCTTCTTGCGTTGTGAAATTTTATTTTCGCTAATGCTAAAAACACACGGGTTTAACATCACGACGAAATAGATCTCTGTTTCATTATTTCGTGAGCTTTACCGTCTGTACGGTGGCAAATCATTAGCTGTTCTCTGCGCAAATGTGCGTCTTTGTCTCGAAAGTTACGCAAGTACGGTAATAACGTAACCTAAAGGATGACGAAGTGTTTTGTCCAGTGGTGTAATCAGTTACTTCTTATTTGAGGAGGAATGTCCTTTGGGTAATTTAATTACGTTTCTCAACACACGATCTAAGTATTTATCCATCTGTAAGAGTGCTGAACCGTTGTCAAATTATGGGCAATGACAGGTGTATATATAGTTTGATTTTGCTTGCGTTGCCATCCTCCGCAACAAGCACAGACATATTTGTTGGTAAATAAAAACCGTTCTTTCTTGCTTCACTGTAATTTATTTCTCCCAGACGTGTTTCGCCATTTTCACTTTAAAGCATCATCAGTGGGATCTAGTTATACATTTTTGTTTCGATACGTTTTATTTGTAGATTGCGTGTCGTTCTTTATGTAAATAAGTGATTAGTTCTTCGCGTTCAGATGCGTTTCGCTTTTATTGACACAGCATTATCAGTAGTTGTTCTGTAGGTACAACATGTGGCACAGTTTACTCACGGTGTTTGTGTTGACGTGGATCTTTTTCCTCTTCTTCAAAACACGTCAAAGAAGGCCTAAGTGTCGTAATAATTAACTTGTACACCACATTCAAAGGCAACAAATTTTATTTATCTGATACTTCCTCCTAGCAGATTAATACTGTACAGACCGAGACTCGAACCCAGGACCTTTGGGTTTTACGAGCAAAGTTCTCGACCGAATGACCGACCCATCCAAGCACGACTCACGGTCTGCCCTCAAGCCTTTGCCTCCGCCACTACCTAAATTCCTGCCTGTTAACAATCAGAACAATGGAGTGTGTTACGTATGCAGTAATTGCTCAGTACGCTTTCTCAATAAAAGTAACAACTCTTTAAGATGGAGTGTGATTCAGATAGACAAGAGAAACAAGTGACAACTAATGTGCATAGTGTTTCAGAATTGCACCGACGAAGTTCGAGGGGGTGTAGAATGTGTCTTGAGAAACAATATGCGGATAGGATCCTGTGTCCGGAAACGTCATCCAACGACGCTCCAGAGCGTCGAATGTTTCAAACTTCCAGGGATGACGCAGGAGGATAAATGTGTCAATTTGATATGAAGAAGCCTTGTCCTGGGACGAACTAGTCGGAAGTTAAAGCGAAAACCACTGTGGTACCTGCGACGACGGAACGGGTGTACGGTACAGTTGCTACTGACGTATAGTTAAGCAACTTTCAGAGGTAACACTGTAAACCAAAACCAGGGAAAAAGTCTGCCGAACGTGAGCTCTAAAATTCATGCGTTAACAGCTACAAACATTTGTTCAACAGACGAGATGTGTTTCACAGTACCGAAGATGAGCACGTCCTAATAGCTACTCAGGTATGCATTCTAGAGCCCATGTTTACTGGGCATTCTTGTTTTGGGCCGTAGTGCTACTTCTGAAACTCGCCTACCATGCAATCTTAGCAACAACAATGCCGGTTCATGTATTCCATTCCCAGAAGCTATTTTCGCTTGTAACTTTCGACTCGTTCGAGACCAGAGTCCCGTACTTCAAATTGACACATTTATCCGACTCCATCATCCCCGAAAGTGTGTGCTATCATCACGGAATTAAACTGCCTGCGTCTATAACTTCGACACTCCGTAGCGTCGTTGCATGACGTTTCCGGGGACAGGTTCCTATCCCCATCTTGTTCCTCAAGGCACCTTCTACATTCATTCGGAGTTTGTCGGTGTAATGTTTATTAAACACACTGTCCATCTAAGCACGCTATATCGTATATGTACAGCTCGGTATGATCTTCAGTGGCTCCTGGCCACCTGTTGCTATGGGTGAGTCGCCGGAGAGGGCCTGAAAAGAAATATTACGCCTATACTCACTAACAGGTTTCAATTTATGGTCTGCTAATCTCGACCTTTCGCACTCTGTCTGTGCATTAGGAGCTTATCGTGCTTTTTGTCGTAAACGAAGATACCTGATCTGCGCCTTCTGAGTCAAATAGTTTGTTTGTTTATTCATTCCTTATTTCATTTCTGTTGTAGAGACGTTGCACTGGCTTTCACAATTTGAGTAATATTTGTACATATAACACAACGCAGACATATCTTAATTCGGTCAAAAGTTAATTTTATTACAATTAGGTGAATACGCAAGAGAAAACCAATATATCCTTAACAAAGACTGGTTAAGGTAAAACGTAATCAATCATGCTTTGATGTGTTCGGAGAGTAAGGTCCGACCGGCACGAAATGGAAAAACACAGTGAAAATCAAATTTTTTTATTCGCAACAGCCAACCAAACCTTCCAGCTACCTCTCCAAATAGTCGCCTCTCCAACTTAGGCATTTGTCGTGGCGCTGTATAGACTTTCCAATATCTTCATCACAGAAAGGAACCACCTGCGCTTTCCGCAGATCATCTACGCTGATCTGCGTTTCGTTGTCTGCGCCAAAATGTTGTCTTCGTAGCCAGTGCTTCATGTGAGCAGAGATGAACAACAGAGGGAGCCAATTAAGGACTGCGTTGTGGGTGATCACACTTCCCATGAGAAACGCTACACATGTGTCTTTATTGCCCCTGCAGAATGCGGCTGAGAAAGTAACGCGTGACATTTGTGTTATGTAGGCTGCATAGCATTAGGCGAAGCCTCTCACAAGATCCACATACTTGGCGGGAGTCACTGTTGTTTTAGGCATTTCTACGTGATCACTTTGCGCTCTAAACTGAATAGAGTGACGTGAAGCGATCGACAGGCTCAGTTAAGACTCTTAACACATCTGTGCAAAGTTCCATCGGATTTTCACAGTAATTTACATTTCACACCTAATGAGACCTTACCTGCAGCTTATAATCTTCAGCAAGATGTCCTTTAACAAATTCTTATGAGCTATGGAGCAGCAAGACTACAAGATACTGACTTACCTTCACATTTTCACTGTTATACACTTACACCATTTTACTTCCATAATGTACACTATGCACTCCTTGGTCTCCACTATCTTACACTCTGGCCACCTCATTTATTAGCTGCATGTCTATCCAAAGTACCCAGAGCAAACAAAACAAGGAGAAAGCAGCAGCAGGATTATTTGTATATAAGGAGAAACTATACACATTTCATATTTACCATTGCTAGTTTATGGATACACACATCTTACTGATTCCATGTTTGAAGAGGAATATTTCTGCTGTTTAGCTTAGAGGTACTCTTTGAGGCAATACACGGTAAGACATTTAAATCTCTCTTAGGAAATGTATGGAAAACTTAAAATCCGATTAAGAGAAGACTGTAATAAAAGTAGTTCGTCTCGAAGGGGAGCCTACAGTGACACCAAACTGGACTCCCCTGGACCACCTGATGGGAACAGGAGAGGGGGGGGTCGACTTTGAAATCTTAAATAGGAACCCCCCATTTTTTGTTGTGGATTCGGATTCTCCTGGATAAAATAGTAACTACAGTTTTATCATTTTTTGGGTGCCACTGAAATCGACAAAAAATGAAAATGGGTTAAAAACTGTTGAAAAATTATAGTGTCTCAAGAATGACACATCATATTAAGATTCCAGGGGTTCAGAGATGCAGTCGTTTTAAAATCTTTAATGATAGTCGGTTTTACACAAAAAAAAACTTGATTCTCCAGAACATAACACACAACTTTGTCAACATAACTGGTGTAATTTCATTCACACGCGTAGGCGAAAGGAAAAGTAGTTGCAAAAAATTCATTGGTTTGTTTATCAATGAACTAGCTGACAGACTAGCCATTGTCCGGATGCTCATTCTGCCAAATTTCTGTCAGAAACGAAAGCAAAAAATGAGCTGTTTTTTTAGTGAAATATCCTAAACAGTTACTGTAGGCTGGGCGCGACTTCTTAGTGTGTCTACAAGGCGATTTTGGAAAACGTCGCTATCATCATAACTCTACAGGTGACGATTCTTAACAGTGGAAAGCTGCCAGGTGTTAAGGGATTTCCTCAAGCTGATTCAAGTGTAGGAGAGTAAATGTATTAAAACTTCATTAATGATGCTGCAGCTTTTGACGGACCTCAGTGTTTATAGCGTCATACCTGCTGATCTGTGTGTCTTACAAGGATGCACTCAGTGTCACACGTAAATACTGTCTGCGAAATATGTTGGGAATAGTGTTAGTAGCAAAGGAGTGATAAATTTAAACGTCATGCACAATGCCGCAGTAGTTATTCTCGCATGGCAGTGTTTATGTTTTAGTATCTCCTGAGCTCTAATGGGTTGCTGGTTCTTATCCCAACAGAGATTGATGCCTGACGGTAAGGGACAGTGTACCAAGCTTGATTGAAATCGGTCCAGTGGTTTAGGAGGAGACGTGGAAGATGGACACAAACACAATTTTTATAATATGTGTGCAATAAAAATGTATCGGAGAACATTGTGCTGTTTCGAACATCTGCTTAATGTTTTTCAGCTGCTTTGATTTTTGCAATGAAAAAGTGTTAAATTCAAAAGTTACGTACTTTTTCCCTAAGAATCAGAATACGCAACAAAAAAGGGACTCATTATTTAAGATTTCGAAGTTGACCTCCTTTCCGTCCCCATTGGGGGTCGGTTAGGGGGGTCGAGCTTAGTATCATTTGAAACCTCCCCTTAGAAAAATTATGAATTACTGTGCTGATAAGCCCCTTACGTTATTTGATTTTCAAACAGCTGAGCAAAACTGAACGTGCACTGACATTTCTCTCTCTACTTATCCAGATCATCAGTAAACTGACACACAATATTTTTAGCACAACGCAATCTGACTTTCAATATTCCCTACAAAAGAATGGCACTGACTAACATTAACCTATACCTTTAATGAATCACTTACCTCACAAAAAACTTCGTTACTCGTACTACTGCAATACAGCGAGCGCCACTGCTGCCAGCTAAATAAAAGATTCCAACTACTGATAGGCATAGTTAGCAAATGAAATATGTTGATAGAACAAACAATGTATTTACCTTAATAGTCTTCAAAAGTATATATATATATATATATATATATATATATATATATATATATATATATATATATATATCGGTTCATGACATCCAGTCTCATAAATTTACTCTCTCTCTCTCTCTCTCTCTCTCTCTCTCTCTCTCTCTCTCTCTCTCATGGACACACGTCCAGATCATCCGCTCTCAAAACCCCCTCTCTCCCCACATCCACCACTGCTGGCGGCTCACCTCCAACTGCGCAACGCTACGCGCTGTTCACATCCAGCTGCCCAACACTAAAACCGCAAATATTCCAACAATGCCAACCAGCCACAGACTGCACACAGCCAACGATTTTCATATAGCCTACTTACACATTGGATGTCCCCCACTGAGGCTAACAACTTTTGTTCCAACCTTTTTATAACCCCATTTCTAGTTTTCCAAATATTTCCAAAAACAGTTATAAATGCTTAGCCCTGTATAGAAAGGAGGAGACTAAACAACCTCTTGATTGATTTCTGAATATACACTGAAGCGCCAAAGAAACTAGTACAGGCATGAGTAGTCATATGCAGAGATATGTAAACAGGCAGAACACGGCCCTGCGGTCGGCGGCGCCAATATAAGACAAGTGTCTGGCACAGTTGCTAGATCGGCCATTGCTACTACAATGGCAGGTTATCACGTTTTAAGCGACGGGACACAGCGGCTCCGAGGTAGCGATAAAGTGGGAATTTTCCCGTACTACAATATCACGAGTGTACCACGAATTTCAGGAATCTGGTAAAACATCAAATCTCCCACATCGCTGCGACCGGAAAAAAAAGATCCTGCAAGAACGGGACCAACGACGACTGAAGAGAATCGTTCAACGTGACAGAAGTGCATTCATTTCGCAGACCGCTGCAGACTTCAATGCTGGGCCATCAAGCGTGAGCGTGCGAACCATTCAATGTCATCGATATGGACTTTCGGAGCCGAAGGCTATTGACAGGGGATCTCAAGTTGATTCCGTATTTCTAGATTTCCGGAAAGCTTTTGACACCGTTCCTCACAAGCGACTTCTAATCAAATTGCGGGCCTATGGGGTATCGTCTCAGTTGTGCGACCGGATTCGTGATTTCCTGTCAGGAAGGTCGCAGTTCGTAGTAATAGACGGCAAATCATCGAGTAAAACTGAAGTGATATCACGTTTTCCCCAGGGTAGCGTCCTGGGGTCTCTGCTGTTCCTGATCTATGTAAATGACCTGGGTGACAAACTGAGCAGTTCTCTTAGATTGTTCGCAGATGATGCTGTAATTTACCGTCTAGTAAGGTCATCCGAAGACCAGTATCAGTTGCAAAGCGATTTAGAAAAGATTGCTGTATCGTGTGGCAGTTGACGCTAAATAGCGAAAAGTGTGAGGTGATCCACATGAGTTCCAAAAGAAATCCGTTGGAATTCGATTAGTCGATAAATAGTAAAATTGTCAAGGCTGTCAATCCAACCAAATATCTGGGTGTTAAAATTACGAACAACTTCAGTGGGAAAGACCACACAGATAATATTGTGGGGAAGGCGAGCCAAAGGTAGCGTTTCATTGGCAGGACACTTAGAAGGTGCAACAAGTCCACTAAAGAGACAGCTTACACTACACTCGTTCGTCCTCTGTTAGAATATTGCTGCTCGGTGTGAGATCCTTACCAGGTGGGATTGACGGAGGACATCGAAAGGGTGCAAAAAAGGGCAGCTCTTTTTGTATTACCACGTAATAGGGGAGAGAGTGTGGCAGATATGATACGCGAGTTGGGATGGAAGTCATTACAGCATAGACGTTTTTTGTCGCGGCGAGATGTATTTACGAAATTTCAGTCACCAACTTTCTCTTCTGAAGGCGAAAATATTTTGTTGAGCCCAGCCTACATAAGAATGATCATCAAAATAAAATAAGAGAAATCAGAGCTCTAACAGAAAGGCTTAGGTGTTTGTTTTTCCCGCGCGCTGTTCGGGAGTGGAATGGTAGAGAGATAGTATGATTGTGGTTCGATGAACCTTCTGCCAAGCACTTAAATGTGAATTGCAGAGTAATCATATAGATGTACCCTTGATGACTGCACGGCACAGAGCTATACGCCTTGCCTGGGCCCGTCAACACCGACATTGGACTGTTGATGAGTGGAAAAATGTTGCCTGGTCGGACGAGGCTCGTTTCAAATTGTATCGAGCGGATCGTCATGGACGGGTATGGAGACAGTGTCATGAATTCGTGGACCACGCATGTCGACAGTCGACTATTGAAGCTGGTGGAGACTCTGCAATGGTGTGGGGAGTGTGCAGTTGGAGTGATACGGGACCCCTGATACGTCTAGATGTGGCGCTGACAGGTGACACGTACCTGTACGTAAGCATCCTGTCTGGTCACCTGCATCCAATCACGTCCATTGTGCATTCCGTCGGATTTGGGCAATTCCAGCAGGACAATGAGACACTCCTCACGTCCAGAACTGCTACAGAATACTTCAGGAACACTCTTCTGAGTTTAAAAACTTTTGCTGGCCACCAAACTCCCCAGACATGGACATTATTGAGCATTTCTGTGGTGTCTTGCAACGAGCTGTTCAGCTGAGATCTTCACCTGCCAGGTAGGTACCCTTACGGATTTATGGACAGCCGTGCAGGATTCATGGTGTCAGTTCCCTCCAGCACTACAGGCATTAATCAAGTCCATGTCACGTCATGTTGCAGCAGGCAGGTGTATCACTTTCTTTGGCTCTACAGTGTAGATGCCTTTTCACTGAGTTTCATCCTGGGCTGTGATTCATTGTATAAAATCTTCCTGGCCGTTACGTGAGTCTCTTTCGATTAATTTCTACCGCTTCCTATGGAGATAGTGATCGTACCTGTCTTTTATATTGTATTCGAGCGTCTCTCTCCATTTATCTGAGCACGAGCATTTCCTTTCAACTTGTATTATCGTCGCTCGCACGTTATGCGCGCGGAGACGGACGTGTGTTATACTGCGCTCTGTTGATGGCTGTATTTTTTTTACCACGCTGACTTCTTGTGTGATCCTTGGAATTTCCCGGCGTCCAGATTGCACGCAGATGTATCATCGCGCAGATGCTTGCGAGTGAGTAAACAGTCGCAGCTGTTGATGGTTTCGCAGCCTTCCGCTTCGCTCGGTGGCCGTTTGGCGAATCTCGTGCGTAGCAAGATCGAGCCAGTTCGATCACTGGATGAGCGTGATCGTGAATGCGTCGTGCGTCAAAAGTAGGAAAGTGCAGTCAGGGCGGGCTGGGTATATCTTAGAACGCTAGCGGGGGAGAGAGTTGTTCCAAGGAAAGAGTGAAAGTGGCTGTTGCGGACTTGTAGCCACCAACCACGGTTAATTTCCATCGGTATAATTGCGCGCTGACCGGCCACATCTGATAACTGCTGCGCATAAAGTGATCGCCATTTTTTAGCACCGTGTGTTCGCTATAGGGAGCTCGTTCGCGGATTCCGGGTTTAATTAACGTCACGTCTTGTCAGTTCTAGCGCGAACTATCGCTCTGTCTGGTATCCCATATGAGAGGTCTCAAATTTCAGACGTTGGTCGTTCAACCGCACTGAGTTTCTGAGTGATTTTTCTTGTTGTCTACAGATGAATATCTGTTAGTTTCTTTGATAGGTGTTTGCATGTTTCATGAAGCATTTTTCCAGCAACTCTCCACGATCTGCAACGTGTCAGTATGTTTGCAAACAAGGTCTATTTTCTCTGTGAAATTTTGTCTTCATACTGGCCATTTACATAACTGGATTTCTTTGTATATCTTAATATGCCACTATATTGGGTAAATACAGCATATATTCGGAAATTCAGATGTAGAATAGGACGAGTGGTCAAGCAGATATCGTTTCAATTTGTTTTTAAAACCTTTGTTGCCCCCAAGGACCGTCAATTCACAAGGGAAGTGCTTTCATGACTGCATGCTTTGCTCCGTTCTGTGAGAGAGTAAGACTAACCTGTCGATAGTGGAGATTGTTATTGTTGCTATTCTTTTCTTTATGAATGCTAGCACTATTTGCGGATGATATTGTGGTGTGAGCGAACAAATAAACCTAAATGATAAGGTCGAGAAATATGGAACGGAAATGTAGTGTGGAGAAAAGCAAGGCCATTGTGGTAAACAGAGGGGTTAGAGAGGGCAAGGGACAAATTCATATTAAGGGACGGGATACTGAAATAGTGCACAACTTTAAATATTTGGGATGTGTATTCTTGGGGAACGCTTGTCTGGAGACAGAAATTAGCAAAAGACTACAACAGAGTAGTAGATTTTACCAGTGTGTGAAAGGCTTGGTGTGGGGAAGGGAAGTGCCAATGAGGTGCAAGCCGATGCTATACAAGACTTACTTCACACCCATACTAACTTACAGCTCAGAGACGTGGACTATGACTAGAAGAGAGGAGATTAGGATACAATGAAGTTTCTGAGAAGTATGCTATGGAAGACGAGGAGAGACAGAGTGAAAAATGAAGATGTTAGGAAGGAAGTTGGAGTGGAGAAGTTGACTGAGAAAATTGAAAAGAATAGATTAAAATGGTTTGGGCATGCGAAGAGGATGGGAGAGGAAAGAAATCCAAGAAGAATGATGGAGTTCAAGATTGAGGGCAAGAGGCCAAGAGGAAGACCGAGAACAAGATGGATTGATACAATAACGATGAGTTTAAGGAGGCGAAACCTACTATGGAACCAAATTGTGGAAGAAGAATGGTGGAAAGACCGAATAAAGTGGCAAAGTACCATTAATACCCCAACACGACCAGATGTTAGATAGTGGGGAAACGAAGATACGGTATGTCAGTGGATGGAAGTACGTAATTTAATCTAATTTCCTGATATTTTCATCATCAGAATTAGTAATTACACGCAGAGCAAATGCTGCTAAACTCAGACGTTTTCCAAGTTACATTATACGTGCTTGTGATTAATATGCAAACACAAGGTGTTTTAACGAATCAATTTTACATATTTCATTACATAGTGTATCGTTATCAATGATCCTATATGTTGTGCTGTACATAAGTGAATTATGTATGTATTTTTCAAAGTTGATAGAAGATTTATCGAGAACCAATCAGTAATACTCTCAAGAATATAAAGTAATGCTCGTGTCTAGCGTTGCGGGGACCAAGGCAGTTTATTGTGAATAGCAGAGTAATCACGTAGATGTACGTTGGGAAATGACGTTCGGTTGTGATACCGATATCAATTTTTTATTCGTTGTCACTTCCGATTAGCTTTGTCACAGTTGGTGTATAGAAATGTACCAAAAATCTTGCGGTGTCTAGTGAGCTAACAGTAGACCTCTTTAAAGTGTGCCCTCATATATTGTATAGGTAGCGCCTTTGATGTTTTTGTATTGTTCGGTTGCAGCTATCGTTCATGTGTTTTATTTACAGTATGTCGTTTAGTTTTTGTGGGTGGTAGTGGGCTTATGTCATGTTGTTTACTGGACTTAAATAGCTCTGGTGCAGATGGCGTGTGTATTGAACTTTGCAGTTCTGTCGTTTCATGTTGTTGTGGAACCAGTCCGAAGTCGGGTTTAGGTTATAAGATAACACTTTGGTTCTGTGTGGTCAAAGCCGGCGAACGTCGGCAGAAAATCTTTTTTATACATTTATGCTGCATTCCCTAGTTACATATACAAAAAAAAAAATTGCCCTGAGCACTATAGGACTTAACTTCTGAGGTCATCAGTCCCCTATAACTCGGAACTACTTAAACCTAACTAACCTAAGGACATCACACACATCCATGTCCGAGGCAGGATTCGAACCTGCGACCATAGCGGTAGCGCAGTTCCACGCTGAAGCGCCTAGAACAGCTCGGCCACTCCGGCCGGCTTCACATTTACATCACTGGTGGAAAAATGTCCAGTCAATGTAGCGTGAATTTTCAAGATCTTAATATGTTTCAAGGCGCTGCCAACCAAAACGTCTCCATCCAGTGTCCCCTATTCCCGCGGCCGTCGACTTAGTTTGACGGTTTTTGTTCTGTTAGTGTTTTCGTGTTGTTAGTGGCGTCACCTGTTGCTCATCGCTCGAGGCTCGCGTCACCACAATCCTAAAGGCGTCTTCAGCCGACCGGCGTGTCGTCGCTAATTGTCTCCAGCGCCGTACAGCTTTACTGAATTTACCTTGCAGCTTAATTACCTCTAAAACGTGCGCTGTATAGCGAACGCATGTATACCTCCGACAGCGCTCCTGATTATCCACAATACCACAACTTTGATTTCGCGTTGGCATTCGTTGGCTTCGCCGACGTACGACCAACTACTAGTGTTTTTGACATGTTCGCCCAAGGATCCCGTGGTCTTGTTGAAGGAACCACTCCGACATTTGCCTGAAATGATTTAGGGAGACCTGAATTAGGATGGGTGGACAAATTATAAGCCTTCTTCCTCCCGAATCTAAGGCCAGTGTCTCGACAAACGCACGTTTCTGAATTTGTACCTGGTGTACAACGATGTTATTTTTAAGCGCATTGTGAACCATTTAGCTTGACAAGCCGGAAACAATTATAAACTGTTAATTTAGTCTCTTCTTCGTAAAAAAGGCTGAAAACTGAAACTTCGTGGCAGTTAAAACTGTGTACCATCCCGCGATCTCAACCAGAAACCCTGTATACAGTGGGCAATACTATTGACGATCTTTTTAAGTCAAATAACATTTTTAATTAAAAAATCGCCTTCAGTAGCGTGTTTCTTTTTATCGTAGTTCTATCTGGATGTTACGGTGTTCACTCCGAACACTGGTTTGATGCAACTCTCCCACACTATCCTATCCTGTGCAAGCATCTTCATCTAGGAATAACCATTGCAACCCACATCCCGTTTGGACTTACTTACTGCATTCTTCTCTTCGTTCCCTCTACAATTTTGTACCATCTGCATTACCAAATTGATCGTTCCTTTATACATATCGGGCGATCCTTTCTTTTAGTCAAGTTGCCCTTCAAGCTTCGTTTTCCACAATTCTCTTCAGTTCCGTCTCATTAATTATTTAATCCATGGAACGGTCACGTAGATTCGAAAGTAGGTAAGGCGGGTGGTGGATTTACGTTCATTGATAGCGTGTTAGGGCAACATAACCGGTCTTCAAAGGAGATCGCTGACGAAACATTGGTGCAAACGATTGAAGAAAACAGTCCTCCGTCACTATTTTTAATGAATTAACCGGGTTTCAACACTGCTAGGAGTGTCTTCCTCAGAATTTAAATCAAAGAATGGTCTATAACACGGTCACAGAATTATGACTAAAAACATGTGATACAGAGTAGAGGTACGGAATCATCGTGAAAGACTGGCAGTGCTTATATGTCACTTATTAAGTAATTATTATGCCAAAAGGGCGTTAGTCACCAATTTATTATTTTATACGTGACACATAAGTACTGCCAGTCTTTCACGATGATTCCGTACTTATACTCTGTATCATGCGTTTTTAGTCATAATTCTGTGACCATGTTATAGACCAGTCTTTGCTTTAAATTCTGAGAAAGACACTCCTAGCATTGTTGAAACCCGGTTAATTCATTAAAAATAGTGTCCGAGCTCTGTTTTCTTTCAGTTGTAACTATTCACGATCTCTGAACTTGCAGCTATGTACAAAATTCGTGCAAACCTACACTAGACTATTGATAAAGTGTCAAGCCCTTGATGATGATGATTTCAGGTGAGGAGCGTTCAACATCATTGTCGTCAGCACCCTGACGAAAAGGCAGCATGCCAAGCTCATAGGTGTGGACGAACGCTGCCTTCCTTTACCACCAATTTAGAGGTTGAGGCCTGACAGTTCACGAAATGTCACCACCCTTGTAACACTGGAATCATCGGCGAGGATGGTGGGCAGATATCTATCTAGACTGAGGGCTGCACCGATTTCGGCACATATGACACACTGGTTGCCCAAAATATGCTGAACTGCAAGTGGCACACCACAAGCCTCACTGAGTTGTCAGGAGGAAGCCATCTGTTTAAGGGCTGTGTCCGATGCGCAGCCTGGTAGGCAGAAACTCCTACCTGCAATGAGACTGACATGAAGTCCGCCATGCCTGTGTGGCCGATTTGGGAAACCGTAGTTCGTTTCGTCACCTGCAACCATTCAGCGCAACGCTCTGGTACTGCGATAACGTCCAGTGCCAATTTCAGTCGCAGCTGCCGATATCGTGGAAATAATATTGGCACACGCGATGGTCGTCGGCTGCGGAGTCCCACCGTTAGCAGCTTTCGGTGCACTGTGTTTTCAGGCTCATTTGTTCTCCGCCCAGCACTGAAGTCTGATATTGATTCTGCCACAGGTCCCTGCCTGTCCAGTTTTACCAACCTGCCCAGCCGACGATGTCAGACATCTGTAATGAAGAGTGGCCAACCAACCGCACGTCGTATGGACGTTGTTTCACCTCGGTTTCGCCACGTGTTGAAGACGCCACAGCACTCCTCGTACACCCGAAAATCGTGCAGTTTGGGAAGTTGTCGTGCCAAGCGTCCGGGCCATCACAATCTGCCCTCGGTCAAACTCAGATGCATCGCGCGCCTTCCTCATTCTATACTTCGTGTGCCGTGCGTGTGTCTGACTGGCAGTCATTCCTCCCCGGGTACGCTGCTATCGTCTGGTTGGGTTTATATCGATAGTAAGTCGGTGATCATAACATTAGATCAGAGTAGATGACTGCAGGTTGGTTTACGCTACGGTCGCAGGTTCGAATCCTGCCCGGGCATGGATGTGTGTGATGTCCTTACGTTAGTTCCGTTTAAGTAGTTCTAAGTTCTAGGGGACTGATGACCATAGAAGTAAAGACCCATAGTGCTGAGAGCCATTTGAACCATTTCTTGACTGCAGGTTGGTTAACATTATTCAGAACTTAACGGAATCCACTCTGGGCGGCGGAAGCAACTGGGCATCTCAGCGTGTACTGTTGGTTTTGGACAAACATCATCTGTAACGCCCCTTAGAAAATTACAAATGTCTGTGCTGGTAAACCTCTTTCATTATTTGAATTTCAAACAGCTGAGCAAAACTGAACGTACTCGAACATTTCTCTTTTTATTTATTCTGATCATCACTAAACACACACACACAATATTTTAATTTTTTTTTTAGTGCAACGCAATCTGACTTTCAATAATCCCTACAAAAGAGTAGCCCTGACTAACAATAACCTATACCTTTCATTAATCACTTACCTCACAAAAATATTCGTTACTCGAACCTCTGCAATACACCGAGTGCAATTACTGCCAGCTAAATAAAAGATTCTAACTACTGAAGCCACTAACTACTGATAGGCATAGTTAGCAAATGAAAGATTTTGATAGAGAACAATGTATTTACCTTAACAGTGTTCAAAAGTGATAATATATATATCAGCTCATGACATCCAGTCTTACAAATTTACTCTCTGATGGACACGCGTCCAGATCATTCGCTCTCAAAACTCCGCCATCTCTCTCCACATCCACCATTGCTGGCGGCTCACCTCCAACTGTGCAACGCTTCGCGCTGTTCACATCAAACTGCCCAACAATACATAAGCGAATATTCCAACAATGAGTCCAACCAGCCATACATTGCACACAGCACAGTCAGTCATTTTCATACAGATCAGATGCACGTTATCTCTGGTAATAGGGAGGAGGTATCAAGGAAGGAAGTTTCCTAAGGAAGGGATTGATCGTACACACGTTAATACCTCTCACCATGTCTCCCTCCCTCCCTCCCTCCCTCCCTCCCTTGCGCTAACGTATCGAACTGGTAAGAGCCGTGTGGACAGAATGAGACCTTCCACAGCGCGCACAGAAGCCTTTAAGCTGTTAGTCTCAGCGGCCGCAGGCGACACGGTTTGATTTCCGCTGTTCCGGCCCGCTTACCAGGGAGCGGAGTACAGTCGCAGCCTACAGCAACTAGACCTCCTTCTAAGGCGCAGAATTTTTTCCATAACGGACCTCCGGGCTCTGACGAAGATCGTTTGGACGCATTAATGCACAACGATCCACGTCAGTGCAGTCGAGAACTGGCGAATGTGATGAACTGCGGTCATTCCACCATCGTTCGACATTTGCATGCAATAGGGAAGGTTCAAAAATCGGGTGTATGTATACCGCATGGTCTAAGGCGAAACAAAATTCAGCGGGGGGCCATACATCACTGCATGCTCACTAGTTCGCTGGCGAGCAACACCGAACCTTTCCTGTGCCGTATCGTTGCTGGTGACGAAAAATGGCGTCTTTATGCTAATATAAGGAGAAGAGAGGAATGGTTGAACCCAATAAAGCAGCAACCGCCCGATCAAATACCTGCGAGCACCAACCAAAGATAATATTATTCATCTGATCGGACAGCGGCGGTATGGTGTACTACGAATTGCTTGCCCGAGGTGTAACCGTTACTGCTGATATTTACTGTCAGAAACCGAAGCGGCTTGCAGGTGCCATCGAGTGACAACGAACAGACAAAAAACACCATACAGCGCTTGGGTTGGAAAGTTATTTCGCACCCACCTTATTTATTTGATCTTGCTTCCTCAGATTTTCACTTATTCCACTCTCTATCGAACAACCTTCATGGAACTTCCTTTCCGGATGAAAATGCGCTCGGAACGTGGCTAGATGAGTTCTGCGGTTCAGAACCATGTGATATCTATAGTCGCAACGTTGGCGGCCGGAATGGCCGAACGGTTCTAGGCGCTTCAGTCTGGTTCGAATCCTGCCTCGGGCATGTATGTGAGTGATGTCCTTAGGTGAGTTAGGTTTAAGTAGTTCTAAGTTCTAGGGGACTGACGACCTCAGCTGTTACGACCCAGAGCCATTTGAACCATTTTTGAACCACAGCGTTCGCAAACTGTTGTAGATGGTGAGTGGTAATATATTATTGTCTGAAGTTTCCGTATGTGTATCTGTTGTGGCTATTAAACTTACGGATAACGCCACGAACTTAAGCACCAGTCCAATACATTGGGTAGAAAGATGCAGTCCATGTCGACAGAGATGCCGTGGAGGCAAATCGGTGAGGTGGACAGTCGGGCCGTCCAGATTTACCTTTTCTGCAGTTGCTCGGAATCGCTTAAGGTGAGTGTTGCAATGGTTTCTTGAGGACGACACGGCCTGTTTCATCCCCCATCCTTGTTCTGCCAGTTTGGTAGCCGTCTCTGATGACCATGCCTCAGACGGTACTCTGACTCTTAAATTCAACTTAGTTACTTTTTCAAATTTGCTTACACACACACACACACACACACACACACACACACACACACACACGAATTCTTTTAAAGACATGATTCTCGCAAAGGAAGTATATTTGCTGAGAATACTGTTCATTTGTACCGTCGCTGGTTGCGGTGCAAACAAGTGCCGTCCTCAGGAGACGTGCAGGCTTGTTGTAAGCAATTTCGTCCATCATACTAACTGTTCTTCCTATGCCTTTTTCTTTTACGCTTTCTTCGCTTATCACTTTTGTTTTTTATTTCTATGCTTCCGACCTTTTTTAGTTTTAAATGATAATTAATTGAAACCCTCAGCTGCTGACAGGTGTTGGTAATATACCTCGATGGGGAAAGCTGAAAATGTGTGCCCCGACCGGGACTACAACCCGGGATCTCTGTTCTTTCGAGAACAGTTACTATCTTCATATATATATATATATTTCGGTTTTATTCGCTGTGCCCAACCAAGGAGGCGCGCTTTAGTTATTTAGCTCTTTTTGGTATTCTGTTGCTCAAGCGGTGAAGAAGACACCCTTTATGGGACTGCTTCGTCTGTCTGTCCGTCTGTCTGTTAAGATCCATATTTGTCTGTCCGTCTGACGGGGTAGATGTATCAAGCTAAAATTTGTGTCAAATACCGAGTTCTACGGTCAGTTGGCGGTTTTAAAAAATTTACCATCTAAATCAATGGATTCCAAAGATAGGGCCATTTATATAACATTTTTACACTCGCACACTCACTCATCAAGATCTGCAGGGTTCACCGTGATCTAGAATCACGGAATTTGGTAAGACACAATGTTTCACAGTACAAATAAAGGAAAAAATTTAAAGCTTGTTAATTCGTAATCATATAAACAGTATTTTTTCCTGTTTGCTGTCTATTTGTTAAGACCCTTTTTCTCAGAAACTAGTAGAGGTATCAAATTGAAATTTGTCAAATAGTAAGGTCTAAGATCCCTTCGCGCTGTAAAAAAATTATGCCTCTAAGGTAATACAATCAAAAGATACGGCCATTTAAGTCACATATTTTGATATTCAAAAACTCACTCACTCAAAGATGAGCTATGAACACACAATGTCCCAGGATATATGGTCAATATTCAGTGCTATAACAGGAACGATGATTCGAAGCTAAAAAGTCCAGCAAACATGAGCTCTGATTTAAATATTTCAGGAGCTACGAGCTACAGGCACTTCATTTTCGATACTCAGAAATAAATCTCTTCTGGTGCAAGCTTTTCACTGACCGTATTTTGAGAGCGGTAGTGTGGGTGAAAAGAAAAAAAGTCCAATAAACATGGGATCTAAATGCAAACATGTCCATCTTTCCTAGATCAAACACATCTTTTCTACCGAACGAGACACCGTACCTCTTAAGGTATGTGTTTTAGAACCCATGTTCTTGTTTTGGACCATACTTAATCCTTCCAAAATATGGAAACCAAAGATGCTGCAGTAAAAGACATTCGTCTCACAACATCAGAGATCAACTGGCGCTCACAGCTCTTAAAATATGCATAATAGAACTCTAGTTTACTAACTTCTTGGCTTCGAATCATCGTTCCTGTTATATTCCTGAATGTTGAGCATTCCTCCTTGGACAGGGCGGGAACCCTATTTACAGTTGTCCGCTCTTTTTCTCACAGCTTCTCTTCATTTATTCAATGCGTTTCATCATTGTGGCCCTGTCCACCCTGTATTTTTCCAGGCAGGCTTCTCACCATGATGTAAGGGCGCGAGAATGAAATGTAAATTAGTTTCCAGGCATCCCAATTAAGGCACCTAGCAACCATCTCTTCGACTGTAATTTCTCTGTGCCGCGCGGTATGAGGCGCCATGTCACGGATTGTGCCTCCCATCCCGACGGAGGTTAGAGACCTCCCTCGGGCATTGGCGTGTGCGTTGTTATTAGTATAAGTTAGTTCAAGTACTGTGTAAGGCTAGGGAGCGATGGCCTCAGCAGTTTGGTCCCTTAGGAACTGACACACATTTCAAAATTTTAATTGCTCGACGGACGATAGAAACTAGGCAGAAGCAATAGGAATGTCACAATAAAACTGTACAGTTGGTTGCCTGATAGGTGCACAAGGTAAAGTCGGCAGCAAACAGATGTTATCCGGCCGGAGGGGCCAAGTGATTCTAGACGCTACAGTCTGGAACCGCGCGACCGCTGCGCTCGCAGGTTCTAATCCTGCCTTGGGCATGGATGTGTGTGATGTCCTTAGGTTGTTGTTGTTGTTATTGTTGTTGTTGTTGTTGTTGTTGTCTTCAGTCTTGAGACTGGTTTGATCCAAACTCTCCATGCTACTCTATCCTCTGCAAGCTTCTTCATCTCACAGTACCTACTGCAACCTATATCGTTCTGAATCTGCTTAGTGTATTCATCTCTCGGTCTCCCTCTACGATTTTTACCCTCCACGCTGCCCTCAAATACTAAATTGGTGATCCCTTGATGCCTCAGAACATGTCCTACCAACCGATCCCTTCTTCTAGTCACGTTCTGCCACAAGCTCCTCTTCTCCCTAATTCTATTCAATACCTCCTCATTAGTTATATTATCTACCCATCTAATCTTCAGCATTCTTCTTTAGCACCACATTTCGAAAGCTTCTATTCTCTCCTTGTCTAAACTATTTATCGTCCACGTTTCATTTCCATACATGGCTACACTACATACAAATACTTTCAGAAACGACTTCCTCACACTTAATTCTATACTCGATGTTAACAAATTTTTCTTCTTCAGAAACGATTTTCTTGCAATTGCCAGTCTACATTTTATATCCTCTCTACTTCATCATCAGTTATTTTGCTCCCCAAATAGCAAAACTCCTTTACTACTTTAAGCGTCTCATTTCCTAATCTAATTCCCACAGCATCACCCGACTTAATACGACTACATTCCATTATCCTTGTTTTGCTTTTGTTGATGTTCATCTTATATCCTCCTTTCAAGACACTATCCATTCCGTTCAACTGCTCTTCCAAGTCCTTTGCTGTCTCCGACAGAATTACAATGTCATCGGCGAACCTCAACGTTTTTATTTCTTCTCCATGGACTTAAACACCTACTCCGAATTTTTCTTTTGTTTCCTTTACTGCTTGCTCAATATAGAGATTGAATAACATCGGGGACAGGGTACAACCCTGTCTCACTCCCTTCCCAACCACTGCTCCCCTTTCATGTCCCTCGACTCTTATAACTGCCATCTGGTTTCTGTACAAATTGTAAATAGGCTTTCGCTCCCTGTATTTTACCCGTGCCACCTTTAAAATTTGAAAGAGAGTATTCCAATCAACATTGTCAAAAGCTTTCTCTAAGTCCACAAATGCTAGAAATGTAGGTTTGCCTTTCCTTAATCTATTTTCTAAGATAAGTCGTAGGGTCAGTATTGCCTCACGTATTCCAACATTTCTGCGGAATCCAAACTGATCTTTGCCGAGGTCGGTTTCACCAGTTTTTCCATTCTTCTGTAAAGAATTCACGTTAGTATTTTGCAGCTGTGACTTATTAAACTGATAGTTAGGTAATTTTCACATTTGTCAGCACCTGCTTTCTTTGGGATTGGATTTATTATATTTGTCTCATACATCTTGCTCACCATATGGTAGAGTTTTGACAGGACTGGCTCTCCCAAGGCCGTCAGAAGTTCTAATGGAATGTTGTCTACTCCCGGGGCCTTGTTTCGACTCAGGTCTTTCAGTGCTCTGTCCTTAGGTTAGTTAGGTTTAAGTAGTTCTAAGTTCTAGCGGACTGATGACCACTGCAGTCAAGTCCCATAGTGCTCAGAGCCATTTGAACCAAACAGTCGTTATGGCTACAATTTCCGCGGAACGAATGTTCAAATGTGTGTGAATTCTTAAGGGACCGAACTGCTGACGTCATCGAACCCTAGAGGTACACAGTAAATAAACTGACTTATGCTAAGAACAACACACACACCCATGCCCGAGGGAGGATTCGAACCTCCGGCGGGAGGGGCCCCGCAATTCGTGACATCACGCCTCAAACCGCTCGGCGACTTCGCGGAATGGTTTGAGATACGTGAGGTTTGTGAGGCAGATTGAATGACAACTGCTGAAAGCATGTTTTCCGCGTCGTATTTTAAGCTGGTACGTGAGAATGTCTCATCATCTATTTCGTGAAGCACAACGATAAATCGCGCTGAAGTGATTTCGCCTGCACTCCAGTCGCAAGATGCGGGAGAGTCTTTTTGTTTCGGTCTTCTTGTGTGTGAGTGGCGGAATCCGGCGGGCGCGCGTGTGTGAGAGAGGGAACAGTGCACAGGATCGTGTTTTTCCGCTGACGGCACTCGCCCGGCTGAGAAGCGTCGTTGCGCAACCTTCACTTAGAACCGCGGCTGCCGCGCGCGCTTTGTCTTTGTACCGCCGCAAAGCCGCCGAGTTAAAAATCGCTGTCCGTGACCTTATTTCCCTTTCCCCTTTTCACCAGTTCCGTGTTTCCGTTTGCCCACACAAGTTACGTTTAGCTTGTTCGTGGTCCACCGCTCTTTCAAAAAAACTCCCACACGCCCTACATCTGTTTCACATATCGGCAAAACATAGTTTCCCACTTTCATCAATAGTAATACACTGTCAGAAAAAAATCGCAAACCCAAAAACAATTAGTGTAGAGTCATGAACTTTCGGGAATAAATTTGTGTAGGTATCATATTTAAATGATATCATTGCGAGATCACAGATTACCTTCCAGGGTAGCCGAGAGCACTAACGCGCTGCTTCGTAGACGCGCCCGCCCCGGACCGAATCCGCCCGGCGGGTTAACAACGAGGGCCGATGTGCCCGGCCAGCCTGGATATGGTTTTTAGGCGGTTTTCCCCATCCCGCGAGGTGAATACCGGGCTGGTCCCCATGTTCCGCCTCAGTTACACGGCTTGCAGACATCTGAACACCTTCGCACTATTCCATGCATTACACTTGACGCAGACAGTTGGGGTACACTAATTCCGTCCTGGGGGGGATTAACCATGGCTGACCCTGCGTAACTGCGGGACAAGGCTCAAGCAGTAGAGATTGCGAGATCACACATTAACATAAGCGCTAGAAAAGCCACTGTGAATGTGAATTGCTGGTACATTAATAAGCGGTGTAACCGCCAGAATGTTGAACGCAAGCCTGCAGACGTGCCGGATGTCAGTTTGTGGGATTGAGTTCCATGCCGAATACACTTGGTCGGTCAATACAGGAGCAGTGAATATTGGTTGTGGATGACGCTGGAGTTATCGTCCGACGATGTCCGACATACGCTCAATTGGTGACAGATCTGGTGATCGAGCAGCCCAAGGCAACATGTCAACACCCCCCTTACTGCATATGTTGGCTACAACACCGTTAAGTGGACGAGCGTTATCCTGTTGGAAAACATCCTGTGGAATGCTGTTCATGAATGGCACTACAACAGATAGAATCACCAGACTGACGTACAGATTTGCAGTCAGGCTGCGTGGCATAACCTAGAGAATGATCCTACTGCCACACGAAATTGCACCCCGAGACCATAACTCCAAGTGTAGGTCCAGCGCATCTAGCATGCAGACAGTTCGGTTGCAGACCATTAACTGGTCCTCTAACAGACACACGGCCGTCACTGGCACCCATGCAGAAGCAGCTTTCATCAGAAAACACAACACACCTCCACCCTGGCCGCCAATGAGCTTTCACTTGACATCACTGAAGTCCCAAATGGCGGTGATTTGGGGCAGTGGAATTCACGCTATAGGGCGTCTAGCTCTGAGTTCTCCTTGAAGTAACCGATTTGTAACAGTTCGTTGTGTCACTATGGTGCCAAGTGCTACTAAAATTCCTGCTGAAGATGCAGTACGATGCGCCAGAGCCATACGCCGAACACTGTGGTCTTTCCTGTCAGTAGTGCCAACTGGCCGTCTGGAGCCCAGTCTTCTTGCGACCGCACATTCTCGTGACCGCCGTTGCCAGCAGTCATGTACAGTGACTACACTCCCACCAGAAGCAACATCCGGCTTCTCGTAGCCCTATTGCACGACATCGTTCAAACTTTGGGTGTTGAGATGGGCATCTTTGTCGCCTTAAAGGCATTCTTGACTAACATCAACTCGCCACGTCCAATTTCAAAGGTAACTAACGCTCAAGACCGTTACAGCATGTATTTAAAGCAAAACTGACTTCGAGAATTATAGTGGCGCCACTAGCGCGTCTTTTGCGACTGGCACGAAATTTGAATAGGCACAATCTTTCAGATGTAGAAACACGCCTACCAACTTTCATTTGTCACACGACTCCTTCTTGATGTTGCGATTTTTATTCCGTCGGTATATATTACGCCTACACTCCACTCGAAACAAGGCCCCGGGTGTAGACAACATTCCAATAGAACTACTGACACCCTTGGGAGAGCCAGGCCTAACAGAACTCTACCATCTAGTGAGCAAGATGTATGACACAGGCGAAATAGCCTCAGACATCAAGAAGAATATAATAATTCCAATCCCAAAGAAAGCAGGTGTTGACAGATGTGAAAATTACCGAACAATCAGTTTAATAAGCCACGGCTGCAAAATTCTAACACGAATTCTTTATAGACGAATGGAAAAACTGGTAGAAGCCGACCTCGGGGAAGATCAGTTTGGATTCCGTAGAAATGTTGGAACACGTGAGGCAACACTGACCCTACGGCTTATCTTAGAAAATGGATTAAGAAAAGGCACCCTACGTTTCTAGCATTTGCAGACTTAGAGAAAGCTTTTGACAATGTTAACTGGAATACTCCTTTTCAAATTCTGAAAGTGGTAGGGGTAAAATACAGGGAGCAAAAGGGTATTTACAATTAGTAAAGAAACCAGATGGCAGTTGTGTAATAGTCGAGGGGCATGAAAGGGAGGCAGTGGTTGGGAAGGGAGTGAGATAGGGTTGTACCCTATCCCCCATGTTATTCAATCTGTATATTGAGCAAGCAGTAAAGGAAACAAAAGAAAAATTCGGAGTAGGTATTAAAATCCATGGAGAAGAAATAAAAACGTTGAGGTTCGCCGATGACATTTTAATTCTGTCAGAGACAGCAAAGGACTTGGAAGAGCAGTTGAATGGAATGGACAGTGTCTTGAGAGGAGGGTATAAGATGAATATCAACAAAAGCAAACCGAGGATAATGGAATGTAGTCGAATTAAGTCGGGTGATGCTGTGGGAATTAGATTAGGAAATGAGACGCTTAACGTAGTAAAGAAGTTTTGCTATTTGGGGAGCAAAATAACTGATGATGGTCGAAGTAGAAAGGATATAAAATGTAGACTGGCAATGGCTAGGAAAGCAATTCTGAAGAAGAGAAATTTGTTAACATTGAGTATAGATTTAAGTGCCAGGAAATCGTTTGTGAAAATATTTGTATGTAGTGTAGCCATTTATGGAAGTGAAACATGGACAATAAATAGTTCGGACAAGAAGAGAATAGAAGCTTTCGAAATGTGGTGCTACAGAAGAATGCTGAAAATTAAATGGGTAGATCACATAAGTAATGAGGAAGTATTGAATAGGATTGGGGAGAAGAGGAGTTTGTGGCACAAGTTGACAAGAAGAAGGGATCGGTTGTTAGGACATGTTCTGAGTCATCAAGGGATCACAAATTTAGCATTGGAGGGCAGCGTGGAGGGTAAAAATCGTAGAGGGAGACCAAGAGATGAATACACTAAGCAGATTCAGAAGGATGTAGGTTGCGGTAGGTACTGGGAGATGAAGCAGCTTGCACAGGATAGATTAGCATGGAGAGCTGCATTAAACCATTCTCTGGACTGAAGACCACAAAAAAAAATACAATGGTAAAGCACTAACATGAAGAATGCGCAAAGCTATACAGACTTGAACGTGCCTGTTTCTCTTTATGACATGAAAGTACAGAATGACACCGTCATCATGATTCAGTCTTTCAGGAGTGATGAAGAAAGCTAGATGTATTAATCTGAGATAAGGAACCTTGGTCCGGCAACGGCCGAAAATCATTTTGACACCTCTGACTGTTGTTGCTACTGTTTTAGGTTGAGCAACTTTCGTAGGAGGTAGTATGGAAAAAACGAGAAAAAATTATAAAGTAAACATAGGCTCTGGAATGGGTACTTTAAGAGATATGGGCACTTATTCATCTGTTCTATTGCAACCTCTTTGGTTTTCATTTTTTTTGGAGGAGGTAGTATGGACCAAAACAAGGAAGATAATGTCCAGTAAGTAAATACTGGCTCTAAAATGCATACCTTAAGAGCGATGAGTACTTCTTCAGTAGAAGAGATGTATTTCACAGTAGCGAAGATGAGCAGGTGTTGACAGATGTTAAGGTTTGCATTTTACATCTTACATTAACTAGATACTTTTTCCTTGTTTTGGTCCATACCTACAGTCTTAGCAATAACAGTACTGGCACATGTGTTCTAGTGTGAGAGGTCTCCGAACGACTTTTGCTTATACCTTTAGACTCTACATCTACATCCATACTCCGCAAGCCACCTGACGGCGCGTGGTGGAGGGTACCTTGAGTACCTCTATCGGTTCTCCCTTCTATACCAGTCTCGTATTGTTCGTGGAAAGGAGGATTGGCGGTATGCCTCTGTGTGAGCTCTAATCTCTCTGTTTTTATCCTCATGGTCTTTGAATTCTATAGATGTCATGTTAGTGATATCTAGATTCATACCCCACATCTTTGCATTACCTGGTTCTGCATCAGTCATTACACTGATTTTCTGCCTATTATTCATATCGTTAGGAAGTACTGGTTTACGCAGGAGGGAGCAATATACTGCTTGACTCCTCGGTGGTGATCTCGAAACTTCAACAAAAGCCCTTACCGAGCTACTGAGTGTCTCTCCTGCCGAGTCTTCCACTGGAGTTTATCTATCATCTCCGTAACGTTTCCGCGATTACTAAATGATTACTCGTTTCCGATACAGGGAGCCTTAGATAAAATTGATACATTTACCTGTCTACATCACCCTGTATCTTCAATGCGTACAGTTTCCGAAATGGAACTTTATGTATGAGCGAAACGTTATTGTCCCAGCCTCCTCAGACAGAGAACGAAGACTGCCATTTTAAATTCTTAGCACTGAGAATAGAGAGAGAGAGAGAGAGAGAGAGAGAGAGAGAGAGAGAGAGATGTTTTGGAAGTAGCTCGTTCAAGGTCGTGTGCAAAAACTGTATGTTGCTGTCTTCACTGAGGATGATCTCTGTGTCTGACACTGAAACGCGAAGGCCTGTGTACTTCGCTCATTATCACTCTATTATCTCGTGTGGTGTGGAATAAACGCAGGCGGCCGGACCGGACTACGCTGTCAGTTCGCCAATTTGCCCAACGTGCGACCCACGAGCCACATGCAGCCCAAGGCAAGTATTATTTCGGCCCAGGAAGACGGCAACTAAGACAAGACCGGCAAAAAAAGTCAATGAAATTCTATTTGTGTAAAGTTGCGGCAAAGGAAATTTTCCTCCCTCCGCACGTTATATTCCCTCATTGGTCAATATATATATATATATATATATATATATATATATATATATGTCTCTTTGTCGTGTCTTAGCAGTTATTGTTAGTGTTTAGTATGTTATGTGGGACCTAAAAATACTCTCCTTCTTCCGATGTGGCCCAAGTAAGCTAACAGGCTGGAGACCCAGTTGTTCAGTTGTCTCTGAATTTTTAGTCTGCCGTCCCTGTTCGTGTATTCCATCGTGGGAATTGTTACTGACAATACTCATTCATTCCGAAGACTCTGCAACATTCATGCTGTGAACGCTAGATGGAGAAACGCCAAGGACGTGGGTAACATCTCCTTAAGCGTTACACATGAATGTGTGCACTGCTCAGCAGATTTCATTTTCAACAGACCTGGAAAAATTGGATGATAAACCCTAAGCCTTCAAATCTGTGCCGGCCGCTATGGCCGAGCGGTTCTAGGCGCTTGTCAGGAACCGCGCTGCTGCTACGGTCGCAGTTTCGAATCCTGCCTCGGGCATGGACGTGTGTGATGTCCTTAGGTTAGTTAGGTTTAAATAGTTCTAAGTCTAGGGGACGGATGGCCTCAGATGTTAAGTCCCGTAGTGCTTGAACCTTTTCAGATCTGTGTTTAAAAGTTTCCTTTCCGACGACTCCCTCAATGTACAGCGGATTCTTGCAGTAGCTGTGAAGTCGTCAATATGATGTACTATTTGTTCTTATACTCCTCAATTTTATCTTTTGTTTATAAATTTTCTAATCGCCAGAGTAAAATGGTGCAAGCTGTTCGAAATAGTGAAAAAGAGGCGGTAAGCTAGGGGAGAGACGAATAGTGTACAGTATGAGCAAGAACCAAGAAGGAATGTTGGAAAACCAGGGAAGAAGATCTTGAATTAAGAAAGGTGTAAGACAAGGATGCAGTCTTTTGCTCTTGCTGTTCAATGTATACATCGAAGACGCGATGACAGGAATAAAAGAAAAGTTAAGAGAGGGTTTAAGTTTCAGGGTCAAAGGATGCCAATTATGAGACTCGTTGATGACATTGCTATCCTCAGAAAAATGTGAAAAAATATTACAAGATCTGACAAATGGATTGAACAAGTTAATTACAGAATATGGATTGAGAGTAAATCGAAGAAAGACGAAAGTAATGAGAAGTAAGAGAAATGAGAATGGTGAGAAACTTAACATCAAATTTTGTGATCATAAAGAAGACGAAATTAAGGAGTTCTGGTACTTTAGAAACAAAATAACCCATGACGGGCGAAGCAAGGACATCATAAAGAACACAGTGAAAGAGGGCATTCCCGGCCTAGAGACATCTACTGGTTTCATTTTGTAAGGCTTAATTTGAGGAAGAAATTTCCGAGAAAATCCGTTAGAAGCATATCATTGTATAGTAGTGGACATGAATTGTGGGGAAACTGGAATAGAAGAGAATCAAAGGACTTGAGATGTGGTGCCATAGAAGAATGTTGAAAATTAGATGGGCCGATAAGGTAAGGACTGAGGAGTGTCTAGAGAATCGGCGAGAAAGGAATATGTGGAAAAAACTGACGAAAAAGATGATTAGGACATGGGTCAAGATATCATAGAATAACTTCTATGGTACAGGAAGGAGCTGTAGAGGGTAGAAAGAGTAGAGGAAGACAAGAGTGGAACACATCCAGAAAATAACAGAGGACTTAGATTACAGCTGGTAATGTGAGATGAAAAGGTTGGCACAGGAGAGCAATTCGTGGCTGGCTGCATCAAAACAGTTAGACGAATGTTGACAAAAAAGCTGACTCGCTCCGTGATCAAGTGTGTTTGGCTAGCGTGGTCCTCTGCAACGTGATAGGTAGATGAACAAAATAAGTAAACACGCAGTATCAGGAACCGTCTGGCGCCTTCGGACAAGTTACGGACTCACCTGTTTCTTTGTCGTTTCCTGTGACGGATACCTTAGGGGTAGAATAAAATTTGCTGAGCGGTAAAACTAAAAGATTTGATTCTGTTTGTCATGAAATTAAATTATTTTCAAGATCATTACTATAATTACTGTTTTTAAGACTAATGTTGATTATAGAACTATCGATAATTGTTTCTCAGTTAGCAGTATTTTTATTACTATTATTGTTATTATGGGACTGGTTAGACACAAAGCGTTGAGAGCCTGAAGTCATCCAATTCGTGCCAGTTCAGAAGTAAGGATTCCAGCAAAAAGATGATTGACAAACAGTAAGTATAGTGTACACACCTGAACGTGATCGATTTTAAGTGAGATTGCAGTGGGAAGGTCAAGCATAGGTCGCTATGGAGAGGAGCAACGCATTGGAGGTACGTTTCGTAACAAGTGTCTATCCTCACCGTGGATAGTTATCTTTCTTATCCGAGGAGGGGTTGTGGGTAGCGCTTACTATGAACTGCAAATTGCACACACTCACTCTAAATGTCCTTCATCTTTCAAACCTTTCGCCATTTTAAAAATGAAAGTGTTTCAAGATAAGTCTTTCTTTGTACAGTTCAGTTAGGTGCTAAAGTTGGTGACAATGTGGTGTAGGGGGGGGGGGGGGGGATGGAGGTGGGTACTACCTAATGTCTTACTGCACTCAGGAGTAATGGTGTAAGAAAGATAGGCAACCACTGTCTTACAAGGAGACGGCATGACCGTGGGGTCGGAGATTTGTCCGAAATTTTGTGTGATGAAAGAGGACCCCCAACACCTCACGTTGTTAAAATATTAGGACGCACTACCCCGAAAATCCCGGGAAACATCGATCCAAAATTTCTTAGGTGCCATATGAGTGCAAAATGTTAGTGCATTGCCGAGGCGCCGTCTGTCCTAGATGTTTAGGGCTCGTACTCTTACGCCAGAGGTCTCGGGTTAGATTCCTCCTTCGGCACTTTTTTTTCTCTTCTGTTTCATTTTCTTTTGTTATTCCGCCAATTATTCAGAAAGTTTCCCAAACCTTCATTATCTTTAACAAATTAGAATCCGAGACCTCTGGCGTAACGGTCCGAGTGCTAACCATGTAGCCCAAATGGCGTCTCTGGAATGGACTAAAATTTCATACTCACATGACACCTAAGAAATTTTGGATCGATTTTTCTCGGGATTTTCCGGGTAGTGCGTCCTAATATTTTAACCACGTGAGGTGTTAGGGGTCCTCTTCCACCACACAAAATTTCGGACAAATCCCCGACCCCACGGTCGTACCGTCTCCTTGTTAGACAGACGAAGGCAGCATGCTATTACAGCCGCAGTGTACCATTTATTGGCCAGTTAGCGCATTCACTCTAGCCCGGAGGGAATACACGACTTTGTGCGACTGGAAACATTGCTCGCCGAGGAAATTTTACAGCTTTTGGTGTGCCGGTAGTCTGGCATGCATCACCGGCTGTTCGGTGTTCCCCGCTGCAGGCTGCGTGCATCCCCTGGCCGCTGGTTCCGCGTTGAAGCGATCCGTGGGAAGGCTGGCAGGAATTCCCATCTGTGTCCAGGCGACGGACAGATACGCACGTCTTGCGAGTTGGCTTCCATCTCCCACAAACTTAAATATTTCAAAATATTGGTGCTAGAATGAAGGTTGCAGACTCGAACTCGGTCCGGCACACAGTTTTAATCTGCCAGGAAGTTTCCATATCAGCGCGCACTCCGCTGCAGAGTGAAAATCTCATTCTGGAAACATCCCCCAGGCTGTGGCTAAGCCATGTCTCCGCAATATCCGTTCTTTCAGGAGTGCTAGTTCTGCAAGGTTCGCAGGAGAGCTTCTGTTAAGTTTGGAAGGTAGGAGACGAGGTACTGGCAGGAGTAAAGCTGCCAGGACGGCGTGAGTCGTGCTTGGGTTGCTCAGTTGGTAAAGCACTTGGCCGCGAAAGGCAAGGTCCCGAGTTCGAATCTCGGTCCCGCACAGGCTTTTAATCTGCCAGAAAGTTTCAGAATGAAGGTTGTTATCCTAGACTGGTGCTGGGAGCCGCGCGTCAAGCGTTGTGGACTGACTGAGTTTTAGAAAATGTAATCTGCGTACTGCGTTTTGGCAATCTATCTGTGTGATACGGTTCATTTAAAAACGTCGAACTTCTTCTCTAAATGACTGCAGGGTCCGTACACACAAGTAAAAATGAGCACTGCAAATGAAATCACGCCAGTGGAGAATCGGTGACACATCTAAATGTGGCGTCCATCCTGCTAGAAATGTTGAAAAATAAAACTCGTAATACAATAAACATTCATATAAACATGTGAACTCGTGGATTTATAAGAAAACGACACTTCAGTAGCTCAAAATAAGCTCGTGTCTTATCAAATCAGTTACAACTACAGTGCACGATGCTTACATGTCACAAGCCGAAGGCAGTGTAGTTATATCTGTACTACAATATAAAGATAGGTAGTTTAAAATTGTTACCAAAAATGTCGAAAAGTTCTTGAACGATTTACTTCAACTTTTTGGACAATATTCTAGTAAACGTTTAGACGGACATAGCCTATAATTTTTTTGTAGAACACTGTACCGATTTTTGGTTGAAACCGAGCACGAGAAACAAAAAGCGCTGAAAAATGTGTGGTTTAGTTTTCTACGTAATTAGGTCATTTAAACCATTAGACAAATGGTTATTTCGTTTCCTTCTTATATGCGATTGTAAACATTATCTGCATACACAACGACGTCCTGGTTCGTTTTAACAGAAAACGCACACACACACACACACACACACACACACACACACACACACACACACACACACACACACACACGAGAGAGAGAGAGAGAGAGAGAGAGAGAGAGAGAGAGAGAGAGAGAGAGAGAGAGAGAGAGAAGGGAAAGACAGAGATCAGGGCGAACATCCAGTTCCCATACATACGGCCATACACACGAATTTAGCAACTGCCAAGCATTAAAGGGGCCAGTAGTACATCAATGACAGCAATTAACCCAAAACCGCATCCCTCGGCTAAGTTAGTCGTTTTCTGTTCCCCTCAAAATAGGGTGGAGTGGGAAACTGACTGGTCAAAGGCAAGCACGGCGTTTCCACACCAAACTCGACCAATCACGTAAGTTAGCTTCGTTTCCAGATGATGATGGTCTAGCGTTCGAACGATGTGGGACCCTAAGTGCTACAGGAGATAGACAAAATAATGTGAACACCTGTACTTGCTTGAGAATGGTGTATTAATAATGAATTGTACCCAATTGCCCGTAATACGGCTGCGATCCTTCATGGGATAGTGGCATGTAATGACTGTATAGTCTCCAGTGGAATGTTCTGCCACTCTTCAATCAGAACCTCTTCTAACTCCTGTACTGACGAGGAAGGCATAAAATCTGCTCCGGCCTGAGCTCCAATACCGCCCACAAGGGTTCGATAACGTTCAAGTCCGGGGACTGTGGTGGACAGGGAAGACGGTGCAGTTCAGTTGCATGCTCCTCATACCACGACTGTACTGTCCTGGCTGTGTGAATGGGTGCATTACCGTCCTGAAGCTTGGCGTCGCTGTTGGGGAACGATATTTGAATCGTGGAGTGTATCTGATCACCTAAAATGTTCACGTAATCTTTAGCTGTAACACGGCGTTCGAGAGTAATGATGGGACCAGAAGAATACCACGATATGGCTGCCCACACCATCACACTTCCACCTCCAACCTAAACATTTGGAATAAAGCAATCACGACTGTAGGCTTCTTTTGGCGTTCTCCAGACGTGAACCCTACCCGATGTTGGAAATGACGAAAACGTTGACTAGTCGGAGCGTATGACGTGTTTCCACCGCTAAAGCCGTCTAGTATTTATGCTCCTGACACCATGTTTTACACTTGTTTGCGTTGGTTGTCGTCACTAATGGTTTCGGTATAGCAGCTCGTCTACGAATACTCGCTTTATGCAGTTCTCGGCGGACAGTGTCGATAGCTACGGGGTCTCGAACATGGCTACTGTGCTCTGCAGTCACTTTACCCACCGTAGTTTTGTTTATTTGATACAATTCGTGTTAGCGTAAGACAATCTCTGTCATTTAGTTTTGATTTGCGCCCACTGTTACGACTACACGGTGATGTCTTTCTATGTTTTGTGCAAGCTGTCATGACTGTTGAAACAGTCGTTTTTGAAACATTCAATAAGTTGGCTATCTTGGTTAGTAATGCACCAGCTAATCGGGCCCCCACAACCTGCTCTCTTTGTAATTCTGTTAGGTCTTTCGTTGCACGTCGACCGTAGCATCTGATTGCAAAATACGAAGTGTGCACTACTCGTAAACGACCTGCACTGATGCCTAAATGGCTCTGAGCACACTATGGGACTTAACAGCTGAGGTCATCAGTCCCCTAGAACTTAGAACTACTTAAACCTAACTAACCTTAGGACATCACACATCCATGCCCGAGGCAGGATTCGAACCTGCGGTAGTAGCGGTCGCGCGGTTCTAGACAAGCGCCTAGAACCGCACTGATGCCTAGTCCAGCGCGTAACGTGCCTTACGTGCGTTGTTGACCGTTAAAGACAACCATCCCATTACCACTGTCCACATCATTTTGCCTATCCCCTGTGTTTCCTGATGTTGGATGTGTCCATTTCTGCAGGTTCAGAATACTGCTTCTACGGACGAACACAATCACTTTGCACTGATCACGTCTGACTGTGAAAAACTGCCGACTCGCTACAATGGTACTTAGTGTCACTGCGACAAGGTTTTTGTTCACCGCTATTCTGCGCGAGTGAGTTCGCTTGGTTGCGTCTATGCCTTCAGATAAGCCTCACGCTACCGTATTTAATGAAGTCGTTAGACTGAAGAGCGATACCACACGCCTGGTGGTAACGACTTTGTTTGTCGTCTCCCTACCTGTTACCTTGGTGTTCGAACGTACAGCTGGGGACAGGTATGGCACACATTAAATACGCACACAACTATGCACAGCACACAGTCACAATGGACTGTCTTCTCCCCCCCCCCCCACCCCCCTCTCCCCAGTCTCCTCGCATATTCCACTGTGTTGGCACACAATGACTCGTTCCGGTTTCCTCGTATGCTCAAGAAAATTTTGCATGGGACGCTTTTCCAGAATGACGAAGTGACTCTCGAGTATAAAGCAGTTTCAAACGCATGACTGCTTTTAAAGTGAGTTAATGGGTTAAATATCTGACGCTAAGAACGTAAGCGAGAAAAATGACTGAAATTAGGTTTAAAGTTCGTTGGGAGTCCCTAATTGCTTTCATTATAAATTCCTCCATGGGTATAATTCGGGTAATTTTGCGCTCTGTTCAAACAGATAGCTAGTTATTCACACTTTTCAATGTTTATGTCGTCATATGTCTTGGATATGCATGGTAGTGATATAGTTTTGCAGACACATTCTATTGTGTTTGTGGACACTGTCCGCAAACTGTTGGCGAATGCAGGCTGTAGTTAAGAAGTAGTAAATCAAAAACAACATGCTTGATGTTGAAGTTTTATCATATGAACAGCGAAAAATGTATCAAGCTATAAACTTTTTTTTTCATCATACTGAAGGCGGTGTCAGCGAGAAAAGGCTTCGGAAGGGTTTGAAATTATGTATAAAGTTTGTTGGAAATCGCTGAATGTTCTCATTCTCAAATACAGGTTGAATAAAATTCGAATATTTTAGCGGCGTCAGTTACGCTGTCGGAAGATATAGACAGGGTGTTTCTTATTAATGTTAAAAATTTTTCGAAATGACGTATAAGAGGCTGAAACATAATTTAATATAAGACAGATGGGAACTTCCTCACAGGTGGGTGACAAACGTTGATAGTGTGACTTCACTACATACGTACGTACCTCGCCGTACGTGCAGCGTTGGAGCTCACCAGCCTGTCGCACACCATCATCGCAACCCAGGCCCAGTACTTGCGTCGGTGTGCTCCTGGGCCCACGTGCGCGATTTTAGCACGTGCGGCTCAGGGTTCCAGTCTTTGCGTCTGGCAGCAGTGAAACACGTGTCGCTAAAAATCGCAGATTTTCTTTATAGATTACCGGTTTCGGGTCATTGACAAGCCATCGTCAGGATCAATCTAAGATGTTGTCAGTTTTTGACGACTATCACACATCGTCGTATCCTTACAGCTAAGGCGCCCAAAAATGAACATTCGTACTAGGATATGCTCTAACAATGTATACTGATTGCCACACACTGAACAACATTTTAGACTGTTCTGATAATGGCTCGTCAATGAGCTGAAATGTATTCAACTGCAACTGGTATTCAATAAGTAAAATCTGCGATCTTCATTTATGATTTTCATCCACAGATGATTTAAATCAACAGTTCTCTTATTTCCCAATTGGCAGCGTCAAAGAATAATAGCATTTTTGTCATTCTGTTAGACAACTGAGTGTTTACATTGAAGTAAGGTTACTGTTTTATATACCGGTGTCGCGGCTTCTGCTGGTTTATTGCAAAGTGCAGTACAGTAAAAACATCCCGTACTGCATCAAACGTGAATGAATATAAGCTTCCAAAATGCGCCGCTAGCAGTAAATGAGCCACGTATTCTTTACTAAATGATGTGTAAACAAAAACAGAAGGGTCCAGATGAAATAAACACAAAATAAGAACAGCTTACAGCGTGGACCATAATTTTGTAAGACGTTTACATCAGATCTCTTTTTACAAGAAGTATTCGAAATTTGCACCGTTTGCTCGAATGAGAAAAAGCTATGGACATGTCTTATTGAATAATGGTGTGTCACCGAGCTACGTGAAAGCTGTCAGACTCCTCTACCAAGGTTGTACGGCAATGGTTAAAGTGAGAAATCAACTACCTCAAGAGTTTGAGGTGACAAAGGGGGTACGCCAGGGATGCACACTTGCCCCTGCACTCTTTAAGATCTACCTAGAGGAGGCACTGAAATCATGGAAAAAGAAATGCGGAGGAATGGGTGTCCCTACAGACGAGGAGATCTTGTTCACTCTATTTTTTGCTGACGACCAAGTGTTAGTAGCTGGAGATGAGGAAGCTGCAAATTACATATTCCCAAATTAAAAGAACAATACGAAAAATGTGGTCTTGTCATAAACGTATCTAAAACAGAATATCTGAAAGTGGGAGAAAATACTGTTAACGACTTACAGCTCGGTTCCGATACTGTTAAAGGGTCTCATAATTTTAAGTACTTGGGAGTGACACTGTCGTCCAATGGTAGAAGTATGGATTATGTAAACAATAAAATAGGCCAGGGCAAGCGAGCCATAAAACAACTGAATGGTATAACGCGCAGGACAAAACATACCATCTACCACGCAATTATTGAAAGTATCGCAACATATGGCGCAGAGTTGTGGGAACTAACTCAGAGGCAGAAAGATCGCCTGCTGGCTGTCGAGAGCGATTTCTGGAGCCGGAGTTGTGGGTACTCCAGACTTGACAATATTAGAAATGATAGGATCACAGAGGTTATGAATGTCAAAAGCACAAGCCTAGCCTACATAGAAAGCAAGCGCCTACTCTGGTATGGTCACTTACAGCGTATGCCTGCCACAAAATGGTCAAAACGGGTATGGGAATGGACTCCACATCAAAGAAGAAAGAGCGGTAGACCTGCGACATGCTGGAAAGGCGACGTCAACGGAGCAATGGCGGCGAGAGGTCTTAATGAAGGAGACTGAAATGACCGTGAACGATGGAGATTGGGATGCGAGAGGCGGCGGCAGCCGCAGAAACCTCGCTCATATATATGCTCGAATGAAATAATTACATCGCTCAGTCATCCGTTCACTCCCAAGAGAAACGACTTCGCGTGCGGCGAAATACGTCATCTAGTGAAACATTACTTCTTTTTAATACTTCTCTTACTGTGTTAATTTTCAGTGAAATATTATACCTCTTAATGAGTAGATTATGACAGAATTTTAAGTTTTTAAATTGTCAGTTGTTGTATGAAGTACTGTGCTGAAAAGCAAATTTTTGTTGCCACTGAAAGCCGTCAGATAGCCAACCAGCATATTCGTTTGCGCAGCAAATACCGGAATGGAGATTTCTACAACAGATGTCTCCTAGTTGTCCATCAGTGGTAAAAACATGTCATTGACGAGTCGGTGCGTAAAGAGGACTCATGTCGTCAGTAGATTTCATGGTGACGACTTCAGTTGTTCGAGGTGATACTTCTTATAACTTCGTGGCAACCTCTTGCATGTACTCGTAATTAGCGCTCCGATATAGAACATGAGTCTGGTTTTTCGTTTCTGTCCGAAGCGTTTTGTGACTTTAGCATGTGCTCACGTGACTCTGCGTGTGGGGTGGGGGATAGGGGATAGAGGGGTCCAGTTTTTTTTTGGGGGGGGGGGGTGTCTTGCTGCAGAACGCTGTAGGGTGAGTCTTGAAAAGGCTGCCTGGCCTTGGGGAGATGAGGCGAGGGTGCGTCCGCGTGGCCTTGGCTGCAGTCCAGTTCTCTCTTGTGTGTGTGTGTGTGTGTGTGTGTGTGTGTGTGTGTGTGTGTGCTGCCTCTTTCTCTCTCTCCGCTACGACTGAAACTTCTCGCAGCGCATCGATCCCGAAGCTGCAGCCCCCCAAGATGCCGACAACTTTACTGTGTTAACCAAATGCAGTTGGCGTCAAACATATAAATGTGGCAGGAAGAGAACCCCCTGCCACTGAAAGCAGTTGTTGTTTATGAGATGTCTTGCTGGCACGCAGCTGCTGTATACAGCCTCGTCACAGGGGCGAATTGGTTAGGCAAGACTATGAGAGAAATGTGTGCACCACTTACTAACAGCAATTTACAGTTATCATCACTTTCAAAATTGCGTAATGACTTCAAAGACACCCTGTTGAAACGTTCAGTTCGAACACTTTACAGACGAGGACACATCACTTTCGTTGTGTTAACACAGTTCACCAGTTGTACTTACCAGTGCCTGTTAGTTGCTACTTGCGACTAATCACAGCGTAACGCAGTCGTCTGCACGGGACAATGGCTCAAACCCACGACCGGCCATCCTGATGTAGTTCTGCCACTATTTCGATAAACTGTTTATGGCAAATGCTGGGATGGTTCCTTCGAAAGGGAACGACCGCTTTCGTTCTCCCTCCTTCCCTAATCCGCGTTTGTGCTCAGTCACTAATGACCTCACTGTTGATGGGACGTTAAACACTAACCTCCTCTTTCTCCCCAGTGCAACATCTAAAGTTACAAATCGTGGTAATCACATTATATTGTTAGTGGAGTGTGGAGGAATACAAATTGCGAATTCATGAATCTAAACTGTGACAAATCACAACTAAAGTTGGAATTACCGAAAAGCGCAACGGTCACAGAAATTCCTGAGATTGGAAAGTCGCAGTTCAACTCACCCGTATTCGCCAGATACTGAGTTCAGCATTGTTTCTGGATGTTCGTTTGGGAGAATAGAAAAGCAACTGGAATCACTCAACAGAGGAAAGTCCACTGGACCTGACGGGATACCAATTCGATTCTACACAGAGTAGTCGAAAGAACTTGCCCCCCCTTCTAACAGCCGTGTGCCGCAAGTCTCTAGAGGAACGGAAGGTTGCAAATGATTGGAAAAGAGCACAGATAGTCCCAGTCTTCAAGAAGGGTCGTCGAGCACATGCGCAAAACTACAAACCTATATCTCTGGCGTCGCTCTGTTGTAGAATTTTAGAACATGTTTTTTGCTCGCGTATCACGTCGGTTTTGGAAATCCAGAATCTACTCTGTAGGAATCAATATGGATTCCGGAAACAGCGATCGTGTGAGACCCAAATCGCTTTATTTGTACATGAGACCCAGAAAATATTAGATACAGGCTCCCAGGTAGATGCTACTTACCTTGACTTCCGGAAGGCGTTCGATACAGTTCCGCACTGTGACCTGATAAACAAAGTAAGAGCCTATGGAATATCAGACCAGCTGTGTGGCTGTATTGAAGAGTTTTTAGCAAACAGAACACAGCATGTTGTTATCAATGGAGAGAACTCTACAGACGTTAAAGTAACCTCTGGCGTGCCACAGGGGAGTGTTATGGGACCGTTGCTTTTTACAATATATATAAATGACCTAGTAGATAGTGTCGGAAGTTCCATGCGGCTTTTCGCGGATGATGCTGTAGTATACAGAGAAGTTGCAGCCTAAGAAAATTGTAGCGAAATGCAGGAAGATCTGCAGCGGATAGGCACTTGGTGCAGGAAGTGGCAACTGACCCTTAATTAGACAAATGTAACATATTGCGAATACATAGAAAGAAGGATCCTTTATTGTATGATTATATGATAGCGGAACAAACACTGGTAGCAGTTACTTCTGTAAAATATCTGGGAGTATGCGTAAGGAACGATTTGAAGTGGAATGATCATATAAAATTAATTGTTGGTAAGGAGGGTCCCAGATTGAGATTCATTGGGAGAGTCCTTAGAAAATGTAGTCTATCAACAAAGGAGGTGGCTTACAAATCACTCGTTCGACCTATACTTGAGTATTGCTAATCATTGTGGGATCCGTACCAGATCGGGTTGACGGAGGAGATAGAGAAGATCCAAAGAAGAGCGGCGCGTTTCGTCACAGGGTTATTTGGTAACCATGATAGCGTTACGGAGATGTTTAGCAAACTTAAGTGGCAGACTCTGCAAGAGAGGCGCTCTGCATCGCGGTGTAGCTCGCTCACCAGGTTTCGAGAGGGGGCGTTTGTGGATGAGGTATCGAATATATTGCTTCCCCCTACTCATACCTCCGGAGGAGATCACGAACGTAAAATTAGAGAGATTCGAGCGCGCACGGAATCTTTCAGAAAGTCGTTCTTCCCGCGAACCATACGCGACTGGAACAGAAAAGGGAGGTAATGACAGTGGCACGTAAGATGCCCTCCGCCACACACCGTTGGATGGCTTGCGGAGTATAAATGTAGATGTAGAAGTATTTGGGTCAGATACGGGAGACGCATAGCGCAGTCTGTGTTGCACGTGTCCTCTATAGAGTCTTTCTGCAATCCTGTAGCTCCTCTGTGAAGGCTAGTATTGTTGTGGGGCTCCCTCTGTATGTGTGGCCAAAATGTTCCCTACTTTCTGAATAACCCTCGTACTTTGAAGAGGGGGGGGGGGGGGGGGAGGTGAGATTTTTCTACAAACAATCTGAAACTATAAAGCTTTTAAAAAAGAATATCCGGATTGTTTTGGGAACCCCCACGTAGGCTGTAACAGCCGTGTAGAGATTGAAGAGGCTTCCACTGGGTAGACGCGCAGTGAGTGAAGGAAACAGCAGCAACATCGCGCAGTCGCTCGCGCCTGTAAGCTCGGTGCGAGGGTCGCTTGCGAAACTATGCGGGTCGGCTTTTCCACGGCGGTGTCAGCAGAAGAGAACGGAACAGAACAGAGCGCGGCAGCGAAGCCAGAGTGCGTTGCTCCGGGCCATTGCGACAGGGACGCATGGGCAGGTTTCTCGCGCCGACACCCACGCATTCGAGGGGCGAGCCGCCGTCTGGTTTGTCTCGTAAGTAGTGTAAGTAGGCTGTTCAGGTTTTCTTATTGGTAACGCCACGTAGCGCTCTGTATGAAAATCACTGGCTGTGTTGTGTTTGTCTCTGATTTTGTTCCATCGTGTCTAACTTTTGAAGATTTTGTTCCATTGTATCTAACTTTCGAAGATTTTGTCCCATTTGTTTCTGATTTTGTTCAAGCGTTGTGGGTCTAACTTTTGTAGCCTTTGTCCCATTCGTTGCATTAACTGTAATAACAATGCACTGGGGTCTGGAACAAGTTCCTCAGTGCTATTCGGCAGTGCATTTGAACCGGCAATATTCGCATTTTGAAAAGCAGAAAATATGTCTTGACTTATTTGAGAAAACGGTGAGGACGCAAAACCTGAATCTACAGTATTTGCAAGATTGTGTCCTGCCATTTCGGATTCCTGAGGCGAGCTGCTGCTGACCGATCGATCGATAATGCTTCCCTGTTCACTAATTGTTTCACTGTCTACACCATTACTTGCAGCCCTATGCACAATTACCAAATTACTACTTTGAACGTTATTTAATTCATTACACGGTGGCGCTAACACACTGCTTTAGTCTTCCCTGCATTTTTTAGTTTACTTTGGAGCCTAGTATTACGTTTTTCACACGCCACTATGGACACAATATTTCACACGATAACACAGAAAAGCACAATTTGAAGAGCAAAATAAGAAAACACATTAGCATAGCACTGAAAATAATATCTAGTTAATTGCAAGCGCAGCTGCGAAATACTTGCTGCAAATCTGCATGCATGCCACAACTGTTTTACTGTCCAACAATAAAAAACAACTACAAAGAAGATTCTCTCTGCAATTACACGCTAGCAATAAACAATAGCTACACTGAAACTTCCTGGCAGATTCTCATTCTGGAAATAGCTACACTAATTACACAAACTACAAGAAAAAATCGGAAGATTCCAGTGAGGTATCCTCAGCTAAGGGTCGACATCTGAAACGTCCCCTTAGAAAAATTATACATGACTGTGCTTAGACTGACACATATTATTTTTAGCGCAACGCAATATGACTTTCAAAAATCCCTACAAAAGTATGGCCCTGACTAACAATAACCTATACCTTTCATGAATCACTTACCTCACAAAAATCTTCGTTACACGAACTACTGCAATACAGCGAGCGCCAATACGGCCAGCTAAATAAGATTCTAACTTCTGAAGGGACTAACTACTGACAGGCATAGTTAGAAAGTGAAAGTTTTGATAAAGAACCCTTAATAGTGTTCAAAAGTCATAATATATATGTATCAGCTCATGACATCCAGTCTTACAAATTTACTGTGTCTGATGAACACACGTCCAGATCATCCGCTCTCAAAACTCCGCCATCTCTCTCCGCACATCCACCACTGCTGGCGGCTCACCTCCAACTGCGCAACGCTACGTGCTGTTAACAGCCAACTGCCCAACACTACAATAGCAAACAACAATGCAAACCAGCCACAGACTGCACACAGCACAGCCAGTGATTTTCATACAGAGCGCTATGTGGCGTTACCAACATAAAAACCTGAACAGCCTGCTTACAGTAGGCCCCCACCTGCGTTAGAAGTCCCGTTTAAATCATTCTCCATCCGACTGCGAACGGGCTAGGCTGCTACCGCCAGCAGTACACCAGGGGCACGTGTAGGCAACCAGCACTGCCTCACTACAGTAATGTCTGCCAGCTCTCAAGTCAGAAAGCCTTTCCAGCGCGAAAACTTTGCCTGTTTCCAGAAACTGTCGTAACTGCTGCTTTCAATAAGGTTTAGAACAGCACTTCCGCGACCTTAACTACGTTACGCGAAGACGACAAAGTCATGGGCTCGCGACATGCTCAGTTACAGATGGCGGTAGTACCGCGTACACAAGGTATAAAAGGGCAGTGCATTGACGAAGCTCTCATTTGTACTCAGGTGATTCATGTTGAAAGGTTACCGACGTGGTTATGGCCGCGCGCCGGCCGGTGTGGCCGAGCGGCTCTAGGCGCTTCAGTCTGGATCTGCGCGACCGCTACGGTCGCAGGGTCGAATCCAGCCTCGGGCAGGACCTAAGAGTATTAATCCATATTAGTACGAAAGGATCATATGGTTATCAGAGACAGGATTCGAACATGCGACCGTAGCAGCAGCGCATTTCCCGACTGAAGCGCCTAGAACCGCTCGGTCACAAAGGGCCTTCTCAATCACCTAATGTTTACGGTCCTTCCATCAAGCGAGGCGTCGTTTGGCATTTACCGGCGTGATGTGTGTCTTATGAGCAGCCACTCGACCATGAAATCCAGGTTTTCTCACCTCCCACCTGTCACAGTACTTGCACTGTATCATATTGCTGTCTGGAATTCCTGTGTGGTGGTCTGGAGAGATGTCTGCCCATTACACATTACGACCCTCTTCAACGGTCGGCGGTCTCTGTCAGTCAACAGACGAGGTCGGCCTGTACGCGTTTGTGCTGTACGTGTGTCTTCTACACGTTTCCACTTCACATCACATCGGAAACAGTGGGCCTAGGAGTGTGGAAATCTCTCACAGATATATGACACAAGTGACACCCAATCGCCTGACCACACGTTCGAACTCCGTGAGTTTCCCGTAGCGCCCCATTCTGCTCTCACGATGTGTAACGACCACTGAGGTCGCTGATATGGAGTACCTGGCTGCACAATGTACCTGATATGGAAAACGTATGTTTTTGGGGGTGTCCGGATACTTTTGATCGCATAGTTTATCTTGTGGACCCCTGGTGTTCTGAGATCTGCTGAGTCTTTAACTGGTCTCGGTAACCAAGGAATTTTTGTCGGGAGCGTGATCATCAATTCAATCGTGTGCTGTTTCAGCAGGCGGTTATCTTGCCACAGGCGGCAAGAAAGCAAGTTTCTTTCCCTGCTCCTCGTAGGTGACCTTGTTGTGATTCTCGAAATCACTTCATTTATTTGATAGACGTTATAGCCGTTGACCCTGGAGACTGCGTAAGTGGCTCAGCTCGTGGGGCAAGTTATCAGCGTCTGGTATCATTCTTGCACGATGCACCAATTTTTGTGAAACAGTGCGTTGCTGTGCTGGCTGATGACGGCTGATGGCGTACAGGTACAGGTCGCTAAACACGCTGTGGCGAGGGCATTTCGTCTGCAGCGGACGAGAACATCGAGGAAGAGCGGTGCACTGGCTGTTTCTACCTCCACGGTAAACTGGATGTTACTGTTTTAGCCGTTAAGGTGTTCCAAGAACACCTTTTTCTTTCTACAAAAACAAAACTCATGAAAGTCGTTAGAGTTAAGTTCGCTGGTTCTCAGTTGCGAGGTAAGAAAAGATATAGCTTCTGAAATCGCAGTGTAAGATGTAGGGAGCTGGCGGCTTGCTTGATGTGCTATCGTTGCTACCGCCGTGTAGGACCATCATTCCCTGCCAGCATATACACGGTAAGGTTTTCACATGTTTTCTGCCATTGTGAACAGTGCACCTTTACTGCACTGGGACTAAGATCAACGACAGCGCTACGAAGTAGTTAATAAGATCCTTGACTCTATGTTTATCTGTGGTTCGCTTGCTCTCGTGTCAGTTATGGAGCGCTGGGGCATTCTTATCTGAGGCATAATAGCGAGAAGTTAAGTTTTTAGAGAAGATTATTTCATGCTTGTGAACATGAGAGGAACTATCTGGGATATTTTATTATGGAGATGGAAACTTGTTTGTAAACAGATGTTATTGTTTCTATTCAGTTTTATCTACATTTTGCAGCTGCAGATATGACCATATTCAACACACTGGAAGTATGAATTTAAACAAACGCCTTCAGTCACAAATTTTCGAGTTTAATTAAAAACACTGTGCATTTTGCTATTTAGGGAGCAAAATAACTGATGAAGAAGAGAGATTTGTTAACATCGAGTATAGATTTAAGTGTGAGCAAGTCGTTTCTGAAAGTATTTGTATGTAGTGTAGCCATGTATGGAAATGAAACGTGGACGATAAATAGTTTGGACAAGATGAGAATAGAAGCTTTCGAAATGTGGTACTACAGAAGAATGCTGAAGATTAGATGGGTAGATCACATAACTAATGAGTAGGTATTGAATAGAATTGGGGAGAAGACGAGTTTGTGGCACAGCTTGACTAGAAGAAGGAATTGGTTGGTAGGACATGTTCTGGTGCATCAAGGGATCACCAATTTAGTACTGGAGGGCAACGTGGAAAGTAAAAGTCGTAGAGGGAGACCAATAGATGAATACACTAAGCAGATTCAGAAAGATGTAGGTTGAAGTAGGTACTGGGAGGTGATGAAGCTTGCACAGGATAGAGTAGCAGGGAGAGCTGCATCAAACCAGTCTCAGGACTTAAGACCATCACAACAACAACATCTACTGTGCATTTACAAAGTGGGTCTATCGTCAGGTGTGAGTTGTCTTAATATATGATTTATTTTTACTTTTGTGGATTATGTGATGAGTTTACACTGCTCATTTTTCCGCTGTTTCGCATCTTTTCCGCATTTGACTTGCGACGTTCATAATCTAACATCAAACCCCTTTGTAACAGGAACATGCATTTCACTTTATTCAAGAGCAAAAAACAAATCGTGTATTAAGATAACTTACACCTGAGGATGGACTCACAGTGTCCGAAACGCATCGTGTATTTTATAAATCAAGATCATTTTCGATTGAAGGCGTTTTTAAATTTATACTTCCAGTTATTCATATTGTTGATGGAGAAGAAATCTTGGAAGGGTTTGTAAGTGTAATCAGTGCATACGCAAGAATGAGATGTATGTCTGTCAGCACTATTACCTGAAGGAAATCTTTGTCTCTCAGACAATTAATAACATTCACGATCAGTGTTAATCTGATCTCTTTGTTTATCTTGTATCACAAACAGCGCAGTTGGTTAGAATGTCTTCAATTTCTGTATTGAGAGAATTTCGTAATTGTCACTGTATTCTTATACTATACAGCCCTTTTTGACAATAATCAGAGTATAAATTTTCAAGAACACCTTTCTTTAAAGTAAAACCCTCTTAGTAAGGTTCTGAATATGTCGCCGTGCATTGCACCTTATGTCACACGAAGCCAGAGATCGTTTCTGACAACCAAAAACATCACACACATCAATGCCCTAGGCAGGATTCCAACCTGCGACCGTAGCAGTCGCGCGGTTCCAGACTGTAGCGCCTAGAACATGCTCGGTCACTCCGGCCGTCCAACTTTCATAATGTTCTTCAGAACTGAGTTTTAGTTATGTTGATCCCATTGAACACACAATTAGTTGTTTTTGGCATTTAAATACATTTTTTATTTATTGAAACTTTCCTCCATACAAAGGTTTTTCTTCAACATAACAAATACCCGGAAAGTAATATATCTGTTGGGTAAATTCTTCAATTATCTTCTCAGGTTACCCCACCTTGCGTATCTTCTTTCTCTGCGTCAAATGTTCTTGTTGTTAATTGTACATTTTGGAGCAAGGTGGTCATAGGGCGACCTTTTCTCTTGTCCTCCGGTTACCATTCGAGGATCATTTTCGGTATTCTGGCTTCCTCCATTCCTCTTGCAGGCCCGTACGATTGTAGCTTCCTTCAGTCCGTGATGCCATGTATTCTTTCCCTTACTTCCATTCTCTTTATTATTTCGTCATTTCTTATTTTCACTTTTCTAAAAATTCTTGCTGACCTCCTGAAGTCCATTTCTACTTTGTTTTTTTTTTTTTTTACATATTCCAAATTAGCAGCCCAAGTCTCCCGTCCGTACATAATTATGCTCTCTATCGATTTATATACACGTATGATTATTTTGGTTCGGTTAATTACATTTCTCCTCCACAAGACTGAGTTGATCATCACAGTGACGTTCCTTCCACTTCGAATTATTTTATTAATTTGTACTCTGATTTCCCCTCCATTTCTAAAATGGATCCCGAATAAGAGGAAGTACTGACAATTTTCTTTCCTTCTATGGGTAAGTCATTGGCTCATTAGTGAGGCATTCTGTTTTCTGGTGATTAATCTCTAATCTGCAGTTTCTGTATTCCATTGTATAACGGTACTTTGCGGGCAGGCGTGTTAATTAGCATCATATTAATTAAAGTCGGGGATAAATAGACTTTATTTTGGAAGTATTAGAAAGGAGAAAGTAGTACGAAACTTTAATAATTGCACAGTATTACTAAGTAGCGATATAATGAAAAGTAATAAAAAGCAAAGTAGCAAAGACCAAGCGGGACAGAAAGATATAGAGGCGCGATTGTTTTTTAATACATATAAAAGAACATGTAACACATTATTGAGCTCTCTACCTTCAGTTGCCGCGATCGGGCTAGTCGATGAAAAAGTGGTACGCGACTGCGAAATTCGTTAAGGAGATTATTTGAAGACTCTACAAGCACGTTTAAAATACATCACGCGTGACGAGGTGATCAGAGACGTTTATTGTCGGGTGAAGTGAAAATGATTCCGACAACATAATTCGAACTTTGTGTTAGCTGGGGAAAAATACTCTTGGGAAACTATTATGGTTGTGGAACCACGAAAGTTGTATATCACCAGGATGTGTTCTTTCTCCTCACCCCCGTGGTAGTAACTGAATTAAGAGTCAGCCGGGAATAACACTTAAATCAATTGAGGTGGCGTCACGAATTTTCAAACGTGCACTGCCATGTATGAATGACACCACGAGTGCTAACGTCGATCGTGGGGTGTCGTCGTGATCGTATTGAATGACGTTGAGCGGTCACAGTTGCTAACGGGTCACATACATAATTGCATCCTCACCGTGTAGTACTATAGATTAGTTTTCACTGTTTCAAATTCAGTATTTCGCTAAGTGTAAGGTTTTGTTTCACGACACTGTTCACAGTCGAAACTCAGGGCCAACCGACAGTCAGTATTGCTCAGTAATTGAGTAAGATATCTAAAAGCACACGTTCCACGAGAAGAAAGTTTAAAAAAAAAGTATATTCAGTATGTTCATGCGCAGACAAATTTTTACAGAGCGCTTGCAACACGTATCGAAAGCTTCGCCAGGGTAAGGTGCAGTGCCAGTTTCTGTCGAATGTCGCCCTCCTGCCTGCTGCCAGCTGCCCGGGGTCGCCCTCCCTCCCACGCCACGGGATCTTTTCGGGCCTCCTCGGCTTGGCAGACGTCCCGGTGCGGAACTCGGAGCCCCTTTGTCTAGTTTCCCCGCGTCCACCGCCGACGCCCAAACACAGCAGGTCCCAGACACGCCGGCGTGCGTTGCTCCCCGTATACGTACACCAAGGTCGCAGGCAGGCGGTCAAGAGCGAGTCTCTTCCTGCAGCCTTCCCCCCACCAGTTGGACCCCGTCGGGCGCCAAGGCTTCGGCCAGCGAGAAGGCGACGACCGCGTCCATCTGTACAGGTCGCCACTACCAAGGTCGCACTCCAAGATTTCACAAAAAACAATACGCGAATAACTTTTTTGTCGTTAAAGACTTTTTATTGCTTCCCAAAACGTTGTTGTTGTTGTTGTTGTTGTTGTTGTGGTATTCAGTCCTGTGACTGCTACTCTATCCTGTGCAAGCTTCTTCATCTCCCACTAACTACTGCAACCTACATCCTTCTGAATCTTAGTGTATTCATCTCTTGGTCTCCCTCTACGATTTTTACCCTCCACGCTGCCCTCCAATGCTAAATTGGTGATCCCCTGATGCCTCAGAATATGCTCTACCAATCGATCCCTTCTTCTTGTCAAGTTGCGCCACAAACTCCTCTCCACTTCTATTCCATACCTCATCTTTAGCTACGTGATCTACCCATCTAATCTTCAGCATTCTACTGTAGCACCACAATTCGAAAGCTTCTATTCTCTTCTTGTCTAAACTATTTATCGTCCATGTCTCAATTCCATACATGGCTACACTCCATACAAATACTTTCAGAAACGACTTCCTGGCACTCTCTTCTTCAGAAACGCTTTTCTTGCCATTGCCAGTCTACATTTTATATTCTCTGTACTTCAACCATCATCAGTTATTTTGCTCCCCAAATAGCAAAACTCCTTTACTACTTTAAGCGTCTCATTTCCTAATCTAATTCCCTCAGCATCACCAGACTTAATTCGACTACATTCCATTATCCTCGTTTTGCTTTTGTTGATGTTCATCTTATATCCTCCTTTAAGACACTGTCCATTCCGTTTAACTGCTCTTCCAAGTCCTTTGCCGTCTCTGACAGAATTACAATGTCATCGGCGAACCTCAAAGTTTTTACTTCTTCTCCATGAATTTTAATATCTACTCCAAATTTTTCTTTTGTTTCCTTTACTGCTTGCTCAATATACAGATTGAATAACATCAGGGAGAGGCTACAGCCCTGTCTCACTCCTTTCCCAACCACTGCTTCTCTTTCATGCCCCTCGACTCTTATAACTGTCATCTGGTTTCTGTACAAATTGTAAATAGAATTTCGCTCCCTGTATTTTATTCCTCCCACCTTCAGCATTTGAAAGAGAGTATTCCAGTCAATATTGTCAAAAGCTTTCTCTAAGTCCACAAATGCTAGAAACGTAGGTTTGCCTTTTCTTGATCTAGCTTCTAAAATAAGTCGTAGGGTTAGTATTGCCTCGTGTGTCCCCACATTTCTATGGAATCCAAACTGATCTTCCCCAAGGTCGGCTTCTACCAGTTTTTCCATTCCTCTGTAAAGAATTCGCGTTAGTATTTTGCAGCCGTGACTTATTAAACTGATAGTTCGGTAATTTTCAAATCTGTCGACACCTGCTTTCTTTGGGATGGGAATTATTAAATTATTCTTGAAGTCTGAGGATATTGCGCCTGTGTCATACATCTTGCTCACCAGATGGTGGAGTTTTGTCAAGAATGGCTCTCCCAAGGCTGTCAGTAGTTCTAATGGAATGTTGTCTACTCCTGGGGCCTTGTTTCGACTCAGGTCTTTCAGTGCTCTGTCAAACTCTTCACGCAGTATCGTATCTCCCGTTTCATCTTTATCTACATCCTCTTTCAACTCCACAATATTGTCCTCAAGTACATCGCCCTTGTATAGACCCTCTATATACTCCTTCCACCTTTCTGCTTTCCCTTCTTTGCTTAGAACTGGGTTTCCATCAAAGCTCTTGATATTCATGCAAGTGGTTCTCCTTTCTTCCAAGGTCTCTTTAATTTTCCTGTAGGCAGTTTCTATTTTACCCCTAGTGAGATAAGCCTCTACATCCTTAAATTTGTCCTCTAGCCATCCCTGCTTAGCCATTTTGCACTTCCTGTCAATATCATTTTTGAGACGTTTGTATTCCTTTTTGCCTGCTTCATGTATTGCATTCTTATCTTTTCTCCTTTCATCAATTCAATATTTCTTCTATTACCCTAGGGTTTCTATTAGCCCTCGTCTTTTTACCTATTTGATCCTCTGCTGCTTTCACTATTTCATCTCTCGAAGCTACCGATTCTTCTTCTACTGTATTTCTCTCCCCCGTTCCTGTCAATTGTTCCCTTATGCTCTCCCTGAAACTCGGTACAACCTCTGGTTCTGTCAGTTTATCCAGGTCCCATCTCCTTAAATTCCCAAACATTAGCATTTTAAAATTTAAATACGAAAATTTTTGATTAGGCTTCATCGAGACTGTTAATGATTTCGAATGAAAACACAGATGACCTCACAGTCTGGTCCCATAGTAACTTACCACAAATTTACTAATTTTCCAATCTCAACGTCAAAACTTTCTCTGGTGCCTTTACCTTTTCTAAAGCCAAACTGCCAAACTGATCGTCATCTACTACATCCTCATGATGGAGTATTTTCCATCCCTTCTGCCTTCTTTGATCTGAAGTCTTCCAAAGCTTATTTAAATTCTGATTCTAATACTGGATTCCCTAACTATACTAAATCGACTCCTGTTTCTTCTTCTATCACACCAGACAAATCTTCCCACACATAGTCTTTCAGTGTACTCTTTCCACCTATCCGCTCTCTCCTCCGCATTTAACAGTGGAATTCCCGTTGCACTCTTAATGTTACCACCCAGGCTTTTGTCTTCACCGAAGGTTATTTTGACTTTTCTGTATGCTGAGTCACTCCTTCCGACATTCATTTCTTTTTCGATTTCTTTGCATTTTTCATGCAACCATTGCGCTTTAGATTCCCTGCGCTTCCTATTTATTTCATTCCTTAGCGCTTTGTATTTCTGTATTTCCCCGAATATTTTTCTACTTCCTTCTTTCATCGGTCAGCTGAAGTATATCTTCTGTTATCTATGGTTTCTTCACAGTTACCTTCTTTGTACCTATGTTTTTCTTCTCCCTCTCTGTGATGGACCTTTTTAGAGATGACCAACTGTACTGCCTAATGATCTATTCCTTATTGCAGTATCTATAGCTTTAGATAACTTCAAACGTATCTCGCCATTCCTTAGTACTTATGTAACCTACTTCGTTACGTATTGATTCTTCCTTAGTAATCTCTTAACTCTTCACCACTACTACCTTGTAATCTGAGTCTATATCTGCTCCTGCGTAAGCCTTACGATCCAGTATATGATTTCGGAATCTCTGCATGGCCATTATGTAATCTAACTGGAATCCTCATGTGCCTCGCGGCCCTTTCCAAGCACACTTCCTCCTCTTGTAAGTCTTGAACACAGTGCTAGCTGAAATTCACTCGTAAAGCTGTTTCATCAAAACAACAGCAATAATGCTGCTGCTGTTGACGAGTATCGACGCATTAAAGGAATACCGGTGTTGAAGAATGTGATTCGGAAGTGCGTATTAAGTGTGTCGAGTTGGTCACAGAGATCAGTAGATTTGAAGCCGTGTGATCTGTGACTGTGAGGTTACGCGAAGGACAGGGTTAGTCATGCAGTTTGTCGTAGATGCAGATATTCATTTGTAGTCTGGAGCGTAAACGTGGTAAGCAATTAACAGTTGTTACCCTTTCATGTGGAAATTCAAACGTGTTACTTTCAGTGGTTTATTAGTTATTGCTCTTCGTCGTGTCCTAACGGATGTTCCCATGAAGTTTCATTGTCCTGCGACCAGCCGTTTTTCAGGGGGGCTCTCAAGCACCGAAAGTTGAACTGTGCGCTGCAGGCGTCTTCCGTCCGAGGACTGGTTTGATGCAGCTCTCCATGCTACTCTATCCTATGCGAGCCTCGCCATTTCCGAATAACCAGTGCGACCCACAACCTGCTTTCTGTGTTCCTCTCTGGTCTCCCTCTAAGATTTATACCCTCCACACTTCCCTCCAGTACTAAATTCATGATCTCTTGATGTCTCAGAATGTGTCCTATCAACCGATAATTTCTTCTGATCAAGTTGTATGACAGATTTCTTGTCTCCTCAATTCTATCCAGCACCTCTTCATTGGCTACGTGATAGACCCATCTAATCTTCAACAATGTTCTGCAGCACCACATTTCGAAAGCTTCTGTTCTCTCTTTTGTCTAAACTGTTTATCGCCCATGTCTGACGTGGCTGCACTCCAGACAAATACTTCCAGAAAAGACTGCATAACACTTCACTCTATATTCGATGTTAACAAATGTTCCTTCTCCAGAAAAGCTTTTCTTGCCATTGCCAGTGTACATTTTATATCCTCTCTACTTCGTCCATCATCAGTTATTTTGCTTCCCAAATCGCAAAACTCATTTACTACTTTGTGTCTCATTTCCTAATCTAATTACCTCAGCATCACCTGATTTAATTCGATTACATTCCACATCCTTGTTTTGTTTTTGTTGCTGTTCACACTATAGCCTCTTTTCAGGACGCTGTCCATTCCGTTCAAATGCTCTGTCAAGTCCTTTGCGGTCTCCGACAGAATTAAAATGTCATCGGCGAATCTCAATTTTTTTTTTATTTCTTCTTCCTGACATTTAATTGCTACTTCAGATTTTTGTTTGGTTTCCTTTACTGCATGTTCAGTGTACAGGCAGAATAACGTAAGGGATAGACTACAACCCTGTCTCACTCCCTTCTCAACCACTTCTTCCCTTTCATGCCCCCTCGACTTTTACAGCTGCCGTTTGGCTTCTGTACAAATTGTAATAGCAATTTTGTCATATGATGACATGATGGAGACCGTGGCTGTTGTTTGAAGACAAATGTTGATGGTGTTAGGACAGCAACCAGCCATAAATTTACTTTCAGTTCCTTTATTCAAAGAATACCGGTACCGGTTTCGAATCGTTGTGATTCATCCTCAGACGGTTTACACGCTTTCATTATGAGATGTGGTATGTTTTTACAGCTCAATTGTTCTAAAATATAAGTAATACATCATTGTAAACACGCCACCCATAGATGATTGCGTTACAGATTTTCGTTGCATGTGACTTACGTGAAACGTCGGTTTTGAGTGTTTGTTTTCATAACATTCGTCCAACAGATGTAAATGCATTCCCACTGCATAATAAAGGAACTGAAAGTAAATTTGCCCGTTGCTGTCCTAACACCATCAACAATTGTAATATCCTTTGGGTCCTTGTATTTTAGCCCTGCTACCTTCAGAAGTTCGAAGAGACTATTCCAGTCAACATTGTCAAAATCTAGAAATGCTATAAAGGTAGGTTGGTCTGTGAACTATAACCACACACTGTGCTACCAGTCGCTGCAGACGCGACACGTGTGTTTCTAGGCGGCCGAGACAGGGCAGGAGGGTACGGAGAACTAGCAGCGGCGGCAGCTATTCTTGTTAACACCGGCTCGAGGTTGTTTACAGGGCCCGGAGCAGAAGCGTCGTCCGCTATGCCAATCACGCCGCTACCCCTCAGGCCGACAATTGCTTGACCGCCGCCTCAACTTAGCTCATTGGCAGAAAGCACTGCGGCTCCAATGTGGTGGCCACTGGCGCCTGCGCCTCAAGGACACCGGAGCGCTCAGTTGGCGGTGGACCACTGGCCATGACTCAGTGGTATTTACATCTAAATTTACCAGTCCTGCGTTTTGGACTTCACTCAGGATGACGCCAAACAGCGTATCCCTTCATTCAGCCAAGCGGTACCATCTTTATATACAGGGTGCTACAAAAGGTACGGTCAAACTTTCAGGAAACATTGCTCACGCACAAATTAAGAAAAGATGTTATGTGGACATGTGTTCGGAAACGCTTAATGTCCATGTTAGAGCTCATTTTAGTTTCGTCAGTATGTACTGTACTTCCTCGATTCACCGCCAGTTGGCCCAATTGAAGGAAGGTAATGTTGACTTATTGCTCTACAGTACTAGCGTCAAGCATATCAGTACGTAGCATCAACAGGTTAGTGTTCATAACGAACGTGGTTTTGCAGTCAGTGCAATGTTCACAAACGCCGAGTTGGCAGATGCCCATTTGATGTATGGATCAGCACGGGGCAATAGCCGTGGCACGGTACGTTTGTATCGAGACAGATTTCCAGAACGAAGGTGTCCCGACAGGAAGACGTTCGAAGTAATTGATCGGCGCCTTAGGGAGCACGGAACATTCCAGCCTATGACTCGCGACTGGGGAAGACCTAGAACGACGAGGACACCTGCGATGGACGACGCAATTCTTCTTGCAGTTGACGATAACCCTAATGTCAGCGTCAGAGAAGTTGCTGCTGTACAAGGTAACGTTGACCACGTCACTGTATGGAGAGTGCTACGGGAGAACCAGTTGTTTCCGTACCATGTACAGCGTGTGCAGACACTATCAGCAGCTGATTGGCCTCCACGGGTACACTTCTGCGAATGGTTCATCCAACAATATGTCAATTCTCATTTCAGTGCAAATGAGCTCTTTACGGATGAGGCTTCGTTCCAACGCGTTCAAATTGTAAATTTCCACAATCAACATATGTGAGCTGACAAGAATCTGCACGCAATTGTGCAATCACGTCAACAACACAGATTTTCTGTGATCGTTTGGGCAGGCATTGTTGGTGATGTCTTGATTGGGCCCCATGTTCTTCCACCTACGCTCAATGGAGCACGTTATCATGATTTCATACGGGATACTCTATCTGTGTATCTTTACAAGTACGACCCAACATGTGGTTCATGCGGGATGGAGCTCCTGTACATTTCAGTCGAATTGTTCGTACGCTTCTCGACAACAGTTTCGGTCACCGATGGATTGGTAGAGGCGGACCAATTCCATGGCCTCCACGCTCTCCTGACCTCAACCTTCTTGACTATCATTTATGGTGCATTTGAAAGCTCTTGTCTACGCAACCCCGGTACCAAATGTAGAGACTCTTCGTGCTCGCGGTGTTGTGTGATGTCCTTAGGTTAATTAGGTTTAAGTAGTTCTAAGTTCTAGGGGATTGATGACCATAGATGTTAAGTCCCATAGTGCTCAGAGCCATTTGAACCATTTTTTTTCTTCGTGCTCATATTGTGGACGGCTGTGATACAATACTGCCATTCTCCATGGCTGCATCAGCGATTCCATGCGACGGAGGGTGGATGCATGTGTCCTCGCTAACGGAGGACGTTTTGAATATTTCCTGTAACAAAGTGTTTGAAGTCACGCTGGTACGTTCTGCTGCTGTGTGTTTCCATTCCATGATTAATGTGATTTAAAGAGAAATAATAAAATGAGATCTGACATGGAAAGTAAGCGTTTCCGGACACATGTCCACATAACATATTTTCTTTCGTTGTGTGTGAGAAATAAACAAGTAAAGAAGAGCTAATTGTGCGTTGTGAAAAAAATAGAGGGGCGAGTTTTAAATAGCTACAGTATACAATCAGAGTAACAAATGGTCATTTAGGTACACGAAATCGCGGATAGCGAAGTGTGGTCATTAAACTGAATACACCTACAGGGCGGTCAATTCAGAGGTAAGTCTATTCGCATCTCACGAGGGACGCGGTATTGAGACAGTTTTTTTATATTATTATTATTATATCGCCGAGAGCGGGTTTCAATTTATGAAAAGGAGAAAAGCTGTATCATTATCATTGACTGTTGGTGTCAAGCAACCAAAACTGTTCATCAAAGGGTTTCGGTGAATGAGTGGTGAATGCGAAATAAAACTGTGAACGAAGTTATGTTAAATAAAACAGAAGAGACAAGACAGTTTGGTCGTATCTTGTTATTCCATAAACTGTAACATTCCTTCTCGTTGTACGAAGCCTTTATAGACGATCGTTATAACAATTTGCTTTGAAGGGATCTCGTTACGAGTTTTCGGGACCTGGTCAAGAGGGGATAGTTAGTAGATCCTAACTGCTGCAGCTATTCTGGAATCAGGTGCTACCATGACCGTTGTGTGTTGTCAATGGCTTAAGGTCATGATATCTCATGCTCTAAGATTGACGCGCCTTTCCTCGTGGTATAACGGTGCCTCACGGTAACAACGACAACGCCGACGACGAAGGAAGATACGGTAGAATAATACGCAATTGCATTTACAGTAATTTGTAGGGAAAACCAGATAAAATACGTAATTGGGAACCTACGAAATTCATTATTGTGCTTATTATATCTCTTTTGTATTTTTTTGAAAGCTAAACGTAAAAACTAACTTCACTAAAAATCAGTAACAGATCACGGTAAATCAAAGGACAAACAAATTTACTAGGAGAGTGCCTCCTCTAAAAATGTATTAGTTACAATTTTTTTTTTAAGAGATATAATAGGAGGAATGGAGGGGGGGGGGGGAGTGGAGGAGGTCTACTGGTCAGACAGACTTGCTGTTAAATCCACCCAAGCAAGGCTGATTTTAGTAGTAGGGACGCTGTGCTGGAGGGACGCACACGTGGCTGGCAGAGGCGGTTGCAACGACCTCCACGCGGCCGACGTTCGTTGGACGTACTGCGGCGTTCGCCTCACGTAGGCGAGTCCCGGGCGTGGGCTACGTGCGAACCAGCGCCAGGTGCCGACGGCCCATACTAGAGTCACAGACTGCGCACTTGTAGCGCCTCGAACCACTGCTGCGCCAGGTTAAAAGTTAAAACATCAAAACGGTGCTGGACGCAACATGAATGAAGAGGTTCAGCATGTGTTAGGCCCAACTCTCACAGAAATAATAACTGACGTGAAGCCGCCATAAGAGGTGCGACAATAAAGTAATGAGACTGATGTGAAAAAGAAATGTTGCTTACCCCTTTAGTCAAGTTTAGTGTTGTCTCCTTCAAAGCAGTTCCCTTCTGATTGCAGAAACTTTTCCAGCGCTTCTGCCATTGATGGTAACATTTCTGGAACTCATCTTCTGTAATATCCTCCAACACCCTCGTCACAGCTTTTTTTTGGACACATTGTGTTGCTTGAAAATGGTGTCCCTTGACCGCCGTTTTGACTCTTGGAAATAGAAGAAAGTCGCACGGAGCGAATCTGGTGAATAAGGTGGCTGTGGTAGTACTGAAATTTGTTTTGAGGTTAAAAATTGTTGTACTGGCAGAGCAGTATGGCATGGCGCATTATCGTGATGCAGAATCCAACTATCGGCAATGTTGGCATGGACACGAAGAACTCTTTTACAAAGTCTTCCTAAAATTTCTTTGTAGTAATATTGGTTAACTGTTTTACTAGGAGGCACCCACTCTTTACGAACAATTCCCTTGGAATCAAAGAAGCACACAAGCACGCAGTTCTCTTTAGACTTTGACAAGAGTGCTTTTTTTGGTCTGGATGATCCCTTTGAGCACCACTGCGAACTTTGGCGTTGTGTACCTGGATCGTACGGAAAAAAATTATCACCAGTGATAACACGGCTCAACAGTTCTGGATTGATTTCAGTTTGCTCTAACAGATTGGCTGCCATATTTTTCCGTGTTTCTCGCTGTTGTGGTGTGGGATTTTTGGGGACCATTTTTGCACAAATATTTCTCATACCAAGATTTTCAGTTATTATTAGACGAACCGTTTCTCGATTGATGTTCAGTTCCTCTGCAATCTATTTCACGGATAATCTTTGATCAGATCGTACCAGTTCAAGCGCCCTGGCCAAGTTGACATCCGTCCGTGAGGTTGATGGTCGTCCACTGTGGTCAACATTCGTTCTGCCTTCACTACACATTTTATGCCAACGAAAAACTTTAGCTGTCGAGATAACCTCCTCTCCAAAAGCCATCCGTAGCTTACTGTAAGTTGTCATCGCGTTTTCACCCAATTTAACGCAATTCTTATACCCTGTATAGCTAACCCCAGGCTGTTAAATGAAGACAACTCTTAATGCAATATTAACCAAAAATGTGATTGTAACTGACTTCATAACCCACATAAACACCAGCCACAACTCCGTTTAGAGCGCGGCCGGCCACCTACATCCATACTCCGTAAGCCACCTGAAGGTGTGTGGCGGAGGTTATTTTGAGTACCTCTATCGGTTCTTCCTTCTATTCCAGTCTCGTATTGTTCGTGGAAAGGAGGATTGTCGCTATGCCTCTGTGTGGGCTCTAATCTCTCTGATTTTATCCTCATGGTCTCTTCGCAAGATATACGTAGGAGGGAGCAATATACTGCTTGACTCCTCGGTGAAGGTATGTTCTCGAAACTTTAACAAAAGCTCGTACCGACCTACTGAGCGTCTCTCCTGCAGAGTCTTCCACTGGAGTTTATCTATCATCTCCGGAACGCTTTCGCGATTACTAAATGATCCTGTAACGAAGCGCGCTGCTCTCCGTTGGATCTTCTCTATCTATTCTATCAACCCTGTCTGGCACGGATCCCACACTGCTGAGCAGTATTCAAGCAGTGGGCGAACAAGCGTATTGTAACCTACTTCCTTTGTTTTCCTTGGGATTCTTCCAATGAATCTGAGTCTGGCATCTGCTTTACCGACGATCAACTTTATATGATCATTCCATTTTAAATCACTCCTAATGCGTACTCCCAGATAATTTATGGCATTAACTGCTTCCAGTTGCTGACCTGCTATATTGTAGCTAAATGATAAGGGATCTTTCTTTTTATGTATTCGCAGCACATTGCACTTGTGTACAATGAGATTCAATTGCCATTCCCTGCACCATGCGTCAATTCGCTGCAGATCCTCCTGTATTTCAGTACAATTTTCCATTGTTGCAACCTCTCCATATACCACAGTATCATCCGCAAGAAGCCTCAGTGAACTTCCGATGTCATCCACAAGGTCATTTATGTATATTGTGATTAGCAACGGTCCTATGACATTCCCCTGCGGCACACCTGAAATCACTCTTACTTCGGAAGACTTCTCTCCATTGAGAATGATATGTTGCGTTCTGTTATCTAGAAACTCTTCAATCCAATCACACAATTGGTCTGATAGTCCATATGCTTTTACTTTGTTCACTAAACGACTGTGGAGAACTGTATCGAACGCCTTGCGGAAGTCAAGAAACACGGCATCCACCTGTGAACCCGTGTCTATGGCCCTTTGACTCTCGTGGACGAATAGCGCCAGCTGGGTTTCATACGATCGTCTTTTCCGAAACCCATGCTGATTCTTACATAGTAGATTTCTAGTTTCCAGAAAAGTCATTGTACTCGAACATAATACGTGTTCCAAAATTCTACGACTGATCGACGTTAGAGATATAGGTCGATAGTTCTGTACATCTGTTCGTCGTCCCTTCTTGAAAACGGGGGTGACCTGTGCATTTTTCCAATCCTTTGGTACGCTACGCTCTTCTACGGTACACCGCTGCAATAAGGGGGGCAAGTTCCTTCGCGTACTCTGTGCAAAATCGAACTGGTATCCGATAAGATCCAGCGACCTTTCCTCTTTTGAGCGATTCTAATTGTTTCTCTATCCCTCTGTCGTCTTTTTCGATATCTACCATTTTGTCATCTGTGCGACAATCTAGAGAAGGAACTACAGCGCAGTCTTTCTCTGTGAAACGGTTTTGGAAAAAGACATTCAGTATTTCGGCCTTTAGTCTGTCATCCACTGTTTCAGTACCATTTTGGTCACAGAGTGTCTGGACATTTTGTTTTGATCCACTTACCGCTTTGACATAAGACCAAAATTTCTTAGGATTTTCTGCCAAGTCAGTACATAGAACTTTACTTTCGAATTCATTGAAGGCCGCTCGCATGGCCCTTTTCACATTACATTTCGCTTCGCGTAATTTTTGTTTGTCTGCAAGGCGTTGGCTATGTTTATGTTTGCTGTGAAGTTCCCTTTGCTTCCGCAGCAGTTTTCTAGGTTGTTGTACCACGGTGGCTCTTTTCCATCTCTTATGATCTTGCTTGGCACATACTCATCTAACGCATGTTGTACGATGGTCAACGTCAACCAAAACATCAAAAAGTATCACTTACTTCCTCGAGACTGGAAAGAAGTATCGCTCTCCTTGCGCCGTTGAACACAACATCGATATCTTAGCTATATTTCGTACACAGCAACCTAAGCCCGAAAACCAATTACACTTAAACTGGCCAGCGAGTACATTCTCCACTGCCAACTTTTCAAAATATGCCCGGTAGTTGGCTTATTTGGACGTATCACAATAACTGTCAATTTATTTTTATTCATTTTTTAATTTTAATTTAATTTTAATTTTAATTTTTTTAATTTTTTATTTTAATTTTATTCATTTTTTATTTTTTAATTTTCATTTATTTTTTATTTTAAATTTTATTCATTTTTTATTTTTTTATTTTATTTATGTATTTTTTGCCGTGTAGTTTCCTCAAAATCGAATGAGAGAGACGGCACAACGGAGAAAGCGTGCGGCGCGAATCGCGAAACAGTGTTTTTCTATTTTTTATGCGAAAAGTAAAAGTTTTACTGAGAAACAGTCTACAAGGACGGATGTGGCCGACCACGAAGCGACGCGTCCCTGTCACGCCATCTCTTGTCAACTGGTCCATTTCTTAAACAGGGAGGTGGCGCGAAACAACGCCACGCCATTTCTGTGCGAACTGGGCCTCGCATTGAGGCGTCCTTGTGCCGTCCTCCCACGGGAGAAGGCAGCTGACGTTGACGTGAATGAGGTCACCAACACCAACCTCACAAGACAGTGCGCCCACGTCATTTGTGACGAGCTGGCTAACGCGATCGTGCACTTTCAGAGCTCTCCAGCGGCAGTCGTCTGCTGTATTTCGTTCGCAAACCGCGCAATTTGTTTACGAAAGTGGATTCGTGTAAAATACTCTAGGTCATCTCTCTTCCTCCCTTGCCCATGTCCAATGAGTAAGGATGTAAGCTTATAAAACTTCGCAAAAGTGGACAGACTCACACATCAGAGAGGGCACACTTATTTTTCCAGAGTATTGAATATTACAGAAAATATTTCTATTAATTTAATAAGAAAATAGCTCAACCTTTCAGAAAACGACTACGCGTTATTTCGTAATTCTGCACTTCTACCTCCTACACTACACTGAACTTCCGTGGAATAGTCTTTGTATTTTCTATCTTCTCCCATAGTGGTCATAAGCATTTGAACGATTTTAATGAATCCGGTGGAGTGTATCTGGGACGCTACTAGACGCCAAATCCGCACCCACAAACGAGCTGCCCGATAATTCACGCCAACTGAGTGAACTACCCGTTACTACACACCTCCGTAAACGTACTTGGCGAGTCTGTGGGGAGCTACACTGCGTCCCGAAGGTGGACCAATACGCTGGCACAGTGACGTTGACTGGTCGGTGTGTGCTGGGAAGTGCTGCCTACCGCAGCTGGAGAGCCGGGCGGTGTAGCATCGTAACGGTGCGCGGATGTGGAGGCGGCGAGCTGGAGAGCCCTGTAGGCGAGGGAAACAGGATGTGCAGCGCCGTGCGGCCAAGTGCCGGGCATGGCCGACTCCGTCTCGGCGTAACCCGAGACCCGCGCGCAGCAAAAAACGCGAAAACCGCTGCTCACGTCTCGGCAGCGCCGTAAACAAGCAGATCCGCCGACGCGGGCAGCACAACTGCCGAGCAGGCAACACCCTCCCTCTCTGATGGCGCTCAAATCAAATAACGCCGCGTGGAAACGTCACCCGTATACGTTTACCAATGCGAGGCACTCCACTTCTGGAGGCAGCTGCGCGCTTTGAAGGCAGTGTGATACAGTTCTACTGAATTCTCCGTTCTTTCCGAAAATGGTATGAGACCGCTCGATCTCTTAATAGCCGATTGCTTCAGAAAGAAGATCCTTTGTTCTTCACAAACTAAATTTTCGCGTATTGCAAGTTGTTTCTGATTACGCGTATCCATTCTAGATGAATACCGGGTGATCAAAAGTCAGTATAAATTTGAAAACTAAATAAATCACGGAATAATATAGATAAAGAGGTACAAATTGACACACATGTTTGAAATGACATGGTGTTTATAGAACCAAAAAAAATAAAAATACAAAAGTTCAAAAAATGTCCGACATATGGCGCTTCATTTGATCAGAATAGCATTAATTAGCATAACAAAGTTAGACAAAGCAAAGATGATGATCTTTACAGGAAATGCTCAATATGTCCACCATCATTCATCAACAATAGCTGCAGTAGAGGAATAAGTTGTGAACAGGACTGTAAAGCATGTCCGGAGTTATGGCGTCGGATGTTGTCTTTCAGCATCCGTAGAGATGTCGGTCGATCACGATACACTTGAGACTTCAGGTAACCGCAAAGCCAATAATCGCACGGACTGAGGTCTGGGGACCTGGGAGGCCAAGCATGACGGAAGTGGCGGCTGAGCATACGATCACCACCAAACGACGCGCGCAAGAGATCTTTAACGCGTCTAGCAATATGGGGTGGAGCGCCATCCTGCATTTTGGTTCTAATGAAACCCCATGTGATTCCAGACATGTGTGTCAATTTTCACCTCTCTATCTACATTATTCCGTGGTTAATTAAGTTTTCAAATTTATACTGACTTTTTGATCACCCGGTATATGGCCATGCACTGAAACACTTCAGTCGAAACAAGGCCCCCAGTAGTAGATAGCATTCCGTTAGAGCTACTGATAGACTTGGGAGAGCCGGTCATGACAAAACTCTTCCATCTGGTGTGCAAGATGTATGAGATAGGTTGAAACACCCTCAGACATCAACAAGAATATAATAATTCTAATTCAAAAGAAAGCAGGTGCTGACAGAAAATTACCGAACTATCAGTTTAATAAGCCACGGTTCAAAAATACTAACACGAATCCTGTACAGAAGAATGGAAAAACTGGTTGAAGCCGACCTCGGGGAAGGTTGGTTTGGATTCAGGAGAAATGTAGGAATGCGCGAGGCAATACTGACACTAAGACTTCTCATAGAAGAGAGGTTAAAAAAACCAAACCGACGTTATAGCATTTGTAGAGTTAGAGAAAGTTTTTGACAATGTTGACTCGAATACTCTTTCAAATTCTGAAGGTGGCAGGGGTAAAATACAGGGAGCGAAAGGCTATTTACAACTTGTACAGAAACCAGACGGCAGTTGCACGAGTTGAGGGGTGTGAAGCGGAAGCAGCGCTTGAGAAGGGAGTCATATAGAGTTGTAGCCTATCCTCAATGTTATTCAATCTGTATATTGAGCAAGCAGTAAGGGAAGCAAAAGAAAAATATTGATTGGGAATTAGTCCAGGAACAATAAATGAAAACTTTAAAGTTTACTTATGACGCTGTAATTCTCTCTGAGGAAGCAAAGAACTTGGAAGAGCTGTTGAACGAAATAGACAGTGTCTTGGAAAGAGGATATGAATGAACATCAATAAAAGCAAGTCGAGGATAATAGAATTTAATCGACTTAAATCTAGGCGATGCTGAGGGAATTAGATTAGGAAATGAGACACTCAAAGTAGTAGATGAGTTTTGTTGTTTGGGAAGCAAAATAGTTGGTGATAGTCGAAGTAGAGAGGATATATAAATGTAGACTGGTGGTAGGAAGGAAAGCGTTTCTGAAGAAATTTGTAACATCGAGTATAGATTTAAGTGTCAGGAAGTCCTTTCTGAGTATTTATGTGGAGTATAGCCATGTATGGAAGGAGAACATGGACGATCAACAGTTTAGACAAGAAGACAACAGAACCTTCCAAGATGCTACTACAGGCAGGTGTAAAATCCATGTGAGCGACGGAAAATATTGAACACTAAAATGATGATTTGGCCCTGTCTGACTATCCCCTGAAGCAGATCTTAGGATCTCTTAATGCTATTTAGCATATAAATTACAACCTCAACATAAATGAATGATTAAGGCAACTAACAATACTAAATGATAAACGTTGTTTCTGATTATTTATTTCTTGTAGATTAAAAAACAACTCTTTATATAACAATTGTCTATATTACTGAAATGACTGACATCATCTACGTACCAAACACTAGAGGACACTACTTTCAAAGATGATCTACGGTTGTGTGGAACCTCAGTGAAAATAAACTAGCGTCATCACAGCTGTTTAGCTTTATAGCCCCAATAAGCCGAAGCAGTTAGCAATATCACCATATGTACTGCGTCCAGTTCGTTGGAGTGACGGTTCTCGTACACGTCTGCGATGGTGGAAGAACTCTTGCCACAAAATAAAACTCTTTCAAACACTAGGACGGCAGAAAGTGGTCCTCTGACTAATATACTCTAATACTGTCTTCTCCTCTCTGTGTTCTATAGACGAGAAACGCAAACTCTCAGCCACAAGGACGGAGTTCAAACAACATCTCAAAGTAAGTATAGGCAGAAGTAGTGCTCTCACTCACTGAACGCTGTGTACTCAACGACGACTTCCAACCCGGAGGCGAAGTCCAGAATCGTACAACTTCGCAGCAGTACAGTGCCTAACCGTTCTAACTGTAAACTCTCCTGAGAGCAAAGGCTGATACTGAGCGACCGTCACATACGGGCGCTCAAAAACGGAAGACCATTCCTCTCCACCACTGGCTTCCCGGCAAGACTCGGCTCCCCTCCCTCGTAAGTGCAGAAGGCGAATCATATTCTCGTAACCCCGGAATATTCTCCCTCTCTACAGATTCTTCCGAACGCCGACCAACCATATTTTAGTCTTTTGTCGTCCAGCGCGGAAAGTTTCCTGCTTGATTTCCAAGGTGTCGCTTCCTCGTTCCTCTCTACTGCGTCCAAGATTTGCAGAGTTCCCGGTTATTCCTCCGGTCCCGCTACAATATCGGCCAACCGTGACTCTGTTGTGCTGCAGCGTTCAGGTGCCCCAACGTCGGTCTTGCTACTTCGTGTGTTTAAACAGGGCCAACACACCTGTGCGGGCGTTCCACCCAGGGCTTGAGTTCCGCCTACCGTTTCATCTCCACTGCCATTCCAACCTCTACTAGTACAGGCAGTCATTCATTATGCCGTTATGATAATAAAGACACCCCATCACCTTTCACGCAAGAGCGTTAACAATTACTTAAGAGGCACAGGCGACAATGCCAGTCTCCTTAAATATTCATATATACGATTTAAAGCCTATCAATTAATACCTAATTGTGGATCATGGCAAAGTATGTAGATGAGTGCTTGTAAGGTGCGAAACTGTAGCCACCTTACAGAATGAGGAGGTACTGAACAGAATTGGGGAGAAGAGAAATTTGTGGCACAACCAGGCTAGAAGAAGGGATCGATTTGTAGGACGTGTTGTAGACACTTGTGAGAAACTGGAATGTGGCGAGAAATCCGCCATGCTGCGGGACCGGCACAGGGTGCGTCGCAAATACTGCGCCACTACCTGCTGCCGCTTGGTGTGAATGAGCGCTGGCCTTGTGCCGGACCGGGCAGCTGCCGAGCTACATTCACACTCCTCAAGTGCAGCCAGGTTACATTATTTCAGAATTTTTTTGGGCGAGGAAGAGTGGCCTCAGTCAAATTAGAAATCGGAGCTGATTTTTCCCCCACGATATCATGTCAACCATTAGTTGCAGCACTGTTACGCGTTAGACCTTTTTCATTGGAAATTTTGTTCTGATTAATCTTACATGGGGCATAATTTTCGCTCAACCTCATAGATAACGATGTATTTTACAGAAACTAGAGAAATCAAAAATGTTTTCCATCTTTCAACCCTTCAACCAAAATTTTACATTATAGGAGTGGCTACCATTTACCATATATTAAGAGGAACCAACTAAAGAATTTGGTTCTCGATAGAAACTTTTTTCTTTAATTATTTCCAAATAAACCTCAATTTTCCCGTACCACGCAGCGAAGTGTACTGAGGTCTAATATGAGTCCTGCTAGCAATTAGTGTTAATGTAGGTTTATTCTTACAAGGAAGAAGATACCAAACAGCCACTATTAATACTGCTATTTATTTAAGTAAATTGCGCCGTAATCGGTTTCGAACTTAAAAGTTCATCATCAGACGGCTGTTCACTGACGATTATGTAAAGCGTATCTTGCAAATCTCGAGAACAGCCGTCTGACGATGAACTAGTCAGTTCGAAACCGGTTACGGCGCTATTTACTTAAATACATAGCAGTATTAATAGCGGCTGGTTGGTGTCTTCTTCTTTGTAAAAATCAACGTACATTAATTGTACACAGCAATGGTCCCACCATGTCAGTTTTAGACAAAACAGAATTAGCGTTAAGGAATGCAATTTATATATTTGTGGTGTGCGTACTGAAACACCTTCGGTACACACACCATCAGATTATTTGACTTGTCGCTCTAACGAAGTAGGCGAGTGTCAGCAATATGTCTCGTGGCCTTATCGTGGCGTGTTTATCGTGTGCCGTTAGGTCAGACGATAGAAATGCCATTTGCACGCTTAGAGTAGCAGATTGACGGTGACCAACTTTAAACAGAACTTGATTAATTTTCAAACACATTTATTAAAAAAGTAGCAAGCATAAAAATTACTTAACTTGGTTCTGGATGCTATTTACAATTGACAATCTCAAGTTTCTTTGGTCTTGGTACGTTAATCTTATTCTCACATATCTCTGATACTTGACAAAGTGTCTATACATTTCTCTTCATGGCTATGAACAGGAGTATGGTAATCTTATTAGGCGCAGACTGAAACTTGACTGCAGATTGGTACAGACTGATGCCGACAAATGCAGACTGACGCAGGCTGACTAATCGGAGGTCTGTACACTCGTTATAATACCTCGAACGTTCAGGTATCACTGCGTGAGTGTGATCCGCGAGGAGAAAAGGTTCTACGTTAGCAGCAATCTCATTGGCTGCGTTACATATTAATACGCGGGTCGGCAGAAGCAGAATTTGGTCCGTCTCTGAGGCAGCGCCACCTTGTAGTGCGGAGACGGACGGGCGCTGCGCCTGCGCTGTTGTGCTTAGCAGGTCGCGTTCTAGTGGGAAAATTGTGTACGCGCTGACAACGCGGTACTATGTACACAACAGTATTGAAACAAGATGTGTTCATCATCCACTCAGACAGACATTGTTTCTAAAATTCTCTACACGAAAATGCTACAGAATCGGTCGGGTCTCACGTAGATCCCGTGCTTTTTTGCCTGATGCGTTGCAGCGATCGTTTTGAGCTCCTGTGCTACGGCAGTGATGTGACGATGTCATATCCTTGACATCGGCTCTACTTCTTTGGTGTAAACAGAAGAAATTGAACTAAGTTGTTACTGGTGGTTGGTCACCAGAGCAGTAGTGAACTGCAATGCGCTACCTGTTTGGTGTCCCTGTAGACCGCCCGCTACCTGTTCGACTGTGTGTCCTCATAACTGTCCCCCCACCCCCCCCGACAACTGTCGCCCCCCCCCCCCCCTCACAACCGACCCAACCCCTAGTAGGACACGTTCTGAGGCATCAAGGGATCACCAATTCACCAATTTAGTACTGGAGGGAAGTGTGGAGGGTAAAAACCATAGAGTAGGCCAAGAGACGAGTACAATAAGTAGTTCAGAAGCATGTTGGTTGCAGTAGTCACTCGGAAATGAAGAGTCTCGTACAGGATAGAGTAGTGTGGAGAGCTGCTATGTGTGAGTGCAGCTCGTGTCTCCTGCAGCCGCGGGGGCCCATCACGGGACAGCCAGTGACGCCTGCACAGTGGAGTGAAACAGGGCCCAGCTGGCCGTGCTGTGGGGGACGGACGGCCTTCGCCGCCCATTGTTCGCAAATTAGGCGACGAGCGACGCGGGGCGCCTGCAGCCCGGCTCTCCTGAACAGTGCAGAGGTCGGCTGGCCGGGCCCGCGTTTCTGACACACACCACTCGCCACAGGTTGCAGAACCGCTGTCTGGCGCGTCCACCAGTTCCCCTGTACTCACAAGGGACCACTAACAGCAGCCCGCACAAAACAGGGACACAGGTACAAACGACTTCAAAAAAATTGTTATACCGATCGTCTAAAGTAGTCGTTTGTAAAGGCTTTTTGCCCAACAGACAGTACCGACTTTGTTGGCTGACACCTCGGATCGCGCATGTACCGATCGTATTATTACTAGCTGCTGTCAATAAGTAGGGCAACGGCCTTGCCGCAGTGGATACACCTGTTCCCGTGAGATCACCGAAGTTAAGCGCTGTCGGGCGTGGTCGGCACTTGGATGGGTGACCAGCCAGGTCGCCATGTGCTGTTGCCATTTTTCGGGGTGCACTCAGCCTCGTGCTGCCAATTGAGGAGCTACTCGACCGAATAGTAGCGGCTGCGATCAAGAATACCACCATAACGACTGGGAGAGCGGTGTGCTGACCCCACGCCCCTCCTATCCGCATCCTCCACTGAGGATGACACGGCAGTCGGATGGTTACGGTAGGCCACTCGTGGCCTGAAGACGCAGTGCTTTTTTTTGTCAATAAGTAACTCAGTGCTTTCTTTTTTCGGCCAATTTTGGGCGAAAAAATACGAAATTTGTTGGGGGTCATGGAATAGTTCCGCTCCTATAGTTTCGTGCAGTTCCGATAGGTAGCAGTATTATACGTAGCCTTCAAAGTGACATCTGTAACCGAGTGCATTCCAAGCAGAGAGCTGTCATCGAGTTTGTTTTCGCGGAAAACCAAAGGCTCGCAAATATTCATAAGGTTGGCAGTCAACAAAAGCAGGATGAGTCGTTGAGCGAAGTGTTTCTCGTCATCGCAACAATGTCGCGCAAACCTGTCCGATCTCCAGCGTGACAGCCGGCCGCACGCAGCTGTGACTCCTGCAGTGTTGGAACGTGCGGACACTCTCATTGCAAGTGATCGACGGATTACTGCAAAACACCTAGCTGCTCAGCTCGCCGTCTCTGTTGGTAGTCCTGTCCATCTGTTGAGGGTACTCAAATGTATGTGCCCGCTGGATTTCTGGCAAACGAACTTATCCGTGACAAGGCAAGGCGTCATACATTTTTGCGCACCTGAGAGGAGTACACAAAACTTCGCTGGACTGTTTTTCCTGATCCACCCTACAGCCCAGATTTCGCACCTTCCGACTTCTGTTTGGTCCGATGAAGGATGCACTTCGCGGGAAGCAGTACGTGGATGTTACGGATGTTTTTGATGCAGCAAAACGCTGGAGCCGGCCGTGGTCGCCGAGCGATTCTAGACGCTTCAGTCTGGCACCGCGCGACCGTACGGTCGCAGGTTCGAATCCTGCCTCGGGCATGGATGTGTGTGATGTCCTTAGGTTAGTTATGTTTAAGTAGTTCTAAGTTCTAGGGGACTGATGACCACAGATGTTAAGTCCCATAGTGCTCAGAGCCATTTGAACCATTTTAAGACGCTGGCTCCGACATCTACCAGTAAGTTGACGTAATGCCGTTGCATTGAACAGAGACTACGTTGAAACAATAGTGTTTTGTAGCCAAAAGAGTTGCGTATAATGTAGCGCACCGGACTCTTGAATAAAACCGACCTGTTTTCAGAATAAAATGAGTTGCATTACTTGTTGAACACCCCACACAAACCGGGCGAGTTGGCGCAGTGGTTAGCACACTGGACGCGCCGTTCGGGAGGACGACGGTTCAAACCCGTGACCGCCCATCCTGATTTAGGTTATCAGTGATTGCCCTAAATAGAAAATTACTGAAAGTTTAAGATCGGTGAAACACGCACGACACCCCTTAGCTACCCCAGGTCTGTACAAAATTCCGCGTAGCTGTGGCATAGTTTATATTGGAACAACTAAAAGGAGTGTTAATACCCGAGTACCGGAACACAAAAGGAACTGTAGATTGGGACAAATTGACAAATCAGCAGTAGCGGAAGACGTTTTCAAAGACGGTGATGACTAAATAAAAGTTAGTGAGACAAACGTGATAGATAGGACCTCACACTATTATTTACCCGAATGTATAGAGAAGCTATAGAGATCTAAAAGCACGAAAATAATTTTAATAAAAAAGATGGATTAAAACTATACAAGATATGACGGTCGACTTTGTACCAAAGAAGTGACAATCGATTACTTGTAATCGAGAGAGATGGCACTAGCCAGAGAGAGTTTTAAAGTCGAAAGTACGTGGCGAGTGGTGGCGCCATCTAAGCGCTTTGTATAAGCGGGACCTCCAGCGCCTAGCAGCCAGTCACCGACTCAACTCAGAAGATATGTCCGCAGTAGGAAACGAAACGTCAGGAAGGAGTTGTAGTTTTATATATGGACCATGGCAATTCAGCCCAGAAGTTTTAATTAATGAAGCCGCCGGCCGTGGAATCTTACATGTTAGGATTCCCGAAATAGCTCCAGGAAAATGCCGTGATGGCCAACTTCCTTCCCCATCTTTCCCCAATCCGATGGGACCGATAACCTCCCTGCTCCCCCCCAGGGGAGTACGTCATTGAAAAGTTAGTTAACAAATGGTCGGGAGTGATAAATATTTTTAATAATCATTCTTTTAAGTGTCTTAGAGAAAATACGATCCAGTTCATTAGAAAATGGAAGGATGGAAGGCTGTGGCCGTCCTAAGTGGCCGTGCAGTTCTAGGCGCTGCAGTCTGGAACCGCGTGACCGCTACGGTCGCAGGTTCGAATCCTGCCTCGGGCATGGCTGTGTGTAATGTCCTTAGGTTTGTTAGGTATAGGCAGTTCTAAGTTCTAGGGGACTGATGACCTCAGATGTTAAGCCCCATAGTGCTCAGAGCCATTTGAACCATATGATCGCTTCATCCAAAATTCTTGAAAAAGTGATGTACCCAAGAGTAGCTTCACATATTTCTAAAAATGAAGTACTAACGAAATGTCACTTTGATTTTTAGAATGACTTTTCAACATAAAATGCTATATATGCTTTCACTCATCAAATATTAAATGCTCTGAATAACCGAACATCCCCCACTGGGATTTTTTCTGATCTCGCAAAGACTTTTGTCTATGTGGATCCCGAAATTCTTGGACGTACGCTTAAGTAGTGTGTTGTGAATGAAACAGTGCACAAATGGTTTATTTCACATTTCACTGGCAGGATGCAAAAGGTTGAAATTAATAGTACAGATAATCTGCAAAAATTAGCAGATTCCTCTAACTGGGGAGATATCAAGAAGTGTCCCACACGGTTCAGGCCTGGGTCCCTTGTTGTTCATTAATATATATTAATGACTTGCCACTCTGTATTTATGAAGATGCAAAGTTAATTCTTTCTGCTGATGATAAAGATAACAACACCACCCAACAAACAAGAATTAGTAGAGGAAATTGAAAATAATTTTTTTCAGAAAATTATTAATTGGTTCTCTGCAAATGGACTCATACTAAATTTGGAGCAAACACAGATATACAGTTCTGTATAGCAAATGGCATAACACCTTTGATAAATGTTGACTTTGAACGTGTCTGTTGCTAAGGCAGAATATTAAAAATTTCTAGGTGTGTGCACTGATGAGAAATTGAATGGGAAGAAACACTTTGATGATCTGCTGAAACGCTTAGGTTCAGCTACTTACGCTGTAAGCGTTATTGCAAATTTTGGTGAGAAACGTATCAGTACATTAGCCTACTTCGCCTATTTTGATTCACTGCATTGATATGGCATCATATTTTGGGGTAATTCATCATTAAGAGAACAAGTATTCAGTGCACAAAAGCGTGTAATCGGAATAATAGCTGGAGCTCACCCAAGATCATCTTGCAGACATGTGTTTTTGAGCTTGGGATATTCACAGTAGCCGGCCGCTCTGGCCGAGCGATTCTAGGCGCTTCAGTCCGGAACCGCGCTGCTGCTACGGTCGCAGGTTCGAATCCTGCATCGGGTTTGGATGTGTGTGATGTCCTTAGGTTCGTTAGGTTAAAGTAGTTCTAAGTCTAGGGGTTGGTGACCTCAGATGTTAAGTCCCATAGTGCTCAGAACCATTTGAACCATATTCACAGTACCATCGCAATAATTATATTCACTTAAATTTGTAATTAGTAAACCATCCCAGTTCAAAGATAATGGCTAAGTTCGTAGCTATAACACTAGAAGAAGGAATGATCTTCGATATTCTGGATTAAATCTGACTTTTGGCACATAAACGGCTGAATTCTGCTCTCACAAAAACCTTTGTTCATTTGCCAAACAGCTTTAAAATCCTTGCAGACAGCCAAGCAGAGATAAAAAACAATATTTAAAATTCATTGTGAAACCTTCAGCTGTCATTTGTTTTGCACAGTTCGCTACTGGTTTCGGTCAGTGACTGTCGTCAGGCTTAGCCTGAAACGAATAAAATCATCGTTACAGATTACACAATTTACTGGGAAATTGGGGTTACACTTACTGGTGGCATAAAAATGCAGGAAAGTTAACCATTATTTGAACAAAAGTAATTTGCTGTTTCAAGCCGACCATAGTACATAATAAAATTTCCCGTAATAATAACTGAGTACCATAATTTTCGTCATGAAGCAAGTCCATATCGACAGGTAGTAACACACATAGATGTGTTACTAGCTGTGTGGTACTCGCTGTCGATGTGGACTTGCATCTTGTCGAAAATTGTATTATTCAGTTATTATTGTGAGATTTTTTATGTACTATGGTCGGCTTGAAACTGCAAATTACTTTTGTTCAAATAATGGTTCAACTTTCCTGCCGATGCTGCCACCAGTAAAGGTAGCCTCAGTTTCCCTATAAACTGTGTAATCTCTAATGGTGATTTATTCGTTTCGAGGTAAGCCTGATAACAGTCGCTGACCGAAACTGGTAGCGAATAGTGCAATACAAATGACAGTTGAAGGTTTCACAATGAATTTAAACAATTACTTGGCGGCTGAATACCCCCACCTACAAACACAAACAAATTTAAAACCAAATTAAAATAATTTCTGAATGACAGTTGCTCCTACTCAACAGATGAATCTTTAGATATGAAAAAGTATTTGTTTATAGAAAACTTATATTAAACTGACACGTTCCACGTTATTACGAAATGTTGTATTCGTGGTCTATGGAACAAGCATTAGTAAGTAGGCTGCTTAGGTTTTTATGTTGGTAACGCCACGTAGCGTTCTGTATGAAAATCACCGACTGTGCTGTGTGCAGTCTGAGGCTGGTCGGCATTGTTTGCAATAGTCGCTATTGTAGTGTTGGGCAGTTGGAGGTGAGCCGCCAGCAGTGGTGGATGTGGGGAGAGAGATGGCGGAGTTTTGAGCGCGGATGATCTGGACGTGTGTCCATTAAAAATGGTTCAAATGGCTCTGAGCACTATGGGACTCAACTGCTTTGGTCATTAGTCCCCTAGAACTTAGAACTACTTAAACCTAACTAACCTAAGGACATCACACACATCCATGCCCGAGGCAGGATTCGAACCTGCGACCGTAGCAGTCGCACGGTTCCGGACTGCGCGCCTAGAACCGCGAGTGTGTCCATCAGACACAGTAAATTTGTAAGACTGGATCTCATGAGCTACTATATATATTATGATTTTTGAACACTATTAAGGTAAATACATTGTTTGTTCTCTATCAAAATCTTCCATTTGCTAACTATGCCTATCAGTAGTTAGTCACTTCAGTAGTTAGAATCTTTTATTTAGCTGGCAGTAGTGGCGCTTGCTGTGTTGAAGTAGCTTGAGTAACGAAGATTTTTATGAGGTAAGTGATTTGTGAAACGTATAGGTTAATGTTAGTCAGGGGCTTCTTTTGTAGGGATTATTGAAAGTCAGATCGCGTTGCGCTAAAAATATTGTGTGTCCGTTTAGTGTTGATCAGAATAGGTAAAGAGCGAAATGTCTGAATACGTTCAGTTCTGCTCAGCTGTTTGAAAATCAAATAATGTAAGAGGTTTATCTGCATAACACTTCGTTAAGTTTTCTAAGGGGACGTTTCACATTGATATAACGTAACTGCCATTGCATTTTTTTTCCCTTCGTGTCCATCCTTAGCTCTGCCGCTGCCATACATTAGCCTCGCGTGCTAGCCACGTGTAAGAGCGGACAAATTGGGGACCCCACGCACTATTAGCGAGTCGGTCGTGACGAAGAGGCGCGCGCCGTTGAACGCACTCCCTGGAAGCACACGAGCTGACCAGTGCCGGGGAACGCAGATGGGAGGTGAGTGGCTGTGGGGGTGATGCAGCAGGCGGGCAGCTTCCGAGAACACCGGAGTACGCCAGTTGGTGACACGGTGGCCATGTGATGTGCTGATGAGTGAGGGGCTGAGCCATTAGCAGCCGCCTGCTAACCGGGTTATGCCGCCCCTGTCAACAAGGCCGCGAAGAATGCTCGTCTGTGATGGCGACGCGTTGCCCGCCACGATCACTCGATTGGCTGTCGCTGTGAGATGTGGTGTCCCGTCAGCCTGCGTAGCAACGAAACCTGCAGAATCTGTACTGGCCGCATCACAACAATACTGACAGATCATAACGTGTGAGCTTTCGCGGCTGGCGTCTTCGTTAATTGAAACTTCCGGGCTGAATTCCCGTGGTCCGTAGATAAAACTTGTTCTCCCTGTCGTTTCGTTGCCTACTGCGGGCAACATCTTCTGAGGTGGGTCGGCGACTGGCTGCTAGGCGCTGGAGGTCCCGCTTATACAGAGCGCTTAGATGGCGCCAACACTCATCACATCACGTGCTTTCGACTTTAAAACTATCTCTGGCTAGTGCCATCTCTCTCGATTACAGGTAATCTATTGTCACTTCGTTGGTACAAAGTCGATCGCCATATCTTGTCTAGTTTTAATCCTTCTTCTTTTCATTAAATGAAACAACAAGTTTACTGTTACCCGTCACCGTTTTATTTATTCCACGACCTCCGTCATCGGGTGGATTTGTGTGTTCTGTTACGATTTTGGAGGAACTTGTGGCACTGCCTAGTGGAGAAACAAGACACTATTTCAGAATATGTTACTTTAGACAAAACATTAAACTGATATCTAAAGGTAAACTTTAATAAGTAAACTAGAGTACCACCAGTGGTCACAGGTTCTTTTTGCCGTCTTAACACATCACATGTATACTGCCACATTTGTAAACAAATATGACGTCTGGAATCAGCTGGGTGCAAGGTTCGTATAGCAGAAGAGAAGACATAATCGCAAAGTGCGAAGAATATACATCGCAACAACATTATTACAGAATAATTGTTTAAAGCATTTGGAGGTGTTTGTTTTGAGATGTCGTATATATGTGTGTGTACTTTAGGTGGTATATAAATCCCATTTTGACAAGTTAAAACAGCTAAGCATTCGTACTCGTTTATACAATCAGACTTCAATAACAATGATCATATTGGTTACAGCAGTAAAATCATACCAAGATGACACTCTTTGAAGAAAGAAAGAAATGTTTGCTCTCATATAATCACTCTTTTCTCTCTCTCTCTCTCTCTCTCTCTCTCTCTCTCTCTCTCTCTCTCTCTCTTTCTTTCTTTATTTCTTCAAAGAGTGTCATCTATGTATGATTTTACTGCTGTAGCCAACTTGATCATTGTAATTCAAGTCTGTAATATTTCACCTAATTGTTATTATCTAGTATGAAGTTTAAGCCATTTTAACATTTCACCTGATTGTATAAACGAGTACGAATGTTTAGCTGTTTTAACTTGTCAAAATGGGATTTATGAACCACATGAAGTACACACACACATATTCGACACCTCAAAACAGACACCTCCAAATGCTTTAAACAATTGTTCTGTAATATTGGTGTTACGAGAAGTAGTTTTATGTATGGACCACGGGAATTCAGCCCGGAAGTTTTAATTAATGAACACTGACAGAGTTTGCTGCGTTCACAGTGGCGCGAATATCGGTGGATTCCACCCATGGCCAACATCGGCCGGAGATAGCCGATCATTGGAAAACCAGCCAGGCCGGAATGTTAGACGTCTCGATGCACAACCTATCTCACCGCCTGAACATACGTCCGCGGCTGCGAAGCTCCGATCAGTTTCTGTTCTCCGGCCGAACTGGGCGAGGACTGCACCACCATCCCCCTTTCATTTATCGAACAAACACAAGAATGGCTGACATAGTGTTTGGTGTACCAGGAATTGTGAAACAGTTACGATCCTTAACGCCAGGAAGGCACTTGGCCCAGACGGTATCCCCGTAAGATGATGATTTGACTGTGCTATACGCACCATTCTTATCCATCAACTATCAGAGATCATTGGAACAGCGGAAAGTTCCACGGGTCTGGGAGAACGCCCAGGTCATAGCAATCTATAAAAAGGGGAGATCGGATGCACATAATTACCGGCCAATTTCACTGACATCCATTTGTTGTAGAATCTACCAAGAACCGAATGAAGATCTGTTAATATGCTCTTATATTTCTTAACATGATGAGAAACATTAGTGTAGTAAGCATCTAAAGACTTGGGTAGACAAAGAAAACAAACAAATAAATAAAAGGAATAAACTGGTATCGAACAGGAGGCGCATAAGTCAGAGCCTGCAACGCTAGCTTCTGTGCCACCATTTCGGAGGATATTAGCGCCCGCTAAAAGGCGTCTAAATTATTACATCGAAAAAAAACTTGACGGTCGTTTACTGAGGAGCCGAGACACGTGTTAGCTTATTTTGACTCCTCTTCCGCTGAAAGGAGGTTCTGTTAGTCGGACTATGGCAATTGCCGCGTTCTCCTCGCCAGTGGCCTTGCCAGTTGAAGTGCCACGCGTCTGAGCTGACAGCACCGAGACAATGGGGTGAGGCAGCACGGCGTTTGAGGGGTGGATCTTTCCAGAATCCCATCAGCTCGCCACTGAAAAACTCACCCGAAACGGTCCATCCAAAATAAATACTTCTGTGTCTTTTGTGGTTATATGTGGGCCCACGGCACAGTATGGGAAAACCGGATCTTTTTTACATTTTAATTTTCAGTCGCTGATGAGATTCGCTACTTGGGTAGCAAAATAACTCATGGCGGAAGTGGAGAGGACATAAAATGTAGACTGGGAATAGCAAGAGCAGCATTTCTGAAGAAGTGAAATTTGTTAACATCGAATATAGATTTAAGTGTTAGGCAGTTTGTCTTGAAGGTATTTGTCTGGAGTGGAGCCCTGTATGGGACTGAAAAATGCACGATAAACAGTAAAGACAAAAAGGGAAAAGAAGCTGATTTATGGATTCTACCGTTACTGCTTGGTAGAGGAATTCCATTTTTAAGGTGGAACAACAACTAAACTGTTTTTGATGTTGCTGAGCAACAGACATAAAATATTTTTTTGAATGAACACACCGCCATATGACTATTTTATTGTTTATTTAACTACAACCCAGGTTTTGGCCTTTTATCCCATTTTCAAGCATCTGGTATTATGACTTTAACACATACTTCAGGACGCTTCACATGGCAGCAAGCTCAGAGATGGCCATAAACTAAGAAAAATATTGGTTTCCCACGAAATGTCAAATGTAAAATCGCCATCTTGTAACCGATCAGTAGATTATCGTGGGAGCGCGTCAGATTTATTAGAAACAGGCTCACATTGGTAAATAGAATATCAGAACGTGTAAACTACTGGCGATTAAAATTGCTACACCACGAAGACAACGTGCTACAGACGCGTTATGTAACCGACAGGAAGACGATACTGTGATACGCAAATGATTAGCTTTTCAGAGCATTCACACAAGGTTGGCGCCGGTGTCGACACCTACAACCGATTTCTTATACGCAAACAGCAGTTTACCGGCGTTGCCTGGTGAAACGTTGTTGTGATGCCTCGTGTAAGGAGGAGAAATGCGTACCATCACGTTTCCAACTTTGATAAAGGTCAGATTGCAGTCTATCACGATTGCACTTTATCGTATAGCAACATTGTTGCTCACGTTGGTCGAGATCCAATGACTATTAGCAGAATGTGGAATCGGTGGGTTCAGGAGGGTAATACGGAACGCCGTGCTTGATCCCAAAGGCCTCCTCTCACTAGCAGACGAGATGACAGGCATCTTATCCGCATGGCTGTAACGGATCGTGCAGCCACGTCTCGATGCCTGAGTCAACAGATGAGGACGTTTGCAAGACAACAACCATCTGCACGAACAGTTCGCCGACGTTTGCAGCAGCACGGACTATCAGCTCGAAGACCACAGCTGCGGTTACCCTTGACGCTGTATCACAGACAGGAGAGCCTGCGATGGTGTACTGAACGACGAACCTGGATGCACGAATGGCAAAACGTCACTTTCTTGGATGAATCCAGGTTCTGTTTACAGCATCATGATGGTCGCATCCGTGTTGTCGACCTCGTGGTGAACGCACATTGGAAGCGTGCGTGTATTCGTCATCGCCATACTGGCGTATCACCCGGCGTGATGGTATGGGGTGCCATTGGTTACACGTCTCGGTCGCCTCTTGTTCTCATTGACGGCACTTTGAACAGTGGACGTTACATTTCATGTGTGTTACGACCTGTAGCCCTACCGTTCATTCGATCCCTGCGAAACCCTACATTTCAGCAGGATAATGCACGACTGCATGTTGCAGGTCCTGTACAGGCCTTTCTGGATATAGAAAATGTTCGACTGTTGCCCTGGCCAGCACATTCTCCAGATCTCCCACCAACTGAAAACGTCTGGTCAATGGTGGCCGAGCTACTGGCTCGCCACAATACGCCAGTCACTACTCTTGATGAACTGTGGTATCTTGTTGAAGCTGCATGGGCAGCTGTACCTGTAGACGCCATCCAGGCTCTGTTTGACTGAATGCAGGCGTATCAAGGCCGTAATTATGGCCAGAGGTGGTTGTTCTGGGTACTGATTTCTCAGGATCTATGCACCCAAACTGCGTGGAAATGTAATCACATGTCCGTTATAGTCAGTTTCTCCAATGAATACCCGTTTATCATCTGCATATCTTCTTGGTGCAGCAATTTTCAATGGCCAGTAGTGTAATTTGTTGCGAAACTTGGCTAAAAGAAGGGATCGTTTGACAGGAAACATTCTGAGACATCAGGGGCTCACCAGTTTAGTACGAGAGGGAAGTGCGAGAGACTGTTCACTCGCGCCCGCACATGCTTAGTCGCTCTCTACCGTTGTTCACTCCCCCCCCCCCTTCTCCAACCCCCTCTTCACCTCCGCAGCCGCAGTCACCCACTTGACACCACTCCCCGACCACGCTTCGCTGCTGCCTGGCCCCTCCAACGCTGCAGAGAGTGAGCAAGAAAACCTGCACCTTCCCGTTAACAGCTGACACAGTGACCTGTGGTTTCGCCGTCACTGCCTACAGTACCCCGTGGCACACACACACACACACACACACACACACACACACACACACACACACACACACACACACACACAGAGAGAGAGAGAGAGAGAGAGAGAGAGAGAGAGAGAGAGAGTGTTTTAAGACCTAATTACAGCAGTCCAAAGGACAAGGATGGTACACTACAATGGAAGAACACGGTGTCTTTACCTTTCATTAGTAAGGTTACAGATCGAATCGGCAAAATTTTGCTGAAACATAAAGTGAAACCGGTATTCAAACCTACCAGAAAAATAGGACAAGTACTTCGTTCTGTTAAAGGTAGGCCACCATTATCATCTACCGGTGTGTATAAAATTCCGTGTACCTGTGGCAAGGTCTATATTGGTACTACGAAAAGAAGTGTCAATACGAAGGTAAAGGAGCATAAAAGTCCTTGCCGACTGGGTAAAATAGATAAATCGGCCGTTGCGGAACATGCACTTCAGTCCGGTGACCATGTAGTTAAGTTTTGTGAAACTGCAATTTTAAGTGCTACCACGAACTATTATCCACGACTGTAGAGGAAGGCTATTAAAATTATCTTCATGTTTATAAATTTCAATAGAAAAGAAGAGGCCTTGAAATTAAGCGAGATATGGACAGTGATGTTACAGAATCGATAAGTGATTTTTATCTATGACGGACTACTATCGATACTTGCATTTTATCTTTGGCTATTTTTCTCTCTGCTGCTACATCCAAGCTAGACCACGCCCACTTTCCTCGGTATTTAGGCCGCTCTCGGACGCCCGACTCGTCAGTCGGCAGGACTCAACAGGACCTGCCATACCTCTGAGGATGTCCAACGTAGTATTGGACGAAACGTTAGGAATAGACGTGTTCCATGGACCACGGCCATATAACCCGGAAGAATTATCAACAACAGTACCATCCGGTCGTGAAAGCCTTCATTGTATGTTTGGTACAGATCTCTCAAGTATTGTCGATTCTATTTCTTTGAATTCAGGCCACATCTCGTCTGATCGTACATTATGATTTGGAAGGAGTGGAGATTCTCTCTCAGGCAGGCGTCAAGCGATTTGTTACCTGCTTTTTTTGAATGCATATATTTTTCGTTGATTTTTGGCGAATTTCGGGGTTACTGTATTCACTCCCGCCACGGCAACTCTGTGTTCACTAATCTCTGTAAACTTTTTTCAGGCTCGCTGACGCAGAAGACATGTTTTATAGTCCTAAATTTAAACTCGTCTCGTAAACTAACAACCTCTTCATGTGGAATGTATCTAAGAAGACAGCCATCAGCAGTTTGGGGCAGAACTAAAATCACGATCGATTTGTTCACGACGATTAAAGCTAAGCTCTACGAGCAAAGTCAAGACAGAAAAATTTCCTCACGGTAAATGATGACAGCCAAATCAGTTGCAGGATAAAGATTTATTAAAATTCCTGACCAAGGTTTCGGTATATATAAATATACCTTCATCAGAGGTAAAATATCCTGATCAGGAAGACACTTTCATTAGCAAAAACTTTGCACCGCAAATGAGAAAGAAAAATCACTATAGCTTAAGTAACCGTAAAATTACCAGAGAATTACAGGCACAAAAACTTCGTTACTTACTAAAATTACATCCTGCAATGGATATTAATAAAACAATTGTGCCAAAGCCGTCGTCAGTAGTTAAATCGTTTATACAACATGATTATGGACACAGGGTCAATGCGAACAGTTTAGCATCAGTACTTCGTGTATGAACTATCGTGACGAGAGTGTGAAAGCCCTAAGGCAGATTGTTTCGCCGAGACAGGGCACTTGTGGTATGTGCCAGACACTCGCGCACATTAAAATCAATGAATACATACACATGCGCATCAAAATTATTAAAAGTTGTGCTAATTCGAACCTTCTATCTTAATAAATAAAACATATCAGAACCATTTACAAACATCTATGTAAAATAGAAAATATGGAACCAATTTACCTGTGTCCTAGCGTCGAGCAGATGAAGCTTGCGCTATGAAACACATCTAACGAGAGAGGGCGCTAGTGTATTGCGCGAGAATCTCGCGCAACGTAAGCGGTAAAACACATGCTAGCGAAAACAACCAAAATGTTACAGTAAAACGAAACCATCTGTCGTTGTCAATAAAAACGTACGTTAACCACACGTACAGAAAATTTCCATTTCAGTAGTAAAAGTAAGATACAGGCAGATTCCAAAAGAAAAGTGAATAATGGGAAGAAAAATGAGGACAAATAAAAACGTCTACACCATGTTGAAAATGACTTGGCAAAGTATAAGTAAAAACATTACATTTAAATCCCTTAACTGACCAAAAATAATAGTGTTTTGATTAGATTAAGAAATCCAACAAGTTTAAGTGAATTTGACGAGATTCAAACCTACGCCCTCCAGCACTGCAGGTTAGTAAGCGACCTACTGCACCGCAACACTACACCTTGGACTTAGTCGGATTCACGCAACGTCGTGTGAAGCGTATTTAATATAGGCCGATTTCTGTCATTATAATAACTGCATATGTGACGCTGAATCGCGTGTTGTGCGGAAGGATCCAGTAGTGTTTGAGGCTGTGTATGAAACATGTGTATGTCGTTAATATCGTTTTGTGTGTGTGTGTGTGTGTGTGTGTGTGTGTGTGTGTGTGTGAAGAGAAGGCACTACCTCTAATTAGTTCTTACACATCATCCATAAAGTCCAGAGCATTCCCCGTGCAATGTCCGTATTTTTGGGGCCCTGAAGAAACTCATTCGTTGCCGTCGGTTTGGTTCGGAAGAAGATTTGCACACCTGGGTACAGTCACGGTTCCTTCGGCAATGGAAAACATTTTTCCACGAATGTGTTGACAGTCTTGTCTCACAGTGGGGTAAATCTGTTATAGTTAATGATAATTACGTTTGAAATAATAAGCAGCCCACTTACCTTTAGGTTTCTGTACCTCAGTCAGTAAAAACGGAACATTTGTCCATCTATCTTTCTGTAGCCGGCCAGAGTGGCCGTGCGGTTCTGGGCGCTACAGTCTGGAACCGAGCGACTGCTACGGTCGCAGGTTCGAATCCTGCCTCGGCCATGGATGTGTGTGATGTCCTTGGCATAGTTAGGTTCAATTAGTTCTAAGTTCCAGGCGACTGATGATCTCAGAAGTTAAGTCGCATAGTGCTCAGATCCATTTTGAACCATTTTGTCTTTCTGTCTGTCCGACTGTAAAAATCAGTTTTATCAGGAACGGGTACACGTATCCAATTGAAATCTAGGGTACACACGAAGGTGTACGGTCCTTTGGAGGTGTATACAAAGCTTCTATGTTAATGCAATCAAAAGATGCGGGCATGTGTGTCACATATGCTGATGCTCATAGACCCACTCATCAAAATCAGCAGGTTACTTTCCTTTTACCTAGAATCATGAAATGTTGCAAGCAGCAAGATTTGACAGTACAAGTAAAATCCGAAATTGTTGTTTTGTACTAATATAACACAAAAAGTATATTTTTTACTCTGTCATGACCTCGTCTCTCAGGAATTACAACAGCAAATGTGAAAGTACACAAAACGTTTAAACTTAAAACGTTCTCGAAAGTCTTGGAATTCCTGGAATATCTTACTACTACCGATATCGATAACGGCAAAAAGTCGTCCAGACTCTAGATTTCTGGGGTGGATGAACTACGTACATCCATAAGTAACTCTCCATAAGGAACTCTCACGTGGTCGGTCCTACAAACACTTAGCCAATTAATTTTCCGTCTACTCGTCTTCAGCTGACTGCCCCCCCCCCCCCCCCTCTTGCACAATAAACGAAAAGTCTGCGGTTACTGTCAGTTTTGTCTGAAAGGACATTCATATATGACACGAACAACAAGGGTCCCACCACACATCCCTGTGGCACACTTGAAGTTACTTCTGCATCTGTCGATGGCATTCTAGCCGCACTCTGTGCGCTTCTTACCAAGAAATCCTCAATCCTTACGCCATATGATCTTACTTTCGTTAGTAATCTTGGATGTAGCGCAGAGTGAAATGCTTACCAGAGGTCACAAAATGCTGCTTTTACCAGACTGCCCTGATCCAGCGTGTTACGTGAAAGAAGCGCGATTTTTGGAATAGATTTTCTGTAGGATGTGAGAAAAATAAATTGGAAATTTTACTAGTCGAACTACTGAATCTATAATAATAATAATAATAATAATAATAATAATAATAATAATAATAATAATAATAATAACAATATGAAAAAAACGCAACAGAACTTCGTTCTGTAGTTGCTTGACATCCGTTCAGGTGACGCAGTAACCAAAAATAGAGAGAAAATGATACAAGAATTCCAAATTTATGCCGCGTCTTTTGTGAAGCAGCGGGGTTACCCAAAAACGCGGATTAATTTTTTAAAAGCTCTTATATCTTCAAATTGTTTACAAAACAATCTTATCCCCTTCAAAATATTCTCCATTACAACTATTACATTTGTCCTACGGATGTTTGCACTGTCCGAAACATTTTTTGAACTCATCTTTAGAAATTTATCAATTGTGGGCTCCATGTGGTTCCCAAGTCGTGCAGCGACCGTAAAACATAAAATTACCAAATTTTTTATTCTTGTATTTGTAGCACCGATGATGGCTCTTACAGTTGAAATCGATTTGCAAAAGTGCATAAATAAAACACGATTTTGCGACTGGTTGCTGCATATTTTGTAATTTTATCTTTAGAAATGGCTGACAGCTCCTCCCTCGTTTCTTTCTTGACGTCTTCAGCGTTGTCAAATCGGTGTCCTTCCATGGCCCTTTTCGTGCGTGGAAATAAGAAAGAGTCGAACGGAGCCAGGTCAAGCGAGGAAAGTGCGAGAGGCAGCGGAATCGTGCCAGTTTTAACCAAAAGCTGTGTAACAGAGATAGCTGTGTGTTGCAGGTGCGTTGTCATGCTGGAAGAACCAGTCTCCTATCTGCCACAAATCGGGTCTCTCATGACGAACACTTCTTAAAACTTCAAAATGAAAAGTCTGACCTGTTGGAACAAACTCTGAACTGCTCCTTTGATGGAAGTCCAAAATGAGTTTTGTCATCAACTGACATGTTGCCATTTATAAAACGAGCAACGCTCGTACGCTTGAGTTTTTCCCTTAGTATCATCTTGGTAAGCTTTTTTCAACATTAAAATAGAGCAGCATTCTCACCGAAAACAAAAATTCGCCGCTTCATGTTGTTCCCTTAAACTTGCCATCATAGAAACGAAACAAGGCCACCACACATGAACTGCCAATGAGTTGGGCTATCCAAGCCTAGCGGTAGAAATGCGTACCACACAAGCTCCGCCCACGGCAATCGGCAATGTCATTCAGTATCTTTTTAAAAAAAAAAAATCCTCACGTGTAACATTTACCACTTGTTTGTGTAAGAAAATCAATCAAAATATAACTGTTTTAAATATGAAGACAAGACAACATAGACAACCGAATAATCGAAGTATCTAGCTATTTTGCACAGTAGATAGCAAGTATTTGCAGGTTCCCTGGCTGCGTGGTAAAATTAGCAATATGGTGCTGTAAACACGTAACTATCAATAATTCATCACGTGTGTGCGTTGCACCCATCTGCAGATTATGAAAATGTTCGAAACCGCGACAACCCATAGTACGGTGTTTTAAATATATCTCATTTATTCAGTGTGTTGTAGCTTTTATAGAACATTTTATAACTGAAGCGATGTCTTTCATTTCAGGTATGTGGTGTTTGACAAGCATAAGCTGCTGCTGCTGCTGCTCTGCGTAGGGCGTGTAGTGGCTGACCTGTCTGCTTGTTGGAGTACGTAATAATATAATAATAATAAATAATGTAAATAAAATAAAATATGGCGTTTCAGTCTTCGATCGCTTTTCTTTATTTTCAGTTACCGGTTTCGGGCTAGCTGCCCATCTTCAGATCATATATTGTAGTTACAGAGTAATTAGTTGTGCACGTAGCTACTACAATGAGTTGGCCTAGTTGGTAAGCTGGTGCACGCTTTTATCTACCTATCTGACTGGTGATCGACGTTCGAAAGTGGTGGAAGAGGAATATAGCTTTCGCGCCTACAGCAAATACAGAAATATGACATTAATTCCTACGGTATTCTGACCAGTACCTCAGTTTTCGTTTGCGAACTTCGTAGTAGTTAAACTCATGTGGTCGATCTGGTTCCGAACGTGCAGCGGTGCTGATCGCCACTAAAGCAATGAGACGTGTGCTCTTTCTTTCAAAATGTCTCTGAGCACTGTGAGACTTAACATCTGAGGTCATCAGTCCCCTAGACTTGTTGCTGTCGTGGTCTTCAGCCCTGAGACTGGTTTTATGCAGCTCCCCATTCTGCTCTATCTGGTGCAAGCTGCTTCATCTCCCAGTACTTACTGGAACCTACATCCTTCTGAATCGGTTTAGTGTATTCATCTCTTGGTCTCCCTCTACGAATTTTACCCTCCACGCTGCGCTCCAATGCTAAATTTGTGATCCCTTGATGACTCGGAACATGCCCTACCAACCGGTCCCTTCTTCTTGTCAAGTTGTGCCACAAACTCCTCTCCTCCCCAGTTCTATTAATAACCTCCTCATTAGTTATGTGATCTACCCATCTAATCTTCAGCATTCTACTGTAGCACCACAATTCGAAAGCTTCTATTCTCTTCTTGTCCAAACTATTTATCGTCCATGTTTCACTTCCATACATGACTACACTCCATACAAATACTTTCAGAAACTACTCCCTGACTCTTAAATCTATACTCGATGTTAACAAATTTCTCTTCTTCAGAAACGCTTCCCTTGCCATTGCCAGTCTACATTTTATATCTTCTCTACTTCGACCATCATCAGTTATTTTGCTCCCCAAATAGCAAAGCTCCTTTACTACTTTAAGTGTCTCATTTCCTAATCTAATTCCCTCAGCATCACCCGACTTAATTCGACTACATTCCATTGTCCTCGTTTTGCTTTTGTTGATGTTCATCTTATATCCTCCTTTCAAGACACTGCCCATTCCGTTCAACTGCTCTTCCAAGTCCTTTGCTGTCTCTGATAGAATTACAATGTCCTCGGCGAAACTCAAAGTTTTTATTTCTTCTCCATGGATTTTAATATCTACTCCGAATTTTTCTTTCATTTCCTTTACTGCTTGCTCAATATACAGATTGACTAACATCGGGGAGAGGCTACAACCCTCTCTCAATCCCTTCCCAACCACTGCTTCCCTTTCATGTTCCTCGACTCTTAAGTGCCATCTGGTTTCTGTACAAATTGTAAATAGCCTTTCGCTCCCTGTATTTTATCCCTGCCACCTTTAGAATTTGGAAGAGAGTATTCCAGTCAACGTTACGCACACATATTCAAGGATGCTACTAATGCTGTTTTCGAACATAATGCGTTTGTTTTTCCTACTCTTCTGCATTAACTTAAGTTTTCTACATTTTGAGCTATCTGTCTTTCATCACACCAACTACAAATTTTGTCTAAGTCGCATATCACCTACAGTCGCTCAACTTCGACACCTTTATAACGTACACCACGCCATCATCAGCACTGACAACCGCATATTACTGCCCTCGCTGTCCGCCAAATCATTTGTGTATATCGAGAACAACAGCGGTTCTATCACACTTCCCTGGGGCACTCCTGTAGAAACCAAATAATGGCGCCTGTTCAAATTGTTAACATAAAAAAGCTAAACAGAACTTATACCAAAATTATAACGCCATTTACGTACATAAAATAAGTCCTTAAAAGTCGAATAACAGAGATTAAAGTAGGTTAAAATAGTTCATTCGTGATACCTGTCGCACAACAAGAACCCTTTCAATTCCCACGCCTGCCGGAAAGTCTCTCCCAGAGCGTGACCTACGCAAATTAAAAGAGCGGAACCACTGTAAACAAAATAAAATATAAACTGTTACAAGACCTAACATCCCACACCTTCATTCCAAAACTTAAAAGTCCGGGCATAAGGGTGCACCATATTTATTTATTTATTTATTTATTTATTTATTTATTTATTTAACAAGTTTGTTTGTGTGGCTATCCTCCGCAGCAAGCATATAAATACTTGTTTTGCAAATCAAACTGCCTTTTCCTGCTGCTAGTTACTTTATTTATCCCATACGCGTTTCGCCTTCTCCTGTTCTAAGACATCATCAGTGGGATCTATAATGATACACTTTTGTTAGTTATAGATTATGAAACAGTTCACTTTGCAATTGTTTGTAAAAAAAAAAGTAATTACTTACGATTTTCTGATCTGCGTTTCCTCACATCTGGTCTGGAGGTCGCACTACCACTTTTATCGCTGTTTGATAATCATTAACTAACACAACCGTATCGTTATAGATCCCACTGATGATGACTTAGAACAAGAGAAGGCGAAACGCGTATGGGATAAATAAAGTAACTAACAGGAGGAAAAGGCAGTTTGATTTGCAAAACAAGTATTTATTTATTTATAACTTTTCAGATCCACCGGAAGATGGGACACAGGTCCCGAAAACCAGGTTGCACTTCCTTTTTAGGAAATAAAGAATTTTAAAACTTTAGCGGATGTTATCACTGATGATGAATATCAAAAGTTTTGGGTGTTGTACCAATAGAAACATGCGAAAATGCAATATTAATATGGTATTTAATTTTAATCCCAAACTGTTTCCGAGAAACTGGTTTGGCACACTGAATGGGCAATTGCATCTATATTTCAACTGGTTTGGTTGAAGAGTACAGTTGTGCTTACATTTTCCATAAAATGCTGCCCTTGCTAGACACTGAGGTGACAAAAGCCATGGGATACCGGTTCAGACCTCTTTTTGCCCAGCGTAAAGCGGCACCTCGACGTGACATAGACTCAAGAACTCGTTGGAAGTCTCCTACGGAAATGCTTAGCCATGCTGCCTCTGTAGCCGTATACAGAAGCGAAACTGTTGCTGGTGTGAGATGCTGTGCAGGAATTGATCCCTCGATTGTGTCTCATTTCGTGTGATCTGGGTGGACAAATCATTCTCTCGAATTGTCCAAAATGTTCTTCAGCCTGGTCACGAACAGCTGTGGCTCGGTGAAGTGGCGCATTATCATAAACAGAAATTCCATCGCTGTTTGGTAACACGAACTCCATGAATGGCTGCAAAAGGTCTCCATGTAGCCGAACATAACCATTTCCCGTCAGTGAAGGAGAAAACTAAAATTATGGCCACTACACCTACCAATTCGTGGGATATAGCAGGAGAAACCGTGGAGGTAGTGACCACATTCAGTTATCTCGGTTCCCAGATCTCTGCAGATGGCGACTGCAGCCATGAAATCCGGAGACGCCTGTTGCTCGGTAGACAGGCGATGTCAAACCTTGACAAGGTTATAAGGTCCAAAGATATACCACTAGCAACAAAGATTCGCATTGCGAGGGCAATGGTCTTTCCAGTTGTGATGTATGGATGTGAGAACTGGACCATTAGAGAGGCTGAACGGCGAAGAATTGACTCCTTCGAATTGTGGTGTTGGAGGAAACTTCTTAGAGTTCCATGGACTGCAAAGAGAACCAACAGGTCAATATTTGATCAAATGAAACCAGATTTCTCCCTGGAAGGTCTAATGTTAAAACAAAAGCTGACCTGCTTTTGACAAACAATGCGAAGGCATGCCTCGCTGGAAAAAACATTAATGATGGGGAAGATTGAAGGAACTGGAATAAGAGGACGTCAGACGATGAGATGGATCGATGGCATCACAGAAGCAATGTGTTCCAACCTGGAAGGTCTACGGGAGAAAGTGCAAGACAGGAAAAAAGTGGCTTGATTTGGTTCATGGGGTCACGAAGAGTCGGAACCGACTAAACGAATAGAGAGAGAGAGAGAGAGAGAGAGAGAGAGAGAGAGAGAGAGAGAGAGAGAGAGAGAGATATCGATCGGTTCAGTAGGACCAGAGGACCCAGGCCATTCCATGTGAACACAGCCCACACCATTATAGATCCGCCTCCAGCTTTCACAGTTCCTTGTTGACAACTTGGGGCCTTGGTCTCGTGGGGTCTGCTGTACCATCAGCTACTCTCAATTGAAATGTCCTTGAGTTCTATTAATAAACAAAGAATGAATTGAAAGTCTACATTTTCAGTCGATTTCATGAACGTCCCATCTTAAGTAAGGCCTAACTACCCCACCACGCTGTCTAGCTATCTCTTAACACCCAAACCTCCAGATGTCAGACACACAAACCGATACCAAACGTTTTATGTCGATAAAGTATTAACCAAAACACCGATTATTTCGTGCTGTGTTTTGGTTGATACTCTATCGACATAAAACGTTTGGTACCGCACTGAGTGTCTGACGTCAGGTGGTTTGGGCATATGGTTTTACCTTCAACTTTGTTGAGGGCTGCTAGAACGGAAGTGAGTCGTGAGAGCGCTACAGCTACATCTACATCGATACTCCGCAAGCCACCTGACGGTGTGTGGCGGAGGGTACCTTGAGTACCTCTATCGGTTCTCCCTTCTATTCCAGTCTCATATTGTACGTGGAAAGGAGGATTGTCGGTATGCCTCTGTGTGGGCTCTAATCTCTCAGATTTTATCCTCACGGTCTCTTCGCGAGATATATGTTGGAGGGAGCAATATACTGCTTGACTCTTCCGTGAAGGTATGTTCTCGAAACTTTAACAAAAGCCCGTACCGAGCTACTGAGCGTCTCTCCTGCAGAGTCTTCCACTGGAGTTTATCATCTCCTTAACGCTTTCGCGATTACTAAATGATCCTGTAACGAAGCACGCTGCTCTCCGTTGGATCTTCTCTATCAACCCTATCTGGCACGGATCCCACACTGCTGAGCAGTATTCAAGCAGTGGGCGAACAAGCGTACTGTAACCTACTTCCTTTGTTTTCGGACTGCATTCCCTTCGTATTTTTCCAATCTCAGACTGGCATCTGCTTTACCGACGATCAACTTTATATGATCATTCCGTTTTTAATCACTCCTAATGCGTACTCCCAGACAATTTATGGAATTAACTGCTTCCAGCTGCTGACCTGCTATATTGTAGCTAAATGATAAGGGATCTTTCTTTTTATGTATTCGCAGCACATTACACTTGTGTACAATGAGATTCAATTGCCATTCCCTGCACCATGCGTCAGTTCGCTGCAGATCCTCCTGCATTTCAGTACAATTTTCCATTGTTACAACCTCTCCATATACCACAGCATCATCCACAAGAAGCCTCAGTGAACTTCCGATGTCATCCACGTGGTCATTTATGTATATTGTGAACAGCAACGGTCCTATGACACTCCCCTGCGGCACACCTGAAATCACTCTTACTTCGGAAGACTTCTCTCCATTGAGAATGACATGCTGCGTTCTGTTATCTAGGAACTCTTCAATCCAATCACACAATTGGTCTGATAGTCTATATGCTCTTACTTTGTTCATTAAACGACTGTGGGGAACTGTATCAAACGCCTTGCGGAAGTCAAGAAAGACGGCATCTACCTGGGAACCCGTGTCTATGGCCCTCCGAGTCTCGTGGACGAATAGGGCGAGCTGGGTTTCACACGACCGTCTTTTTCGAAACCCCTGCTGATTCCTACAGAGTAGGTGCAGTGTTGTGCTGCAGCGGAGTAGCTGGTCGGGAATATATGGCGGGTTGCGCCTGAAGCGGGGCACAGAGCAGTTAGGAATGCACCGTTACACGGCGGCTCCGAGCCGGTAGGAACAGCTGCCGGCGTTAAGTGGCACAACTCAACACCGCCACTACTGACCCACCAAGTAGATGGCGCGCCTGTTTACAAGCCGTCAGTTTCACGTTCACACTGCACTGCACTACACTCATGTTACACACAGTGCGTCTACAATCCGGTTAACCCTTGCAGTACCAAGCCATTTTTAGTTATGTCCATTACCAAGGGGCGAGAGGGGAGATACATTGAGCCCACCACAAAATTTAAGTAATAAATATGTTGTGGTTGGCAGGAGAGCCAACACAGGGTTACTAAAGGAGGGCAAAAAGCACGTGTTTTAGCTCACGCAGGCTGGCGTGAGGTCTGGAACATGATAAGGGAATTAGAATTGAGAAAAACGGACGTAGCTGGTGGAATACTCAACTTTAGTCCATTAATGGAGAACGTCGCTCTTTATGGTACATGATTCACAATATCAATAGTACGGATACTGGCGCCTTGCTAGGTCGTAGCAAATAACGTAGCTGAAGGCTATGCTAACTATCGTCTCGGCAAATGAGAGAGAGCAGGAGCAGTGAACCATCGCTAGCAAAGTCGGTTGTACAACTGAGCTGAGTGCTAGGAAGTCTCTCTAGACCTGCCGTGTGGCGGCGCTCGGTCTGCAATCTCTGATAGTGGCGACACGCGGGTCCGACGTATACTACCGGACCGCGGCCGATTTAAAGGCTACCACCTAGTAAGTGTGGTGTCTGGCAGTGACACCACAAAATAAAATTCATTAATTGTTCTTGAATTAAATTAATAACATACTGTTGAAAGATCTATTGACGCATAATCAGGATCCAGAACCTGAATATTTCTTTTAAAACTGTTCTCAAAAATGCATTTTATATCTTTCACTTCGTCATCTAAGTTAACTAAGTCTAATTGTCTACAGAAAAATTAGTAGTAAAAGTTGTTATAGTAGTATTGAAGTACACTTAACTATAATTAAAAAATATTACAAAAGCTTGAGGTAATGTACAAATAGCTTAGGTACATAACATGTTTTTGCAAGAAGAATTATTTACCACTTTCTTCGGAATCTGTTTCACGCTTGCAACGTACAACAGTGCTTTTTGCTGTGTTTACATGTACATATCTTACAATCGTTGCAGATTATTGTTGCTGTATTCACTTTGTTGTACATTTCTGCTTTTGAACGGCTTTCACTAGCATACAAATGACAACTACCTCTACCAAAATGGTTCAAATGGCTCTGAGCACTATGGGACTTTACATCTGAAGTCATCAGTCCCCTAGAACTACTTAAACATAACTAACCTAAGGACATCACACAAATCCATGCCCGAGGCAGGATACGAACCTGCGATCGTAGCAGCATCGCGCGTCCGGACTGAAGCGCCTAGAACCGCTCGGTCACAGCGGCCGGCCCAACTACCTTTACCTCCCTGAACTCCTTGCACCGATGTTTTGCCTGATTTTCCGTCCGAGGATACCCTCCTTACTGGAAAAAAAAGTTTAAATGTGGGTGAAATCTTATGGAACTTAACTGCTAATGTCATCAGTCCCTAAGCTTACACGCTACTTAACCTAAATTATCCTAAGGACACACACACACACACACACACACACACACACACACACACACACACACACACACACGCCGGAGGGAGGACTAGAACCTCCGCCGGGACCAGCCGCACAGTCCTTAGACAGCTCGGCTCCAAACTGGAAATTACAGGCTTTTTTCAATCGTGCAGTACTCGTAGCCCTAACTTCAATGTATGGTTTCGTGAGCTGTACTCCCAGTTCTTGAAGAAAAAGTCGTCGCTTATTACGATTTTTCTTATTTTTATTTTTCTTATTCCAGTCCGGGAAGTTCAACAAAAATAGTGTGTATTTACCACTGCTATGTCCACAAGAGGATAGAAAACAGACAGCGGCCACCTTCTAGTAGCCTTCTTAGTTGAATATTTCCTCATCATTTGATCATTGGTCTCATTCTAATATAAATTTGTAACTGTTTCCTTCTTAGTGTCAGTAGGTGAAGCAATTGCAGCGTCATAATGTTGAGATGATAGAAACTGCAGATTTATTAGATTTATTTTAGGTTTTTCACCGGGGACGTAATAAACAATCGTGATTGGAATATTTCCAGTACTAGTATCACTGAAAGCAAATTTACTAGAATATAATTCTCGTCTTGAGATGTCTTTGAGGTATATGTTTCCTATTTGCTTGTAATGTTCCCACGAGAATTAGATTGTGATTCCTGCATAGATCTTCGGCCAAATCAGTTGAAGTGTAATGTCTGTCTGTGGTGACATTTCGCCCTGAATTATGTATAAGACCACCAGGCGTTTGACCACAGCTGAAGCGGAATTTGGTTATTGTGTACCATCATTTCTTTTCCCAGCATAAGGCTCCATGCTGATAACATATCAACTTCTAGCATCTCTGAGCAAGCGTATCAGTATATCGTATTTACCAGGCTTTCCCTTCATGAAGACCTTTAAGGGACACCTACCACCGAATAACATCGTTTCATCAATAACAGTGTGCATCCCAACAGAATAATATTTTAGCAGTAATTCATTCATTTAATCAAAAAACTTGCCGCATTGCATAAAACTTATCACGTTACCTGTCATCAAATGCTACTATTTTAGTGAGCTGCTGGAATTTGGTTCTGCTCTTTTCATTGTCTTCTTTGACGTCAGAGGCATTGTCCACCACGAATTCGTACCTACCAGGACTACAGTGAACTCAGCCTTCTACACTCCTGGAAATTGAAATAAGAACACCGTGAATTCATTGTCCCAGGAAGGGGAAACTTTATTGACACATTCCTGGGGTCAGATACATCACATGATCACACTGACAGAACCACAGGCACATAGACACAGGCAACAGAGCATGCACAATGTCGGCACTAGTTCAGTGTATATCCACCTTTCGCAGCAATGCAGGCTGCTGTTCTCCCATGGAGATGATCGTAGAGATGCTGGATGTAGTCCTGTGGAACAGCTTGCCATGCCATTTCCACCTGGCGCCTCAATTGGACCAGCGTTCGTGCTGGACGTGCAGACCGCGTGAGACGACACTTCATCCAGTCAAAAACATCCTCCAGATGGGGACAGATCCGGAGATCTTGCTGGCCAGGGTAGTTGACTTACACCTTCTAGAGCACGTTGGGTGGCACGGGATACATGCGGACGTGCATTGTCCTGTTGGAACAGCAAGTTCCCTTGCCGGTCTAGGAATGGTAGAACGATGGGTTCGATGACGGTTTGGATGTACCGTGCACTATTCAGTGTCCCCTCGACAATCACCAGAGGTGTACGGCCAGTGTAGGAGATCGCTCCCCACACCATGATGCCGGATGTTGGCCCTGTGTGCCTCGGTCGTATGCAGTCCTGATTGTGGCGCTCACCTGCACGGCGCCAAACACGCATACGACCATAATTGGCACCAAGGCAGAAGCGACTCTCATCGCTGAAGACGACACGTCTCCATTCGTCCCTCCATTCACGCCTGTCGCGACACCACTGGAGGCGGGCTGCACGATGTTGGGGCGTGAGCGGAAGACGGCCTAACGGTGTGCGGGACCGTAGCCCAGCTTCATGGAGACGGTTGCGAATGGTCCTCGCCGATACCCCAGGAGCAACAGTGTCCCTAATTTGCTGGGAAGTGGCGGTGCGGTCCCCTACGGCACTGCGTAGGATCCTACGGTCTTGGCGTGCATCCGTGCGTCGCTGCGGTCCGGTCCCAGGTCGACGGGCACGTGCACCTTCCGCCGACCACTGGCGACAACATCGATGTACTGTGGAGACCTCACGCCCCACGTGTTGAGCAGTTCGGCGGTACGTCCACCCGGCCTCCCGCATGCGCACTATACGCCCTCGCTCAAAGTCCGTCAACTGCACATACAGTTCACGTCCACGCTGTCGCGCCATGCTACCAGTGTTGAAGACTGCGATGGAGCTCCGTATGCCACGGCAAACTGGCTGACACTGACGGCGGCGGTGCACAAATGCTGCGCAGCTAGTGCCATTCGACGGCCAACACCGCGGTTCCTGGTTTGTCCGCTGTGCCGTGCGTGTGATCATTGCTTGTACAGCCCTCTCGCAGTGTCCGGAGCAAGTATGGTGGGTCTGACACACCGGTGTCAATGTGTTCTTTTTTCCATTTCCAGGAGTGTACTTGAAAGTGCTGAAAAGGAGGGTCTCGCGCTGCCGAAGCGACGTCAAGGACACGTGGAAAGTTCACCCCGACAACGTGCCGAGTCTCAGCGCCTTCATTGTCAACGACTTCCTGGCCAGGACCAAGACCGCATTGGTTCCCCAGCCTCCCTACAGTCCTGACCTGGCTCCCACTGACTTTTTTTTTTTTTGTTTCCTCGGTTGAAAGGAGTCGTGAAAGGAAAACATTGGGGCACGATTGAAAGCATCCAGGTGCTTGTTACGTCAGCTCTAAAGAACATTCCGGAAAAGACATTCCAGGATGGCTTCCAAGCATGGAAACACCGCCTCCAGAAGTGTATAGATACAAGAGGGGTGCTATTTCGAATTTTTTTTTATTATTTGTACGAATATAGTCAATAAATGATTTTTTATGTATTTGGTCGCATTATTTATGGAACGCACCTTGTACTTCTGACGCTTATGTTACCTCGACGATCGCGACGACAGGAAGTACACCCGGCCGCAAAGTAAAATAAAATAGATTTGCGGAGCCCGTACCTGACGCGATTAACGTTAAGAAGAGGAAGAAGAAGAAAAGTAGACCGAATTAAAAAAAAATGAAATATTGTCATAAGCTACTCCTTAAGAGTTACAGTCTTACGTTTCAGCTTTAACCATGGGCGTACCGAGGATACCAACTGGAGGGGGGGGGGGGGGGTGTCATACTAGTCCCAGGAAACAAGGACTCGAGACAACGTACAGCACTTCTTATTAAATAAAACAGTAAACCAGTGAAAAACTGCTTTTAACAAACATTTTAAATAGAAGAATTCATCTGTACAATCCGAGAAAACATGCAGCATTTCTTATTAAATAAAACAGTAAACTAGTAAAAAACTGCGAATATCTTCTAGGGAGGGGGGGGGCAGTTGCCCCCCCCCCTGCCCCTCGCTTGGTACGCCCATGGCTTTAACACAGTAAGACATTCACACTCAGGTGCTACACCGCAGAGTTGCGTCTTCTGCGCAAGGAAAGCTGTAAACTATTACTTGTAAGACGATAAATGCTGAGATACACATGTGATCTGGCGTGTTAATAAAGATACAACACGTTGGTAAGTCAAAACAAGTTCTTTACATTAGAAATAATTTATAGCTACAGCTACCGATGCTTACTTTTTGACGACTGGAAGAAGAAAGACAAAGGGTAACAGCCATGCTCCTTATACCTGTTCTCTACGAAATTTGAAGGTCACGCCTCTTTTTTACTGTACAAGCAGCTACACATGAAATCTGACGGTTAAACGATATATTTAATTTTTACGCACATAACAAACATTTTTAGTTATTTTTACACAATTTCCAAGATATTGCTGTCCATTACGTAAGAAGTCCAGCAATCATAGTCTCCATTACCTCCGATTATTCTTAGCGGGCCTAATCTATATAAATAAAAGTCAATTATCGCGTGTATGAAAGACCTTCGTTTGAGGACGGCTTGACCGGTTCAAACGGCTCTGAGCACTATGGTGCTAAACATCTGAGGTCATCAGTCTCATAGAACTACTTAAACCTAACTAACCTAAGGACATCACACACAGCCATGCCCGAGGCAGGATTCGAACCTGCGACCGTAGCGGTCTCGCGCTTCCATTCTGTAGCGCCTAGAACCGCACGGCCACCGGCCGGCTTGACCGGTTCGATTGTTCTTTTTTGTGTTCGTAAGTGTAGATAATAATGGTATTTTTGGTATGCAAAAGTAAAAAAAAAAAAAAAAAGCACTCAGTTTGGCAGTTCTGCTATCACATGTTTTCAGTTTGACAGTTACCTTAATATATAAACTAGAAACGTTGCCACCGAAAAATCTCGAGAAATGCTTAACAGATTTTTACACGACAGACATAAGCTATGTACATATAAAGAGGGAAGTGTAGTTACCAAGATGTTGACCGGTTTACTTCAGATTTTTGCACGATACTCTACTTTACATTCAGACAGAAATGAGCAGAGATAGGGGGTAAGGAATTTAGCATGAATATGCAATTACCATACATACCTAGGAATTGCGGAGCCCTGCTGGGCTCGCTAGTCTGCGTATGAGTTATACAGATATGGAATTAAAATTATCAGCATTTGAAGTGCGCCAACATGTTAGTTGCAAAGATGGGATCCACATTCCGTGGGAATATATGTGAATTTAATTAATTGGGGCCTCTATCATTTTTAAGTGGCTTTGCGCGACCACCCGTGGCAATAGAAGGTAAGACTTTGACTCACTGTCGGGGAACTGGGAAGTTGCAATCATTGCTCCAAGCAGATAGCTTACAAAACCCATGCCTGAGACATTCTACAATATTGCTCAAGTATGTGAAGAGTACCAGGCAGTGTCGCATATACACTAAGAAGGAAAACACAATCGCGGGGTTCTTTGATGCGCCGAAGAATATCACGCAACTGCACAAAAGCTGAAGCGGCACACTGCTGAAGATGACCCTTTTACCCCACGAAACCCAGATTACATAGTGTTTCAAGCGTCACTAATAATAAGCTCCCAGTGTTCAACCGAGGTGGTGTTCCCATCTGTGCTCAGTACGAGGTCTTTTCAAAAAAAAGTCCGGAACTCTGTCCACAAAATCATTCTATGGTTACCTTTTAGTTACTGTTCATGGTCCCCTTTCGAAATACTCTATTGCACAGTTCATACACCGCTCCCAACACCGTTTCCACTTCCGGAAGCAGTCTCGGTACGCTTCTTGCTAGATCGAGCGAAGCGCCGTCAGCGAATTCTTGTTTTATCTCGTCTATCGTTGCAAATCTTCGTCCTTTCGACGGCGTTTTCAACTTCGCAAATAGAAAAAAAGTCAGCAGGAGCCAGGTCTGGAGATTGCTGAGGATGAGGGAGAACAGTGATAAGGTTTTTTGCACAGTGGTCACGCATCAACAGGGACGAACTTACGGGTGCATTATCGTGATGAAAGAGACATGAATTGTCTTGCCAAATTTTAGGCCGTTTCCCTTTCACATTTTCTCGATGGCGTCGCCACACTTAGCGATAGTACCATCGATTAAGTTTGTCAATGTGGCAGGAATTTATGATGAACTCATCCTTCACAGTCAAAGAAAACTATCTGCACAGCTTTTACATTTGACCTGACCTGAAGAGCTTTTTTTGCTCTTGGAGGATCTTTCCCGGTTTATTGTGCAGATTGAACCTTGGTCTCAACATCATATCCGTAGCCCACGTCTCATCACCAATTATGATTCTCTTAAGGAACATCTCGTTCTCATTTGCGCGATCCAAAAGCTCTTCACATATTCCGAGGCGAAGGCTTCCTGGTCTTGACTCATCGGCCGTGGAACGAACTCGGCGGGAACACGATGCTCCCAAGCTGCTGTGTCAGGACTTGATGGTGTGGTCGAGCTGCGATGTCACATTCATTTACACTTTCTCGGACAGTCAGTGTTCGAATGGCAAGCACAATTTCGTTGACGTCTCTGATATGAGAATCGTCGTTAGACGTCGAAGGGCGTCCTGAAAGAGGATCACCTTTAACTTCCGTCAGACGATTTTAAACCGTCTGAACCATTCGTAACACCGAGTACAGCTTAAGCACTCATCACTGTAGGTTTTGTGCATCATTCGGTATGTCTCTGTAAAGGTTTCCTTGAGTTTGGCGCAAAACTTATTGCAGACGCATTCCTTGTCTAACTCCGCAATCTCGAAAAATCGCGAACTCTCAAACACAACGTTCTTCTCAATACAGCGCTAAACAATAACTAACAGAAACTTCCTGGCAGATTAAAACTGTGTGCCCGACCGAGACTCGAACTCGGGACCTTTGCCTTCCGCGGGAAAGTGCTCTACCATCTGAGCTACCGTAGCACGCCTCACGCCCGGTACTCACAGCTTTACTTCTGCCAGTACCTCGTCACCTACCTTCCAAACTTTACAGAAGCTCTCCTGCGAACCTTGCAGAACTAGCACTCCTGAAAAAAGGATATTGCGGAGACATGGCTTAGCCACAGCCTGGGGGATGTTTCCAGAATGAGATACAACAATGAAAGTTCCGGCACCTGCTCATTAAACACAGGCGCGTGCAGGGATGCCAACCGCATTTCGCCCCAATACACCATTGGCGCGAAATTATGAATGTTCCGAAACTTCTGAACAGACCTCGTATTTACTGTTCTCCGAATGCGGCTGGACAAAAAATGCACTTCATAGTTTGACGAGTCAGCTCATTTTGTGATGGAATCTGCCGATGATAGGGGAGCGCGTTCTTCATTAGGGTCTTGGATTCGATTACGAGTTTGCTCGTCTTTGATGTCGCTATGTCGTGACTTCTACGAGTCTCTGCTGCCAACCTGAGCATTTACACGGTGAAACAGAATAACGGGAATGCCTGCAAATAATAGTGGCAGCCATACGCAGGTGGCAGCACTGCGGGTTCGTAACAGCGAGTAAACAGGCCGTCATTTCAGTAATCATGTACCAGTGGAACATATAACATCGTGCTTTATCCATAAAAATGTTTTATAAAAACGATGATAGTTTGGTAGCGACACAAAGGGAATTTCGATGTTTTCATATAATTTAGGACGTCATAATGCCGTTCCATGGAAACACGCGATAAAATGTTGAAATAATAACTTTGAAGAGACTGGATCTGCCCTCAAGAAGAAACCAACAGGCCGACCAAGAAGTGTCTGTTCTCCAGCGAGTATTGATGCTGTACGCGAGTCTGTTTTACGATGCCCACGGCGTTCAATTCGTAAGGAAGCAGCAGTGGTTGGAATGTCCCACGAGAGTGTTCGCACAATTCTTCATCTTGATTTAAAATTTCATCCGTACAAACAACAGATGGTGCAACAATTGAAGAACGATTACCGGCAACAATTAGGATTCTGTCAAGAAATGATAACAAAAATAAGCAATGACGATGAATTTCTAAACACGTTTAGGATGTCAAATGAGGCACATTTTCACCTCACAGGTTATGTGAATAAATAGAACTACCGTTACTGGGCAAATACAAATCCTAAGGACGTTCCTGAGCGCCCTTGACACGCTAGTAAAGTGACAGTATGGTGTGGTGTTTCATCATGGGATTATCGGACCGTATTTTTTCGCAAATGAACAGGGAAACACTATAACTGTCAATGCCGATCGTTGCGCGGAGATGTTAAGAAGTTTCGTTACACCTGCATTGAACAACTTTCCAAACGTTCAAGAAGCCTGGTTTCAACGGGACGAAGCGACATCACACACTGCACGGCAATCGATGGCATATGTGTGAGAACTGTTTGGCAACCGTGTGATCTCACGATTCGGTAACATTCCCTGGCCCCCAGAATCGCCGAATTTATCCGTTTGTGATTTTTTTTCTTGTGGGTCTACCTCAAGAGGAAAGTCTACACGATTTCACAAAGAACCCTCGATGAGTTGAAACAGAGAATTCGGGATGCAGTTCACAGTATCCCAGCTGACATGTTGCAGCGGTCAATGAGGAATCTCAACAGCAGATTTCACGAATATATTCGTACAGGAGGACGCCATATAAGTGACGTAATTTTTTAAAAAATGATAAATGCCATCAATGTTTCGTAAAAGGCAAAGCTGTAAGGTTTCAATTACTTTGACTGTAATTTCTTTTCTTCATCACTTATAGTTTTATTGTATTGTGAAAATGTTCCCGTTTTTCTGTCACCCTGTCCTACTACATTAGCTCTACCGAGGCTATTTCGTGAGAATGGTAGCGCACATAAACATGAACTATTGATTAATGGAGTCACGCGAGTCAAAGTTCACCCACGTCACTGTGGTGGACGATAGACAATCGAATTGAGGAACGTTGCTGTTGGCTTATCACATCAAAACCTTTTTTTTAACGACTAGCTACTGCGAGTAGAGTGGATTACCGGATAAGCAAGAGACCTGGGAATTACCTGTAGACCCTCTGAAAGTGTAAGAAAATTGAATGAAAGGTTCCAGAAAGCCGTATTAAGCCACTGACCTCTGCTGTCTCACGCTGCGCAGCAGCAGAAGCCATCGCCGCAACAGACAGAAAACCAGCAGCTGTGGAACCGGTTTCCCGGGTCAAAGATGTCAGTTTTTTATGCTGTTCTATCTTCCCACCGGTTTACCTGATACGAAAAGACGGCGTCGCTCCATAAGACAATGCAGCGTTGTTGTGATGGGCTTACGATGGCAAACGCATAAATAGTTTTTCAACTTCAAGCATCGCGTTGTGCCTTCTTGGCCAATACAGAGCCACTGCAGTGAACGGAAACAAATGTTCGAATGTGTGTGAATTCCTAAGGGACCAAGCTGCTGAGTTCATCGGTCCCTAGCCTTACAAACTACTTAAACTTACTGAAGGGGAATACGACCTTTATTGCCCTTTATTAAAGATGTCAGTGGATCAGAAAGGCGTTCAATACGCAGCAACAAAACACTGATCATTTCCCAACAACATAAAATGTCTGATACGTAGCGAAGCAAGTTTTAAATCTAACCTAAAGTCACTGCTCCTGGGCAACTCTTTGTATCCAAAGGACAAATCTGTATCTAAAAACGGAAGCGTGTAAAAAAAAAAGTTAGTTTATTGAGTGTAGCTGCCGAATAGGACTAAAAGTGTTGGTTAATGTTAACAGTAATAATGCATTCGGCAATGTATCCCTCAAAGAATAATAATAATAATAATAATAATAATAACAAATATGATTGAAATTGCGGATTGAGCCTCCGAATGTTAGTCATTAGAGAGGAGGGAAACATCGCCTGGACGACAGCAGGAGTACATAAATGAAACAGATAAGTAGAATTTTTGATGTTGGATAAATTCAAAACGCCAACTGTACATTAAAGATATACGCTCTGTTTTTAGCAAGATGATTCGATTATTGATGTAGGGATTTATTACAATACATATCGTGCAAACTGGCCACTCCACATCGTCTAGATAAAATGTTTCAAATAATTTATAGAACGTGTAACTAATTCAGTACCTGTATGTACTTCTATATCGTAATAAAAAGAACCCTTTGGTGGTGGTGAAATTTCACCAAACATGAATGGGTGCAGGAGATGAAGATCGTTTTGCTCAAGCTAACACGGATGAAAAGTCATCTTCAGCCTCAAGATGGAAGGGATAACGTGTTACTCCCTTCCATTTGTCGCGTCTTTAAACCAAACTAAAGTTGCAGGTTATGTCACCTCTGAAGGCAGGCGTCTGGCTCCTTGTGTGGGCGGCATAACACTGAGACCTAGGCCAACGCTGCCGCGCTGATGCCGTGGCGCGGCGTCTGAGCAGTTTTTAACGCGCTACGTAAGCCGTGGTATTTTCCGAGCACATTATCGACGTACCTGCTAAGCATGTGGCACAGAAATTTAGTTGTCCCAGGAGACATCACTAGGGCTACTGATAAAACATCGACATACCGATATTTTTTCCAAAAAATTTCGGTATACATATGCGATATTTTTCTTCAGATATAACGATATCAAAATGGCAATATTGAGTGGCGATACATCTATTTTTAAAAAAAATTTAACAATTTTCGGTACATATTTAAAGTTGTTCTTTTGAAATTGTAGCAGGATATAATTTTACTTCAACTGACTGAAGGACTCTTACTAATTTTGGCTTTCACCACGTCCCGTCTTTCTCTGTGACAGTGTAAACCAAGTATATGGGGCAGAGTAGTCCTATTGTTGTGCGGAGGGGGGGGGGGGGGGTGTGGATGGAATGACAAGTTCACCGATGTCAAAAAATAGCGCACGAGTTGCGTTAAAAACCAAAGTTTTAATGCAACTAGAAGCCGACCTTGGTGAAGATCAGTTTGGATTCCGTAGAAATGTTGGAACAAGCGAGGCGATACTGACCCTACGACTTATCTTAGAACATAGATTAAGGAAAGGCAAACCCACGTTTCTAGCATTTGTAAACTTAGAGAAAGCTTTTGACAATGTTGACTGGAATACTCTCTATCAAATTCTGAAGGTGTCAGGGGTAAAATACAGGGAGCGAAAGACTATTTACAATTTGTACAGAAACCAGATGGCAGTTTTAAGAGTCGAGGAACATGAAAGGGAAGCAGTGGTTGTGAAGGGATTGAGAGAGGGTTGTAGCCTGTCTTCGATGTTACTCTTCCTGTACACTGTGCAAGCAAAAAAGGGAGTGCAGAAGAAATTTCGAAAAGGAATTAAAGTTCAGGGAAAGGAAATAAAAACTTTGAGATTTCCTGATAACACTGTAATTCTGGCTGAAACAGCAAAGGACTCAGAAGAGCAGTTGAATGGGATGGAGAGTCTCTTGAAAGGGGAAAAAAAGATGAATAGCAACAAAAACAAAACAAGCGTAATGAAATATAGTCGAATTATTAAGGCGATGGTGAGAGAATTAGATAAGGAAACGAGACACTAAAAGCAGTAGATGAGTTTTGCTATTTAGGTAACAAAGTAACTGACGATGACGGAAGTGGAGAGGATATAACAACATGTGTAAGTAGCCTGTTTGTATGTTGGCAGCGCTATAGATTGTGTTAATATCGCTGACAGCACTCTGCGCCCTCGACAAGAGATTCTGTGGTTGGACGGACTGCCATTTAGCGAGAGGATAGGGAAGTGTATCGACGTCCTATTGTTAGTGGAGTCTCTGTGTTGGTAGGAGATGCGTTGTAAAGTGAGATGAAATGATGCGTTTGCAAGTAAATACGCAAGGAAATGTATGAGGATGGATATGTTTAGGCAGTGGAAGTATTGACAACTATATAATTTTTGGAGCTGGATGCCATATGTATAAGGTAAAATTCTCTAAATACGTTGTTTCCTCAAAATCTTTCTTTCGCTAACCATATGCCTCCTCATAGTTTGAGCCTATAGTAGTTAGAATCTTTTTATTTAGCTGGCTGCTGTTGCTACTAGCTGTAATTGCTGTAGTTCGTGTTGTGATTTTCTGTGAGGTAAGTGACCTATGAAAAAGAATGGGGTTTCCAGTATCGGGAATGGTGATTGAAATGAGTTTTGGTAATTAACAGAGTTGGAGGTAGTTTCCTATTTCTTTCATATAATATTGTTTTGATTTATATTATTGTTACGATTTATTGCAATTCAGGGCCATTCTTTTGTGTTAATTATTGGAAGTCATGTTGTCAGTGTATAGCAGTCAAATGTTGGAATGTGTGTGAAATCTTATGAGACTTAACTGCTAAGGTCATCAGTCTCTAAGGTTACACACTACTTAACCTAAATTATCCTAAGGACACACACACACACACACACACACACACACACACACACACACACACACACACACACACACACATGCCCGAGGGAGGACTCGAACCTCCACCGGGACCAGCCGCACAGTCCATGACTGCAGCGCCCAGACGGCTCGCCTGATTTCGGTAGTTCAGTGTTTAATTAAAAAAAAAAAAAAAGAAAGAAATATAAGGGGCAGCTTCACATGTTTACTGGCAATGGCAAGAAAACCGTTTCTGAAGAAGAGAGATGTCTTAGCCTAACATTAAATATAGATTTAAATGTTAGGAAATCTTTTCTGATGTATCCTGTAATGGGCAGGATCTGGAAGAAGACCAACTGGGAGGTGACGAACAACATAGAGATATCAGGTGGAGGATGATGTGAACCAGATAGGACAGCAATGGGAGGAAATGTTGAACGATACAGCGTGGGAGAGGAGGAAAGTGTGGAAGACTTGCATAAGCAGAAACGTCTGAAGTAGAAAATGACGATGATGGTGACATACCCGCCAGCTACGAAATACAGGGCGGCGGTTATTGAAATATATGAAATATGATAGTCATAACTTATGAACTGTTCGCGTTAGGACGTGCAAACTGCACCATTGGTCGCTGGGCATTATGGGGATTGTATGGTTTAGTTTAGCGACGAAGCCCACTTTCATTTGGGTAGGCTCGTCAGTAAGCAAAATAAGCGCATTTGGGGTACTGAGAATCCGCATTTCGCGATCGAGAAATCTCTTCACCCTCGACCGGTGACTGTGTGGCGTTCAATATCCAGTCACGGAAAATCGGTGCAATACTCCCCGATGGCACGGTGACTAACGAACGCTACGTCTGCGCCCCATCATCGAACGTATCATTACAAGAAATCCGAATATCTGTAGTGACGTTTACATGTTGAATAAAGCGTGCGCACGCCGTAGTTTGAAACTGATTTAAGTTCACTAATATTCACCCTGCTTATAACTGCTTCGCTAGTGGTTGCAGCCGACCCGTGCATTGTTCCCTGTGGAGCCTCAGACTCGGCACACAGGAAGTGGTGCGCCCACAGATCGTAGGATCCGACTCAAGATAACGACCGCCTTATCTCACAGCCACCGCCTCTGTTCTTCCCGAAGCTGACCTGCTACGTGATGTAAAACAAAATTACTGGATAAAGGGTCCGTCTGTTACGCCAACAACTTTTCCATAAAAACCAAGACATGTTTCCACATTTTTGTGTCGTCGTCAGAGGGTATTATTTATTCCATTCTGCAAAATGTAAACATGTTTTAAGTGATAATTACTCAAACGAAAATTAGGTTCAGAAAGTATTAGCTGTTGTTGTCATTAACTTAATCATTCTGCATTATTGGGTCATGTTGCACCAACTGTGCGTTATTGGATTAGTGGCCGCTTGCCATTCGCAGTTAAATGAGTTCGGTTGGAGGCTTAATAAATAACTTTACCTGCAAACGTAATTTTATTGTGCGAAAATATTTCATGACCATATTTTCCGATTGGAACATCCTCTTTTGCCTGTATTCTCATTTGCTCTTGAAATGCACACAGAACATTACACATATTTCGCCTAACTTCATCAAGATACAGTGAGTGACGTTCACTTGGTCTCACATCAGCTTGGCGCCAAATTCGGACTTCATTCTTTCCTTCTCCCTGTGTGTGTGTGTGTGTGTGTGTGTGTGTGTGTGTGTGTGTGCGTGCGTGCGTGTTTTTCCCTTAGTGACTTTTTTCGTACAGTTCCTTTAGTGTATTACTGTAGTAAGTGTGCCACGGCATAGTGCAGTGTAGTCATTTGCAACCTGGTTTCCTTCCGATAAAGCGTTTTCAATAATTGTTGTGTGAGCGCGCGCGCAGACACACACACACACACACACACACACACACACCTCTTTCGCAACTGTTGCACTGCAACAGGTCCAGACGTCTACAGTAAAAAGTGGTTTTGTCCACCTACAATGCGATTTAGCCACCTATATAGGTCACCTGAGCTACATGTAGAAAGACAGAGCAGATTTTCGATAACCTTGCTATGAGCTAATATTAGAAATGGCTATTCCCTTTTACCCAGCAGACAGCGATAAAATAGACGTAATCAATTCGAAAAACCGCACGCCTCTTGGGTGCTATTCGTATTAACACAATTTACCTGTGGTGTCGTGATAATCTCGATAGATAGACTGCCTGACAGTTGCTCTGGCCAATACGTTCTGCACGTCTCTCAGCCATTGGAAATACTCACGGGTTGTGGGCAGACTGGTACGCCAGCCACTAAGACCGAACAGCTGTGCCATAGAGATGAGGCAGTATCAAATGGCATACCCTAGCTGCCATCCAGTCACAGTCCAATTCAATTCCTAGACGATTTGGAGCTATTGTTGATGCCAAGGTCTTGTTTGTTTCTATCTTTCTTTAGCTTCGAGAGTTAGGACTCTCTTTAGCCATCGAGAGCACATGTTTACAAAGAATACATAATTGTACAGAAAAAATACATAAGCACAGAATTGAAAGTTCGAGTCGCCGATATAAAACTTGCCAAAATATTCATAACAATGTCACGAGCACGCGCATGGGAGGTTCCACATGTGGTTTCAAAAATGGTTCAAATGGCTCTGAGCACTATGCAACTTAACCTCTGAGGTCATCAGTCGCCTAGAACTTAGAACTAATTAAACCTAACTAACCTAAGGACATCACCAACAGCCATGCCCGAGGTAGGATTCGAATTTGCCACCGTGGCGGTCGCTCGGTTCCAGACTGCAGCGCCTAGAACCGCACGGCCACATGTGGTTTCAATGTGCTGCAATGTTGTTATACATTGGAAGTCGAGCACCCAGTTTCTCACTGTTGCATAAGACGGAACATTGCCGTTAAGTGTATTCAATATGTCCTCCGCAATTTCCCGGGCGTCATACCCTTCAAATGCAGATATTCAATCACAGCACGGCTGTTGATTCTCTCGATATTCGCCATCTTGCTTACACTAGCGGTAAAACTAATGAAGCTGGAGCCGCGAGATTTGACGTGCATACCCGCAAAGGGTCACAATAAAAGTAGATGATGTTGATTGTGTGAGACATTACGGTAACTAGAATGAGATTTTCACTAGAGTGAGATTTCCACTCTGCAGCGGAGTGTGCCCTGATATTAAACTTGTTGGCAGATTAAATCTGTGTGCCGGACCGAGTTTCCAAGTCGGGACCTTTGCCTTTCGCGGGCAAGTGCTCTCCCATCTGAGCTACCAAAGCACGACTCACGCCCCGTCCTCACAGCTTTACTTTTGCCAGTATCTCACCTCCTACCTTCCACACTAGTTCAGCAAGGTTCGCAGGAGAGGTTCTGTAAAGTCTGGAAGGTAGGAGACGAGATACTGGCAGAGGTGAAGCTGTGAGGACGGGGAGTGAGTCGTGTTTGGGTAGCTCAGATGGTAGAGCACTTGCCCGCGAAAGGCAAAGGTCCCGAGTTGGAGTCTCGGTCCAGCACACAGTGTTAATCTGCCAGGAAGTTTCATTACGGTAACTATCTCGGCCAGAAAGTTTTCGTACTTACATAATGTATTTCATGGTTAGAACACAGTACGTCCATTCAACAGGTGTCGTGCAAGATTTGCTCGCTTTCGGCGAGAAGTGTCGTGCCGTCGGCTCTTTCACCCCGCGGCACGGAAGGGTCTGGATTGGTGGGCGTTGGGTGGGAGGCGGCGCGGTCCTTCGCGTGCGTGGGTGGTGGAAGCTGAGCCGATCGCGTATCGCCGCTTCGCTTCGCTTTGCTCGCTGACCGACGCAAACGCCGCGCCTGTGTCCGCACGCCTGCCTTTGTCCAGTGCGTTCGCCGCTTCGGCGGCAGCCAGACTCCACAAAGCGCTGCCGACGCAGCGATAAGCACGACAGTTCGAACCATGTGCGTAGGCGCCGACAGCTCAAACGCCACCGCTGTCCCAGGACCCAAAATGCAGTGTCCTGGAACGCTCGCAGCTATCACAGACGTACTGAGAAAGCAGACCGCTCTCTGGCACTATTCGCTGTTCATCATAAGAATAAACTTAATGTAAACATTACGCCATGTATTCTTCCGCGTTTGCTCGAATCTGATTGGATCTCGTTTCACGTGCAACGGAAGCCAGGCTGTGCCCTGTACAGTCAAATACGATCGTAACGATGCATTTTATGCTCTGTTAAACGCACATAGGCCGAGCGATAACGCGGGACAACACACTGATAGACTCACAGACATGATCAGAAAACGCAGACTAAATTTCTACGGACACATACAGAGAATGGACAACACCTTTGATGTAGTATGATGTAGTAAAACATTCAAGCCTTAAAAAAATGGTATCATGAAATAGAGGAAGACATAAGGCAGCTGGGGATCAACAAACAAATGATAAGACAGAAAGGAATTCAGGAACAAAATTAGGAACGCAAAATTTATGGTAAATGAAAAGAGGAAGACGGGAGCATTATGGACGGAACACAGGAAACAAGAGCATAGTCAGAGGATGAAGAGATAGAAAAGAAAGAAGTGAAAATGGTGTCATCATGAGATATTTGAGTTCGAACATTGTCGATAAAGGCAAAAATGATATGAATGAATGAAATGAATGAAAATATGCAGGACTGGTATTTTGACAGATTTTGAATTTTTTATTGTCTTTTCTATAAAAAGTCATAACTCAAATTGTAATCATGCAGTTAATCTGAAAATATTATTGTAGTGTCCTGAGAAGGTTATAAGATTACTGAACTACAATTTTTAATGTATGATAAAAATTGTATCATTAACAGTTATTTTGCACATCCAAAATTAACATTTTTTTCTACATACAGTTATCTAAAAATCAGATGTAATTGCAGGATCTTGTATTTTTTAGTTCCAGGGAGACAGCAACACATTGCAAACATTACCTGAAAATTTCATAGCGTTAGCGCATATATGTTTTGAGAAAAAGGCTCCTAATAACGTAAAAAATGTAAAATAGAGAAAATGAGGTTCAAAGATTTTATTCTCATACTGCTACATGTAATAATCTAACCTCAAATTTGAAATCCTCCATGCTAATAGTCGTCATCCTCCAGGTTTCTCTTCTCTCCTCCTCGGTCTTGGCCTGTACTTGGAGGTAAGAGTCTGTTAGCGTTTTTGACCCTGCTTTAGTCGATGGCATAAAACGCTTTTCTTGTAAACACACCTGAATCCATACCAACTCTCTTCAGCACTTCAATTCTGTATTATTTCCGTCATTGTAACATGAAACTGCATCATAGACACCTATTTAGAGTACTTAAAGTCCACATAACGCACTTTTTGAGCATCTAATTCAAATTAAATTGAGGCTTTCATTTGCATTTTGTGTCTTTCCGTGAAGACACTTCCTCAATAAATCATGGTTTCCAAGAAACCTGAATGTGGGCTTAATTGCATTCATAGCAGGTTCTGGTAATGAGACTTTATGCGAATACGTCTCATTTCTGTTGTTGAATTCGGACACAAATTGCGGTATTTGGTCAGTGGATAGTTTGTGGGGAGAAAAAGCTGCACGCACCGCACACCTCATTGCCTCTGAATTATATGCTCAAATGTGTGTGAATTACTAAGGGACCAAACTGCTGAGGTCATCGGTCCCTATACTTACACACTACTTAAACCAACTTATGCTAAGAACACACACACACACACACACACACACACACACACACACACACACACACACACACACACACACACGCCCAAGGGAGGACTCGAACCTCCGGCGGGAGGGGCCGCGCAATCCGCGACATGGCTTCCTAAGCCGCGCGGTCACTCCGCGCAGCAATAGTGTGTGTTTTTCCTGATAGCTCTCCCATAAAATAACTGAAGAGAATCAGAGTAAGACTTCCGTTTCCTCCTAGTGGTTTTCCATCCTCAAGTACTTCACTTTCCTTCTCTTACAGCAAGCGACGAAGCCTGCCACCAAGCCTCTTTTGGATATGGCCAACACATTCCCATTTTTCTATTGCTGTATTGTAAGGAATTTTTCTGTTACAGCTTTGAACGAGTAGTAGTCTGCAATACCGAGGTATGGACACTACTGGCCATTAAAATTTCTACACCAAGAAGAAATGCAGATGATAAACGGGTACTCATTGGATAAATATATTATACTAGAACTGACACGTGATTACATTTTCACGCAATGTGGGTACATAGATCCTGAGAAATCAGTACCCAGAACAACCACCTCTGGCCGTAATGACGGCCTTGATACGCCTGGGCATGGAGTCAAACAGAGCTTGGATGGTGTGTACAGGTACAGCTGCCCATGGAGCTTCAACACGATACCACAGTTCATCAAGAGTAGTGACTGGCGTATGGTGTAGAGCCAGTTGCTCGGCTACCATTGACCAGACGTTTCCAGTTGGGGAGAGATCTGGAGAATGTGCTGGCAAGGGCAGCAGTCGAACATCTTCTGTATCCCGAAAGGCCCGTATAGGACCTGCAACAGGCGGTCGTGCATTATCCTGCTGAAATGTAGGGTTTCGCGGGGATCGAATGATGGGTAGAGCCACGGGTCGTAACACATCTGAAATGTAATGTCCATGCGAACAAGAGGTGACACACGTGTAACCAATGGCACACCATACCATCACGCCGGGTGATACGGCAGCATGGCGATGACGAATACACCACGAATCTTGGTGGTGTAGCAATTTTAATGGCCAGTAGTGTCGTATATCTAACAACATACTGGTGGGAATGGCCGCAAGTGCAGAGTTAATCAGTTTAACAATTTAAAGGCATTTCTAAAGCTGCTATTACGATAAAATTGACACACGACATAGATTAAAGGGTGTATATCAAGAAAATAATATTTCTGAAAAATCCATTACAACCCCCCTGAAAACAATTGTTTCGAGCTGCGTGGTAAAAGTCGGTTTTCTGGACCAGCGAGCGGAGTTGCTGTGCAGAGGCGGCACTTGCCGAGTAGAGTGAGTCCGGTGGCTGAGTCGTGTTATCTTTGTGAACTGTCGTAGCTTCCCGGAACTGTCGCGTCAAAACTGTACGAAGCCGAGGCGACAGCGGGAGAGCAGCAAAGCCAGCCAAAACAAAGGCCGTCAGCGCACCCCACACACCCAACCCGTCGCCTCGCCGACAACTCTGCTCTGGACCCGATGTACGCCACTTCCAATAGCGTACCGCGAGAGGACAGCAGAATTCTCAGCACTGTAAGGTAACGGTGGGAACAACTGAATGAAAGCAAACAGTTGTGCAGAATAACACAAATAATGTTGGGAGGGCGATAAATTCTAGTGAACGGGAGTTATCACAAAGGGAGTCCCACAGGGCTCAATTTTGTGTCCTGTCCTGTCCTGTGCTGTTCCTTATTCATGTGAATGACCTCTCACTTACCGTTCAGCAAGCAGAACTAGTACTTTTTGCAGATGACACGAGTGTTCTAATAAATCTGATAAATTCCAGATAAAGCAGCTGAAGATATTGTTGAGGATGTCTTTCAAAGAATTGTTAAGTGGTTATCAGAAAATGGACTCTCCCCAAATTTTGAAAAAACTCTCTATATCCAGTTCTGTACACCGAATAGAGTTATACCGGCAATTGATGTAACATATGAGCAGGGCTCAGTTAACAGGGTAGATTTCTCCAGATTTTCAGCTGTTCACATTGATAATAGCTTGCATTGGAAGAAGCATATTACTGAGACTCTGAAACAATTTAGTTCGGCTTATTTCGCTCTTCGTATAATCGCTAGCCTTGCTAATAAGCAATTCAGCCTCCTAACGTACTTTGCGTATTTCCACTCAATAATGTCTTATGGAATAGTTTTCTGGGGTAACTCACCACTTTGACATAGAGTATTGATTGCACAAAACAGAGCAGTGAGAATAATTAGTGGTGGTCACCCAAGGACGTCATGTAGGCACCTATTCAAGGAGTTAGGTATTTTAACTGCACCATCAGAGTACATATATTCGCTAATGAAATTCGTTATAAATAATCCATCTCAATTCGCGAAGAACAGTGATGCTCATACGTACAACACTAGAGGGAAAAATGACCTTTCCTATACGTTATTGAAGCTGTTAGTTGCTCAAAAAGGAGTACGTTATTGAGCAACAAAAGTCTTTGATCATTTACCCAACAGCATAAAGTGTCTGGCAGGTAGCAGATCAAGTTTTAAATTTAGCTTAAAATCATTTCTTTTGGACAACTCCTTCCATTCCATGGACAGAGTTTCTGTTTCAGGACTGGTAAATAAAATAAAATAAAATGTTCATCTAAATGTAGTTGCATGTGTACAACTAAAAACTTCAGTAATATTAATATTAGCACTATTCGTCTCTCTCTCTGTGTGTGTGTGTGTGTGTGTGTGTGTGTGTGTGTGTGTGTGTGTGTGTGTGTGTAATCTGACCTGTTACACATCATATTGATAAAATAATCGTAAAAATGATCTACGGAACATGACATAATGAAACTAAAATACTCTGTTGGTGGAAAATAGTCCACCCGTTGGGCTGTAGTTTTAAAGGATTGGACAAAAATAGGGAGACTCCATGAGAAATGAATACTTGAATATAAATACGGATGCTGGTCAATAATGAGAAAACACAAGCAACGATGATCACTAGACGCCTAGGAAAACCCCGAACCCGAAGTCAACCCATGCAGCTGCTGCAAGGGCAAAATCACCTCTGGAGAAACACTGCCAGGTACGTCGGTGAGACGCTGGACGAGGAGCTCTGCAAGAAAGCCCTCGGCAGGATGGAGGTCCTCTGTTCCGTCCTGAAGGCCAACAGTTCCTTGACGCCAGCACGAGAGTAGTGCTTTATCAATACCTTATTAGACTGATACTGGAATATGCGTGCCCTGTATGGGGATACGAAGCCGAATTCACGACAGAGCGACTACAAAACGTCCAAAATAGAGCCTTCCGTCGGGTCCTACACCTCTCCCAGCGATTCCCCACAGCAGATATCCACGCTGTTGCAGACATCACAAACGCGGTTCCACACCCTCGCAGAACAATTCTATGCCAAAGCTAGAACCTCGTGCAACGAACTAATAAACTACAAAGGTCATAATGACCAGGAATTCAACATATACAAAATCACTACTGTGAGTAGTAGCAAACGAAACGACAGAACTATCAACCCAAAAAGACCATCAAGAGCATGACACACACACACACACACACACACACACACACACACACACACACACACACGGCAGCGAAGGAAATGTCCAAATGAGACGAAAACTTTCACCAAATCAACCAGCTGACGGACGAGGAGGAAATCAGACTGTAGCAGCCTGCAGGTTGCGCTGTTATGTTTGACTACAGACGTGGTGCGAACAGCGTTCTGTGTAGTCGTGTGTGCATTAAGTCGGCGCCAAGTGAATTCCAGAGCGGCCAAATTGTTGGTGATCGGATGTTGGGTGCTTCCGTAATCAAGGTGTACCTTGTGCCCACGAGGTACCGTACCGAAGATTTATCCCGCATACAAGGAAAGCGGAGAGACATCATCCGCTGTCACAAAGCTGACGAAAGAAGCTGTTGAGTGACCGTTACGGATGGTCACTGGAGAGGATTGTGACGATTTGTAAAGAGATGACCGCTGCAAAACTGAATTTCGCTCTCTCGAACCCTGTCCTTTTTTGTGTTGAGTCTGGCCTTTGGCCTACGATTTTAGACTGGGATTTTTAGTGCGTTTCTTGGTGGTTGGCTTTTGCTTTTTTGTTTCTATGGTCGGCCAATAACTGTCACACTTTGTGTGATTTTAATTCCTTTTTTCTGGTCTCTGTCTGTGTCTTTCTTGTCGTGTGTCGTCTCTTGTCCTCTCCATTGTTTGTTTTTATTCCTTGTGGGGGTTTCAAGTTCATGGAAAAACGGACCGATGGCCATAGTAGTCTGGGCCTTCAATCCCACAAACCAACCAACCAACCAACCAACCTGTCAGCACCAAAACAAGACACAATGATCGCCTTCAGCTGGAAATAGCAGTGAAATCTGGAATTCCAAAATTGCTCATCAGTGATGCACATTTTAGTACAAGGAAATGTGCCGAAGCCATAAAGCCTGGTCTACACAGCAGCGGAAGGAGGTAATTTCACGTAACAAGAGTGAAACAGGCTGGGGGTTCGCTGCTGAATTCGGCAGTCATACCGTGGTACTCCATGGTTACTCTGTAAGGCCGCGTTCCTGGCAATGAGTGTGTGGCCGTTAGGGCTGACCAGGTCCATTCAGTGCTCGAATGTTAGTGTCCCAGTCGTGGTGTTGTGGTCCGAGACCGCAGGTTCTCTGTTCACATGGCTTGCACCGTCCAGGGCTGGTTTTCTGAGCACGAGGGTGAACTGTTGCATCTTGCCTAGCCCCCAGTCACCAGACGTCAATTTATTGATCCTTTTTCTGAGCACCTCTGTCACCGTTATCTGAACTCTCCACTGCCTTTCAGGGAGAATGGTATAAGATTGTCTGGAAAACCATACAGGAACTAAATTTATCCATTCCGAGAAGACTATAAGGTGTTCTGAACGCCAACGGGTTTCCTACACCGTAATGGGAATGCTAAAGTGTTGGGTTTGTGGTATTTTCAAATTTTTGCTCACCTTCTGTAACTATCACTTCAATTGGCTCTGAGCACTATGGGACTTAACTGCCGAGGTCATCAGTCCACTAGAACATAGAACCACTTAAACATAAATGACCTAAGGACATCACACACCTCCATGCCCGAAGCAGGATTCGACCTTGCGACCGTAGCGGTCGCGCGATTCCAGACTGTAGCGCCTAGAACCAATCGGTCACCCCGGCCGGCTCACTTCAATTGCTGATTCATTTTTTTTTTTCTTTTGAGTGAAGTCTGTCTGTGGGGAAGCAAACGAATTAAAACCATCAGGCGCGTTTAGTAGTGAGCGGAAGTATTAGATATTTTTGCCGTTGTTAAAGCTCCATTGTTGACTTCATTCTGTCATCGCCTGTCGTCGATGTTGCCGCTGAGATTGTTGCCTTTTATCTAGTGCTGATAAGTAGCTTCTAGTAGAGTTTTCGTCCTCCTTTATGAACAGGCACATTCTTAATTGTGGACATCGATCGTGGATCTGAATACCGAAACTCTCAGTGGCGTGAGAATATAAGAAGTTATATAAGCGGATAAAAAGTGGTCCTCAAGATAAACGCATTGCTACAGTATCTTCTGCAAGTATTAGTAGGATTGTAGCCATGTATGAAAGTGAAACATGAACGATAAATAGTTTGGACAAGAAGAGAATAGAAGCTTTCGAAATGTGGTGCTACAGAAGAATGCTTAAGATTAAATGGGTAGATCACATAACTAATGAGGAAGTATTGAATAGAATTGGGGAGAAGACGAGTTTGTGGCACAACTTGACAAGAAGAAAGGACCGGTTGGTAGGACATGTTTTGAGGCATCAAGGGATCACAAATTTAGCATTGGAGGGCTGCTTGGAGGTTAAAAATCGTAGAGGGAGACCAAGAGATGAATACACTAAGCAGATTCAGAAGGATGTAGGCTGCAGTAAGTACTGGGAGATGAAGAAGCTTGCACAGGGTAGAGTAGCATGGAGAGCTGCATCAAACCTATCTCAGGACTGAAGACAACAACAACAGTATCTCTAACGATGAAATTATATTAATTAGAGAAATTCAAAGAAAATCGACAAAAATCTTGCGACGTGTCTAAATCTATATCTGTACCCTGGCAGAGGGTACGTCCCATTGAACCAATTATTCGGTTTCTTCCCGTGCCGTTCACATATGGAGCGTGGGAGTAATGACTGTTTAAATGCCTCTGTGCAGGCAGTAATTATTTAAATCTTATCATAAAGATCCCTGTGTGACCGATACGTAGGGGGTTGTAGTATGTCCATAGAGCCATAATTTAAAGCCGGTTCTTGAATCTTTGTTAATGGAGTTTCTCGGGATAGTTAACGCCTATTTTCAAGAGTCTTTATTTCGTTCAGTATCTCTGTGGCACTCTCCCACGGATCAGACAAACCCGCGATCATTCCTTCTGCCCTCCGCATACGTTCAATGTCACGTGCTCGTCGTATCTGGTACGTATCGCACACGCTTGAGCAATATTCTAGACCCGGTCACACGAGAGGTTTGTAAGCAATCTCGTTTGTAAAGTAATATATGTATATGTATATTGAGAAGCCAATGTCAGAATACCCAGCCTAATGGACAAGTGTCAAGAAGAGGTTCGCGAACTTGGACCCCTTATTTGCCCGATCTGCCAGTTTCTGAGCCGAAAATATGCTTTGAGAATGAGAAGGGTTACCTCAAAATATAATACTATACTATATAAGCGAGTGACGAACTCACTCACTTCGATACCGTTCGAAAAAGTCTTTGAACAAGATCATGAACGTGGTCTTTCCACAACAACTTCTGAAGTTTCACTTACTTTGCTCCGTCCATCGGAGTGGTTAAGCTTTTCCCCTGTTAAGCAATGTACCGGGTGATCAAAAAGTCAGTATAAATTTGAAAAAATCACGGAATAATGTAGATAAAGAGGTAAAAATACAAAAGTTGAAAAAAGTCCGACAGCTGGCGCTTCATCCGATCAGAATAGCAATAATTAGCATAACAAAGTAAGACCTAGCAAAGATGATGTTCTTTACAGGAAATGCTCAATATGTCCACCATCATTCCTCCACAGTAGCTGTAGTCAAGGAATAATGTTGTACACAGCACTGTAAAGCATGTCCGGAGTTATGGTGAGGCATTGGCGTCGGATGTTGTCTTTCAGCATCCCTAGAGATGATGGTCGATCACGATACACTTGCGACTTCAGGTAACCCCAAAGCCAATAATCCCACGGACTGAGGTCTGGCGACCTGGGAGGCCAAGCATGACGAAAGTGGCGGCTGAGCACACGATCATCACCAACCGTCGCGCGCAGGAGATCTTCCACGCGTCTAGCAATGTGGGGTGGAGCGCCATCCTGCATAAAGATCGTACGTTCCAGCAGGTGTTTATCAGCCAGGCTGGGGATGATCCGATTCTGTAACATATCGGCGTACCTCTCACCCGTCACGGTAAAAGTTACGTAACCAGAATCACACATTTCCTCGAAGAAAAAAGGCCCGATAGCGGTAGATGTGGTAAATCCAACCGATACCGTGACTTTCTCGTCGTGCAATGGAGTTTCCACGGCAGTTCTAGGATTTTCGGTAGCCCAAATTCTGCAGTTGTGGACGGTGACAGATCCTTGGAGCGTGAAATTAGCTTCGTCGGTTCACAATACGTTACTCAACCAATCGTCATCTTCCGCCATCTTTTGAAACGCCCACACCGCAAATGCCCTCCGCTTCACTAAATCGCCGGGTAACAGTTCATGATGCCGATGGATTTTGTACGGATAGCATCGGAAGGTACGCCTCAGTGCCAACCAAACAGTAGTGTGTGGGATGCCGGTGCGACGTGCGACTGCACGAGCGCTGACTTCCCCGTGCGTAGACGAACCCGCTACAGTCTCCATTTCTTCCAGAACTGTCTCAGCAGCATTACGCCTTGTGCTCGGTCGGCCACTACGGGGTCTATCGTCTAAACAACCCGTGGCTTCGAACTTCTAAATCATTCCCGCCACAGCTGCATTTTTCAACAGACCTTTACCCGTTCTAATCCCCTTCCTATGGCGATAGGATCGTAACGCTGAACTGGCACATTCCCCATTCTGATAATACAGCTTCACTAAAAGCGCCCTTTCAGGTAACGTCAACATGCTGCGACTGCTGACGCATCTGATTCTCTCTCTCATTACAGCTCCTTTTCTACACGATTGTCATGTGCAGTCACTGAGGTTGTGCTGTCCAGCGCCATCTGTCGGACATTTTGTGGACTTTGTTTCTTTTTTTTTTGTTCTAATAAAACCCCATGTCATTCCAAGTATGTGTGTCAATTTTTACCTCTCTGTCTATGTTATTCCGTGGTTTATTAAGTTCTCAAATTTATACTCACTTTGTGATCACCCGGTGTGTTAGTACCCTCACTTTGGCGCTAAATGTTGTCGCTGTGTATGTAGTGGAGGTATCTGGTGGAAGGAGTCGGCCGAGCATCTGTGCAGCGCAGCTAGTGGGCGTGTGCCCGTCATCGTTACAGCGTCTGAATGCGTCGCGGCGGCCATTGTTCTCTGCCGACGCGTCCCGTGTTGTCTCTCGGTTTGACGTCGCGTGGGAGCCGAGGCCAATCCCACGGCAACGCCGCGCACCGCCTTATCGCAGCTCTCCGGGTCGGCCAGACTCCAAAGGCGACGCAGTCTCCTCTCCTCTCCTCCGTATATCTCTGGCTCTCTGACAAGTAGCCCTGCGTACAGTAGCCTCCGCGCTGACGCCATCGCCAGCGGCTACCCTCCAGTGTCCAGTGACAGCCAGTCCAGTGGAGTACACAATGTCTTCTTCTTCTTATTATTATTATTATTATTATTATTATTATTATACACTTGTAGGCAACTAGGGGACCATGCGACTTCAGACTTTTTCGTAAGCCACCATGCTACCTACCTGTCCTCACTATGCACTTTTTTCGCCTCAACTTGTCACTACATCTACATGGATACTCTGAAAATCACATTTAAGTGCCTGGCAGAGGGTTCATCGAACTATCTTGACAAGTCTCTATTATTCCAACCCCTAGGTGAACTAGGTGGCTCGCAACTCCCAGGTGTACCAACACCAACTTGTGGGCTTTTCACATTAATCACATTTTATGCTTCATCGGGCTGATGGCAAACACTTGGCAACCATCGTCATAAGGTTTCACGCTGGAGGAGGGAGCGTTATGGTCTGGGGAATGTTTTCGTGGCATTCACTGGGCGATAACGACATTCTGGAAGGCAGGCTGGGTCAAGGCAAGTATTCATCTACCCTTGGGAACCATATCGACCCCTGCAAGCAGTTTGTTTTTCATTGGCACAATGGCATCTCCGAGCAGGACAATGCAACTTTTCTCTCAGTGTACGTGCGTGATTTGAAGAGCAGTGGAATGAGTTTACCATACTTCCTTGGCCACCAAACTTCCCGAATCTAAGCCGAAACGAGAATCTATGGGGCCACTTAAATCGGGCTGTGTGCCCCGTTGATCCTCAACCGAGAAACCTGCACTCGAGGGGGCACGGCACAGTATTCCTGTCGGTAGCATCCAGAACCTGGCCGACTCTCTTCCAGTACGTCTCGCAGTGGTCCACGCTGGAAAAAGTGGTTAGTCAGGCTTTTGACTGGTGGTCACACGAATGTGACTCGGCAGTGTATACGACTCAATGGTCGACGGTCCCGGCAGAGTCATATGAGCTACTCGTCCAGGCATTGGTTCAACCTCTCTCGCTTAGTCTTAAATGAGACAATAGCAATCGCCATATTAGAAAAACCATCCGAGATACTCTTTTGAATCCAAACTAAACTCCGTCCTAACAGGTATCGGAAGACCCTAACGGCAATGACCGTCGCCGTCCCATCCTCGGGCAGTAGCCATCACTGGATGCGGGTATGGAGGGCCGTGTGGTGAGCACACCGCTTTCCCGGCCGTTGTCAGTTTCCGTGACCGGAGCCGCTACTGCTCTGTCAAGTAGCTCCTCAGTTTGCCTCACGAGGGCTGAGTGCACCCCGCTTGCCAACAGCGCTCGGCAGACCGGATTGTCACCCATCCAAGTGCTAGCCCAGCCCGACAGCGCTTAACTTGGCGTGATCTGACGGGAACCGGTGTTATCACTGCGGCAAGGCCGTTGGCCCCCTTTAGATGAATCTAGTTTAAAATCTTTGACCCTCACGAAAATTTCGCGGCCACACTGTCCTTGCGTCGGACGATGTCGCACCAGCCGAAAACTGGCTTGCAGATAATAAATATTGTAGAATGTTGCACCAGTGTAGAGTGTTTTTTCCAGTAATAATTTAATTACTGAAATCTGTAAAATATGGGATCTTTCAAATACCCTTCTCGAGTTTGCCATCGGATTATTTTGTGCAAGTCTCACAATATTTCATCGATACAACTGTTCGACATCTTCAGGTGGTGGTAGTTGCTGTTGTCACGGCTGCAAGTCGCGACTGAAAAAGTCACTTATGAGGTCCTGCAACTTCCTGTCGATTAAAACTGTCTGTCAGACCGAGACCCTGTAGAAGGTCCATGATGAATTTGTTGCTAGCGCACTCGAGCAGAAGTAATTTCGCTGGATTGCTCGTACTGCCTGCTATATGTAAGCTATAAGAGAATCTCAGACCAAAGAGCAGTGTTGTATGCAGTAGGAACTGTGTAGCAGTAGGAGTAAGTAGTTGCTAACAGTCTGGTGTATAGAGTTGGCTGGGCCGGTCGTGGGGAGCGATGGCGGTGCCTGAGCGTTGTAGTATAAGGTAAAAGCAGCCTTGCACATATATAGTATTGTTATATCAAGTCCCATGTAAATGTTTTAAAAAAATCTCTTAATAATAATCTTTTTCATAAAAAGTAACTTTTGACAATCATTCATTTCAATTTAAAGAATTTACTAATTTCTCCAATCCTTGGTCATCCCGGTTATTGAAAAGAAAAATCAGTTGTTTCTTTTATACATGACAAATCTATCGGCCAGCATTGCACTCGGCAGTGCCAGAAAAATTTCTTGTAGGAGCAGATATATATGCGATATCCGGCGACCTTATTGAGGTAAGAATTTTCAATTTATTCAGAATGATCTTTCAGGGCCTGGACGCAGCACTGCTAACGTCCAAAATTTACCAGTTTAAATTCACAGTCAATTATTGAAAGGTTATAAGTGAGACACAATTTTTTATTGAAAGATTAGTCACATTTTATTATTGATAGGTTGCGCAATTTATTTATTGGGAGGTTACGCTAAATGTCAATGTTATACTTATATTTTTTACTGTTGGGAGGTTATTAGACATATTATTTATCTGTTGAGAGGTTACAACCCGAACTCGGGACCTTTGCCTATGACGGGCAAGTGCTCTACCGACTGAGCTACCCAAGCACGACTCACGACCCGTCCTTACAGCTTTACTTTCGCCAGTACCTCGTGTACCAAGTCCCAAATTTCACAGAAGCTCTCCTGTGAAACTTGTAAGCCTAGCAGTACTGGAAGAAAGGCTATTTCGGAGACACAGCTTCGCCACAGCCTGGGGGATGTTTCCAGCGAGAGGAAAAGGTGCCGAGTTCGGGTCTCGGATCAGTGCACACTTCATTCTGGATATGAGATCTTACTTTCTGAAAAATCCTGAAAGGATGGAACAAAACGAGAGTTTTCAAAATCAGCGTTACAAATTGGTACTAGAGAACCCATTTCTGAGAAATGACCTCACAGTACGTTTAAAAATCCGAATTAGCGTTATCGTGACGAAGTTATGTGCATCGTTTCCGGAGTGTGTGCTGAAGAGTGTGGGGCTCTGAGAGGAACTGTTACAAAGCTGACGGCGGAAAGAGGGAAAGTCTCTGATGCAGGCGCGCTGCAGCGAGTGGTGTGTTAACGGGCGAGGCAGCGTCCGCTGGCCAAGCAGAGCAAAAAGACGGTCCCTCTCGAAGGCCGACCGCTCGCTCACGTCTCGGACGTAAACACGCCGATGGCGCGACCCCGTCCCATAAGATGACTCACTGCCCGCTCACGGCTTATCAACAGTTTTTGCACTCTCCACTTATTCCTCCTCCTAGCGCGAACTTAACCCGCTGAGTGCACTCACCAGCAAATGCCCGACCGGTTGCAGTACCCCCACGCAGTTCACAGGGGACTGACTGACAAAAATGAAAACACCAAAAACACAGCACACTGCCGTGCCAGATAAGGTGTAGGAAGTCGTCTGGAATTCAAACCAGCTTCCACTCGTCTGGGAATGGGTAAATACAAGGCCTGTATGATTTTCGAGAGAATCTTATACACTCCCCTTCAAAATAGGGGACACTTCAGGTAACGATTATTATTATTATTATTACTATTTATGTATCGTATCAAAAGAATAGACAGAAGTGATGACACTTTGTGCAGGACCTGACCATCATTTTGCACGGCAGTGCTCATGCACGTACAGTGCAAGCTGTTACTGATTTGTTTGACTGATGGGGCTGCTGTACCACCTACTGCACTCCCCTGACTTAAGCCCTCGTGCATTCAACTCGATTTCTAAACTGGAGGAAACAAATTCGTCGGACAAAGACCGCTCTGATCCAACTGTCAACACAACTGGCACTAAGAGTAACCTACGACTCCCATATCGCTCGCAACGGGTTATACACAATGCTGGTGACTACAAAGGAGGTGGGTTAAACTTTGAAACACGTATCTGTTTCTTACGCGATAAATAAATAGCTGCTACTATTAAAGTTCCAACACTCTTACAAGATAACCTTCACTTCCATCGATAGCGTTACTTACGCCACACTTTTCGATAGATTTCACAATAATTCATTCTCTCACTCCAGATCACGAGTGTTTTATCCACTGACGCACGTGTTTCATTCTAGGTCGTTTCAAATTCATGTTGGGTTTCATTCATATGTTCCATTCTTCTCTCATATACACTTTAAATCGTTTATTTATAGAGATGTCAAGAGGTAGTAAGTCCACGAGGAATAACAGCAAGCTCTGTATTTCCCTGTCTCAATTTCTCTTTCACAGAATTTTTCAAATTACTGCTAAACTGATCTAACACAAGTAGAGAACTCTTCTTCAGTAAAGCACATTTCTTTCTCTCTCTCTCACTCCGTTGATCCATAATTTCATACCAGCCTCGTCCATCCAACCCTTGTTATGTATGTGAACACCACCACCTGGCGGTATTACAGAAGGTCTTGGCATTGTTTTGCGCTTGAAAATGATCACTGGATTAAGTTTTAGTACCATCAGCACAACATTGGAGGACAACAGTATACCGCTTTTTTTTCATATCCACTTGTTCGCCGCCGGCTGCTGTGACCGAACGCTTCAATCTGGAACCGCGATGCTGCTACGGTCGCAGGTTCGAATCCTGCTTCGGGGCCGGCTGGGGTGGCCGAGCGGTTCTAGGCGCTACAGTCTGGAACCGCGCGACCGCTACGGTCGCAGGTTCGAATCCTGCCTCGGGCATGGATGTGTGTGACGTCCTTAGGTTAGTTACGTTTAAGTAGTTCTAAGTCTAGGGGACTGATGACCCCAGATGTTAAGTTTCATTGTCCTTAGAGCCATTTCAACCATTTGAACTTGTTCGCCGCGCGGGGTAGCCACGTTCGAGTCCTCCCACGGGCATGGATGTGTGTGTGTGTGTGTGTGTGTGTGTGTGTGTGTGTTGTCCGCAACGTAAGTTAGTTTAAGCTAGAGCAAATAGTGTGTAAGCCTAGGGACCGATGAACCCAGTAGTTTGGTACCATAGAACTTACCACAAATTTCCAATTTATTCCACTAGTTCGTGTATTACAGTTGTAGCACATTTCGTAGCACCAGTTCTGTTAATCGCCACATCAAATATCAGAGGAGTTCCGTCCATATTCGGTATCTGGTCAGTTTCACATCTACATCGATACTCTGCAAATCACATTTAAGTGCATGGCAGAGGGTTCATCGAACCATCTTCTTAATTATCTTTTATTCAAAGCTCGTATAGCGCGCGGAAAAAACGAACACTTGTATCTTTCCGTACGAGATCTGGTATCCCTTATTTTATCGTGGTGATCGTTCCTCCCTATGTAGGTCGGTATCAACAAAATATTTTCGCATTCGGAGGAGAAATTTGGTGATAGGAATTTCGCGAGGAGATTCTGTCGCAACGAAAAGCGCCTTTCCTTTAACGATGTCCAGCCCAAATCGTGTATCATTTCAGAGACACTGTCTTCCATATTTCGCGACAATACAAAACGTGCTGCCCTTCTTTGAACTATTTGGATGTACTCCGTGGGTCCTATCTGGTGAGGATCCCATACTGCGCAGCAGTATTCTAAAAGAGGACCGACAAGCGTAGTGTAGGCAGTCTCCTTAGTAGATCTCTCGCATTTTCTAAGTGTCCTACCAATAAAACGCAGTCTTCGTTTAGCCTTCCCTACAACATTTTCTATGTGTTCCTTCCAATTTAAGTTGTTCGTTATTGTAATCCTCTAGGTATTTAGTTGAATTTACGGCTTTTAGATTTGATTGATTTATCGTGTAACCAAAGTTTAACGGGTTTCTTTTAGCACTCATGTGGATGACCTCACACTTTTCGTTATTTAGGGTCAACTGCTATCAGATATCTTTACTAAATCGTTTTCCAATTTGTTTTGATCTTCTGGTGACTTTATTGGTCGATAAACGACAGCGTCATCTCCAAACAACCTAAGACGATTGCTCAGATTGTCTCCCAAGTCGTTTATATAGATAAGGAACAGCAGAGGGCCTATAACACTACCTCGGGGAGCGCCAGAAATCACTTCTGCTTTGCTCCATGACTTTCCGTCAGTTGCCACGAACTGTGATCTCTCTGACAGGAAATCACAAATCCAGTCATATAACTGAGAAGATTTTCTATAAGCACACAATTTCACAACAAGCCGCTTGTGTGGTATAGCGTCAAAAGCTTTCCGGAACTGGAGAAGCACGAAATCAATCTGAAATCCTTTGTCAATAGCACCCAACACTTCATGCGAATATGGAGCTAGTTGTCTCACAAGAACGATGTTTTCTAAACCCATGTTGACTGTGTGTCAATAGACCGTTTTCTTCGAGGTAATTCATTATGTTCGAACACAATATATGTTTCAAAATCGTGCTGCATATCGACGTTAACGATGTGGGCCTGTAATTTAGTGGATTACTCCTACTGCCATTCTTGAATATTGATGTGACCGGTGCAACTTTCCAGTCTTTGGGTACGGGTCTTTCGTCGAGCGAATGACTGTATACGATTGTTGAGTATGGAGCTAAGGCATCAGCATACTCCGAAAGGAACCTAATTGGTATACAGTGCCGGCCGAAGTGGCCGAGCGGTTCTAGGCGCTGCAGTCTGGAACCGAGCGACCGCCACGGTTTGGACCAGAATACTTGCTTTTATAAAGTGGTTTAAGTTGCTCCACTACCCCGAGGATATTTACCTCTACGATACTAATGCTGGCAGCTATTCTTGATTCGAATTCTAGGATATTTACTTCGTCTTCTTTTGTGAAGGTGTTTTGGAAAGCTCTGTTTTATAAATCTGCTTTGGCAGCACTGTCTTCGAAGTTCAGAAGAACGCGAAATCCTGAAGATGGGCTAAAATTTACAGACGCGCGAAATTTGGTACGTACTTCGATGCGAGATGCCTTTAATAGGTTCCACAACGAAACATTGTCTCGAAATTTGGTAGAAAATCCGAAGAAATTCTGGTCGTATGTAAAGTACACAAGCGGCAAGACGCAGTCAATACCTTCGCTGCGCAGTGCCGATGGTACTGTTATCGTCGACTGTGCCGCTAAAGCGGAGCTATTGAACGCAGTTTTCCGAAATTCCTTCACGAGGGAAGACGAATGGAATATTCCAGAATTTGAAACACGAACATCTGCTAGCATGAGTTTCTTACAAGTAGATACCTTAGGGGTTGCGAAGCAACTCAAATCGCTTGATACGGGCAAGTCTTCAGGTCCAGATTGTATACCGATTAGGTTCCTTTCAGATTACGCTGATACTATAGCTCCCTACTTAGCACTCATATACAACCGCTCGCTCACCGATAGATCTGTACCTACAGATTGGAAAATTGCGCAGGTCGCACCAGTGTTCAAGAAGGGTAGTAGGAGTAATCCATTTAACTACAGACCTATATCATTGACGTCGGTTTGCAGTAGGGTTTTGGAGCATATACTGTATTCAAACATTATGAATCACCTCGAAGAGAACGATCTATTGACACGTAATCAGCATGGCTTCAGAAAACATCGCTCTTGTGCAACGCAGCTAGCTCTTTATTCGCACGAAGTAATGGCCGCTATCGACAGTGGATCTCAAGTTGATTCCGTATTTCTAGATTTCCGGAAAGCTTTTGACACCGTTCCTCACAAGCGACTTCTAATCAAGCTGCGGAGCTATGGGGTATCGTCTCAGTTGTGCGACTGGATTCGTGATTTCCTGTCAGGAAGGTCGCAGTTCGTAGTAATAGACGGCAAATCATCGAGTAAAACTGATGTGATATCAGGTGTTCCCCAGGGAAGCGTCCTGGGACCTCTACTGTTCCTGATCTATATAAATGACCTGGGTGACAATCTGAGCAGTTCTCTTAGACTGTTCGCAGATGATGCTGTAATTTACCGTCTAGTAAGGTCATCCGAAGACCAGTATCAGCTGCAAAGCGATTTAGAAAACATTGCTGTATGGTGTGTCAGGTGGCAGTTGACGCTAAATAACGAAAAGTGTGAGATGATCCACATGAGTTCCAAAAGAAATCCGTTGGAATTCGATTACTCGGTAAATGATACAATTCTCAAGGCTGTCAAATCAACTAAGTATCTGGGTGTTAAAATTACGAACAACTTCAGTTGGAAGGACCACATAGATAATATTGTCGGGAAGGCGAGCCAAAGGTTGCGTTTCATTGGCAGGACACTTAGAAGATGCAACAAGTCCACTAAAGAGACAGCTTACACTACACTCGTTCGTCCTCTGTTAGAATATTGCTGCGCGGTGTGGGATCCTTACCAGGTGGGATTGACGGAGGACATCGAGAGGGTGCAAAGAAGGGCAGCTCGTTTTGTATTATCGCGTTATAGAGGAGAGAGTGTGGCAGATATGATACACGAGTTGGGATGGAAGTCATTACAGCATAGACGTTTTTCGTCGCGGCGAGACCTTTTTACGAAATTTCAGTCACCAACTTTCTCTTCCGAATGCGAAAATATTTTGTTGAGCCCAACCTACATAGGTAGGAATGATCATCAAAATAAAATAAGAGAAATCAGAGCTCGAACAGAAAGGTTTAGGTGTTCGTTTTTCCCGCTCGCTGTTCGGGAGTGGAATAGTAGAGAGATAGTATGATTGTGGTTCGATGAACCCTCTGCCAAGCACTTAAATGTGAATTGCAGAGTAGTCATGTAGATGTAGATGTAGATGTATCTCCATTGCTATCGCGCAGAGAAAGCATTGATTGTTTCTTGCCGCTAACATACTTCACATGCGTCCAGAATCTCTTTGGATTTTCTGCCAAGTTTCGAGACAAAGTTTCGTTGTGGAAACTATTACAAGCATCTCGCATTGAAGTCAGCGCAAAATTTCGAGCTTATGCGAAAGATCGCCAATCTTGGGGACTTTGCGTCAGTTTAAATTTGGCATGTTTGTTTCGTTGTTTCTGAGACAGCGCTCTGACCGGTTTTGTGTACCAAGGAGGATCAGCTCATTCGTTTCTTAATTTATGTGGTATAAATCTGACAGTTGCCGCCAATACTATTTCTTTGAATTCAAGCAACATCTGGTCTAAACATATATTATTAATTTGGAAGGAGTGGGGGATTGTATCTCGAGAAGGCGTCAAGTGAATTTTTATCTGCTTTTTGAATAGGTATATTTTTCATTTATTTTTGGAGGATTTTGGGGTTATAATATTCAGTCTGGCTACAATAACCCTGTGTTCACTAAGGAGTCTGGAAATCTCGCGTATAGACGTATGACACAAGTGAGATCCAGTCACCTGACCTACTTGTTTACGGATAAGATTATGGCCATATCAGACTTCGTAATACCCTAATTGCAGACGTAAAGAACTAACAAGCAACGAGATGAAAAAAAGATTCAACTCGGCATATAATCAGGATGAGTATTAAGTGGGTATCAACTGCGTTACTCATTCTCGTGTGTTTTTATATTACTCGCGTCATATTCCTAGCAATACACCACTGATATCTGTTAGTAGTGGTGGTTTTAGAGAATCTGGAAGTTAAAAGATGAAAGACTGAAACACTCGTAGCATAAAAATATTAGCGCCCTATTCACGAAAGCTCAGCCACAGACCAGTTTAACTTGTGTGTGTGTGTGTGTGTGTGTGTGTGTGTGTGTGTGTGTGTGTGTGTGTGTGTGTGTGTGTGACAGTCGTCCGTAATTTATAAATGTCACCATGGGATAATTAGCAACTGGCTTTTTTTCTCAGCTGCGAAGTTTTTGCAGCGGAGTCGGTCTGTTTACTAGACTTGGCTCTGTGTGCCAGCCGAGGAGACGATGACCTCGACACGTCGCCTTGTGATAGCTCCGCGACAGCTGGAGGCCGTAGATAACCCGTGGAGTGAACCTATTAACACTCGCCGATGGCACCGTCACGTATGCTCCCCGCGTGATCGCGTGGCTCTTGAGATTTACGGGTCCATTAGACTTCAGAGGGTCTGTGTTTTCCTGTGCTGTATGACTATATGCATTGCAGAAGACTCCAGCATGACAGAACGGGCTCGTGCTTGTGTATCTCCTGTATCTCCACTGTACTAAAACTTTTTATCTCCTTCGTTGATAGCTGTGCGCAGGACTCAACTCGCAGGATGGGAAGTAATCTCCAAGGGAGAATAGACGTGATTGTGAACACAGCCTGCTGCATTCCTCGAAGTGGAAAACAATAGTGAGCTATTGTCGCTGCCGTCTTCAGTCCAGAGACTGATTCGATACAGCTCCTCGCGCGACTCTGTCCTGTGCAACACCCTTCATTTCCCAATAACTGCTGCAAACTGCATCCATTTCAACTTCTGTAATCAAACCTTGATCTGCTCTGACATCTGCATGCACACTGAAGCGCCAAAGAAGTATAAGCATGCGTATTTCAGTATAGAGATACGTAAAGACAGACAGATTACGGCGTTGCGGACGGCAACGCCTATGTAACACAACAAGTGTCTGGCGCAGTTGTTAGATCGGTTACTGCTGCTACAGTGGTAGGTTATCAAGATTCGAGTGGCGTTATAGTCGGCGCACGAGTGATGGGGCACAGCATCTCCGAGGCAGCGATGAAGTGGAGATTTTCCCGTACGACAATTTCACTGGTGTACTGTATCAGGAATTCGGTAAAACATCAAATCTCCGACATCGCTGTGGCCGGGAAAAGATCGTTGAAGAGCGGGGCCAACGACTACTGAAGAGAATCAACGTCACATAATTGTAACCCTTCAGCAGATTGCTGCAGATTTCAGTGCTGGGCATCAACAGCGAGCGAGCCTTTCAACCAGACGTCATACACATGGGCTTCTGACGCCGAAGGTCCACTTGCGCACCCGAGATGATTGCACGACACAAAGCTTTACCCCTTGCCTGGGCTCGTCAACACCGGCATTGGACTGTTGATGATCGGAAATATGTTGCCTAGTTGGACGAGTATCGAGCGGATGGAGACAACGGCATGAATCCGTGGACTCAGCAGGTGACTGTTCAAGCAGGTGGAGGCTCTGTAATGGTGTGCGGCGTGTGCAGTTGGAGTGATATGGGACCCCTGAGACGTCTAGATATGAGTGGCAGGTGACACGTACCTTACTTCTGATCACCTGCATCTATTCATGTCCATAGTACATTCCCACGGACTTGGGCAATTCCAGCAGTACAATACGACACCCCAAACGTTCAGAATTGCTACAGAGTGGCTCCAGGAACACTCTTCTGAGTTCCAACACTTCCGCTGGTCACCAAACTCCCCAGACATGAACATATTGAGCACATCTGGGATGCCTTGTAACGTGCTGTTCAGAAGAGATCTCCACCCCCCTCGTACTCTTACGGATTTATGGACAGACCTGCAGGATTCATGGTGTCAGCTCCGTCCAGCGCTGCTTCAGACATTAGTCCAGTCCATGCCACATAGCGTTGCGGCACTTCTGCTTGCTCGCGGGGTCTTACACGATATTATGCAGTTGTATTAGTTTCTTGTGTTCTTCAGTGTACATCTGCATCATACTCCACAAGCGAAATAATAGTCTGTCTCCACAAGCGAAATAATAGTCTGTCGCAGAGGGTACATCTGGTATCACTAACTGGTCTCTCCTCCCCTCCCCTCCCCTACCCTGCTATATTGACGTATAGCACGTGGAAAGAATTTCTCTTTGTGGTGATAGCGTGAGATGTATGAGGGAGGAAGTAATATGTTGTCCGTCTCTTCCTGGCAAGTACTCTCTCCACAGTTCAATAGCAAACCTTTCGGCGATACACAACACCTCTGTTGTAGGGTCTGCCACTGGAATTTGTAGAGCATTTCGGTAACGCTCTCGCGTCAACTAAACGATCCCCTGTCGTAACGCGTCGCTCTTCTTTGGATCTTTTCCCTGATAAGGGTTTCAAACGAACAACACTCAAGAATCGACCGAACAATCCTTATAAGCTGTTTTCTTCGTGGATGAGGTACATTACCTTAAGGCTCTTCCGATGACTCTTAGTGGCATCTGCTTCTCCTACTATTTGTTTCAAGTAAGCTGCTTCAGAAAGGCGTAGGTTGCAGTAGTTACTCAGAGATGAGGAGGCTCGCACAAGATAGAGTAGGTTGGAGAGCTACATCAAACCAGTCTTCGGACTGAAGACCACAACAACAACAACAACAACAACAACAACAACAACAGTGAAGTTCTACAGTAGTTGCTTTCTTTTCCTATGTATGGGCAGTACGTTACATTTCTTTATGTCCACGGTCAACTGTCAGTATTCATCAAACCTCTGCAGGTCATTCTACAAATCGATACTATCTTCTAGCGTTGCTACTTTGTTACAGACAAACACACCATCTGCGAACAGTCTCAAAGAGCATCGGACGCTTTCTACTATATCATTTATACACAGTGCGCAAATAGTAACGGTCATATCACACTTCCTTGAGGTACTCTGTAAATTACTCTTACATCTGAACGTTTTTACAAATAAAATAGTTTGTGCGTCAGTCACTTGTTTATTTTGTCACTGCTCGTTTCGATGGTTCACACCACCGTTTTCAACTGGAGAACTGCTTATTTACATGACTTGTGTTGGTGAAGAGTACAGATGACTTTTCACAGTCGCAGTCTAAGGGCAGTGTAGTTATTTTGTGTCTTTTGCTGATGATAAATGTTGTTTATTGAGAAAAGCCGCTTTAGAGGTTAAAAAACACCAATTTCTAACAGTGAATTGGCCTTACAGGGACGGTAGAGTTTTAAAATGTGATGCATACTGTTGCCAGATGTATGCACATTACATTTACACTGTCGCCTCAGGGATAATGTACATGTTACAGATATGTTTCTACAAAAATGCGTTTTTTCTTTTTTTAATGTATGAAGCGTTGAACCAGAAATCTAACATCTGCACAATTCAGTTATTATATTAGGTAGTTATGTATACATTTTTTTGTAAGTAGGAGTGTGCTGCAGAATTGAATACAAAAATAATAAGAATGGCTCTGAGCACTATGGGACTTCACTTATGAGGTGATCAGTCCCCTAGAACTTAGAACTACTTAAACCTAACTAACCTAAGGACATCACACACATCCATGCCCGATGCAGGATTCGAACCTGCGACCGTAGCGGTCTTGCGGTCCCAGACTGTAGCGCCTAGAACCGCTCGGCCACCCCGGCCGGCACAAAAATAATAATTAGATAGTTATATACGTAAATCTTTTTTTCCTTTTGTTTTAGAAAATGTGAATGGGCTATACTTGAATATAGATGTGCACACTTCAGTTATAGTGTTAATTTCTTGTACATAAAAACACTACATCAGATCACGTTTATATATTGTAGTTTGAACTTGTTGGGGGTTGAATGGAGTGGTTACATCAATTGCTGTGCTTTGAAACTGTAAATTATGAGGATACTTTTAAATATATTTGTCAAAGCTTTCTAAAAAGTTGGTTGAGACTACACTATTGTCGTTGAATACATGTCCCGCAAGTTTCTTTCTGTGTACATAGATTTCTAGTTCTTCATGTGGACACATTCTGTGTCCTTTGTTCAGTGTATGTACTATTTCAAAGTTGCTTTTTACATTGTCAAATGGATGTTCTGTATCTTTTATATGGGAGGCTATTACAGATGTGTGTGGTGTGTTATAGCCGGTCTCTGTGGCCGAGCGGTTCTCGGCGCTTCAGTCTGGAACCGCGCTGCTGCTACGGTCGCAGGTTCGAATCCTGCCTCGGGCGTGGATGTGTGTGATGTCCTTAGGATGGTTAGGTTTAAGTAGTTCTAAGTCTAGGGGACTGATGACCTCAGATGTTAAGCCCCATAGTGCTTAGAGCCATTTGAACCATTTGTGGTGTGTTATATCAGGAGGTGTTGAGTTGTTCTTCGAATCTGATGTGGAAGTTATGGGCTGTTTAACATATGTACTGAGCCAGGCATTTACTACATATTCGTTTATGTATGATGGAGGATGAAAAATTATCTTGGCTGCTTTTCTTTCTTACGAGGAAGTCATTGGGAAATTTTATTGTTTGTTTGAAATACAGTAATTATTTTGTGTGGCTTGAGGATATTAGAAATTTTTCGACGTATGTTACCGAGGAAGGAGATGCATGTTATGAATCCAGGGAGTTAATTGTGTTATTTATTTCCTGTTCACAGGTGAATTTAATATTCTTGTGCATTTTGTTGAATTTTTGGACATAATCTTTGTTTTCCCCATTACAGTTAAGAAGTACATCCCATTGAAATAAAATTACTTACCTTTCAATAGAGATATCTAATGGCAAACGTTATAAAGGAAAAACTGCCGTTTCTCATGATATATAAACCTTTCAAGCTATCTATGTTTTATTCGTGATAATTTCAGATTTATAAAGATTGTTGCCTCGCACGTACACTTTTCAGGTCAACACTTCCTCAGTTTAGACACAGTGATCGTAAAATAAGTTTTAAGAGTCTCCGCACCTCCTTCATAATTTACGTAGTTTGCGTGGAGATTCATTTCACCGCCTCATATTTCTCTGTCACAGATATAAACGAATAGCGGAATTTTTTATACGATAAATGGGCTCCTTGGTCACGGAATTCTGTGGAGATTTTGTAAGATATTAGCGATAACCTCGTTTCACCGAAAAAGTGATTATAACCAGTGGAAGTGAAAAACTGCTCTTTTTATTTGGGGGAAAAAAACTTACTATATTCATATTTTGTCTACCTTGTCCGTCATTGTGTATTCGCCAGTTAATCTGTGAAGTCGAGTGTGTTGTAGTTTCATATTGAAATACGAGGAAATATCGTTTTCTGAACGTAGCAGCCGATATTGTGTTTAACTATTCATATAGCGGTGAATGTTGCGGGGCTTTTTTCTTTTTTGCATTCGCTTGGCTTCGTTCCCAAGGACTGAAACTTCTATTGCAGCGCACGCAAGAGGAAAAACACGCCGTGAGTGGAACTGTAGAGGGACTTAAATTGTTTTATTTGCGATCTCCTTGGCGTTACACAGTTTCTGCATCGCGTTGCACTGCTGTAGCAGACTTTCTTTCGGGCTAATTTGTGAAAGCTACTTCGCGCCCCCCACCTTCAACTCCTCTATTCCTCATAGGCCTTGCACCGGCATGCATTTGCCGAAGAAAATTTTCTGAAGCACTTGCTCGGAATAACGGATGCTGTTTACAAATAGATAGCTGCGACATTCCCGGTACATTCGTCAGCGCACAATGGACGTTTATCACTCTCTGGTCAACGGCCCACAGTTTGAACTACTACAGTCAACCGTCATTCTCCACAAATGGTTAGCATTTCTACCTTCTCTTCGTTGATGTACATTGACTCTAGCAAACCTTCAACTCAAGACGGTTAATTGAACGATGGATGTGTGTTTCCTTCGTGTTTGCATTTATTTGCTGTCAGCTCTGGTGAGTGGACGTCTTACGTTACCGGGATACCTGCTTTGTGTGCCAGCACACGACAGTCAATCCGTCCGTTTTATGTTACGTTTTTGACGACATCATGTTTATGTGAATGGCGCTCTGTGATAGTTTTCTTTTTTTTAAAACAGGTCACAAGGAGATAAGTGGATTATTGAATAAAAAGCATAGTGCTATCTCAGATTTTATCGTCGTCATTGTCCCGCTGGTAGTTAAACATCATTTGCTTGATACCTTTATTTCGTTTGTGAACACCAAGTTATTTGGAATTGTCAGGAGAAACGGGACATCACGTTATACAGCGTGGTCAGAAACAGTCTGAAAAGCTGGTAAGGGTGTTGAAGGTTGGCTGAGAAATACTGAGAGATAGTTATTAAGAAAAAAATGTCGCGCCGTTTCCGAGTTAATTACACTACTGGTCATTAAAATTGCTACACCACGAAGATGAGGTGCTACAGACGCGAAATTTAACCGACAGGAAGATGCTGTGATATGATTAGCTTTTCAGAGCATTCACAGAAGGTTGGCGCCGGTGGCGACATCTACAACGTGCTGACATGAGGAAAGTTTCCAACCTATTTCTCATACACAAACAGCAGTTGACCAGCGTTGCCTGGTGAAACGTTGTTGTGATGCATCGTATAAGGAGGAAAAATGCGTACCATCATGTTTCCGACTTTGGTAAAGGTCGGATTGTAGCCTGTCGCGATTGCGGTTTATCGTATCGCGACATTGCTGCTTCCGTTGGTCGAGACCCAATGACTGTTAGCAGAACATAGAATTGGTGGATTCAGGAGCGTAATACGGAACGCCGTGCTGGATCCCAGCTGCCTCGTATCACTAGCAGTCGAGATGACAGGCATCTTATCCGCATGGCTGTAACGGATCGTGCAGCCACGTCTCGATCCCTGAGTCAGCAGATGGGGACGTTTGCAAGACGATAACCGTCTGCACGAACAGTTCGACGACGTTTGCAGCAGCACTGACTATCAGCTCGGAGACCACAGCTGCGGTTACCCTTGACGCTACATCCTAGATAGGAGCGCCTGCGATGGTGTACTCAACGACGAACCTGGATGCAGGAATGGCAAAACGACATTTTTTTCGGATGAATCCAGGTTCTGTTTACAGCATCGTGATGGTCGCATCCGTGTTTTGCGACATCGTGGTGAACGCACATTGTAGGCTTGTATTCGTCATCGCCATACTGGCGTATCACCCGGCGTGATGGTATGGGGTGCCATTGGTTGCACGTCTCGGTCACCTCTTGTTCGCACTGATGGCACTTTGGACAGTGGACGTTACATTTCAGATGTGTTACGACCCGTGGCTCTACCCTCCATTCGATCCCTAACCTTACATTTCAGCAGGATAATGCACCACCGTATCTTGCAGGTCCAGTACGGGCCTTTCTGGATACAGAAAATGTTCGACTGCTGCCCTGGCAAGCACATTCTCCAGGTCTCTCACCAATTGAAAACGTCTGGTCAATGGTGGCCGAGTAACTGGCTCGTCACAATACGCCAGTCACTACTCTTGATGAACTGTGGTGTCGTGTACCTGTACGAGCCATCCAAGCTCTGTTTGACTCAATGCCCAGTCGTATCAAGGCCGTAATTACGGCCAAAGGTGGTTGTTATGGGTACTGATTTCTCAGGATCTATGCACCCAAATTGCGTGAAAATGTAATCACATGTCAGTTCTAATATAATATATTTGTCCAATGAATACCCGTTTATCTGTTGTATTTCTTCTTGGTGTAGCAATTTTAATGGCCGGTAGTGTAGCATTCAAGTTAGCCAGTCGGGCCATTGCGCGCGCAAATTCAAGCTGTCCGTCAAAAACCGTGTCTGCAGAGCTATACTTTGTTTGGTTTCCTCAAACTGAACAAGAGAGCGATACAAAGATTAGACACCGCACAGTAGGAAAGATCGAACCCGAGCCGAAGGCTTGTGCAGTCTCGCGTGGTATCATCTACGATTCTACGCTATGAGAACGACTAACTGTATCTGGCGTGGCGCTTGAATCTGCGCGCGCAACCGCCTTCATTCTCAGCACAACCCACCCTGCAACAAACTTACAAGAATTTCAGACTGTTTCTGACTACCATGTATAGGCTACAGTGTGTAGAGTTTGTTGCGTCACATGTGTACCGTTTTGCAGCTAGAGATCTTTGAAGTGTTTGATGCTGTACTTACTTTAGGCCAACGTTCATAGTTTACGGTGGCACGGAGGAAAAGAAGAAAGAGAGGGGGGGGGGGGAATAAATGGAAATGAACTAAAAATGAGGGCGCTGTGGGGTTCCCTTCTATAAAAATGACAACTAAATACCGAATATGACGATAATAATGTTTCCATATCAACGCTCATTCCCTACATTAATTCTTCCTTCGCTTATCCTACACCTTGGTACCATGACGTGTAGCTGTCTGCATTTGTACTGAAAATGCACAACATGCGAGGAGCCTGTTCGTGTTCTGTCGCTTCAAGTAGAAAACAGAGTTTCTGTTACAATCCACTAACCTGGTATCTTCTATAGATGTCGTTGCTCCAGTGTAGTTGTACTGCTCAAGTCGTGAGTTCGTTTTTCTTGAAGTAAGGATGAAAAATACCCGGTGACGTGTCTAAGACTGTCGTATCTATTAAATGATCTGATAAGTTTCAAATTGTGCAGGCCAATAACTTTTAGAGAACATCACACGAAGTAGTTAAAGCTGTAAGCTGCAAAGACGTTTCGCACATGCTCTATTACAAATTCACACGTTTCACAATTTGTACTAGAATCAGTCACAGTCCTGTTATATTAATTCTTGTAGAAAACATGTTCGTTTAAAGCAATCTGCTTTTGATATTGTGTTCTTATTTACTTTTAGCTTCTGATGTGCATTACTCAAATTTGACACAAATTGAGTTTTGTTCACTGAAAACTGATTTAACAAAATTAACCTAAAGACAGTTTTGTTGGCTTTGCTTCTTACCCTGATTTTACGTATATGGTTTTCAAGGACCAACTCTATGGTGTCCTGTACTGATGGCTTGCCATTTGCAAACCAAACGATGTAAATGTAAATTTCATTGGCGAGTTAACACATCCTCCGATTTTTAAAAAAACGTGATTGGCACGTCAGAATGTTTGTTAAGTAGGCTGTTTGGATGTGAACAGCGCGTAGCGTTGCGCAGTTGGAGGTGAGCCGCCAGCGGTGGTGGATGTGGGGAGGGAAGGGAGATGCCAGAATTTTGAGAGCGGACGATCTGGACGTGTGTCCATTAGCAAGAGTAAATTTGTAATTCTGGATATCATGAACTGATAAATATATGATGACTTTTGGACATTATAAAGGTAAATACATTGTCTGTTCTCTATCAAAATCTTTCATTTTCTAACTATGCCTATCAGTAGTTAGTGCCTTCAGTAGTTAGAATCTTTTATTTAGCTGGCAGTATTGGCGCACGCTGTATTGCAATAGTTCGAGTAACGAAGATTTTTGTGAGGTAAGGGATTCATGAAATGTATAGGTTATTGTTAGTCAGGGCAATTCTTTTGTAGGGATTATTGAAAGTCAGATTACGTTGCGCTAAAAATATTGTGTGTCAGTTTAGTGTTGATCAGAATAAGTAAAGAGAGAAATGTCTTAGTACGTTCAGTTATGCCCAGCTGTTTGAAAATCAAATAACGCAAGAGGTTTATCAACACAGTAATTTATTAATTTTTCAAAGGGGACATTTCATGTTTAGTGTATATATTTATTACTACTCACGCGTTGTTGTGACTGATTCCTTTTGGATCCCGAGGAAACTTCACACACACATATCAACGTACTTTGTGCAGTTTGTTTCTCTACAAATGTCGTTTTACTTCAGAACACATGTGAGTACGATGTTGTTGTGTTTCCTAATCCCGTCGGCGTTCATTTGTTCCCTAGAGAGCCCCAAAAAGTAACAGCACCCATAGCACACTTGCTGACCACCTAACAGCCCATAACCACCACCCAACTACAGTAGTAAAAGATTTAAGATTACTGAAATCCAGTCGCAGTGAATACTACAAACTGACAATCGAAGAGAACTTCGGAAATTTGGCGCCAAACTATCTCGGGAACAAATGAAAGCCCAAGAGGTTAGGATACACAACACGGTGCCCATCGCCTTTTGCAAAGTAAAAAGGCGTTTATAAAGAAAGAAATTCTGCAAACTCCGTTAATGTTTCTGCAGTGTCTTCGGAATCCAAAAGAAGAAGGATGTGTCACTAAAAAGCTTGACTAGTAAAAAAATACATGCGCAATAAATGTTGGCACTCCAAAATCGCGTTTTTTTTTAAATCAAGGGATTTACATTTACATCGTTTGGTTTGCAGATAACAAGCTATTAGTACAAGACACCATACAGTTGGTCCTGCAAAACCATGTAATGTAACATCACAGAAAGAAGCGAAACGAACAAAAATTTTCTTGGCGTTAACTTTTCCGTAGAAATGTTGGAACATGTGAGGCAACACTGACTCTGCAAATCACCTTAGAAGATAGATTAAGGAAAGGCAAACATAAGTTTCTAGCATTCCTAGACTTAGAGAAAGCTTTTGACAATGTTAATTGGAACACTCTCTTTCAAATTCTGCAGGTGGCAGGGGTAAAATACAGGGAACGATAGGGTATTTACATCCTGTACAGAAACCAGATGGCAGTTATAAGAGTCGAGGGACATGAAAGGGAAGCAGTGGTTGGGAAGGAAGTGAGACAGGGTTGTAGCCTCTCCCCGATGTTATTCAATCTGTGTATTGCGCAAGCAGTAACGGAAACAAAAGAAAAATTTGGAATAGGAATTAAAGTCCATGGCGAAGAAATAAAATCTTTGAGGTTTTCCGACGACATTGTAATTGTGTCGGAGACAGCAAATGACTAGGAACAGCAGTTGAATGGAATGGACAGTGTCTTGAAAGGAGGATATAAGATCAGCACCAACAAAAGCAAAACGATGACAATGGAGTGTAGTCTAATTAAATCACATGATGCTGAGGGAAATTAGTAAATGAGACACCTCAAGTAGTAGTTGGGTTTTGTTATTTGGTAAGCAAAATGGCTGATGATGGTCGAAGTAGAGAGGATATAAAATGTACAGTGGCAATGGCAAGAAAAGCATTTCTGAAGAAAAGTTTAACATAGAGTATAGATTTAAGTTGGTTAGTAAGTTGGTTGGTTGGTTCGTTTGGGGAAGGAGACCAGACAGCGTGGTCATCGGTCTCATCGGATTAGGGAAGGATGGGGAAGGAAGTCGGCCGTGCCCTTTCAGAGGAACCATCCCGGCCTGGAGTGATTTAGGGAAATCACGGAAAACCTAAACCAGGATGGCCGGACGCAGGATAGAACCGTCGATAGATTTAAGTGCCAGGAAGTTTTTTCTAAAAGTATTTGTATGGAGTGTACCCATTTATGGCAGTGAAACATGGACGATAAACAGTTTGCACAAGAAGAGCATAGAAGCCTTTTAAATGTGGTGTTAGAGAAGAATGCTAAAGATCATCTGGATAGATAGCATAACTAATGAGTAGGTATTGAACAGAAAAGGGGAGAAGATAAATTCGTGGCACAATCTAACTAGGAGGGGGGCCCCGTTGGTAGGACACATTCTGAGGCATCAAGGGATCACCGAGTTATTAGTGGAGGGAAGCGGGGGGGGGGGGGGGGTGGAGGGGGGGTAAAAACCTAAGGATATAGGTTGCAGTAGTTACTCGGAGAGGAAGAAGCTTGCACAGAATAGAGTAGCATGGAGAGCTGCATGAAGCGAGTCTTTCGACTGAAAACCACAAAAACAAAAACTACAGTGACTATTGCTGCCTTTTTCATCAAGTCATTTGATATCAGTTCTCTTTGACGTTTAAAGCAGTCTAATGTAGACGTTGTGTTATTGTTTATTTTACTCTTTTTCATATGCATTACTGTTTGTTTTTTATGAACAACTTATTTTTAAAATATTTATAATCGTACTTTGGCTGCTTGGCGTCGTAGCTCTGTAATTCACTCTCGTGAACGTTCAAGTGAATCTGTAATAATTAATAAAGGGTTAACAGCTATTGTTAGAACCCGTCATCCTCACCGCAACGACACCACCACCAATGGATCAACGCAAAACTTTGTTGTTCAGATGTGGATGCACAGCGCTCCGAGAGAAATGAATCGGGTTTTGTGAGACAGTTCTCCGTGGACAGCAGTAGCTGAGCGGTAGGGCGACACAATGGAGGCATTGTCAGACTCCAAATTGGTGGCTGTTAGCGGCTGCTCCGTCACACACACGCACGTTCCGCCCAGCGGGCAGACCGTGCACACACACACACACACACACACACACACTAGGGGGGGGGGGGGGGGGGGGGGCGGGCGGGCAGACAGCGGTCCAAGAATGCGGCTACACCGGAGCGGAAGTACATGGACTGACTGGATGCTTTTCCTCACGCCACTGTGCTGGGTCCTGCGGTAGTCTGCATTTACATAACTGCTTCCAGTGCGCGCTGCGTCCCCTTTCTGCTCGCTATGGAGTGTAAGGTGCGCGGAGAAAACCGGTAGTACTCTACGAGCTCTTATCAACACGCCTTCTTCCGCGATTTCCGGTTGCTCCCCGCAAGGCATTATACTGTGCGCGTTGTTCAGAGCCTGTGGTGGTACACTTCACCTGCCGCCCCCCTCCTCTGACAAGTGGGACCCGAAATGGTCGGAGTAGGTGGGGAGTCGTAAGATGCAAGGCCACTTTACAAACATAACTTAAAAATGCATTTATTGTTAGTCTCTTCAAATGTTTAAACTCTTGAACGCACATGATCAGTTCAGAAAACTTTAAAAAGAAACTCTGATAACCAGCATTAAAGAAAATTATTAAGTTCATAACCCTGACTGCTGACAATAAAAGCATTGTTGTTGTTGTGGTCTTCAGCCCTGAGACTGGTTTGATGCAGCTCTCCATGCTACTCTATCCTGTGCAACCCTCTTCATCTCCCACTACTTACTGCAGCCTACATCCTTCTGAATCTGCTTAGTGTATTCATCTCTTGGTCTCCTTCTACGATTTTTACTCTCCACACTGCCCTCCAATACTAAATTGGTGATTCCTTGATGCCTCAACATGTCCAACCAACCGATCCCTTCTTCTGGTCAAGTTGTGCCACAAACTTCTCTTCTCCCCAATCCTACTCAATACTTCCTCATTAGTTATGTGATCTACCCATCTAATCTTCAGCATTCTTCTGTAGCACCACATTTCGAAAGCTTCTATTCTCTTCTTGTCCAAACTATTTATCGTCCATGTTTCACTTCCATACATGGCTACACTCCATACAAATACTTTCAGAAACGACTCCCTGACTCTTAAATCTGATACCTGTAACGCACACGCAAACGCGCGCGCGCGCACGCACAGAGAGAGAGAGAGAGAGAGAGAGAGAGAGAGAGAGAGAGAGAGAGAGAGAGAGAGAGAGAGAGAGAGAATATGCAACGAGAAACAATTAAAAATATTAGAATTATCCCTTGGCGTTAAGAGAGAGAGAATATGCAACGAGAAACAATTAAAAATATTAGAATTATCCCTTGGCGTTAAACGACACAAACCTATTTAATTTTGAACTTTTAATTTAGCCGTCTGTGAATTATGCCAATAGATGAGTGCTCCTTACCATACCGACTTAACAAACTAACAACTTAGACGACTTCCAGACACTTCACGTAAGAAGTAACTGTTACACGTACGCAAACAAGAGCATCTGACTTTATGAAACAATTCTGGATCAACAGCAGTGCAAACAGTTTAGTCCTGTTACTCGTACTCCACACGTACTCAGTAAGTCAACAGCTAGTTCACAAACACATCCTCGTCTTACGAAAAGTAACAGGGTCAGCCCACTTAATCGTACTAGAATTAGAAACAATTCAGTGGTCATCTACTCACCTAATCTTTACGTAATGGCTGAGGAAGGGGACTTCCTTTGAAGCACAAAATATCTGAAGTACGGTAAAACAACAACAACAGCACATGATAGTTCTTTAAATATGAACGTCGTGCTAAACTACATCCAACTCAAGTTAATTTAGTTCTTAATGGGCGAAAGAAACATGAACAGTAAAACTTGGGGCCGTGCGGGGTTAGTCGAGCGGTCTAGGGCGCTGCAGTCATGGACTGTGCGGCTAGTCTCGGCGGAGGTTAGAGTCCCCCCTCGGGCATGGCTGTGTGTGTTTGTCCTTAGCATAATTTTGGTTAAGTAGTGTGTAAGCTTAGGGACTGATGACCTTAGCACTTAAGTCACATCAGATTTCACACACATTTGAGTAAAACTCGGGCAAATTACTAAAATAAAATAATCTAGACCAACCAGCTGTTTCGTAACATACATGCTGAGAAGTGCAACCAGTTCACACAATAGTATATAAAAGAGTAACGGTACTCGAATTTCTACTGTAACCAGGCCGTGGGACACACTAATGCTTTTAAACAGCCGTTTAGCCGCCAGACCAACTAAACTAACAAATGGTCATCGCTGTTTCTGAATACCAGTGCAATCTGGCCCATCAGATTCGAGTACAGTATCCTCGTCGGACTCTTAATGTAGATTCACACTTGTCACGTTTTTGAACGTCGACGGTCAGAGGGATTCCTGAGCATCCACATTACAAGTCACGTAAACATCCAAAGAACGAAGGCGCTATTTCGTAGTTCACTGTAGATCGTCATAAAATGCCGAAATTTGGTAACAGAGCTGTAGTGATTTCTGTTGTACCGTTGAGGAACAAGAACAGCGGGCAAAAAGTGTTTACGTTAGACACAAATGTTAAAAAATCGAGACTGTGAAGGAGAGTTACGTACTCTTCACAAGGATCCGGAAGAGGAGGAGCATCGTTCTATAAATATTTCAGAATGTCTAAACAACAGTTTTTTTACCTGTTAAGTAAGACACAAATTATTATTTATTTAGCGTATGGCGAATACAGACGTATCATGAATGTCTGTTTGGACGAAAAGCCATCATACAAGGCTTGTTGACATCCAGCTGAATACGACATTGCGCATAATATCTGGCGCAGTCAGATCTACTCCAGTTTATTGGCTTCCACTGTTAACCGGTATAATGCCTCCCGATCTACGTAGATGTACTGCCGTTATGAGAGAATTCCACAATATCTCCAGGAATTCTAACCTACCTGTGCATAGCGACCTGCCACTTTTAAATCGTAAGTGACTGAAATCACGCCACCCAACTCTGTGTGATGCTGCTGACACGGTTGCTAAGGATTTCAAACCTCTTGAAGAATGGAAAGGTCGGCGGGAAGCAGACTTGCACCTGCATAACATCTTGTCAGGTGCTAAACTGCCAAGTGGATTCGACCTACCACGCAAGACCTGGACTACTCTGCAACAGAATCCGTGCCGGCCATGGCCGATGCAGGGATGCTCTCTTTAAGTGGAAGAAGTTGCCTGATCTAGCTTGTGACTGCGGGGCTCCATACCAGACTGTTCAGTGAATGTAGGATTCGAGCCTATCACGGCGCCAAAGAGGACTTCCTGCTAGCAACTCCAGATGCAGTGCGCTGCATTGAACGACTGGATATTCAGTTGTAAAGACAAACTTAAGTTTCTTGTATGTCAATATGTACATTGTATAAGACACAAATAAAAATTACGTCCCGTATCAGCACGGCATAAGCTGATTGTTCGCCTAAGGTTTGTCTACAGAGGCCGCTTTGGTGAACTAAACAAAACAAATTGGACGTGCTACTTGCCGGCAGCAACAGGGAGATATCACGTGACTGCGTCAATGCTCCCTCGAAACATTCTTCCCGAGAAACCTTGGCGTATTGCGGCTGGACCTGCCGCGATACCAGTACGATTCTACACAGGGTATGCGAAAGAGCTTGCTCCTGTTGCACCAGCAGTGGGTCGCAGGCCTCTAGAAGAGCGATGCGGTCGGTTAAAAAAGTACAACACTTCATTCCCGTTTTCTAGAAGGGCCGCCGAACAGACGCACAGAACCGTCTGTTGTAGAATTCTAGAACATTTGTAAGTTCCCCTCTATGTTTCTGTATGAAATGTAGCCCAAATTTACCTCCCAAAAACTGTTAATCCACTTAAACTCGTATGCTAACCTTTGAGTAAGCACAACCTCATGTGAACTGAACTGTAACTCGTCCCAATACAACTTCTCTTCGTATTGAAAACGCAACTGAAATAAAACAATTAGGTAGAACAATTATCTGGACCTATTCAAAATTTCCATTTACCTCACGTCTTGACAAAATTGTTGCAGATTCCTCAAAAGCACAACACCACACACCAAGCAGGCAGCGGCTAAGCTACATTTCTATTTTTAAATAAAACTTCCAAACCATACTCAAACTGAAACTTCCTGGCAGATTAAAACTGTGTGCCGGACCAAGACTCGAACTCGGGACCTTTGCATTTCGCTGGCAGGCTGTGAGAACGGGGCGAGAGTCGTGCTTGGGTAGCTCAAGTCGAGAGCCGTTGCGCGCGAAAGGCAGAGATCCCGAGTTCGAGTCTCGGTCCGGCACACAGTTTTAATCTGCCAGGAAGTTTTATATCAGCGCACACACCGCTGCAGAGTGAAAATCTCATTCCGAATACTCAAACTGTTGCATGCCATATGCTACAATGTGGTAAGGCGTAATGACAAACCTACTTTAAACAATGGGATGGGAAGAGTAACTATTCTTATGAAATGACATTCCGAGGCGACGATTTTAGAATAAGTACGTAATCAAAAAGACGGAGTAAAATTCCGCATGATAGTCATACATAACATTGGTCTGAACAATACTATGCTCAACTAAGTGAACAATGGTTTAAAAAGGGTACAGCGTTAACAGAGAACTTCTGTAATGAGATAAGGGTTTAATCAGTTGATCGTTAACGCACGACTCAGGGAAGTGGCATGGTCTTTCTCTCAGCTCTGAACAAAGTTAACTATCTTATGATAATCATCCCGACAAACTGGCTGCGCACTGCTGCAGTCTTACCTCAAAATTCTTCTAAAAAAAAAAAATCGTAATTTATATTCTTTTCGCCTTTCAGTAGATATCATATTCACCCTTGCTTTCCTTTACGGTGAATCTTTCTTCATCTACCAGATGCAATCACAAGGCGGCAATACTGTATATGTCCATCACCTACCACACTTCAACTAAGAATATATCAGATTGCGCAGAGGCAAAGACTTTGCGAAGACCAGACCACAGATTGTAGTTTGCTCTCTCTCTCTCTGGTTGCACATCGAAAACTTACAAAAATCAAAGTGACATGACCACCTTACTAACGTATCACTTCAGTTGTGATGACAAAGTTCACCTGGCCAGATGTACCAGCTAGCGGACGTATTTGCCCGTGCGCAGTTGCTGCTTGTGACTAATCACAGTGCAACATTTACGATGATTAAAACGCAGAAGTGATATTTCAACGTTGGTAGAGTAAGACAAGTCCAACAAGAAACAGCGTTTGCCGAAAAGTATCACTCTCAGAAATCATTGATATTGGAAAGTCGCGACTCGACTGCTCTCCACCGTCTACCCAGCAAACATGAGAATCATCATGGCGCCCCCTCCCCTTCCTTACCCCTCCCCCCCCTCCCCCCCCCCCACACACTCGGCTTACGTCAGCGGTGGAAAGACACGTGACCGCCTGGAACCAGTCCTGCACAAATACACAGCTCTAAAGCAACCAGAATGACTCGTCCGGTTAACTTATTTGTGTGCAACTGTGTTGATTGAATATACGCTTTTCATTCGACAGATCTTGGGTCACCCGTTATCTGTTCAGTCTGGACGTGTCAAAACGCGTTTGCTCTTTTAGAGCAAAGCTCATTCCCTGACTAATTCGCTATTGGACATTGCACAACGCCTCGCGTGTTTCGCCAGTTATATTTGTACACATCACCATTCCGAGTATACCTATCTATCTCGTTCCTTATCTGGTTCGGCACTTTCCTGGTCCGGCGTGGCCTCTGCTTGCGGATTGACGTCGGCAATCATGTTGGGCGGTCATCTAGGTGCAGCATCGCCGGTCTAAGTATGCGTCAGAGGACTGGTAAGTTGCGAGCGCACTGACGGACGCTGCCAGTTGGTTCTGGGGGGATTCCAGGCTATCCGTTAGTGCGTGTTGTGAGACTGGCGAGTCATCACTTAGCCGCGACGGGTGGGCAGCTCTGGCGGCTTCTGGAAGGGGTCCACCAATTTGTCCGGGAGATGCTGGCAAGCAGTCAGTGGGGGGACTCCCCGCACTTTCCAGCTGTAGCGTGAGATAAATGTAGTGAGACATCTGAGTGTGTGTCAGCCACCAAAACAAAGAAACAAAACTACGTTTTCCTTACAAATAGTTCTATTGCTTCTCAGGATAGTCTCTACCACGTTTGCATGCGTCTGAACCAATTCTGGAAACTGTTCGCCCAACTTCTGGATGGATTCAAGAGCTTCATGAAGTGAAGTAATAAAAATCGGCGTACACATTTATTTATTGACATCAATGAATGAAAAAATGTCTCTGAGCACTATGGGACTCAACTGCTGTGGTCATCAGTCCCCTAGAACTTAGAACTACTTAAACCTAACTAACCTAAGGACATCACACACATCCATGCCCGAGGCAGGATTCGAACTTGCGACCGTAGCAGTCGCACAATGAATGAAAGGATGTCGTCAAATGATACATTGGGTGAATACAGGGGACTAGACATCAGTTCCATGATCTTTTTCACGAATAATCAAATTTGGTGAATATCGCAGTCAGTTCGTAAAAATTTCTGTGAACTGTTTATCTTGGAGTCCTTAAATAGTAAGTTACCTTCCATAAGGAATGTGGAGTGCACTCAACGACTGTGATATGGCTTTCAAATGACAGAGCACAGCAATTAACCGTTCTTTTCTTTCAGGTTTTATTAGGCAAATCTAGATTTGGGCTAGTGTCTGGCCATTACCAATGCAAAAAATACAAGCAGTACATAGTCAGGTGATAGTATGAAAAGTTACAACACGTGACATAATCTCTATGGCTTATACATAAGATTACATACCACTGTTTCATGGATCTTACCCACTCGTTTCGTATAGGGTTCCTTAAAGGATGCTGCGTTCTCGGAATGCAATACATCAATTCAAGGAAATAACATTAGCAGGTTTTTTTCCAATAAAGCAGGTTGACAGTACTTAACTTGAATGTACAAAGATGTCGCAAGCGATGGGTGACATGTAACATACGCTACTGGCCATTAAGATTGCTACACCACGAAGATGACGTGCTACAGACACGAAATTTAACCGACAGAAAGAAGATGCTGTGATAGGCAAATGATTAGCTTCTCAGAGCATTCACACAAGGTTGGCGCCGGTAGCGACATCTACGACGTGCTGACATGAGGAAAGTTTCCAACCGATGTCTCATACACAAACAGCTGTTGACCGGCCTGGTCTGGTGAAACGTTGTATTGATGCCTAAGTAAGGAGGAGAAATGCGTACCATCACGTTTCCGACTTTGATAAAGGTCGGATTGTAGCCTATCGCGATTCCGGATTATCGTATCGCGACATTGCTGCTCGCGCCGGTCGAGATCCAATGACTGTTAGCACAATATGGAATCGGTGGGTTCAGGAGGGTAATACGGAACGCCGTGCTGGATCCCAACGGCCTCGTATCACTAGCAGTCGAGATGACAGGAATCTTATCCGCATTGCTGTAACGGATCGTGCAACCACGTCTTGATCTCTGAGTCAACAGATGGGGACGTTTGCAAGACGACAACCGTCTGCACGAACAGTTCGACGACGTTTGCAGCAGCGTGGACTATCAGCTCGGCGACCATGGCTGCGGTTACCGTTGACGCTACATCACACAGGAGCGCCTGCTATGGTGAACTCAACGACGAACCTGAGTGCACGAATGGCAAAACGTCATTTTTTTGGATGAATCCAGGTTCTGTTTACAGCATCATGGTGGTCGCAACCGTGTTTGGGTACATCGCGGTGGACGCACATTGGAAGCGTGTATTCGTCATAGCCATACTGGCGTATCACCCGGCGTGATGGTATGGGATGCCATTGGTTACACGTCTCGGTCACCTCTTGTTCGCACTGACAGCACTCTGAGCACATTTCAGGTGTGTTAAGACTCGCGGCTCTACCCTTCATTCGTTCCCTGCGAAACCCTACATTTCAGCAGGATAATGCACGACCGCATGTTGCAGGTCCTGTACGGGCCTTTCTGGATACAGAAAATGTTCGACTGCTGCCCTGACCAGCACATTCTCCAGATTTCTCTCCAATTGAAAACGTCTGGTCAATGGTGGCCGAGCAACTGACTCGTCACAATACGCCTCTCACTACTCTTGATGAACTGTCGTATCGTGTTGAAGCTGCATGGGCAGCTGAACCTGTACACGCCATCCGAGCTCTTGTTTGACTCAATGCCCTGGCGTATCAAGGCCGTTGTTACGGCCAGAGGTGGTTGTTCTGGTTACTGATTTCTCAGGTTCTATGCACCCAATGTGCGTGAAAATGTAATCATATGTTAGTTCTAGTACAATATAGTTGTCCAATGAATACCCGTTTATCACCTGCACTTCTTCTTGGTGTAGCAGTTTTAATGGCCAGTAGTCTAAATCAGAGTCCTTGCTATCCCTACGTTCAAACAAGCAATGGATATGGATCACTACAATCTGATGTAGCACTCTCTGCAAGGCCCTTCTAATACTTTGCGAATCCTGTTCACTTAATGTCCGGCGGAGGCTGGCAGGAGCGGCGTTTGTATTCACCTTCTCTTCTCTTTTCTCTTCACTTCACTTCTCTCTTCTCTTCACTTCACTTCACTTCACTTTTCTCTCTTCACTTCACTTTTCTCTCTTCACTTCACTTTTCTCTCTTCACTTCACTTTTCTCTCTTCACTTCACTTTTCTCTCTTCACTTCACTTTTCTCTCTTCACTTCAGTTCACTTCACTTTTCTCTCTTCACTTTTCTCACTTCACTTCACTTTTCTCACTTCACTTCACTTCACTTCACTTTTCTCACTTCACTTCACTTTTCTCACTTCACTTCACTTCACTTCACTTTTCTCACTTCACTTCACTTCACTTTTCTCACTTCACTTCACTTCACTTTTCTCACTTCACTTCACTTCACTTTTCTCACTTCACTTGCCTTCTCTACTCATCTTCGTTCCGTCGCATGTGGTTGCGCCAGAGGAGAAAGTTGGTGACGGGAATTTCTTGAAGATTCCGTCGCAACGAAAAGCGCCTTTCCTTCAACGATGTCCAGTCCAAATCATGTAACATTTCAGTGACACACTCTTCCATATTTCCCGACAATACAAAACGTGCTGCCCTTCTTTGAACTTCTTCGATGTACTCCGTCAGTCCTATCTGGTAAGGATCCTACACCGCTCAGCAGTATTCTAAAATAGGACGGACGAGCGTAATGTAGGCAGTCTCCTTAGTAGATCTGTTACATTTTCTAAGTGTCCTGCCAATAAAACGCAGTCTTTGGTTAGCCTTCCCCACAACATTTTCTATCTCTTTCTTCCAGTTTAAGTTGTTCGTAATTGTAATACTCTAGGTATTTAGTTGAATTTTCGGCTTTTAGATTTGACTGATTTATCATCTAACCGAAGTTTAACGAATTACTTTTAACACTCATGTGGATGACCTCACACTTCTCGTTATTTAGGGTCAACTGCTAATTTTCGCACCATTCAGATACCTTTTCTAAATCGTTTTGCGTTTTGTTTTGATCTTCAGATGACTTTATCAGTCGATAAATGACAGCGTCATCTGCAAAAAACCGAAGACGGCTGCTCAGATTGTCTCCCTATTCGTTTATATAATAAGGAACAGCAAAGGTCCTATAACACTACTTTAGGTAACGCCTGAAATCACTTCTGTTTTACTCGATGACTTTCCGTTAATTACTACGAACTGTGACCTCTCTGACAGGAAATCACAAATCCAGTCACATAACTGAGGCGATATTCCATAAGCACGCAATTTCACTACGAGCCGCTTGTGTGGTACAGTGTCAAAAGCCTTCCGGAAATCCAGAAATACGGAATCGATTCTAAATCCCTTGTCAATAGCATTCAACGGTTCATGTGCATAAAGAGCTAGTTGTGTTTCACAGGAACGATGTTTTCTAAACCCACCTTGACTGTGTGTCAATAGACAGTTTTCTTCGAGGTAATTCATAATGTTCGAACACAATATATGTTTCAAAATTCTGCTGCATATCGACGTTTACGATATGGGCCTGTAATTAAGTGGCTTAGTCCTACCAACTTTCTTGAATATTGATGTGACCTGTGCAACTTTCCAGTATTTGGGTACATATGTTTCGTCGAGCGAACGGTTGTATTGACTGTTAGGTGTGGTGCTACTGCGTCAGCATACTCTGAAAGGAACCTAATTGGTATACAGTCTGGACCAAATGACTTGCTTTTATTAAGTGATTTAAAGTGCTTCACTACTCCGTAGATCTTTACTTCTACATTACTCATGTTGGCAGCTGTTCTCGATTCGAATTCTGGAATATTTACTTCTTCTTTTGTGAAGGTATTTTGGAAGGCTGTGTTTAGTAACTCTACTTTGGCAGCACTGTCTTCGATAGTATCTCCTTGCTATCGTCCAGAGAAGACATTGATTGTTTCTTGCCGCTAACATACTTCATATACAACCAGAATCTCTTTGGATTTTCTGCCAGGTTTCGAGACAAAGTTTCGTTGTGGAAACTGTTATAAGCATCTCGCATTGAAGTCCGCGCTAAATTTCAAACTTCTGTAAAATCTCGCCAATCTTGGGGATTTTGCGTCTGTTTTAATTTGGCATGTTTGTTTCGTTGTTTCTGAAACAGTGTTCTGACCTGTTTTGTGTATCAAGGAAGACCAGCTCCGTCAATTGTTACTTTATGTGGTATAAATCTCTCAATCGCTTCCGATATTGCTTCTTTGAATTTCGCTTATTTTTCAAGGATTTCCGTGATTACAGTATTCAATCTCACTACGACAACCCTGTGTTCACTAATCCGTGAATCGGTTTTGATGCTCGTTATTAATTCAGGATTATTTGTTTCTAAGAGGTCAAGTGTGTTTTCACTTAGTGGCCTCTATGTGAACTTGGTAATTATAATACTCGGAGAGAAGCGGCTGTGGTCTCTAGTAAAAAACTTCAAATTTGCGTAGGAATGAAACAAAATATGAGCAAAATTAATTTCGTTACTATCTGACTTATTGCCATATTTAGCAGTAAACACAGAGGATGTAAAAAGTTACAGGGTCACTCCTTGTGAGCCAACTGCTTTGTTATTCTTTAAAACACATATATGACGTCAGATTGGTAAAACATTATAAAAAAAAATATAAAACACAAGGCGGCAGGCACATGCTGTTTGCTGCGACCATTAGAGTTGTTTGAAATGTTTTTGTCTTTTGTGCTGTTTTTTTCCCTTTATTTAATCATCATAACAGATACGTGGTTCCTCTTATTTACTGAACGCTTCATAGATGGAGCCAAATGTCAGGACGATGGATAGTTGGTGTGACTTGACGTTCCGTTAGGGATGTAGAGATCACCAATCTCTGTGCCATTTCAGATTTTAATTATATACAGAAAAAAATCAATATACTGGATTGCTGCTATTAACAATGTGCATGCGTCCAAACTAACGTACCATGAAGGAAGTGTAGATTCAATGTTATAACCGTCGTACTCGTACATTATTTATGTTAGTGGCTGCAACATATTTGCAAAACAGAACGAGCTATCTCGTATCCCCTTGGTCAAATGTTTCACTGCTTCCAAGCAAGCAGTTTTCAAAAAATGCTGAAAACTGCGAATTTTTCATAATGATCTGATTATTAATCAGGTTGCAATTAACACTTTTGTGGCAGCAAAATATCTCTAGCTCTTCTAGGAGGTGCCGTAGAAAGAAGTTGAAAATTAGGTGGACTGGTAAGGTAGGGCATGAGGAGGTTCTCCACAGAATCGTCAAAAGAAAAAGGACATCCAACAGATGACTTACAAGAGGACAATCCGTGACTCGCTTCATCGAACCTGTCAGACGACTCATGAACCCAAGTAGAAAAAGTAATGTCACATCTCATTAGAGCCAGCTAGGGGGCGCCTGTAAAAACTTAAAACGCGTCCGCCTTACCACTCTTCAAGGACTGGACAACAGTGACGTATCAACCCAAGAGGCGAGCGGGGACTGCACCCCACCCTCACCCCCCTCCCCTTTTGTAGTATAGCAGTCGGAGCGGCACTCAGCAACTTGTGAGGGCCCGCCTTCAAAACGAACAGGAATCACCAATTAGGCAGAGTTCGCAAGTGCCCTTGGCACGAGTTGCGAACGCTGTGGGAATCTCGCCAAGGTCACGGCCCGGTCATCCGTGTGCAGCCTCATGGTGCCGTGCGGTGTCTGCAGATTAACGTGCGTGTCTCGTCCTGCGATGGTAGAACAAAGTGCATGTGCGCGCACGCAGGTATTTATCCGAGAGTCAAGCTTCTAAAATCATCACTTTCTTATACGGGGTGAATATCAATAAAACTGAAAAACTGCAGGGACAGATTCCTGACTGGAAATGGAGGAAAAGAAAGATCCTATGGACATGGGTCCGGAAACTGACGGTATGCGTACGACGACACCAAATCGTCCCGGAACACTGCGTGCAGTTGGCTGGCGTCTTGTCACAGCCCTCACCCCTCTTATCGTTCCCGACTGGCGTGCCGGCGGTTGTACCTTACGCCGTAACAGGTGGCACTTATGTGTCGCGTTGAACGATTCTCCGCGGCAAAATTTGATATTTTACCGGACACCTGATATTCACGGTACACTCGTGAAATGGTCGTACAGGAAAACCCTAATTTCGTCGCTTCCTCGAAGATGGTTTCTCACCACGTTCAAAGTCACTTGACAAGTGTGGTAGGTCCGCTGTTGTTTTCTATCTACATAAATAATCTTTTGGATAGGGTGGATAGTAACGTGCGGCTGTTTGCTGACGATGCTGTGGTGCACAGGAAGGTGTCGTCTTTGAGTGACTGTAGGAGGATACGACTTGGACAGAATTTATGATTGATGTAAATGAATGCAGGTGAATAAGAAAAAGGAATCTCGTAATGTTTCAATACTCCATTACTCCATTAGTAGTGTACCGCTTCTCACAGTCACGTCGACTAAATAATTGGGCGTAACATTGCAGAGCGATATGAAGTGGGACAAGCATGTAATGGCAGTTGTGGGGAGAGGAGAGTCGTCTTCGGTTCATTGGTAGAATTTTGGGAGGATGTGGTTCATCTGTAAAGGAGACCGCTTATAAAACACTAATACGACCTATTCTTGAATACTGCTCGAGCGTTTGGGATCCCTATAAGATCGGACTTAGGGCGGACAGAGAAGCAATTCAGAGGCGGGCTGCTGGATTTGTTACTGGTAAGTTTGATCATCACGCGAGTGTTATGGAAATGCTTCAGGAACTCGGGTGGGAGTCTCTGGAGGAAGGGAGGCGTTCTTTTCGTGAATCGCTGCTGAGGAAATTTAGAGAACCAGCATTTGAGGCTGACTGCAGTACTATTTTACTGCCGCCAACTTATATTGGAAGGCGTATATAGAGGGTCTATACAAGGGCGAAGTACTTGAAGACAATATTATGGAAATGGAAGAGGATGTAGATGAAGATGAAATAGGAGATATAATACTGCGTGAAGTGTTTGACAGAGCACTGAAAGACCTGAGTCGAAACAAGGCCCCGGGAGTAGGCAACATTACATTGGAACTACTGACGGCCTTGGGAGAGCCAGTCCTGACAAAACTCTACCATCTGGTGACAAGATGTATGAGACAGGCGAAATACCCTCAGACCTCAAGAAGAATATAATAATTCCAATCCCAAAGAAAGCAGGTGTTGACAGATGTGAATATTACCGAACTCTCAGTTTAATAAATCACGGCTGCAAAATACTAACGCGAACTCTTTACAGACGAATGGAAAAACTGGTAGAAGCTGACATCGGGGAAGATCAGTTTGGATTCCGTAGAAATGTTGCAACACGTGAGACCAATACTGACCCTACAACTTATCTTAGAAGCTAGATTAAGAAAAGGCATTTGTAGACTTGGAGAACGCTTTTGACAATGTTGACTGGAATACTATCTTTCTACTTCTGAAGGTGGCAGGGATAAAAGACAGGGAGCAAAGGCTATTTGCAATTTGTACGGAAACCAGATGGCAGTTATAAGAGTCGAGGGACACGATAGGGAAGCAGTGGTTGGGAAGGGAGTGAGACAGGGCTGTAGCCTCTCCCCGATGTGATTCAATCTGTATGTTGAGCAAGCAGTGAAGGAAACAAAAGAAAAATTCGGAGTAGTTATTAAAATCCATGGAGAAAAAATAAAAGCTTTGAGATTCGCCGATGACATTGTAATTCTGTCAGAGACAACAAAGGACTTGGAAGAGCAGTAGAGTGGAATGGACAGTGTCTTGAAAGGAGGATGTAAGATGAACATCAACAAAAGCAAAACGAGGATAATGGAATGTAGTCGAATTAAATCGGGTGATGCTGAGGGAATTAGATTAGGAAATGAGGCACTTAAAGTAGTAAAGGAGTTTTGCTATTTGGGGAGCAAAATAACTGATGATGGTTGAAGCAGAGAGAATATAAAATGTAGAAAGCGTTTCTGAAGAAGAGAAATTTGTTAACATCGAGTATAGATTTAAGTGTCAGGAAGTCGTTTCTGAAAGTATTTGTATGGAGTGTAGCCATGTATGGAAGTGAAACGTGGACGATAAATAGTTTATACAAGAAGAGAATAGAAGCTTTCGAAATGTGGTGCTACAGAAGAATGCTGAAGATTAGACGGGTAGATCACATAACTAATGAGGAAGTATTGAGTAGGATTGGGGAGAACAGAAGTTTGTGGCACAACTTGACCAGAAGAAGGGATCGGTTGGTTGGACATGTTGAGGCATCAAGGAATCACCAATTTAGTATTGGAGGGCAGTGTGGAGAGTAAAAATCGTAGAAGGAGACCAAGAGATGAATACACTAAGCAGATTCAGAAGGATGTAGGCTGCAGTAAGTAGTGGGAGATGAAGAGGGTTGCACAGGATAGAGTAGCATGGAGAGCTGCATCAAACCAGTCTCAGAACTGAAGACCACAACAACAACAACAACAACAACAACAACAACAACTTATATTTCGCGGAAAGACCACAAAGATAAGAGAGATTAGGGCTCGTACAGAGGCATATATACAGTCATTTTCCCTCGTTCTGTTTGGGAGTGAAACAGGGAGATAAGATGCTAGTTGTGGTACGAGGTACCCTCCGCCACGCACCGTATGGTGGATTGCGGAGTATGGATGTAGATGTAGATGCAGATGCAGAAATGCTGCAATTGTAGCAGCAGTTACCAATCTAACAACTGCGCCAGACACTTGTCGTCTTATATACACGTTGCCGACCGCAGCGCCGTATTCTGCCTGTTAACATACCTCTGTATTTGATTACGCATGCCTGTACCAGTTTCTTTGGCGCTTCAGTGTAGGATCATCCTTTCCTGAAGCTCTGAAATGAAAACAGAACATCGGCCCCAAGGCGACTGTGGGACGCGTTAAGCCATTTATGCGGCTGGGAGAGGTAACTGTTAGTTCCTGTTTCGTAGAACGGGGCAGCTGCTGACGGATCCACATCCACACTCGCTCGGGCACATCCTCGTCCGACTGAAGCACATGTCCACGCATGTCTTTCGGCAGGTCGCCAGAGATGTGAAAAATGACTCGATCAAAGATGCAGGCTGTTCGGAGGATGTTGCAGTGTCTCCCACCCAAATCGCTGGAGCGTAGCCTTCGTCCTGTTGGCTTTGTGGGGGCGGGCAACATCGTGCAACAGCATGATTCCATCCGACAGCGTTCCCGGGCATTTTGGCTTTGTGGTGCGTCGCAGTTTCTGCAAAGTACCTTCACAGCGCTGTCCACTGATTGTGATGTGATGTTAGCCAAGGCACTCATGTCGGTCGTCTGCTGCCATAGACCATTAACGCCGAATTTCGCTTCACTGTCCTAACAGTGACATTCTTCATACGTGACATACAGGGTGTTTCAAAAATGACCGATATATTTGAAACGGCAATAAAAACTAAACGAGCAGCGATAGAAATACACCGTTTGTTGCAATATGCTTGGGACAACAGTACATTTTCACGCGGACAAACTTTCGAAATTACAGTAGTTACAATTTTCAACAACAGATGGCGCTGCAAGTGATGTGAAAGATATAGAAGACATCGCAGTCTGTGGGTGCGCCATTCCGTACGTCGTCTTTCTGCTGTAAGCGCGTGCTCTTCACAACGTGCAAGTGTGCAGTGTACAACATGGTATATTCCTTAGAACAGAGGATTTTTCTGGTGTTGGAATTCCACCGCCTACAACACAGTGTTGTTGCAACAAGACGAAGTTTAATGTAACCGAAGGACCGAAAATCGATACAATAAAGGATCTGTTTGAAAAATTTCAACGGACTGGGAACGTGACGGATGAACGTGCTGGAAAGGTAGGGTGACCGCGTACGGCAATCACAGAGGGCAACGCGCAGCTAGTGCAGCAGGTGATCCAACGGCGGCCTCGGATTTCCGTTCGCCGTGTTGCAGCTGCGGTCCAAATGACGCCAACGTCCACGTATCGTCTCATGCGCCAGAGTTTACACCTCTATCCATACAAAATTCAAACGCGGAAACCCATCAGCGCCGCTACCATTGCTGCACGAGAGACATTCGCTAACGATGTAGTGCACAGGATTGATGAAGGCGATATGCATGTTGGCAGCATTCGGTTTACTGACGAAGCTTACTTTTACCTGGACGGCTTCGTCAATAAACGGAACTGGCGCATATGGGGAACTGAAAAACCCCATGTTGCAGTCCCATCGTCCCTGCATCCTCAAAAAGTACTGGTCTGGTCCGCCATTTCTTCCAAAGGAATCATTGGCTCATTTTTCAGATCCTAAACGATTACTGCATCACGCTATCTGGACATTCTTCGTGAATTTGTGGCGGTTCAAACTGCCTTAGACGACAGTGCGAACACCTCGTGGTTTATGCAAGATGGTGCCCGGCCACATCGCACGGCCGACGTCTTTAATTTCCTGAATGAATATTTCCTTGATCGTGTGATTGCTTTGGGCTATCCGAAACATACAGGAGGCGGCGTGGATTGGCCTCCCTATTCGCCAGACATGAACCCCTGTGACTTCTTTCTGTGGGGACACTTGAAAGACCAGGTGTACCGCCAGAATCCAGAAACAATTGAACAGCTGAAGCAGTACATCTCATCTGCATGTGAAGCCATTCCGCCAGACACGTTGTCAAAGGTTTCGGGTAATTTCATTCAGAGACTACGCCATATTATTGCTACCCATGGTGGATATGTGGAAAATATCGTACTATAGAGTTTCCCAGACCGCAGCGCCTTCTGTTGTTGACAATTGTAACTACTGTAATTTCGAAAGTTTGTCTGCCTGAAAATGTACTGTTGTCCCAAGCATATTGCAACAAACGGTGTATTTCTATCGCTGCTCGTTTAGTTTGTATTGCCGTTTCAAATATACAGGTCATTTTTGAACCATCCAGTATCTTGTGCACGCGGTACTGCCGCCATCTGTTCATATCACTATCCCATAACATAAGTAAAGGTGTGAATAAAATTTTGCCGATTAACAATGAGAATCATGCAGCCAACGAGCTGCTCGACAAAATTATATGAGGTGTGGCACAGCAATCCGCCGGGGTAGCCGAGAGAACTAATGCGCTGCTTCTTGGACTCGGGTAGGCGCCCTGGCCTCGGATCGCATACGCCCAGCGGGTTGACGACGAGAGTCGGAAAGCTGGCCAGCCTGGATGTGGTTTCTAGGCGGTTTTCCACATCCCACTAGGTGAATACCGGGCTGGTCCCCACGTTCCGCTCCAGTTACACGACTCGCAGAGACATTTGCAGACATTCGCACTATATCATGGCTTACACTAGACGCAGACAGGTGGGGTACACTACTACGTCCCAGGGGAGAGGGTTCAGGTTTTTCGTCATGAAGGGCATCCGGCCACCATGTGCAACTAACACTGCCAAATTCGTCGTAACACGGCCGACTACGCATTGGCGCGGGACAAAGGCCGAAAGAAAGAAAAAATGTGGAGCGGCACAACAAACAGTTCAGACTTCATTAGGTGACAGGGCTCTCCAGGGAGAATAACTTCCCCCGCCATAACGGCACAGTACTGCCCCAGGGACCGCAATGGTCACTTTGGCCGGCTCTCTCTGCCCTACACAGCGCGCCAGCTGGTTCAAATGGCTCTGAGCACTATGGGACTAAACATCTGAGGTAATCAGTCCCCTAGAACTTAGAACTACCTAAAGCTAACCAACCTAAGGCCATCACACACATCCATGCCCGAGGCAGGATTATTCGAACCTGCGACCGTAGCGGTCACGCAGCTCCAGAGTGAAGCGCCTAGAACCGCTCGGCCACTCCAGCCGGCGCGCCAGCTGGTCTCACCCATTGTAAACAGAAGTCCGTTTCTCGTGTTGCTGCGTACTGCTTCTCAGAAAAGCTGCTCCAGCTAGTAAGCTGCGTGGTGTACCGTACGTAACTCGAGACACGCTGGCGTTTAGCGGCGGGCAGCGGACACACAGGCGGAGGGAAACGCGAAACCCGCCGACAGTCGGATTAGCGACGGGCAGGTTCCCGAGCCGAGTGCCGCGTGTGAAAGCGGACGCCTGACCGCCGGCAATCGGCCCAGTTCCGGAAAATCAGCTTTCCGCGAAACGTGGAGCAATGACCACTGGACAGTGGTACAGCGGCAGAGGCCTCGCCTTGTTTACTGTTCGCTGAAGTGACAATAGTCGCGGGATAGCGATACGCGCGCGGACACACACACACACACACACACACACACACACACACACACACACACACACGGCGGTAGTGTCGCGAACACAAGGTATAAAAGGGCAGTGCATTGGCGGAGCCGTCATTTGTACTGAGCTCATTCATGTGGAAAGGTCACGGACATGATTATGGCCGCACGATGGGAATTAACATACACTACTGGCCATTAAAATTGCTACACAACGAAGATGACGTGCTACAGATGCGAAATGTAAACGACAGGAAGAAGATGCTGCGTTATGTAAATGATCAGCTTTTCAGAGCATTCAGAGAAGGTTGGCGCCGGTGGCAACACCTACAACGTTCTGACATGAGGAAAGTTTCCACCGGTGGCGACACCCACAACCGATTTCTTATACGCAAACAACAGTTGAGCGGCGTTGCCTGGTGAAACGTTGTTGTGATGCGTACCATCACGTTTCCTACTTTGATAAAGGTCCGATTGTAGCTGATCGCGATTGCGGTTTATCGTATGGCGACACTGCTGCTCGCGTTGGTCGAGTTCCAATTACTGTTAGCAGAATGTGGAATCGGTGGGTTCAGGAGGGTAATACGGAACGCCGTGCTGGATCCCAACGGCCTCCTATCACTAGCAGTCGAGATGACAGGCATCTTATCCGCATGGCTGTAACGGATCGTACAGCCACGTCTCGATCCCTGAGTCAACAGATGGGGGACGTCTGCAAGACAACAACCATCTGCAAGAACAGTTCGACGACGTTTGCAGCAGCGTGGACTATCAGCTCGGAGACCACAGCTGCGGTTACCCTTGACGCTGCATCACAGACAGGAGCGCCTGCGACAGTGTACAGAACGACGAACCTGGGTCCACGAATGGCAAAACGTCATTTTTTCGGATGAATCCAGGTTCTGTTTACAGCATCATGGTGGTCGCATCCGTGTTTGGTGACTTCGCGGTGAACGCACGTTGGAAGCGTGTATTCGCCATCGCCATACTGGCGTATCACCCGGCTTGATGGTATGGGGTGCCATTGGTTACACGTCTCATTCACGTGTGACGGCACTTTGAACAGTGGACGTTACATTTCAGATGTGTTACGACCCGTGGCCCTACCCTTCATTCGATCCCTGCGAAACCCTACATTTCAGCAGGACAATGCACGCTCCATGTTGCAGGTCCTGTACGGGTCTTTCTGGATACAGGAACTGTTAGACTGCTGCCCTGGCCAGCACATTCTCCACATCTCTCACTAATTGAAGACGTCTTGTCAATGGTGGCCGAGGAACTGGCTCGTCACAATACGCCAGTCACTACTCTTGATGAACTGTGGTATCGTGTTGAAGGTGCATGGGCAGCTGTAGCTGCTCACGCCATCCAAGCTCTGTTTGACTCAATGCACCGGGCGTATGAAGGCCGTTATTACGGCCAGAGGTGGTTGTTCTGGGTACTGATTTCTCAGCATCTATGCACCCAAATTGGGTGAAAATGCAATCAGATGTCAGTTATAGTATAATGTATTTATCGTCTGCATTTCTTCTTGCTGTAGCAATTTTTAATGGCCGCCTGCCACCATGGACAACGACTACGCAGAGGACCTAACGACCGACGGCATGGGCGTTTGCGTACAGGTGACGCTGTTAACACGTAAGCTAACCGCAGAAATTAACGTGGGACGCACGAACAGCTCGTCCATTAGGGCAGAGCAGTGACATTTGGAGTTAACGGGCTGTGGGAGGGGGCATTTTCTAACAGCACGACATCGCCTGCAGCGGATCAACTGGGCTCTTGAAAATATCGGTTGGACACTAGACCAATGGAAAACCGTGGCCTGATCCGATGAGTTCAGATTTCAGTTGGTAAGAGCTAATGGTAGCGCTGGAGTGTGGTGTAGACCCAACGAAGTCCCGGGCCAGAGTTGCCAAAAAGGCACTGTGCAAGCTGGTGACGGCTCCAGTATGGTGTCGGCTATGTTTAGAGGAAAATAGAGTGGGTCCTCTGGATGCTAGGCTACTTCTATTCCCACTCACGGACTTCATGTTCCAAAATAGCGACGGATTTTTTTTTTTATATAGATGACAATGCACCAGGCCTCAATTGTTAGAGACCGATTCGACAATTCGACCGTGTCGCTAGGCCATGCACACAGCCTAACATTGTCGAGATGTCAGTACGTGCGCAAAATCCGAGGTGAGCAGCAGTTCCGCAACTTTGGATGGTTATAAAAACAGCGTGGCTCAATATTTATGCAGGTTACTTCCAACAGCTTATTGAGTCCATGCCACGTCGAGTATCTGCAATACGCCGGGTGAAAGGATCTCCGACACGAAATTAGCAGATACCCCAAGACCAAGATCAGTGTAAAACTACCTTCGTCAGAAGAAGAAGTAACACTGAAAATAGGATATGGTATGGAAGTCATATGTGCAGCAAAAAGAAACAACAGAATTACGCACAGTGGAAATATATAAAAAAAAATACTTGTTACGTATTGCGTGAAAATAAAAACGATGCCATAAGGTATAGTTAACAGTAAAATGATCGATTTAAATGCCGTGGCCTGGCCATAGGGCTTAGTCAAGAGTAAAATAATTCATGTAAAATCTAACGATAAATGTATCATACACAGAGGCAGACAACTAACAGGACAGAAGGCACAAATCAGCACAAAAATAACGCTCAGGTGGCACTACGTAAGTAACGGTGTCAAACCCGAAGGCACCAGCCATGTTAAAAAAAATTACCTCAAAACATTACCGTACAGAAACAGTAGTGTAATAAAATTATATAAAAAGTATACGTACCTATGGAAATAGAATTGAGATTATGCTGAGGGAATTGAAGTAGCAATTGGGACTGTAATCGTAGTATAATGCGTTTTGCTATTTGAGCAGCAGAGTAACAAACGATGGTGGAAGTAGAGGTGATATGAAATGCATACTGGCAACAGCAAGAAAACCGTTCCTTAAAAAAGACAAAGTTGTTAACATCTCTCATTGTGTATGTGTGTTCTGGCCTCTTTGTACTATTTCTTTTTTTTTATATCGCATTATATGTAGTCTAGTTTGCTACCCATGTCGTGCTAACACATTACTAGTAACAAATGCAATTAAAACACTTTTCTTTTTCTCTCTTGCAGGTACGTAATCAGTTTGGCTTCACTTACCCTCACGATAACATAACGGGCCTGGTACATCGTACGGTAAGTAATTATATGTAGTGTATGCACGAAATCTGTAATTCCTGTTACTTCTATTGTGCGGTTGCTAATACAGGTGACGCAAAGGCGTTAAACAGAGGAGGAGCGCTACCACATCGATCAGGTTATTCGTCGTGTAGCATCCGGCAGTACTATTTCCCTGTTCTTTTTTTTGTTGTCATGGCCTACTGAGGACCACATGGAATAATTTCACTCCTCCTTCCTTTATTTCTTTTCAGTCCTTTTTCTTTCTTTCCCTGTGATGGTGTCTTCTTTATACTGTACATAATGGGCCTGCCTTTTTCTTTCTTTATTCCTGCATAGTCTTTGAAAGTGATGTGGGGAGGGCGTTGGTGTCGCGGGAAGGGGTGTGGTGTTGGGGGGGGGGGGGGAGGAGCAGCGGGTTACGCCCAGTCACGGACTTGCTCCCCAGACTTTACCTTTTTACGTACTGCATGTAACACATGACGTATTGTGTTAGTGTTACGGGGGGAGAGGGATGAAGGTGAGGACGAGACAGACAAATACTACAATACTTCCTTTAACGAGAAGAAAAGAAAATGCCCAGGTACAAGTAGGAATCGCGCGCTCTGAGGGTTCCGTAGAAACTTAATTATGAGCACAGAGACAGTTCATCCATTCTGGGAATCAAGCATCTCGACGATTTTTGCCAGTTATCAATATTGATGCTGGCATTATATCAGTCCAAGGAATTTCAAGACTTCCGAGAACCTTGGAAGTTCGCTGCCGGATAAATGACAAGCGAAATATTTTTTGTGTGACATAATTACAAATTCATCAACAAAAGCAAAACGAGGGTAATGGAATGTAGTCGAATTAAGTCGGGTGATGCTGAGGGAATTAGATTAGGAAATGAGGCACTTAAAGTAGTTAAGGCGTTTTGCTATTTGGGGAGCAAAATAACTGATGATGGTCGAAGTAGAGACGATATAAAATGTAGACTGGCAATGGCAAGGAAAGCGTTTCTGAAAGTATTTGGATGGAGTGTAGCCATGTATGCAAGTGAAACATTGACGATAACTATTTTTGACAAGAGAAAAGAAGCTTTCGAATCGTGGTGCTACAGAAGAATGCTGAAGATTAGATGGGTAGATCATATAACTAATGAGGAGGTATTGAACAGGACTGGGGAGAAGTTTGTGGCACAACTTGACTAGAAGAAGGGATCGGTTGGTAGCATGTATTCTGAGGCATCAAGGGATCACCAAGTTAGTATTGGAGGCCAGAGTCGAGGGTAAAAATCGTAGAGGGAGACCAAGAGATGAATACACCAAGCAGATTCAGAAGGATGTAGGTTGCAGTACATACTGGGAGATGAAGCAGCTTGCACAGTATATAGTAGCATGGAGAGCTGCATCAAACCAGTCTCAGGACTGACAACAACATAATTACAAATTAATAACTTTCTGATTTTTTTTTTCCTTTGCTAGTATTGTGAAACTTACTTCTTGCCAACATTTCATGGTTCTAGGTCAACGCGAAGTACTCTATGGGATTTGATGAATGAGTTTGCGACTTTTAAAATATGTCACATAAACAGCCGTATCTTTTGATTGCAATGACTTAGAAGCATACACAGGGTGTTTATAAATGAATACGGGGTTTTAACGCTTTATAATAGTTATTACATTAAACTTACAGTTATAAATGATATGTCAAAAGAAAACTCACAGTTGTGTTTGGCACCAGTGCGCATGCGCAGCGCGCACTTTTTCTGCCGCAACACGCGATTGGTTGAACTTCAGTGTACCCAGGCGCTGGATAGGCCGCAAGGGGCCCAATGACAGGGCTCGCTTTGCATGGCCTCCACGTTTACCCGACCTAACGCCATGCGATATTTTTCCTATGGGGCTTCGTCAAGGATCGTGTGTACGTGCCTCCGCTATCGGCAGACCTCCCTGAATTAAGAAACCGGATTGAAGCAGCTGTCGCTACAATCACCGAAGACATACTTATCAACGTTTGGGAAGAACTCAACTCGGCTATAGACCTGATGTGATGTGTGCCGTGTGACAAATGGTGCTCACATTGAACATTTATAAGGTTCTTGGTAAAACTGTTTGGCTTGCTCTTTCATTTGATATATCATTTATAACTGTAAGTTTAATATAATAAATATTATAAAGCGTTAAAACCCCGATATTTATTTATAAACACCCTGCATTTATGGCACTGCCAAAAGACCTTAGAGCTTAGTACGTGAGAAGCATATATTTATGAGACTGCCAATAGACCTTAGTGCTTAGTATGTGACTTAAATTTCATTTTGATACGTCAATCCGTTCGTGAGAAAAAGGGGTCTTCATAGATGGAAGGACAGTCGACTAACGAACAACAAAAAAGATTTTTTTGCCTAATATATAATCACAAATTAACAACTTTCGGATATTTTCCTTTAGGTGTACTGTGAAACCTTGTTTCTTGCCAGATTTAATTATTTCAGTTCAACGAACATACCCTATAGGTTTTAATGAGTCAGTTTGCGCGTATCAAATTATGTGACGTAAATAGCCGAATCTTTTAATTGCATTGACGTAGCAGGTTTAATTTTTTACACCGCAGAGGGACCCTAGACCTTAATACGAAGCGTAAATTTCAGCTTCATAGGTCTGCCCGTTCCTGAAAAACGAAAACACACACACACACACACACACACACACACACACACACACACACACCGATATTGAAGCGCCTGTGTTGTTCCGAATTACGATGCAATGTTCATTCAGACTCGTATGCATTCAGAATAAAACAGGCATTGCAATATCGTTTTTATCTGCCGGCACCGGACAAGCTACTTTCAAGTAATGTGTCTCCCTTGAGCCGGCCGGAGTGGCCGTGCGGTTCTGGGCGCTACAGTCTGGCACCGCGTGACCGCTACGGTCGCAGGTTCGAATCCTGCTTCGGGCATGGATGTGTGTGATGTCCTTTTGTTATTTAGGTTTAAGTAGTTCTAAGTTCTAGGGGACTTATGACCTCAGCAGTTGAGTCCCATAGTGTTCAGAGCCATTTGAACCATTTTTTTTTTTTTTTTTACGGGACCACACGTAATGGATGTGCGAGCACAGGTTTTAGAAGTGTGGTTGACGACTTACGGAAGTTTGGGTGTGGCTGTGAGTCGTGCACGGATAGCCTACATAAACTACATGACGTCAAAATTGTAAATAAACACGTTGAGCTAAGGAGCTCAAATCAAACAGCAGAAAATATTAAAGAAAATCCTCCACGGGAACAATAAAAATTATTAGAGCAGGTACAGCTTGTTGACATTAGACTCTGTCTGCTCTCTTAACAAGCTGTACCTGTTCTAACAACTTTTATCTCCCCACGGAGGATTTTATTTCACATTTTTTGCTGTTTGACTTGAGCTGCGTAGGTCACCATGTTTATTCACAATTTCAACGTCACGTAATTTATGTGACTTTCTTCTGTAAAAGATACCCGTGGTATCAAAACCTCATACAAGAGAGACTACATGTGTCAATTTTGACCGTGCTCGTCGAAGTTTTAACCAACCAATATTAGATATTGGGGACTATGGTTTCAGGAAACTGTATGCTTTTTGCGTTTATTATTTGACTCGAAATTAACTTGGCTCCCACATCTGAAAGACCTACGAACGAAATGCTTCCAGTCATCGAATATTTTGAAATGCCTTAGCGGAAAATCATGGGGAGTTGACAGGTGCCGCCTCCCGCAGTTTTATAGGGTATTTCTTCGATCACGTTTGGATTAGGGCAGCGTGGTGTATTGGATTAGCCAGTATTTCCTATCTCAAGATTTTAGACGCTGTCCACCGTGCGGGCATTCGGATATTGACTGGAGCCTTTCGGACAAGCCCAGTTCAGACTCTGTGTGCAGAGGCTGGCGAACCACCACTCTGGATTCGGCGACATACCATTTTGGCTCGTCAGACACTGAAAATCTCATCGTCACCTCAGTCATTGACCCAACTTTGAATCGTTGTTCAGGAATCGGCCCCACGCGACCAAACCATTCGGGATGCGTTCTGCTGGCTGTCCCAAGGACCTGTACCTATCAGAACTCCGGATACACAGCCAGGGATGGAACGCATTGGTGTCTTCGGCGGCCCAAAGTGGTTTTGAGCTTGACTTGGTACAAGAAAATTTGTACTCCCGATTATGTTTTTACAACTCTGTTTTCTTCCGTTTTAAGTACGTACCACAGTTTCATCGGTGCTTATACAGTCATCTCAGACGCCGTCGCAATCTGTTCCACCGCGCGACCGTGGCGCGGGGCGCGGACAGCGGAGGGAGCGCGCCGCAGGCGGAGGGTATTTAAATCGGCCGCCGCCGCGACCGAACCCAGTTCCCTCTGAGCAGCCAGACATAGCGTACGGATCTCCGTGCCGGCACGTTCACAGGAGCTCAGTCCGTCAGTTCACCTGATGATGGCGACATGTATGATCGCCGAAATATTGTGTCCTTTGGACACTGTAGACCGGCAGTACACCCGTGGATATTTTGATAAAAATGAGAACAGATTTAGAAAAATGAGTGGTCAGCGCAACAGATTGTCAATCCTAAGGTCCCGGGTCCGATTCCCGGCTTGGTTGGAGATTTTCTCCGCTCAGGGACTGGGTGTTGTGTTGTCCTAATCATCATCATTTCATCCCCATCGACGCGCAAGTCGCCGAAGTGGCGTCAAATCGAAAGACTTGCACCAGGTGAGCTTTTTACCCGACGGGAGGCCCTCGTCACACGACATTTCATTTCATACAGATGGATTCCAGCAAGAGAGTGCCCTCGGCTGTTCCGCTGTTTTCTCCGATAGGGTTTTCAAAGTCCCTCTCGAGGAGAATTTACAAATTATGTTGCGGAGTTACATGACGTTGTGATGGTACTGGAGAGGATTCATAGACATTACCGTGGAAAGTTTCTTGTCTGTTCCGACTTGTTTAGTGCCCTACAAGCACTTCACCAAACGTATCCAGTAGACGAGCTGAATCAGCTCGTCCATGCCTCCTTACAGCGGCTCCAACACCGTGGCAAGGTGATCTTTTGCTGGGTACCTGGCCTCATTGGGATATAGGGATCGTCATACCCAACAAAGCAGCCACGGAAGCATTCCGGGATGGTGCTGTCCGTCAATGTCCCATCCCCTCGCAAGCCGTTATGTCATTCTCCGACAGACGCATCGTCTATGAGTCGGAGACTGAATGGTTGAAGGTGACAGAAAACGAACTGCAGTTGCTCAAATCGCCGGCGCGGCGGACTTCATGTCAGCCTCACCGCGGGAAGAGCCGCGCGGTTTGAGGCGTTTTGTCACGGTCCGCGCGGCTCCCCCCGTCAGAGGCGTGTGTGTGTGTGTGTGTGTGTGTGTGTGTGTGTGTGTGTGTGTGTGTGTGTGTGTGTGTGTGTGTGTTGTCCTTAGCGTAAGTTAGTTCAAATTAGATTAAGTAGCGTGTAGGAGAGAGTGGGGCATTCTGAACCACGGGGCACAATGAATCAGGTAGTATAATTTCAGTATAACGTAGTAAATTATTTTTTCCTCTGGGCATATGTTGTCAGTACTGCTCTATCGACTGCCATTTGTTTTCTGCAGGATCTAGTTCCCGCCATTAGTGTTGTATTGGTGATATGTTAGTTTTGCGACAGTGAAGTAATTTTTGGAGACATAGATAGACTGAATTTTGTTCAATCCTTTATCACCAAATTATAGAGAAAGTAAGTCATTGTAACAATATCAACACTGTATTTTAATGATATAGATTTTCAAATATTAACAATGTTCATACATAACCTCACATGAGCTTTGTTTGAAATATGTACTGTTGGGGCACATTGAACCAAGCTCTCCCGGGCACAATGAGCCATGGTCCATTGTGCCCCAGGACTCTTTTAATTGTCCAATACAAGCACTCTGTACTTTATTTCCTTAGCAAGGGTAAAACTATATGTGTAGGTATTTAAGGCTTGTGGATGTGTCTTGTGAATCTGAGCACAGCTTTGAAGACTTGGGCAAATTACCAGAAACAGATGATTTTGTTTTGACCAAATTTGAACTGGAAATCAAAACACTGGTTTACTATGGGGGAAGATTTTGAAACCGAAGGATGACGCAGGAGAATATCAGGTATCATTTTTGAGGAAAAGTGAAAAAATGGGAGGGAAGTTTATTTTCCCAGCTAGCAACATACTTCACATGCTCCTATGACCTGCTACTGATGGTGTGGGAGAGAGACAAAAATCATGTTTAAAATCTGGAATCAGTCGAGTCCATTGATATTCGGTAATTCCAAAATAATTTACATGATTGTGTGCCTACAGATTTAATTATATGATTCACGCGTGGAATATATGTAAACATTATGTTTAAAGTATATTTACACTTACTTTGTATGCTAAATAGGTTCTTTCAACGAACCTGTTTAAAGTGGTTCATTGTACCCCATGTGTGGTGCACAATGAGCCATTTACCAAATTTTATTCAGAGGCGTGCAGCTAAAAAGCAATTAATCACAGTGCAACCATATAAGGCCATTTGATACTTGAAGGGTTAAACTGTAACATCTGTAAATCACTACTCTGTAATAAAATTATTGGATGAGTAACACGGGGAAATATTTTTTATGGTTCAATGTGCTCTACTCTCCCCTAAGCTTAGGGACCGATGACCTAAACAGTTTGGTCCTTTAAGACCTTACCACAAATTTCCAAACAACAAAAAATCACCGCTGGAAGGAGGTTCTGCTTTCCAGGCTGTGCATAGCATCGCACCTAACACTTCGACACATGGCCTCCTCCTCCGGCGGGAGAATCTACTACTCTGTGATCGTTGTGGGGTGCCGCTTTCAGCTCAGGACATTTTGGAAACGTGTGTCTCATATACTGATATCAGAGCAGCCCTCATCCTTGCAGATACTGATTCCAGTGTTACAAGATTGGCGATATTTTGTGAACTGTTAGGGATCATCCCTAAATTGGTGGGGAAGCGAAGCAGACTTTAACTCTGTATGTGGGAATTCTGCTACCTAGGCAGTAGAATAACCAATGACGGACGGAGCAAGGAGGACATAAAAGCAGACTAGCAATGGCAAAAAGTGCATTCCTGGCCAAAAGAAGTCTACTAATATCAAATAACGGCCGTCATTTGCGGAAGAAATGTCTGAGAATGTACGTCTGGACTACAGCATTGTATGGTAGTGAAACATGGACTGTGGGAAAACCGAAACAGAAGAGATCGAAGCATTTGAGATGTGGTGCTACAGCCGAATGATGAAAATTAGGTGGACTAATAAGTTAAGGAACGAGGTGGTTCAGCGCAGAATCGGAGAGGAAAGGAATATGTGGAAAACAAGGGACAGGTTGATAGGACATCTGTTATAGACATGAGGGAATGACTTCAATGGTCCTATACGATACTGTAGAGGTCAAAAACTGCAGAGAAAGACAGAGATTGGAATACATCCAGCAGATAACAGAGGACGTAGGTTGCAAGTGCTACTCTGAGATGGAGGATAGCACAGGAGAGAAATTCTTGGCGGGCCGCATCAAACGAGTCAGAAGACTGCCTAACTTTATTATTTTATTTATATTTATTTATTTTATATTTTTTATTTTATTTAATTGTTTATTTTTTTGTTGTCAGCCTTCGTCCCCACCCCCCTAAGATTGGTATGCTGAATTTTCGTCAGGGCGCTGACAACCATAATGTTGAGCCGGCCGGAGTGGCCGTGCGGTTCTAGGCGCTACAGTCTGGAGCCGAGCGACCGCTCCGGTCGCAGGTTCGAATCCTGCCTCGGGCATGGATGTGTGTGATGTCCTTAGGTTAGTTAGGTTTAATTAGTTCTGAGTTCTAGGCGACTGATGACCACAGAAGTTAAGTTGCATAGTGCTCAGAGCCATTTGAACCATAACGTTGAGCGCCGCTCACCTAAAACAATAATAACCATCATCATCATTAAGGAAACCTGGTTAAGGATTTTACATTAGACTTAAGCAACAGTTTGGTTGTAAACATACTATGGGGTCGTAAAGAGATAGTGACCGGGCCAAATATCTCAAACGAAAAATAAGAACAAGAAATCTGTTCGAGCGTGACGGAGGAAAACGATGGCGCTATGGGAGGCCCACTAAGTGGCGCTGCAGTAGGTCAGATTCATAGAAACCGCATAAAAAAACAGGTACCCCATTTTAATTACATTTTCGTATAGTACGTAAATAAATAGAAAAGTTTGATTTGACACATTTGTTTCGCTTTCTGATGGATGGCGCTGTAATATTATGACACTTATTATATGTCTGATCCATTTAGGTCAACAGTTGGTATTCACGTAGTTTCTTAAATTAAAACATAAAAAGTAGTTACGTTTGGACTTTATTTCTGTAGTTCAAATGTGATACATTTACTCTTGTGACACCATAAATTATGGGAACGCATGCTGTTACTGCGAGAGCAACCGTAACAACGTCGTTAATGTAAGAAATGCTCAAAGAGACGTCCTTCAACTTAAATGTATTTGGCACTACGCGTAGCTAAATTCCTCTCAAAAGCGAGTAGATAGCCTTCAGTAAGTGTCGCACATGCATTGACAATGCGCTGTCGCATGTTTTCAGGCGTTGTCGGTGGATCACAATAACAAATATCTTTCATTTTTCCCCGAAAGAAAGAATTCCGGAGATGTAAGGTCCGGTGAATGAGCAGGGCACGTTACGGTGCTTCCACGACCAATCCACCTAGCATAAAATATTCTATTTCATACCGCTTCAACTGCACGCGTGCAATGTACCGGACATCGATCGTGTTGTAAGTACATCAGCACTCTGTCATGAAGTGAAATACCTTGTAGTAGAATCGGTAAAACATTAATTAAAAAATCGACATACATTGCACCATTTAGATTTCCATCGATAAAGTAAGGGCCAGTTAGATGTCCTCCCATACATTAACCCGCCATGGTCGCTGATGTTCCACTTGTAGCAGCTATCGCCGATTTTCCGTTGCCTAGTAGTGCATATTATGCCACTTTACGTGAATAACGCTTCGTCACTAAATAAAACTCGTGAAAAAAAACTGTTATCGTCTCGTAATTTAATTTGTGCCAAGTGGCAAAAATTTGCACGACGTTCAAATTCATCAAATGGTTCAAATGGCTCTGAGCACTATGGGGCTCAACTTCTGAGGTCATCAGTCCCCTAGAACTTAGAACTACTTAAACCCAACTAACCAAAGGACATCATACACACCCATGGCCGAGGCAGGATTCGAACCTGCGACCGTAGCGGTCTCGCGGTTCCAGACTGTAGCGCCTAGAACCGCACGGCCTCTCCGGCCGGCAAAAATTCATCGCTATGTAAATTCTGGTGCATAGAAATATGCTAAGCGTGAAATGTATAGTGATGTAGAATTCTTAAAACCGACGTTTTTGAAATTTCCGATTTCCGCTGATAAGCGGATTAGTCCCAATTGCAGCTAAAACAGCTATTTGGTCATCTTCATTTGTTGCAGTTCTTGGTTGCGTCTTCTTCTTCGGTTGAACAGTCCCGGCTTCTTTAAATACATCAAATGTCCGACGAAAGGTCCGGACACTTGGATGTTGTCTGTCAGGATAACGATCAACATACATAGCACAAGCTTGTTCGGCATTTTTATCCCAATAACCATAAATAAACACCATATTTACCTTTTCCATTTGAACAGGGTTATGTTTCCCACGTAATAATTATGCCTGGACAAGCGTTATCTTTTTTTCTTTATTGTATTTTGATTACCCCCACCCCTTCCCAGAAGGGGAGTGGGCTGGGAGCAGCACAATACTCTGCTCTGCAGTCTACAGAAAAGTTAAAAAACATAATGAGGAGATATGAGAGCAATAAAAGCAGGCGTTAAAATGGTGACTGTTAAAAACTGAAACATGGAGAAAAAGATGTAAATACAATATAAAAACAAACGGTCGGTGATGCTGGTTAACTCACAGTAAATAGACAGGCACAATCAAAAAAACACGGCGACTGTCTTGTTTTATGTTCGCCGATATAAAAACACAACTAGCGACAGTATGGTGGCTGTTCGCAACACTAACAGGGGAAACACAACACTGAACACTCGCTTAAAACAGCACTACAGAGGCGACATGGTGGCAGATGGGGGGGTGAGGTGGGGGGAAGGGTGGATCCGGATCGATGAGGGGGAGAAAGTGAGGCGAGGGGAGGAGAGGATAGGAAAAAGGGGGGTGCCGATGAAGGGAGGGGACATAGAAAAAGGGGAGGGGGCTGGGCGGACACGAGAAGGAATGGGAAAGACAGTGGAGGGGAGAGCAAAAGGACTTGGGGGGAGGGGAGAAGGGAGGCAGAGAGAGGGTATGTGGGGAAAAAACAGGATGGAAAGGGGGGCGAGATCGAGCAAAGGAAAAGGGCAGAGGAAGGGAGGGGGAGGTGAGGATGAGATTTGATAGGAGGGATAAATGGATGGGGAGAGGGAGTTGACGGAAGCCATCTTGGGAAAGGAGATCAAGGGTATAGTGGTGGAGGGTAGGGGGGACACAACGGTGAAGTCGTGGCAGAGGGTAGGGGCTGGAGAGGAGAGGAGCAACCATGGACAAGCATATTATTATATCCAATTTAAGTAATGAGATGCACACAGCGCTATCGTGGGCGTTGCTACATTTGCAAGAATATTACAGAGCCATCCATCACAAAGGAAACATTCTTGAAACTTCCTGGCACATTAAAACTGTATACTGGAGCGAGACATGAACTCGGGACCTAGGCCTTTCACGGGCAAGTGCTCTACAGACTGAGCTACCAAACCACGACTCACGCCCCGTCCTCACAGCTTTACTTCTGCCAGTATCTTGTCTCCTACCTTCCAAACTTTACAGAAGCTCTCCTGCAAAACTAGCACTCCTGAAAGAAAGGATATTGCGGAGGCATGGCTTAGCCACAGCCTGGGGGATGTTTCCCAAATGAGATTTTCACTCTGCAGCGGAGTGTGTGCTGATATGAAAACTTCGTAGCAGATTAAAACTCTGTGCCAGACCGAGACTCGGCCCGGGACCCAGTTTTAATCTGCCAGGAAGTTTCATATTAGCGCACACTCCGTTGCAGAGTGAAAATCTCATTCGTGAAACATTCTTATTTATTTACCTATTATACGAGTGGGGCATGAAAGAGAAGCAGTGGTTAGGAAGGGAGTGAGACAGGGTTGTAGGTTATCCTTGATATTATTCAATCTGTTTATTGAGCAAGCAGTAAAGGAAACAAAAGAAAAAATCGGAGTAGAAATTAAAATCCATGGAGAAGAAATAAAAACTTTGAGGTTCGCGAATGACATTGTAATTCTGTCAGAGATAGCAAAGGACCTGGATGAGCAGTTGAACGGAAAGGACAGCGTCTTAACGGAATGGACAGCGTCTTGAGAGGAGGATATAAGATGAACGTCAACAAAAGCAAAACGAGGATAATGGAATGTAGTCGAATTAAATCGGGTGATGCTGTGGGAATTAGATTAGGAAATGAGATGCTTAAAGTAGTAAATGAGTTGTGCTATTTGGGGAGCAAAATAACTAATGATGGTCGAAGTAGAGAGCATATAAAATGTAGACTGGCAATGGCAAGGAAAGCGTTTCTGAAGAAGAGAAATTTGTGAACATCGAGTATAGATTTAAATGTCAGGAAGTCGTTTCTGAAAGTATTTGTATGGAGTGTAGCCATGTATAGGAGTGAAACATGGACGGTAACTAGTTTGGACAAGAAGAGAATAGAAGCTTTCGAAATGTGGTGCTACAGAAGAATAATAAAGATTCGATGGGTAGGTCACATAACTAATAAGGAAGTATTGAATAGGATTGGGGAGAAGAGAAGTTTGTTGTACAACTTGACCAGAAGAAGGGATCGGTTGGTAGGACGTGTTCTGAGGCATCAATGAATCACCAATTTAGTATTGGAGGGCAGCGTGGAGGGTAAAAATCGGATACCAAGAGATGAATACGTTAAACAGATTCAGAAGGATGTAGGTTACAGTAGGTACTGGGAGATGAAGAAGCTTGCACAGGATAGAGTAATATGGAGAGGTGCATCAAACCAGTGACTGGACTGAAGGGCACAACCACAACAACAACAACAACGAATATGAAATAGAAATGGGGAACGAATTTTTAAAAAATGCAGTTACTATCATTTTGACCTATGGCAGAGCGATTTAGTGGGCCATCCAAAGCGCCATCTGTTTTCCCCCATCACACTCGAACAGATTTGTTCCTCTTATCTTTTCGTTTGATGCTAATTTCGTGAGATATTTGGCTCGGTGACTATCAATGGACCACCCTGTATATTGGGGAAAAAATATGTCGTTTTCCTCTCTAATGCGACCTAGTGCACTTTCTCGTCGTCTGACCTTGTTCGCGCAGCCTTAGTTTTCTCCAGCAAGGGTCGTAGTACCCTACTATAAACTGCCCGGAATTAACGACTCACTCTGACACTCCGACGCGCCTCGAGGCTCAGAGCGCCTGACCTGCTGTCTGCTTGGAGGCACGCCAGAGCCGTGCTGGCACGGCGGCGGCGGCGGGGGCTCCAACAAACTGACGCACACGCCGTGTACCGGGCGCCCCAATGTTGGCAGAGTCCGGGCTCGCTGTAAACACGCGCCTTGTTCCAGCTACTCTGCTGTCGTCAGCAGCTGCGTTTAAAGTCAGTGGTACAGACACGGGCAGGCAGCTCCGCGTTCGGTTTACTGCAGGCGCCTGTCTAAACAGTATCAGCAGTGACAGGTTTCACGTTCTCTCTTACCACGAAGCTAAGGCCCACTTGTATACTGTACGACGGTCACCTTTATCGAGTATTTCCGAGCGACCACTAGGGGGCAGTACTGAGATGCGACACTCCTACCTGCTCAATTGTTGTCATTTCTGGCTGGTTTGTTTACAGCGTATTGTGAAAAATGTAGATTTCACGTAAAGACCTTTACAAGATTTCTCTATTACGAGGGGCGCTCAGTAACTAATGCAACAAGGCTTTTATTTTCTCGGCCAATTTCGGCTGAAAAAATGCGGAATTTGTTGCGGGACACTGTGGTATATTCCCGCTTCAGCTCCTATAATTTCGTGAAGTTCTGATAGGTGGCGGCACTATATGTAACCTTCAAAATGGCATCTGTAATGAGACTGCATTCCAAGCAGAGACCTGTCATTGAGTTTCTTTTGCCGGGAAAGCAGAGCATCGCAGGTATTTATAGGGGCTGGCAGTCAACAAAAGCGCGGTGAGTCGTTGGGCGAGGTGTCTATCATCGCAAAAAGTCGTGCAGAGCTTGAGACGTCCCCTTAGAAAAATTTATGAATTACTGTACTGATAAACCCCTTACGTTATTTGATTTCAAACAGCTGAGAAAAACTGAACGTTCCCAGACATTTCGCTCTTTACCTATTCTGATCAACACTAAAATGACACACAATATTCTTAGCGCAACGCAATCTGACTTTCAATAATCCCCACAAAAGAATCGACGTGACTAACAATAACCTTTACATTTCATGAATCACTTACCTCTCAAAAATCTTTGTTACTCGAACTACTGCAATAAAGCGAGCGCCAATACTGCCAGCTAAATAAAAGATTCTAACTACTGAAGGCACTAACTACTATATATATAAGTTCATGACATCCAGTCTTACAAATTTACTATCTCTGATGGACACACGCCCAGACCGTCCGCCCTCAAATCTCCACCATCTCACTCCCCACATCCACCACTGCTAGCGGCTCACCTCCAACTGCGCAGCGCTACGCCCTGTTCACATCCAGCTGCCCAACACTACAATAGCGAATTCCAACAATGCAAACCAGCCACAGACTGCACACAGCACAGTCAGTCATTTTCATATAGAGCGCTACGTGGCGTTACCAACAGAAAAACCTAAACAGCCTACTTACAAGGTGCTATAATTTCGTGAATGGTGGCGGCGCTATAGGTAACATTCAGAATGGCATCTGTAACGGGACTGCATTCCAAGCAGAGACCTGTCATTGAGTTTCTTTTGCCGGCAAACCAGAGCATCGCAGATATTTATAGGGGCTGGCAGTCAACAAACGCGCGGTGAGTCGTTGGGCGAGGTGTCTGTCATCATCGCAAAAGGTCGTGCAGACCTGTCCGATCTCCCGCGTGCTGGCCGGCGATCACCCCTGCGTAAATCCAATAATGGTCCGTCTTTATGTTAGTACAGATATATTTTCGTCGAATGCTGCCTTGTGACTTACAATTGTCCGACATGTACTGTATCGGTGTAGTCACCAGCAAATATTTTTTTTTTTTTTTGTATTTATACAGTGATCTCCAACACTATAAACATGTACATGAATATATAAACACTTGACGATGGGAGCAAGCCCGAAACCGGTCGTCTGAGAAATAAATAACCTTTTGTTGTGACTGGTAGCGGATATTTTTCTACACCCTGTAAAGGAACAGTCACGGAGTTTGAGAGCATCCACTATGGATAAAATTCATTACATGTTCAATGGCTTCGATTACAAAATATACAAGTTTGAGTTCCACAGAGCGAAATACAGTGACTTGCGATGGACGAATGCTGTGTGAAGAGGCTTGACACTGCACTTTCGCTCTCTTAAGACCTAATAATGTGTCTTAAATTTCCTTGAAGATATATATGTTTTATATATCAAACTGTTCAGATATATGTGCGCTGCAAAATGAACATAGTTTTGAAAAATCGGTTCTTTTTTTAAATTTTTGACAGTATTTCAAACGCACGAGTGGGTGGAGGAGGGGGAGGGGGAGGGGGGGTGGCGGTGGCGGCGCCACTATAAAGTTTTTGCCCGGCTTCGGAAATATCCTTGATTCGGTGCTGTAGGTCGTTTCAGCATATCGAAGGTTTGACAAATCTACACTACTGGCCATTAAAATTGCTACACCAAGAAGACATGCTACAGGCGCGAAATTTTACCAATAGCAAGAGAAAGCTGTAATATGCAAATGATTAGCTTTCCAGGGCATTCAGAAAAGGTTGGCGCCGGTGGCGACACCTACAACGTGCTGAAATGATGAAAGTTTTCAGCCGACTTCTCATACAGAAACAGCCCTTGACCGGCGTTGCCTGGTGAAACGTTGTTGTGATGCCTCGTGTAAGCAAGAGAAATGCGTACCATCAAGTTTCCGACTTTGATAAAGGTCGGATTGTAGCCTATCGCGATTGCGGTTTATCGTATCGCGACATTGCTGCTCGCGTTGGTCGAGATCCAATGACTGTTAGCACAATATGGAATCGGTGGGTTCAGGAGCGTAATACGGAACGCCGTGCTGGATCCCAAAGGCCTCGTATTACTAGCAGTCGAGATGACAGGCATCTTATCTGCATGGCTGTAACGGATCGTGCAGCCACGTGTCGATCCCGGAGTCAACAGATTGGGACGTCTGCAAGACAACAACCATCTGCAAGAACAGTTCGACGACGTTTGCAGCAGCACTGACTGTCAGCTCGGAGACCACAGCTGCGGTTACCCTTGACGCTGCATCACAGACAGAACCGCCTGCGATGGTATAATCAACGACGAACCTGGATGCACGAATGGCTAAACGTCATTTTTTCGGATGAATCCAGGTTCTGCCTACGGCATCGTGATGGTCGCACCCCTGTTTGGCGACATCGCGGTAATTAGACATAGGAAGCGTGTATTCGTCATCGCCATACCCGCGTATCACCCGGCGTGATGGTATCGGGTGCCATTGGTTACACGTCTCGGTCACCTCTTCTTCGCATTGGTGGCACTTTGAACAGTGGGCATTACATTTCAGATGTGTTACGACCCGTGGCTCTACCCTTCATTCGATTTCAGCAGGATAATGCACGACCGCATGTTGCAGGTCATGTACGGGCCCTTATGGATACAGAAAATGTTCGACCTTGTGCCCTGGCCAGCACATTCTCCAACAATTGAAAACGCCTGGTCAATGGTGACCGAGCAACTGGCTCGTCACAATACGCCAGTAACTACTCTTGATGAACTGTGGTATCGTGTTGAAGCTGCATGGGTAGCTGTACCTGTACACGCCATCCAAGCTCTGTTTGACTCAATGCCCAGGCGTATCAAGGCCGTTATTACGGCCAGAGGTGGTTGTCTTGGGTACTGATTTCTCAGCATCTATGCACCTAAATTGCGTGAGAATACAATCACATGTCACTTCTAGTACGATATATTTGTTCAATGAATACTCGCCTATCATCTGCATTTCTTCTTGGTGTAGCAGTTTTAATGGCCAGTAGCGTAGATTTGGGAATTACATATTGAACGCGTGCAGGCCTCTTTACGCTCGGTCGGAGCTACTGCGGCGAGACTTGTAAGGACTCGGCCGCTCTGTCCACAGAAACAGCGGTGCGGACCAGTTCCCGGTGAGTCACCTAGCCTGGGCGGAATCCGTACAAGGCGGACCGGAGCAGCTTAAGACGCCAGTCGCGGCTCCCGTGTAAACAAAAACCCCGGACCGAGCAGTCAGGCTCGCTGCCACACGTGTGCAATTGGCTGCCGGATGCCGCGGGAAAAAGCGACCAGCCTCGTGCGTCACTGGCCCGGCCCGACGAGCGCCGCGGCTGTCCAAACAGCGCGCCACCCTAGGTCCAGCGTTCTGGATGCCAAACCACTCAGCGCCACGTCCCCGACACCCAAGGATTAGTGGAGGCGCCTCTTCATCCAGATTTATCACTACCGCGCCTACCACTGCTCGCACGCATCGGCTCTCCCCCTCGTCTTTCTCATTTTTCTGCACATCCGTTTCGTACTGGCCGCCTCCGGACCACGTTATTTCAACTGCACGCTACCTCTTGTTCGGGCCTTACACTACGTGAGCATGAGTAACGTAGAAGTAAATATCCTCGGAGTAGTGAAGCAACTTGTGTTGTGATCTTCAGTCGTGAGACTGGTTTTATGCACCTCTCCATGCTATTCTATCCTCTGCAAGCTTCTTCATCTCTCAGTACTTACTGCAGTCTACATCCTTCTGAATCTGCTTAGTGTATTCATCTCTTGGTCCCCCTCTACGATTTTTATCCTCCACGCTGCCCTCCAATACTAAATTGGTGATCCCTCGATGTCTCGGAACATGTCCTATCAACCGGTCCCTTCTTCTACTCAAGTTGTGCCACAAACGTCTCTTCTCCCCTATTCTATTCAATAACTCCTTATTAGTTATGTGATCTACCCATCTAATCTTCAGCATTCTTCTGTAGCACCACATTTCGAAACCTTCTATTCTCTTCTTGTCCAAACTATTTATCGTCCATATTTCACTTCCATACATGGCTACGCTCTATACAAATACTTTCAGAAACGACTTCCTGACACTTAAATCAATACTCGATGTTAACAAATTTCTCTTCTTCAGAAACGCTTTCCTTGCCATTGCCAGTCTACATTTTATATCCTCTCTACTTCGACCATCATCAGTTATTTTGCTCCTAATCTACTTCCCTCAGCATCACCCGATTTAATTCGACTACATTCAATTATCCTCGTTTTGCTTTTGTTGATGTTCATCATATATCCTCCTTCCAAGACACTATCCATTCCATTCAACTGCTCTTCCAAGTCCTTTGCTGTCTCTGACATAATTACAATGTCATCGGCGAACCTCAACGTTTTTATTTCTTCTCCATGGATTTCAATTCCTACTCCGTACTTTTCTTTTGTTTCCTTTACTGCTTGCTCAATATACAGATTAAATAACATCGGGGAGAGGCTGCAACACTGTCTCACTCGCTCCCCAACCTCTGCTTTCCTTTTATGCTCCTCGACTCTTAACTGTCCTCTGGTTTCTGTACAAGTTGTATGTAGCCTTTCGCTCTCTGTATTTTACCCCTGCCATCTTTAGAATTTGAAAGAGAGCCAACATTGTCAACAGATTTCTGTAATTCTACAAATGCTAGAAACGTAGATTTGCCTTTACTAAATCTGTTTTCTAAGATAAGTCGTAGGGCCAGTATTGCCTCACGTGTTCCAACATTTCTACGGAATCCCAACTGATCTTCCCCGAGGTCGGCTTCTACCAGTTTTTCCATTCGTCTGTAAAGAATTCGCGTTAGTATTTTGCAGCCGTGGCTTATTAAACTGATAGTTCGGTAATTTTTCACATCTGTCAACACCTGCTTTCTTTGGGGTTGGAATTATTATATTGTTCTTGAAGTCTGAGCGTATTTCTCCTGTCTCATACATCTTGCTCACCAGATGGTAGAGTTTTGTCTTGTCTGGTTCTCTCAAGGCCGTCAGTATTTCTAATGAAATGTTGTCTACTCCCGGGTCCTTGTTTCAACTTAGGTCTTTCCGTGCTCTGTCACTGTCTAATGTGGAATTGCCCACTAGATGTCACGAGAGGGCGATTCGCCAGTACAAAAGGAGGTGGACAGTATTGCATTGTCAGTGGAGAAAGTTTAACACCGGAATGGGTTGGTCGCGAGAGCTCAGTCACTTAAAAATTTGAACTATAGTTTGTTCATCATAAGAATATACCTGAGGTAAACATTACGCCATGTATTCTTCCGCGTTTGCTTGAAGGTGACTGGATTTCGTTTCACGTGAAACGTAAGCGAAGGTATGTCAAGTACAGCCAAGTACGATACGTTTCATGCTTTGTTACTCGCACATAGACGGACCGAAAACGCGCTACAACTGCTTTAAGGCGCATTTATCTTCGACACCACTGTCCAGCCGGCTGGTCCAACTAACCTGCAACGATATGAGCAGTTGCAGTTCGGGCATAAAAAGAGAAGAGCAAAACACAGTATACACTATGTGATCAATAGTATACGGACACCTGGCTGAAAATGACTGACAAGTTCGTGGCGCCCTCCGTAGGTAAACCGGCAGTTATGGCCGAGCGATTCAAGGAGCTTCAGTCCGGATCCGTGCTGCTGCTACGGTCGCAGTTTCGAATCCTGCATCTGGCATGGATGTGTGTCATGTCCTTAGGTTAGTTAGGTTTAAATAGTTCTAAGTCTAGAGGACTGATGACCTCAGATAGTTGCATAGTGCTTAGAGGCGTTTGAACCGTTTTCCATCGGAATTCTATTAGGTGTTGGCCCACACTTAGCTTTCATGACAGCTTCTACTGTCGCAGGCATACGTTCATTCAGGTGCTGGAAGGTTACGTGAGGAATGACAGCCCATTCTTCAGGGAGTGCTGCACTGACGAGAGGTATCGATGTCGGTCGGTGAACCCTGGCACGAAGTCTACGTTCAAAATATACCAGAAGTGTTCTATAGGACTCAGGTCAGAACTCTGCGCAGGCCAGTCCATTACAGGGGTGTTATTCTCGTGTAGCTGAACAGAATAAAAATATGTAAGACAGGGATGTAGCTTTTTTTTTCGATCTTACAGTTCAATGTAGGGCCTATACATTGAAAAAGCAATGACAGAAATAAAATAAAAGTCCAAGTGTGGGATTCAAACTCAGGATGAAAAGATATTATTGATCAGATTCGCCGATGACATTTCCGTCCTCACAAGAACAACACAAGTCTCATCACCCGCTTTCCGAGGAGCCTCGCTTAGTGGAACAGGACTGAGAATAAGCGAACATGTCTCGGCTTATCTGTAGGAAATCGACAATTTCTATGAAAACGACGGTCAAAGTTTTTCAAGGTATTTTCAAGGATACTTCGTGATATCATGAGATGAAGTCATGGCTCAGCACTTAGCTTCGCGGCTCCTTAATTTTGAGGCTCGTGTTCGAAGCCCGATTACAGTTTTTGTTTTATTGTATTTTTATTGTTTTCATTTGTATCCCATTTCCGTAGAAGGCTGCTACTGGAATGCTTCTTATCAAATCGGGGGATACAAGGGCGGTATATTAATTGTAAAATTAAAACTGGTTTTCACAAGAAGTGTCAAATTATACAATATATAGGACGTAAAAAAAAAGTTCAGCAGAAATTGCAGGACACATTCCTCACACATAGTCGAAAAAATTATGTTACATGAACATGGATCTGGAAACATTTTGTTTCCATGTTACAATTCATTTTCTCCAACTCATTAATCGTGGGAAGCATACAAAAACGTTAGAGTCGTGGGAAGATGCACGGTTGGTTGGATTGTGCTGCAGCGCCATTTTTTTCCCCCCATATACCTGTTGCCATGCAACGTACGTCATTGCTTGTTTACAGGTAACATCAACTGTTACAGCGATCAGTATGAGCGTTGCAAGCACACGGTTTACTAAAAACTGTACTCCCTAAAAGGCCGTGAAGGCCCAGTGGTACCTACCGGCCGCCGTGTCATCCTCAGCCTACTGGTGCCACTCGATGCGGATACCAAGAGGCATGTCACGAGTACACCGCTCTCCCCGCCATATGCCACTTTATGAGCCCGGACGCAGGCTGCTACGTAGAGTTAATCACAGACTTGGCTCGTGCAGTGGCGGTGCACACAAGTGCAGAGATGGCACATGGCCCATTTTATGTATGGATCAGTTGCCGGCAGTCGCGGTCGCGCTCAACGTTTGCCCCGACAGGAAAACGTTTGAAGCCACTGAATGTCGATTATGGGTACATGGTTCATTTAAGGCTGATACAGGGTGTTTCAAAAATGGCCGGTATATTTGAAACGGCAATACAAACTAAACGAGCAGCGATAGAAATACACCGTTTGTTGCAATATGCTTGGGACAACAGTACATTTTCAGGCAGACAAACTTTCGAAATTACAGTAGTTACAATTGTCAACAACAGATGGCGGTGCGGTCTGGGAAACTCTATAGTACGATACTTTCCACATATCCACCATGCGTAGCAATAATATGGCGTAGTCTGTGAATGAAATTACCCGAAACCTTTTACAACGTGTCTGCCGGAATGGCTTCACATGCAGATGAGATGTACTGCTTCAGCTGTTCAATTGTTTCTGGATTCTGGCGGTACACCTGGTCTTTCAAGTGTCCCCACAGAAAGAAGTCACAGGGGTTCATGTCTGGCGAATAGGGAGGCCAATCCACGCCTCCTCCTGTATGTTTCGGATAGCCCAAAGCAATCACACGATCATCGAAATATTCGTTCAGGAAATTAAAGACGTCGGCCGTGCGATGTGGCCGGGCACCATCTTGCATAAACCACGAGGTGTTCACAGTGTCGTCTAAGGCAGTTTGTACCGCCACAAATGCACGAAGAATGTCCAGATAGCGTGATGCTGAAAAATGGGCCAATGATTCCTTTGGTAGAAATGGCGGCCCAGACCAGTACTTTTTGAGGATGCAGGGACGATGGGACTGCAACATGGGGCTTTTCGGTTCCCCATATGCGCCAGTTCTGTTTATTGACGAAGCCGTCCAGGTAAAAATAAGCTTCGTCAGTAAACCAAATGTTGCCCACATGCATATCGCCATCATCAATCCTGTGCACTATATCGTTAGCGAATGTCTGTCGTGCACCAATGGTAGCGGCGCTGAGGGGTTGCCGCGTTTGAATTTTGTATGGATAAAGGTGTAAACTCTGGCGCATGAGACGATACGTGGACGTTGGCGTCATTTGGACCGCAGCTGCAACACTGCGAACGGAAACCGGAGGCCACTGTTGGATCACCTGCTGCACTAGCTGCGCGTTGCCCTTTTTCAAACAGATCCTTTATTGTATCGCTTTTCGGTCCTTTGGTTACATTAAACCTCCGTTGAAAACTTCGTCTTGTTGCAACAACACTGTGTTCTAGGCGGTGGAATTCCAACACCAGAAAAATCCTCTGTTCTAAGGAATAAACCACGTTGTCCACAGCACACTTGCACGTGGTGAACAGCACACGCTTACAGCAGAAAGACGACGTACAGAATGGCGCACCCACAGACAGCGTTGTCTTCTATATCTTTCACATCACTTGCAGCACCATCTGTTGTTGAAAATTGTAACTACTGTAATTTCGAAAGTTTGTCCGCCTGAAAATGTACTGTTGTCCCAAGCATATTGCAACAAACGGTGTATTTCTATCGCTGCTCGTTTAGTTTTTATTGCCGTTTCAAATATATCGGTCATTTTTGAAACACACTGTTTTTGCGACCAGAGGATACAGGCCTAGAAGGACGAGGACATTGCAGTGGGAGGCGGTAACTCTTCACGCTGTTGACAACCACTCTGGTGTCATCACAAGAATTGTAGCTGCTACACAGGATGTTGACATGCCTTGAGGCGAGTGTTACACGAGGACCGGCTGTGTCCGTACCATTTACAGCGTGTGCGGGCGCTATCAGCAGCTCATTTTCCTGCACGGGTATTCTTCTCTGAATGGTTTATGCAAAGAAGCATCAACTCTTAGTACAACTACACCGTTTGCAGATGAGGCCTCGTTTCAATCAGATCAAATTTCCAGAATCGGTATGTATGCATATACATTAGTCCCCACGCAACTGTTGAAGCAAGTCATCAACGAAGATTTCCTGCCAATGTTTGGGAAGGCAACGTTGATGACTGACTGGTAGAGCCTCACTTTTTCCCACTCAAGCTCAACGGAGAGACTGTTCTACCCGATCGTTCAGCAGATGTGCTTTTAACTGTGCGACAAAACCTCTATTTCATGCACGATGGAGCACCTCCTCATTTTAGTGCCAATATCCTGTCCGTCAGTTTCTAAATAACAGATTTGGTGACAGATGCATAGGTAGAGACAGACCAATTGCCTGGGTTCCGCGCTCTCCGGACCTAAACACACTGGAATTTAGCATTTGAAAGTTCTTGTCCATGGATCCCCAGTGAAAGATGTTCAGTGTCTCCATGCCCGTAGTATGGAAGACTGCGAAATCATAACGCAGTAGTCCAGGGTTACACCATAACATCACAGGTTCACTACGACGGCGGGTTGATCCATGTATCAATGCCCGCGGTGGGTACATTGAACATCTCCCGAGAGAAAGATTTGCATGTGGTACACTGCTGCGTTCTGTTCCTGTGTGTTTCCCATGTTTAATGAATTAGAGAAAATGACATCTAACACGAAAACAAAGCGTTTCCAGACCTATGTTCATATAACATAATTTCTTCGTCTACGTGTGAGAAACGTGTCCTGCAATTTGTGCCTTACACTTTCGTTACACCATGTATGAGCGTATAATATCTTGACGGGTTACAATCTTTTTAAATTCTCATGTTCTGGTATTTCATTGTTATATCAGTTTCATAACAGTTCTTATATTTTATTCATATATTCATTCTTCAAGGTTTCATACATTCTCTCGGATGATACCGATCGTAGAAACATTCCACACACAGACAATCTGAATACCACAAACATCGCACGAAGGCAGGTTTGCCACAGTTACATTTCTCTACATGAATCTCACTCTGGAACGAAACGTCATTACTGGCGTTGACAATTAATTTCGCGGCAAACCATCCATAACGGATCAGTTTTCCGCCTACTGGCGCTTGCAATTGACTATGAATCAAGATACACTGCAGGAACTTAAGCGAAAATTTACCCACTTTTTTAAAAATCATTTATTTGACATGCAATTAGGATTTCGTTATATCAGTATACACTGGACAACAGTCGTGTAGTAATGTTCTATAGACATGGGTATACAAATGAAAACAGAAATAACAATAATAATCGGGCTTTGAACACGAGGCGAAAAAATACCTCGAAAACTATATATATACATACACTAGTATAGTCTCGGCTTATCCGTAGACACTCGACCGGGTGCATGGGTGTATATATAGACGGTCGAGTATCTATGGATAAGCCGACACACATTTTCACTTATTTCGATTCTTCTTCCGGAAAGCAAGGGTGCTGGGAAATTGGATTATGGCCCTTGCCGTGTCTCCCCGCCAGTGAAAGTGAAGAAGAATTACGAGGGGGTAAACAAAAAAAACAACCAAGAAATAACATTCCTGTGGCGCGGAGCTTGTGTAGTACGCATTTCTGCCGCTAGGAGTGTACAGCGCAATTGATTGCCAGTTCAGCGCTGCCTGTGTTGTTGATCTGGCTTGCTCTTTATCTGCGGTCATTCTTTCCAGTAGCGCTGTTTTGTTTTTCATTTTTTAAGATGGCAACTGTAAGTAAACAAAGTGCAGCTGTGGAAATTTGTTTGCTACTCGCTGAAAATGCTGCTGAAACTTTTAATGTTGAAAACAGCTTACCAAAATGACGTTATGGGGAAAACTCGAGTGTACAAGTGGTTTGCTCGATTTAAAAATGGCGACGTGTCAGTTGTGACAAACCTCGTTCTGGACGTTCAAGAACTACCCTAACCGACAAAAAATATTTTTAAAAAATTCGAGAGCTTGTGCGCACAGACCATCGACAGACAATTGATCAACGGTCAGAGAATAGTGGGCATCTTGGAGCAACAGTGTTCATCAAAAAAGACCCGACATGTGGGAGATAGGAGACTGAATCTTCCACCACGACAACACATCTGCACACACACACAGCCATCTCTGTTAGACAGTTTTTGACTAAAAATGGCACGGTTCCGCTGCCCCCACGCACCTCACTTGTCTGACCTAGTTCCGTCTATTTTTTCTTATTTCCACGCATGAAACGGAGAATGAAAGGTCTCCGATTTGACAACACTGGACAAGTCAAGAGAAAACGGAGTAGGAGCGGTCACCCATTTCTAAAGAGGACTACAAAAACTTTTTCGAACTGTGGAAGCACTGATAGGACAGATGTATTATTTGTAATTGAAAGTATTTTGAAGGGCGTAAGGTTGTTTTGTAAAGAATTTGGAAATATATAGCTTTTAAAAAATAAATCACGTTTGTTTGGGGTACCCCCTCGTACAGGAAATAATGAGTGGAACAAACATTCTACAATATGGATTGAAAGCAAACTGAAGAATGACACTGAAACTTACCCTTAGTAAAACTAATGAATTACTGTGCTGATAAACCTCTTACATTATTTGATTTTCAAACAGCTGAGCAGAGCTGAACGTACTCAGACATTACTCTCTTTACTTCTTCTGATCAACACTGAACTGACACACAATATTTTTAGCACAACGCAATCTGACTTTGAAAAATCCCTACAAAAGAATGGCCCTGACTAACATTAACCTACACCTTTCACGAATCACTTACCTCACAAAAATCTTCGTTACTCGAACTACTGCAATACAGCGAACGCCAATACTGCCAGCTGAATAAAAGATTCTAACTACTGAAGGCACTAACTACTGATAGGCATAGTTAGCAAACGAAAGATTTTGATAGAGAACAAACAATGTATTTACCTTAATAGTGTTAAAAAGTCATATCAGTTCATGACATGTAGTCTTACAAATTTACTGTCTCTGATGGACACACGTCCAGATCATCCGCTCTGAAAACTCCGCCATTTCTCTCCCCACATCCACCTGTGCTGGCGGCTCACCTCCAACTGCGCAACGCTACGTGCTGTTAACAGCCAACTGCCCAACACTACAATAGCGAATATTACAACAATGCTAACCAGCCACAGACTGCACACAGCACAGCCAGTGATTTTCATACAGAGCGTTACGTGGCGTTACCAACATCAAATCCAAAACAGCCTACTTACAACACAACTAGGTACTGACTTTTTGACGATAGCAGTTTCGTAGCACGGTTCCTTCTCAGACTGAAAGACCTGGCAACAGTAGACAGCTTGGAGCGCGGTGCTCGTGGGACCGGTCGCCTACTTATTAGCTCGCCGGAATTCCGCCTGTTGGACTGCTAGAGGAACGCCTGCTCCGTTGTGATGATGGTAGGCGAGTGAAGCGCTCCGTAATTACTTTCACTTGGACCGCGACTGCGGGCCAGCCGGAACTGCCGGTTACCGCAACACTACGGACTTTCTCCTGGAGTTATGATGTGTTGTGCCAGTAGCCACTCGTGCGATGACCTTTGGTAGCTGGAAAGGCAGGCGGAAGTGTGAAGGCGGAATTCCACCGAGGCGGCACGCTACCACGAGTTGCATGCGTACACGGTGTCTAGTCCTGGGTTGCGATACGAAAGAGTGCTTCAAACTTGCTTTTGTCAAGGAAGGTGTGTATTGGCAGATGACGCAGGCTACGAACTGTTTCTGTTCGCAGCATGAGCCTCTGTCACTGCAGATCATCTTATATTAACAACGAAAAGTCGCATAGGAGACGTGGGAACATTATGTAAATTCTGACAGCGTCTTGCATACCATCACTGCTTCATTAGGTTGCTGAATTCAACACATCGGTTGTTGTTAAAAATTACGCTACTGGCCATTAAAATTGCAACACCAAGAAGAAATGCAGATGATAGACTGGTATTCATTGGACAAATATATTACACTAGAACTGACATGTGATTACATTTTCATGCAATTTGGGTGCATAGATCGTGAGAAATCAGTACCCAGAACAACCACCTCTGGCCGTAATAACGACCTTGATGCGCCTGGGCATTGGCTCAAACAGAGCTTGGATGGCGTGTACAGGTACATCTGCCCATGCAGCTTCAGCGCGATACCACAGTTCATCAAGAGTAGTGACTGGCGTATTGTGACCACCCAGTTGCTCGGCCACCATTGAGCAGTGGTTTTCAATTGGCGAGAGATCTGGAGAATATCCTGTCCAGGGCAGCAGTCGAATATTTTCTGTATCCAGAAAGGCCCGTACAGGACCTGATACATGAGGTCGTGCATTATCCTGCTGAAATGTAGGGTTTCGCAGGGATCGAATGAAGGGTAGAGCCACGGGTCTTTACACATCTGAAATGTAACGTCCACTGTTCAAAGTGCTGTCAATTCGAACAAGAGGTGACCGAGAGGTGTAACAAATGGCACCCCATACCATCACGCCGGGTGATACGCCAATATGGCGATGATTACACGCTTCCAATGTGCGTTCACCGCGATGTCGCCAAACACGGATTCGACCATCGTGATGCTGTAAACAGAACCTGGATTCATCCGAAAAAATTACGTTTTACCATTCGTGCTCCCAGGTTCGTCGCTGAGTACACCATCGCAGGCGCTCCTGCCTGTGATGCAGCGAGGTCTCCGAGCTGATAGTCCATGCTACAGCAAACGTCGTCGAACTCTTCGTGCAGATGATTGTTGTCTAGCAGACGTCCCCATCTGTTGACTCAGAGATCGAGACTTGGCTGCACGATCCGTTACAGCCATGCGGATAAGATACCTGTCATCTCGACTGCTAGTGATACGAGGCCGTTGGGATCCAGCACGGCGTTCCGTATTACCATCCTGAACCCAGTGATTCCATATTCTGCTAACATTTATTGGATCTGGACCAACGCGAGCAGCAATGTCGCGATACGGTAAATCGCAATCGCGATAGGCTACAATCCGATCTTTATCAAAGTCTGAAACGTGATGGTACTCATTTCTCTTCCTTACACGAGGCATCGCAACAACGATTCACCAGGCTACGCCGGTAAACTGCTGTTTGTGTATTAGAAATCGGCTGGAAACTTTACTCACGTCAACACGTTGTAGGTGTCTCCACCGGCGCCAACCTTGGATGAATGCTCTGAAAAGTTAATGATATGCATATCACAGCATCTTTTTCCTGTCGGTTAAATTTCGCGTCTGTAGCACGTGAACTTCGTGGTGGAGCAATTTTAATGGCCAGTAGTGTATATTTGATGACGCGTTTCTGCCGTAGCCAACCATTAGAACACCTGCCCAATGATACACAATTGCCATGAGAGTACTAGCACAACGTATACATTCCATCCGCCAAAACACTATGACCACCTCCTAATAGCCGGTACGTCAACCTTCGGCACGGATGAGAGCTGCGACGCGTCGGGGCATGGAAGCTATGAGGCGCTGGTAGGCCGCTGCAGGGAGTTCGCACGACATCAACACACACACCCAAACGTCACTTAATTCCCGTAAATTCCGGGGAGGGGGTCGATGAGCTCTGACACCACGTTGAATCTCCTCCCTACGGGTGTCCGATCGAGTTCAGATCTGTCTAGTTGGGGGGCCAGTACTAGAGATGGGCCGTTCGCGATCTATCGGGTCCAAAGGAACGGTTCACCAAGATGAGCGGAACGAGCGAGGAACGAATTGTAAGGAACGGTCTATCATAGTGCACTTCGGTCTCTGCTTTCTGCTTACAGTTCCCATGAATGTGAAACGGCCGGTCTCGTTCCCGAACGGCACGTCGGCCGGTCTCGTTCCAGCCTCGGTCCCGTTCCCGTCTGTCTCGGTCTCGGGTTCCCTCGGCCGAACTCGTCCTTCTTCGCGTGGCCACTCGTCGCAGTTCCACTGCCGACTGCTCAGATCTATTTGTTGTTTGTTTGTTTCGCTTCGCACGCCCATTCTAGATCTGTTTCAAACCTTTTTTGAACTCTGAACTTCTGGTTCTTTTCGTAATCGATTAGCGTCCACGATCGGTAATTAAAATGTATTTTATAATTAGGTAAAATACATAAAAATTACGTGATATGTAATACATACATCTTTTCAGGTAACAAAACGGCATATCAGCTTACCTTACTATTTCGATAAACAGCAGAAGAAATACCCGTAAAAGGGCAATATTTTTTGTTATTACACATGCACTTGACGTCGGCATGGCACACACGAGCGGCCATTTGCCTTCTTTTTTTTTTTTGAGCCAAGATAAAAGAGCATGTTCATTGTTACAGAAGGCAGATCGACTGCAACCGAATGAAGCCTGCGCTTTGTAATCGCGTGTATGGTGTCACATTTTGTAAAAAGACGACGATAACACCTACAATATTATTTCTTTGGTACAGGGTGACGCACGAAAAATCGACCCCAAGTACTACATTGCTCATTGTCGCTTACCAATCGTCATCTGTTGTTTCCAAGTTGTTTGGTTTAGCTTATTCGTTATTTCTTCACTGCATAATTATTACGTGTTTATCTATTCTGCTCGCAGCGGTCAACAAATCGTGCGTAATTGGCGAGAAGTCTGTACTCGGGCCCGGTTTTTTCGTGCGCCACCATATATTATTTCACTGCGATCAGCCACATAACGCTACAGTTGGCTAAGCGAGATGTTTTGCGGAATCACGAAAATTACAAGTGTGTCAGAATTCTGTTATGAATAGAAACTCTGTACTGCAGGGGAGACGCTAATGCCCCCTCTTGGCACCTTCCATCTTAAGTCACTTACACTACTAATTTTCAATTTTTCGTAAGAATCATATACCAAGTACAATGAAAGGTGAACGAGTAAAACTGAACGTTTCCCAAAAAAAGAGCGATCACCATTGAACTAGTTCCCGAGGATGAACGACTTTGCCCATCTCTAACCAGCACGCCGATTCGAAATCGCCGTTGCCTTCCTCGAACCACTCCATCACACTCCTGGCAGTGTGAAAAGGCGCGTTGTCTTGCTGAAACATGTCACTGCCATTGGATACATGTTGGCCATGAAGTGATGTACGTGTTCCGCAACTAGTGTACGATACTCCTTGGCCGTCGTGATGCCTTTGTAAGTAGGCTGTTTAGGTTTTCATGTTGGTAACGCCACGTAGCACTCTATATGAAAATCGCTGACTGTGCTGTGTGCAGTATGTGGCTGGTTTGCATTGTTAGAATTTGCTATTGTACTGTTGAGCAGTTGGCTGTTAACAGGATGTAGCGTTGCGCAGTTGGAGGTGAGCCGCCAGCAGTGGTGGATGTGGGGAGAGAGATGGCGGAGTTTTGAGAGCGGATGATCTGGACGTGTGTCCACCAGAAAGAGTAAATTTGTAATATTGGGTATCATGGACTGATATGATATATTATGACTTTTGAACACTATTAAGGTAAATACATTGTTTGTTCTCTATCAAAATCTTTCATTTGCTAACTATGCCTATCAGTAGTTAGTGCCTTCAGTAGTTAGAATCTTTCATTTAGCTGGCAGGGTCTACATATGAAACATCCCCTTAGAAAAATTATCGAATTACTGTGCTGGTAAACTCCTTACGTTATCTGATTTTCAAACAGCTGAGCAAAACTGAACGTACTCAGACATTTCGCTCTTTACTTATTCTGATCAACACAAAACTGACACACACAATTTTTATCGCAACGCAACCTTACTTTCAAAAATCCCTACAAAAAATGGCCCCGACTAACATCAACCTATACCTTTCATGAATCATTTACCTCACAAAATTCTTCGTTACTCGAACTACTGCAATACAGCGAGCGCCACTAGTGCCAGCTAAGTAAAAGATTCAAACTTCTGCAGGCACTAACTACTGATAGGCATAGTTAGCAAATGAAAGATTTTGATAGAGAACAAAAAATGTATTTACCTTAATAGTGTGCAAAAGTCTCAGTATATATAGCAATTCATGACATCCAGTCTTGTAAATTTACTGTCTCTGATGGACACACGTCCAGATCGTCCGCTCTCAAAACTCCGCCATCTCTCTCCCCACACCCACCACTGCTGGCGGCTCACTTTCAACTGCGCAACGCTACGCCCAGTTAACAGCCAACTGCCCAACACTACAATAGCAAATTCCAACAATGCAAACCAGCCACAGAGTGCACACAGCACAGTCAGTGATTTTCATATAGAGCGCTACGTGGCGTTAGCAACATAAAAACCTAAATAGCTTACTTACACCTTGCACGAGCTCCGGGAATGCTCCCCAGAGCATAATGGAGCATCTACCAGCTTGTATCCGTCCCGTAGCACGTATCAAGTAGCTGTTTCCCTGGAAGACGAAGGATTCGCACCCTCCAATGGGCATGATGAAGAAGATACCAGGATTGATCAGACCATTCAACACTGTACCACTGCGCCAACGTTAAGTGATCGATGATCACGTGCCCGTTTCAGCCTTAGTTGCCAAAGTCTTCGTGTTAACATAGGTACATGCAGGGGCCGTCGGCTGCATTAGGAGTGTTCAGACACACTGGTACTCTCCACAGAATTAAAGAAAACTGGTGCTGACCGGTGTGAGCATTACTGCACCATCAGTGTAATAAGTCATTGCTGCATAATAGTGGCACGAATGATTTACAGAAGAACACAAAAAAAGAAAGAGAAAGAAACCCTGGTAGAAGCCGTCGTCAAGAAAGATTATTTTGGCTTCCAGATAAATGTGGGAATACAGGAAACAACACTGACTGTACGATTCATCTTAGAAGACAGGTTAACGAAAGACAAACTTAGACGTTTGTAGCATTTGTAAAGGTAGCTCTCGTAGTTGTGAATCTAAGACTGGTTTGACGCAGCTCTCCATGCTAATCTATCCTGTGCAAGCCTCTTCATCTCCGAGTAACTACTGCAACCTACATCCTTCAGAATCTGCTTAGCGTATTCATCTCGTGGTCTCCTTCTACGACTTTTACCCTCCACGCTTCCCCCAAGTACCAAATCGGTCGTCCCTTGATGCCTCATAACATGTCCTAGCAACCTATCCCTTCGCCTGTCAAGTTGTGCCATAAGTTCCTCTTCTCCCCAATTCTGTACAGTACCTCCTCATTAGTTATGTGATCTACCCACATGATATTCAGCATTCTTCCGAAGCACCATATTTCAAAAGCTTCTACTCTCTTCTTGTCTAAACTGTTTATCGTCCATGTTTCACATCCATACATGGCTACACTCCATACAAATGCTTCCAGAAAAGACCTCCTGACACTGAGATCTATACTCTATGTTGACCATTTCTCTTTTACAGAAACGCTTTTCTTGCCATAGCGAGTCTACATTTTATATTCTCTCTACTTCGACGATCATCATTTATTTTGCTTCCAGGATTTCAAAACTCATCTACTACTTCAAGTGTCTCATTTTCTAACCTAATACCCTTATCACCACCTGATTTAATTCGACTACATTTCATTATCCTCGTTTTGCTTTTGTTGACGTCCACCTTTTATCCATCTTTCAAGACAATGTCCATTCCGTTCAACTGTTCTTCCCAGTCTTTTGCTGTCTGACAGGATTACAATGTCATCGACAAACCTCAAGTTTTTCATTTCTTCTCCCTGGATTTTATTTTCCTACTCCAATTTCTTCTTTGGTTTCCTTTAGTGCTTGTTCCATGTACACGTTGAATAATATCGAGGATAGGCTACAACTGCGTCCCATCTCCTTCTTAACCATTGCTTCCGTTTCGTGGACCTCGACTCTTATAACTGCCATCTGGTCTCTCTACAAATTGCAAATAGCCTTTCTCTTCCTATATTTGACCCCTGCCACCTTCAGAAGTTGAAAGAGAGTATTCCAGTCAACATTGTCAAAAACTTTCTCTTAGTTGACAAATGCTGTAAACGTTTGTTTGCTTTTCCTTAACTTTTAAGATGTGTAGCAGGATCGGTATTGCGTGTTCCTACATTTCTACGTAAACGAAACTGATTTTCCGCGAGGTTTGGTTCTACAAGTTTCCCCATTCTTCTGTAAAGGATTCGTTTTAGAATTTTGCAGCCGTGACTTATTAAACTGATAGTTTGGTAATTTTCACACCTGTCAGCATATTCTTTCTTTGGAATTGGGATTATTATATTCTTGTTGAAGTTTGAGGTATTTCGCCTGTTTCATACATCTTCCTCTCCAGGTTAAGAGTTTTGTCATGGCTGGCTCCACCAAGCCTATCAGTAGTTCTAATGGAATGCTGTCTACTCCTGGGCTCTTGTTTCGGCTTAAGTCTTTCAGTGCTTTATCAAATTCTTCACGAAGTATCATATCTCACATCTCATCTTTTTGTCCTTTCCCATTTTCTTAATATTGCTCTCAAGTATATCGCCTTCGTATATATTCCTTCCACCTTTTGGCTTTCCCTTCTTTGCTTAGGATTGTTCGGTATCTATATATCTAGACTGATAGTCAGGTAACAGTCACAGTTGCCAGCACCTCCTTTCTTTCGAACTGGAATTATTACGTTTTTGTTTGAAGCCGGAGGAGATTTCACCTGTTTTGTTGTGGTTGACTCTTCCCAGAGATATCAGTAAATGGTAGCAAGGATTAAATACAGGCAGCGAAAAGTTAGTAACAACTCGTACAGAAACCGGACTGCAGTTATAAGTGTCTGAGGGCACGAAAGTGAAGCAGTGGTTGAAAAGAGCATGCGCTTAGATTCGTGGGCCGAGAGAATGGTTTCTACTCCTAGGAAGAAGATACGATACTCCGAAGCGCCAAAAAAACTGGTATAGGGATGCATATCCAGAAACAGGCAGAATACAGTGTCTGGCACAGTTGTTAGATCGGTTACTGCTGCTAAAATGGCAGGTTATCAAGATTTAAGTGAGTTTGAACGTGGTGTTGTAGTCGCCGGACGAGCGATGGGACACAGCATCTCCGAGGCAGCGAGGAAGTGGAGATTTTCCCGTACGACCGTTTCACGAGTGTACCGTGAATATCAGGAGTCCAGTAAAACATGAAATGTCCGCCGACATCGCTGCGACCGGAAAAAAATCTTGCATGAACGGGACCAACGACGACTGAAGAGAACCGTTCAACGTGACGAAAGTGCAACCCTTCCGCATGTTGCTGCAGATTTCAATGCTGGGCCATCAACAAGTGTCAGGATGCAAACCATTCAACGAAACATCAGCGATATGGCCTTTCGGAGCCGGAAGTCCACTGGTGTACCATCAGTGACCGCACGAGACAAAGATTTACTCCTCGCCTGGGCCCTCTAACACCGACAGTAGACTTTTGATGACTGGAAACATGTTGCCTGGTCGGGCGAGTCTCGTTTCAAATTGTGTCGAGTGGATGGACGTGACGGGTATGGAGACAACCTTATGAATCCATGATCCTTGCATGTCAGCAGGGGACTGTTGAAGCTGGTGAAGGCTCTGTGGTGGTTTGGGGCGTGTACAGTTGGAGTGATGTGGGACCGCTGATACGCCTAGATACAACTCTGACACGTGACACGTTTGTAAGCATCTTGTCTGATCACCTGCATCTATTCATGTCCACTGTGCATTTCGACGGATTTGGGCAATTGCAGCAGGACAATGCGACACTCCACACGTCCAGGAACACCCTTTTAACTTTAAAGACTTCCGCTAGTCACCAGACCCCCCAGACATGAACATCTTTGAGCATATCTGGGATGCCTTGTAACGTGTTCAGAAGAGATCTCAAAGCCCTTGTACTCTTATGGATTGCTCTGCAGGATTCATGGGTCAGTTCCATTCAGACTTTGAGTCCATGCCACGTCGTGGTGCGGAACTTCTGCGTGCTCACGGGGGCCTTGAGCGATATGAGGCAGGTGTCCCGGTTTCTTGGCACTTCAGGGCACTACTCGTGCAAAAACCAGGCTGCAGTTATAAGCGTCGGAGGGTACGAAAGGGAAGCAGTGGTTGAGAAGAGCGTATGCCTAGATTCATAGGGCAAGAGAATGGCTTCTGACAAACTGCCTATTGGCTTTGTCTCGGGTTCTTCGGCTGACGTTCATCTAATGATTTTTCTGATGTTTCGCCAGCACGAATGGCTGGCATTGTCAAAGCTTCACCCTCCATTGCCGGTGGTGAACTGGAGCCGAGCTCGCGGCCGCAGACTATATGTACCTGGCCCGCCATCTTCCGAGGGCTTCTCCGCGGTCATTTCCGCTGCAGTTCTCCTCTTGCTACCTGCGACGGTCGTTCGCTGCAGTACGGGAAGCCAGAATCCGTTTACCTTAAGGCTTTCCTCTTTCTTGTTGAAACACTTGGCGTGTTTTTGTATTTCTACAGCTTCTCTGAACAAGCGCGTGTGATAGTGCTTCTCTACAGCCAGAACTTCCGAATTTTATTACGTGGTCGGTCTCATTCAGTGCTTGCTCTGCCACGGCCGGTTTCTCCACCTGCCCCAACCTGCAATGTCGCTTATGCTCTTTGATCCTGGTGTTAATTGATCCTCCAGTCATTCCGACATAAATTTTTCCGCATGTGCATGGTATACGGTATATTGCCGACATTGCAAGTGGGTCCCTTTTCTCCTTCGCCGATCTAAGACATTCTTTGATCTTCCCTGTCGGTTTGAAAATCGTCTTTACGCCATGTTTGCGCAATATTCGGCCGATTTTGCCCGTCACTCAGGGAATATATGGCAGAAAGGTCGTACCCGACATTTCTTTTTGTGGTTCCTTACTTGGCCGAGTGTTTGGCTCTGTTGCACTTATAATATAATTTGTGGAGTACCCATTGCTCCTCAGAACAGTTTCCAGGTGTTGCATTTCTCGTTTGAGGTGTTGCGGCTCACATATTCGTCCTGCTCTCGTTACGAGCGTACTAATCGTGCCTCGTTTTCTGCCTCGGGTGGTGGTTTGACAGTTTGCGCAGGTATCGGTCCGTGTGTGTTGGTTTTCGATACACGCCCTGTCCCAGGTTTTCGCCGTCCCTTGTGACCAGCACATCTAAAAATGGCAGTTTCTTGTCCTTTTCTACTTCCATGGTAAAAGTTATGTTGGCACGGAGGCTGTTCAAGTGTCTTAGGAATTCACCGAGCTGTTCTTCACCATGGCTCCGCACCACGAACGTATCATCGACGTACCTGCACCACACCTTAGGTTTGCAAGTCGCCGAGTCCAGTGCCTGTGCTTCGAATTGTTCCATGAAGCAGTTGGCCACCACTGGACTGAGAGGACTACCCATGGTGACGCCTTCCAGCTGTTCGTAGAAATCGCCATTTCTCGTGAAATAGCTCGTGGTGAGACATGCATAGCAAAGCTTTTTGATGTCTCGCGGGAAAGTGGAACCGATGTGCTTTAGAGCGTCACTGAGTGGCACTTTCGTAAATAACGAAACAACATCAAAGCTGACCAGGATGTCGTTTGGTGCAAGTTTCCGTTTCTTCAGCTTCTCAGTGAAATGTCCGGAGTCCTTAATGTATGTGTCGGTCTTCCCCAGGTGTGGCTGGAGCAGAGAGGCCAAGTGTTTTGCCAGTTTATACGTCGGTGAGCCAGCGCTAACGATCCGTCTCAGTGGAACGTTGTTGTTATGGATCTTGGGTAACCCATACAGCTGAGGTGGTAGGGCTTCTTCTCGTAGGACGAAGAAAAGGTAGGAGAACCCAGGCACATCTGCTGATTAATTGTTTTTGGGCCGCCCCTGTGCCTGCGCCCTTTGCCAGGGGAGGAATCTGCCCGCCCCCTCAGTGCGGCGCTGGTTGCGAGTCGATGGCGACCCTGCCAGGAGCGGACAGGCGTGACGCGGAAGCTGGGAGCTGGGTGCCCGGCGGACGGCGGCTGGCCTCGCCTCTTCTTGCCTTCCAAGGCCGCGCCGGCCCGGCCTGCACTGCAGACACAACGCCCCGCTGGCCGAGACGCGGACGCGGACGTGGCGGGCGCGCCGTTGCCAGATCACCTCCTGGGCTGCTCCACTCTCCGCCACTCCTACGCTGCACGGCCTTTCTCCACCCACCAGATGCAGCTACAGCCAGTTCTTAAAGCCGCCCGCCTCCGTAGACGTCGACAGAAGCAGAAGCATTCAAGTGTGCCACAGTTTGTTGGGCCACTTGCTGATCATGTTGTATACAGAGTGACCTCATGAAACCTCCATGATTTCTTGTTGTTGTTGTTGTTGTTGTTGTTGTCCCCCCTTTTCCTCCTCCTCCTCCTCGGATTAGGTAATTTCGTCAGTGCGGTCATCAAGACCGAACCATCTCTTCCGTAGTCTTCACGCGCCCTTAGCGCCAGGATTTCACCCGGAACAAGTCCCGCCCATTCACCCCCCTCCACGCCTATCCATAGTGTAAGGCCGTCCCCTAGACAGCCGCCAGTTCCACAGAGTGGAAGCTACAACAAAGTTGTTATCGCCTCTGTCCATCACGTGTTACACTGTGATGAGATTCAGTAACGATAAGAAATTTTTTCTGGATAGTAATATAATATGAATCTGCATTATTAAAGAAATAAAAATATTTATAGAGAACTGAAAGCATCGCCAGCAATAGAAAACAAAAAATAACGTGGGGCAGTAAGGACTAATTCACTTATTATAATATGTTTATTTGAGGGAAACAGCAGAGCAAACATACAATGCGAAAACAATGGTCTTGAATGTGTCATGTCGGTAGTAAAGTCACGGATGCTGTCGAATAAATCTGTTGTCTAAAATGAAATAAGTGAAGGTTGTTTCGTTTATGTAGGCCCTCATAGAAGCTCACGAAAATTAAAAAATATAAGAATGTCATAAAGTAGACATGCCTAATGAAAGCAGTAAGATATTTGCTTGTATGACATATTTCGTTAGTATTTGCATGGGTAATGAGTGAATTTTAACTTGTAAATTCATCCAGTGCCATACCTGCGCATTATAAATGACGTTACAAAGAATTATGGCTGTTTCTGTGTGATTAGTGACCTAATGCTGTTGCAAACGTCTCAGGAAAATAATGTATCGTGAGTCTTTGTCCTGTTTGTTTTTAAACAAAAGATTTATTAATTTCTTAAATGTCATTCAAACCATTTAAAAAAAATAAGAATGTGATTTGTATGTTTGTCACAGAGCAGTTATGGAGGAAATAAATGCTGCGGCGTTTCACGGCTGTAAAACGTCGTTCCTGCCGTGCTAGTTGTTCTTTCACCCCTAAAACTTCTCAGCGAAACTATTCAGTGAATAGCGCGCAAAAACAGCTTCGATCGATCTAGCAAGAACAAAGTAATTTTGATGCCCTCTGGAAGTATAGTGAACAGTGGTGCTTGTTTCACATATATGGTTCAAATGGCTCTGAGCACTATGCGACTTAACTTCTGAGGTCATCAGTCGCCTAGAACTTAGAACGAATTAAACCTAACTAACCTAAGGACATCACACATATCCATGCCCGAGGCAGGATTCGAACCTGCGATCGTAGCGGTCGCTCGGTTCCAGACTGTAGCGCCTAGAACCGCACGGCCACTCCGGCCGTCGTTTCACTTATACTGTCTGAGTTCAGAAACTCAAGTGTCAAGTATACTGTGGTTCTTCTTTGTCCAAGCAAATTACTCTTCGAGGGTGGGTCTTTCCTGTTGTAGCTTTGGGTACTTTTTCTCACATGGAAGTATGTTTCTTCATCGGCTATTCAGCTGAATACTGAGTTCTCGTATTTAAAGAATTCGTTGCTAAATTGTTTTCTCTTATGTTTGCTGTGGAAGTCCCTGGCACAGCTGAGGCCAATTGTGCACGTTTTTTTCTTGTAACGTGTCTTTTAACTACCTGTCAAAATTTAAGACCTAGCAAGATATTAATTTCACATTAACATTCACAGCAAGTGCAGCCGAACGCGGTAAACCACGTGGGTCAACTGAAACGATGCCCAGGCGCCGAACAAAGACCGGGAAAACGGGGGGTGGGTGGGCGGGACTTGTTCCGGGTGAAATCCTGGCGCTAACGATTCCTGTAGTCTTCCCCTCTGTATTGTACCTCTACATTTCCAGTATATTTTGGGTGTCTAGTTTCATCCGTTCTGTCTACAGGTTGATTGTAATTAAATTTTCTCTGCTTGGGCCAGTGTAGACGGAAAACTAGCCGGCCGGAGTGCCCGAGCGGTTCTAGGCGCTTCAATCTAGAACCGCGCGACCGCTACGGTCGCAGGTTCGAATCCTGCCTCGGGCATCGATGTGTGTGATGTCTTTAGGTTAGTTAAGTTTAAGTAGTTCTAAGTTCAAGGGGACTGAAGACCTCAGATGTTAAGTCCCATAGTGCTCAGAACCGTTTTGAACCATTTTTTGTAGCGTTGTTTAACGAAATCAATTTTTCTTCTAATAAATTTAAATCAAATATAGGACGCTGTATATTATTATATTTGTGATAGTGCCTTACATTTAACAGTCTGTGTGAACAAGGTTTATTCCTCTATAGTTCTTTCGGTCTCTACTCTTTCGTTTTTGAATATGGAGAAAATTTTGGCAAATTCCGCTCCGTAGGTACCTTATAATCCGACAAAGCTTAGTAAGACGTGGATGAAAGACCTCCGTATTTCAACAGTCCACCGTTTATTGTCTGTCAGTGTGGTTTTCCTCTTTTTCAGGATTTGCATGCTACATTTAATTAATTCATTTCTCTGGAGTCTTTGTTTCAGTCAGTCGAGCAGCTTTCACAGTATTCCTCCACTAATTTCCAAACGCAATTTTTAAAAAAGTCAGGAGACCTAACTATTTGCAGCACCATGTAAAGTAACTAAAAACGTTTTGAAAAAAATTAATACACTTCTCTGGGGAATCTTCCGTAACCTGTTAAACGTCTGGTTGGTACTCCATCTTAACTCATTTGAGCCCAAGCGTGTGTGCAGTGATGGGCGCTATTGCATCCACATTTCTTCTGCGAAGATCGCCAAGCCACGAACAGGCGAGTCGTACTCAGTGTTTTTCACTTAATCCCTCAGCAAGAAATCCAGGGAGAACGCAGTGGCCACTTGGTTGGTTCACCGCTTCCTTTTTTATTATTTTTTTATTTCGGTTTGTTACGTTAATATTTCTAAGTCGTCATGTCGCGTATATTTCGCACACTCGTAGTATTGGCTTAATTTCACGCGTAAATGTACTAGGTTGGATCGTAACAATTTACTTATCTTGGCAACATACACGGCTAGCTCAAAAACACGCGTGGTATCTTTAAAACTGTAGTAGTTAATGCGCGAGAAATATTGTTGGAGAGAGACACACGATACAATGACCTACGTAGCTGCACTATTATTCTCAATGCTACGTAAATTCTTTGTTAAACATTCACCTTTTATGCTGTTAATTATGATTTGAACAATATTCACGGCAGTGAAGAAAGATATTTTTACCCGTTAGCGATTTATTCATAAGCAAGCCTGAGCCTCGTATTATTATTTATTATCTTTGCGTTTCTGCAAATAAATAATAAATAAATAAATAAATAAATAAATAAATAAATTCTCTTTTCCTGATAGCAAAAGCATTCAAAGTACTGTTTCCTGTCATCTTGTGGATGAAGCCCAATAATCATGTGATTAATTATATTTCACGTAATGGCTGCAAATGTGCCATTACGACAAAAGAATGGCTCATTGCCTATAATTTTTAATTTTAACAATAATTATTTACACTTAATTATATTTACGTTCAGGGAGATGAAGGAAATTAGATTACAAAAAAACTTGCGTCCAATTATCAAAATAGTGCGTTCAGAAGCAAGCTCACACAAAAGCCTGTAATAGGTTCGAGAGCTGCCACCAAAGTGATAATTTTATTCATCCAAGTCTTTGCCCTATAATTATACAGAAATTTCATGACATGATATACATTTAGTCTTCATTATTCTCATTATTTGTTACACAGAAATATATTTGTTATTAATTTTTTTATATTGAAAACAAGTAAAGGGGGAGAGTTTCCGCGTTCCAAAATAATATTTCACCATTGGTAGCACATAGTTTTATTCGCTATTGGCACAGTTCACTTGTGGTTACCGTAACATTTTGTTACGGTTTTCAGACGGCTTCCCAAGAGACGGTACACTCTCCATCGCTGTGAAGACGTTCGGTCCAGGTTGTCAAAAACATGTAACTCCAGTGCGATGGTGCACCATCCTGCTGGAAGATCACATTTGGCAAAAAAGAAAGAAGCTGTAAAACATAAAACTGCTCAAACACGTCGAGATAAACGGTTCCTGTAATTGTTTGCTCGATGAAGGAAACTGATCCAGCTACTCCGTCTTTCATCAGCACGCATCACGCATTCACCTCCTCACTGTCCATGATGTGTTTCCGAAAATTGTTGGGGTTTTCCGAACGTTAGATGCGAACGTTGTGCCGATTAAAATTCTCACTTGTGTAGGAAGTTGCTCCGTCAGGCAAACCAACGTTTCCTAGATAGTTGATTTTTCCGATCGAGCGTAACGTCTTAACGGCAAAGTCGTGGCAAAGCTGTACTTCGCTTCGCCTCAGTGCTTATACTATTTTCACTTTGTAAACGCATAAGCGATGTCATTCATGCAGCACCTTGTGATCTGTTGAGCGACGTATGTTTAGCGCACGCGATGTTGGGCGAACTGACTGTGATGGGCTACTTTGGAAGGTCTCTCTGATGTGCTGTACTATTTCATCAGGTGTGTGTTTTCTGTCAGAACCTGTCTGTCTGTTTACGCTCCCCGTGTATAGGAGCTCGTCACACCAAAACTTTCTTAATCCCTCTGAAATCCACATCGTAAATATCTTTGGACAGCAATGGAGGTGATTTCATTTCTGCATACCGCACCACGTCCTGGGCTGTTTCTTGAGGTACAGTCATTTCCAGTACTTACTTACGACCTGAAACAAAAGTAATCGCACAGAAAACAATTTTACGAAACTTTTTGAGTTGCTTTATGACGCCCCAACCTGCAGGTATCTATGTCTCATAGTTTGTTTTCTTGTAATTGCACCACAAAGTCCCGGAATTTTCCCATGCACACACTGTATTTTCAGACTGAATTTTCACTCTGCAGCGAAGGTGCGCTGATTTGAAACTTCCGGGGAAGATTAAAACTGTGTGCCTGACGGAGACTCGAACTCGGGACCTTTCTTTGCCTTTTGCAGGAAAGTGTTCTACCGACGGAGCTATTCGAAGATGACTCACGACCCACCCTCACACCCGCAGTTCCGGTAGCAAATGTTCTCCTATCTTCCAGATTGCAACCAAGTTCTCCCGCATATCTTGCAGGACGAGGACCCCCGCAAGGGAGGATATTGCGGAGAACTAGGGAAGTCTGAAAGGTAATCGAAGAGAGAGTGGCGGAAGTATAGCTGAGAGGGCACGTCGTGAGTCGTGATTGGGTAACACAGTCGGCAGAACACTCGCACGCGAAAGGCTCAAGTCCCAGGTTCGAGTCCTAGTCTGGCACACAGTTTCAGACCACCAGGGGGTGTCATCTAGTATACGAATCGCCTCGCGGATGATGACGTTACCTACAATGGTTCAACAACTTAGAGTAGTAGAGGAACTTAGCATTCAATGCTCTCATAAGGAACCCATGTTCGGAAAGGCACCGCATGAATGTAAAATACGTTTGAAGATCGCGTCATTTTGAAATCCCCCGCTTCACGGCACGGAACGTAATGGCGGGACTGCACAACGCGTGTATCGAGAACGCCTCAGTCCGTCACATACCATTTTCCTCCGACTACAACGGCGGCTGCGAAAGCTAGTACGTCCGCAGCTGTGACACTCCATGGACGTGCACCAGGGATTGTGGACCGTGTACATGAAAACTTGCGTCGCAGATACGCGTTGTGCAACGAACGGCAGAGTGGCCGCATGGAACATTTCTGTATAGAGCACACAGGTCAGAGGTCACTGACTCCGCTGCATGTGTGCCGTGAAGCTGCAGCTTTTCAAATTCAGTTCATTTTACGTCCAAACAGCACGTTTCTGGACGTGGGTTCCTTACCAAAAGTTTATGTACTAAGTCCTTTTTACAACGTTTACAAGTAAGTTGTTCAGTCAGGTCTGGGTATGAATTGGAAGTGATTCAAACACTGTCACTGTGTTTTAAATGTTCTCAGTCGTAAAAGTGTGCGCTCCAGAAAGCACAAGAATGAACGAGGATGGTTTGACAACTGTTAATAGGTAACATAAGAGCTTGTTTCGTGAACAACTCACCTTACTTCTCGACCTAGTCTCCTTTGTCGAATATACACTTGCTCCAGCGATCCTCCAGCTTCACCATTCCATACGTCCTGCCAGTCTCAAAAATACACGTTGACTGACCTCATTTGATGAAAATCTCCTCCCAGCAAACCAAAGTTTGAAGTTAGAGGAGGAAGTCACTTGGGGGGCGAAGTCTAGCGAATAGGGTGGATAAGGAACGAATTAAGAACCCAATTCGTGCGCTTTCGCCATTGTTGCTGATGACGTGTGAGATGTTGCATTACCCTGCTGAAAGAGCACCTTTTTGCTAACTTTGGTTTTTTTTTGGGGGGGGGGGGGCAACGCAAAGTTTCAAACGATCCAACAACGAAGCATATTAGTGTCTACTTATGGTTCTGCTTTCTTCCAAGTAACCTGAGGATTATTCCTTGGGATATACAGGGTGTTACAAAAAGGTACGGCCAAACTTCCAGGAAACATTCCTCAAACACAAAGAAAGAAAATATGTTAAGTGGACATATGTCCGGAAACGCTTACTTTCCATGTTAGAGCTCATTTTATTACTTCTCTTCAAATCACATTAATCATGGAATGGAAACACACAGCAACAGATCGTACCAGCGTGACTTCAAACACTTTGTTACAGGAAATGTTCAAAATGTCCTCCGTGAGCGAGGATACATGCATCCACCCTCCGTCGCATGGAATGCCTGATGCGCTGATGCAGCCTTGGAGAATGGCGCATTGTATCACAGCCGTCCACAATACGAACACGAAGAGTCTCTACATTTGGTACCGGGGTTGCGTAGACAAGAGCTTTCAAATGCCCCCATAAGTGAAAGTCAAGAGGGTTTAGGTCAGGAGAGCGTGGAGGCCACGGAATTGGTCCGCCTCTACCAGTCCATCCGTCACCGAATCTGTTGTTGAGAAGCGTACGAACACTTCGACTGAAATGTGCAGGAGCTCCATCGTGCATGAACCACATGTTGTGTCGTACTTGTAAAGGCACATGTTCTAGCAGCACAGGTAGAGTATCCCGTATGAAATCATTGGGCGTAGGTGGAAGAACATGGGGTCCAATCAAGAGATCACCAACAATGCCTGCCTGAACGTTCACAGAAAATCTGTGTTGATGACGTGATTGCACAATTGCGTTCGGATTCTCGTCAGCCCACACATGTTGATTGTGAAAATTTACAATTTGATCATCAGAATCGAGGAAGTACAGTACATGCTGACGAAACTAAAATGAGTTCTAACATGGAAATTAAGCGTTTCCGGACACATGTCCACATAACATCTTTTCTTTATTTGTGTGTGAGGAATGTTTCCTGAAAGTTTGGCAGTACCTTTTTGTAACATCCTGTATATAAAATATTTTTGATGTGTAAAGTGTACAAGAAGTTGTGTGTGATGTTAAGTGTGTGTGTGTGTGATTCTACATAAATGGACCATTATAAAACTTAAAAGTCGACAAAATGAAGCAGACTCACACCCACACTGACAACATCAAAAGAAATGGCTTAATACACACAAAAAACACACTTTAAAGTGGGAATTATTTCTCGAAACGCGTCGTGCGAATAGTAAAATAAAGAAAAATCCCGACTGGTAGCAGAAGATTTAATTATTTATGAATAAATCTATAGCTTTGAAATTAATAAATAAAATATGCACAGTAAATGTTTCACTTCCGTTTCGCTGGCTCTTATTCTGATCTCAAAGACGTATTAACGTCAGAAACTAAGTGAGACGTCAAAGGAAGGTGTCATGGATGAAGGTGAGGGGGGGGGGGGGGGGGCAGAGCTTGAAATAATCATCGCACTGGATGGCAAAATGCGTGGAGCTGGCCGTGTCCACGTATGAGGCATTTCGAGGCTGAGTAACTCCTCTGGATTCGGCAGCGAAGGTTCTGTGAAACTGGTTTGCTGCACGAGACGCAGAAAGCTCCTCGGCAGCGCACCTGCGGCCGCTGCCGGGCTTCCAGGACTGCGCTCAGCGGCTCGCACAGTAGTGGGGTCGGCCGTGGCGATGCGTGCCGCGCGGCCCTGCGGCTGCCCACGCGCTGGCACGCGGCACGCACTGCGTGGCCGTGGCCGGCGGGGCTTCTGCAGGCTGCGCACGCACGGCCGGCACACCTGCTGCCGCCCCGACGCCTGCGGAACGAGGCTGCCGCACCTCGCTGTGCCTTGCTGGGCTCCTCATTCTACTCTACGCCCCACTGGTCGTGAGGTTCTGTGGCACCCCACAGTTAAGTCAGTACGGCTCAGTCATATTGTAAGATGTCGTGGTCTTCTGACCTTCATTGTTTACATATTCCACCCACACAATCATATTGCGCACATCTAGACGCTTCATTCGAATCCAAACTCGATAAGATAAAGTCAGTGTTGTATGAATTCATATAAACGATGCGCACCGTGGTTGAAATACTCGAGGCTGGCGTACACACATACATTTCAGACACGACGGCCACAGAACCTTTTAGTTCGGGAGAGAAACTGCACTACGGGACGCCGGTCCCTTCAGAGGACGACCCGGCCCATGTCGGTCGGTGACCGCCCGTGTAGCGGACAGATTGGGCCCGAGTGAAAAGGGGGAATGGCCCCGTGTTCGGCTTAAAAGCAAATTCCGCTACATTGTGTGGGAGCGGCCAGCATTCTTTACACATTTCAGAGATTTTCACAGGGAGACAGTAAACGCGAAACGCCAATGCTACAGGTTTCCGCTTTGGTCGCCTTAAACGAAACGTCATTCTCCCGTTTTAGAAGAGCAATGCTGATTGGCACACGATATTTCTGACGCCTTGAGCTGAAGGAATAATGGAAGAGACCGAAAAACATACCCCTTCATGTCTGGCGTGGAGAGGCGCCATTCCATAGTCGCTCTTGGAGTGAGGAACAAGTCTCTCCTCAGTACTTCACTGGGAGAGCACCTCTGTCGAGAGCGAATCAAAGGGCGACTCTATATTGACTCCTTGCTATTAAGCGTTGTTCACTGTCTTGGCCGACACACTTATTGTGCGGTGTGAACGAACAGAGTTATAGTTGAACGCCTGCGAGCGAATTTTGAGTGGCATCGCAGTGGACTGATTATCTGACCGGTGTACCACGCCAATAGTTAGACTAGGGGCGAATAGGAATCCTTGACTTCATCAAGGCATAGGGAGAGTTTGATTGGCGAAGGTCAATCCAGATAGAACGAGAGTTATCTTATTTGTCAGCAGCGAGCGGCGCAGACAGCAGTCATCGCAGCTTACGGTATTGTGAGCTACAGCTATTGCGAGGCCCATATTTCCGCCACAACAGTACACTTCAGTGCATTTCTCTCGCGACAGCCTCGACCTTACCTAGCAACATTCTAAAGGATAATTATTCAAGTTGAGTAGGTGCGCCTCTCAGCCATTCTACCAAGTCAATAACAATCTTAAACTTTGTATAGAAATTTCACTGGCGAATCCTATCCTTGAGAGGTAACTTCACATTCTGGAAAAAACCAGGATATAACTTGTTCAATTCATAACTAAAAGTGCCATTGTGATTGCTCAGAATTTTAGCAAAATAAATAACTTTCGTTAGTTTCATGTTTTTCTTACACTAACTAGCACTACTCCAGTACCCAAGTATCCCACTAGTTACCTAAGAAATTTTGTGAATTTTTGTGTCATTCCCTTACAGCTGACGACTGCAGAAGACATTTATTGCTGGAAGTTTTTCAGGCATTTCTCTATAGAACGTTAGGAGCGTCTGTCTGACTTCTGTAGTAGTGTGGGGGTGGAAATTGCATCTTGCAGGAGCCACAGGGTAAAGGGTACATCTCAGATTAATCCGTTGCGCAGAATAACAGATCAGCCCCACACCTCCGAATACGTCCCTCGCATTAGGTTCGTCGCCATTATCTTCTCCACCAACATCACCATTGCAACACGCACGGTTTTGCCCCCGCCCTGGGTACGCCCCCATTACGATGGCGCGATTTACACTGAACCGCCGAAGAAAGTGGTACACCTGTCTAATATCGTATAGGGACCCCGCAACACAACGTGGCATTGACTAATGCCTGAAGCGCTGGAGGGAATTGAAACTATGAATCTGCAAGGCTGTCCATAAATCCGCAAAAGTACGAGGAGGTGGAGATCTCTTCTCTACAGCACGTTACAAGGCATCGCGAATATGCTCAATAGCATTCATGTCTGGGGAGTTTGGTGGTCAGCGGAAGGGTTTGAACTGAGAAGAGTGTTCCTGGAACCACTCTGTAGCTATTCTGGACGTGTGGGGTGTCGCACTGTCCTGCTGGAATTGCCCAAGTCTGTCGGAATGCGCAATGGACATGAATGGATGTAGGTGATCAGACACAACCTTTACGTACGTGTCACCAGTCAGAGTCGTATCTCGACGTATCATGGGTCCCATATCACTCCATTTTCCCACGCCCCACACCATTAAAGGGGCTTATAGTGCTAAAACGATGAAAAATAATATTACGACGATGTCAAACCTTATTTTCATGGTATAAAGAAGAATTGACGTTATTAAAAATGTAATTATAATTTTATTGTTTTAATTTTTGTGCCCAGTGAATCAAAGACTTTCTAGAGCACAGAACAAACTAGCATTGTTTGTACTACGAAACTATATATGATTGTTAAGTGAGAACTGATTCTACGTAAGACATTTAGTCTGGTCGGATTTTGTTCTCGTACTGGTCGGTAGAGAAAGAAACCTTTCTTAATCGATGTACGTAATGTGAATGTATAAAGGCTATAAAAAGGGGAGAGAGAGAGAGAGAGAGAGAGAGAGATAATCCTTGCGGACAATCACCATATTGTATAAAAAAGGTAAATACAAGTTATTCGAAACAAACATCTCTAAAGTGTAACGTCTTGTGATTTCTAAAGACTGAAAATTGCGGTGTTTAATGTAAACCTGTCCTGAATAACAGCGAAGAACATTTATGTCATCATATATTTTCTTCGTTTGATCATGGTTATGATTCGCATGTTACTTTCTGTAGCGCGACGTGTTAGGAATATTTTCATTATACGCGCAAAAGTCCATACATCTTTAATGGAACCTGCATCTTTTGGAAACGATAACTCTTAATCAGTACAATTACGCGAATACCGTCTAATTCGCTACCGTGATCACAAAATTGTCTCCTGGACTTGATTTTTGTAAATGTGTAGACTTGAAAGCGAACAGCATTGCATGCTCCACCACCCTGAACAGTCCCCTGCTACCATGCACGGTCCATGTATTCATGAGGTTGTCTCCATAACGGTACACGTCCATCCGCTCGATGGAATTCGAAACAAGACACGTCCGACCAGGCAATATGCATCCAGTCGTCATCAACAGTCCAATGTCGGTGTTGACGGGCCCACGCGAGGCGTAAATCTTTGTGCCGTGCGGTCATCGATGGTGCACGAGTGGACCTTTGGCTCCGATAGCCCATATCGATGATGATTTGTTGAATGGTTCGCACGCTGACACTTGTTGATGGCCGAGCTCTGAAATCTGCAGCAGTCTGCGGAAGGTTTGCCCTTCTGTCACGTTGAACTATTCTCTTCAGTCATTGTAGGCCCCAGTACACTCGTGAAATGGTCGTACGGAACAGTCACCACTTCCTCGATACCTCAGAGACACTGTGTCCCATGGCTCATGCGCCAACTGTAACTTTTGTATCCCTCCTGGAAGGTGGCGCATGGGTCTGCTCCTGAAAAGCGAGGGTAGGCCGAATGTAGGAAGCTAGGAGGAGGAGGAGGTGAGGTAGAAAACTTGGTACTGGAAATAAAAATGGTTTTACTATGTACTTAACATTGGCTGAGATGAGCACGTAATTGCGAAGCTGTACATAAAGTTACAAAGTTAAAAGTAGTTGCTTGGTCGTCTGCTCGGCATCAAATGGCTAGAATCAGGAGCGGCGCTCGTAGAGCTGCACAGCGCCGGCTAGGGGGCGCTGTCGTCGGCTGAAACGTCCCCTTAGAAAATTAATTGAATTACTGTGCTGATAAACCTCTACGTCATTTGATTTTCAAACAGCCGAACAGAACTGAACGTACTCAGACATTTCGCTCTTTACTTATTCTGATCAACACTAAACTGAGACAATATTTTTTAGCGCAACTCAATCTGACTTTCAATAATGCCTACAAAAGAAGGGCTCTGACTAACATTAACCTATACTTTTCACGAATCACTTACCTCACAAAAATCTTCGTTACTCGAACTACTGCAATACAGCGAGCACCACTACTGCCAGCTACATACACTCCTGGAAATTGAAATAAGAACACCGTGAATTCATTGTCCCAGGAAGGGGAAACTTTATTGACACATTCCTGGGGTCAGATACAGCACATAATCACACTGACAGAACCACAGGCACAGAGACACAGGCAACAGAGCATGTACAATGTCGGCACTAGTACAGTGTATATCCACCTTTTGCAGCAATGCAGGCTGCTATTCTCCCATGGAGACGATCGTAGAGATGCTGGATGTAGTCCTGTGGAACGGCTTGCCATGCCATTTGCACCTGGCGCCTCAGTTGGACGTGCAGACCGCGTGAGACGACGCTTCATCCAGTCCCAAACATGCTCAATGGGGGACAGATCCGGAGATCTTGCTGGCCAGGGTAGTTGACTTACACCTTGTAGAGCACGTTGGGTGGCACGGGATACATGCGGACGTGCATTGTCCTGTTGGAACAGCAAGTTCCCTTTCCGGTCTAGGAATGGTAGAACGATGGGTTCGATGACGGTTTGGATGTACCGTGCTCTATTCAGTGTCCCCTCGACGATCACCAGAGGTGTACGGCCAGTCTAGGAGATCGCTCCCCACACCATGATGCCGGGTGTTGGCCCTGTGTGCCTCGGTCGTATGCAGTCCTGATTGTGGCGCTCACCTGCACGGCGCCAAACACGCATACGACCATCATTGGCACCAAGGCAGAAGCGACTCTCATCGCTGAAGATGACACGTCTCCATTCGTCCCTCCATTCACGCCTGTCGCGACACCACTGCAGGCGGGCTGCACGATGTTGGGGCGTGAGCGGAAGACGGCCTAACGGTGTGCGGGACCGTAGCCCAGCTTCATGGAGACGGTTGCGAATGGTCCTCACCGATTCCCCAGGAGCAACAGTGTCCCTAATTTGCTGGAAAGTGGCGGTGCGGTCCCCTACGGCACTGCGTAGGATCCTACGGTCTTGGCGTGCATCCGTGCGTCGCTGCGGTCCGGTCCCAGGTCGACGGGCACGTGCACCTTCCGCCGACCACTGGCGACAACATCGATGTACTGTGGAGACCTCACGCCCCACGTGTTGAGCAATTCGGCGGTACGTCCACCCGGCCTCCCGCATGCCCACTATACGCCCTCGCTCAAAGTCCGTCAACTGCACATACGGTTCACGTCCACGCTGTCACGGCATGCTACCAGTGTTAATGACTGCGATGGAGCTCCGTATGCCACGGCAAACTGGCTGACACTGACGGCGGCGGTGCACAAATGCTGCGCAGCTAGCGCCAGTAGACTGCCAACACCGCGGTTCCTGGTGTGTCCGCTGTGCCGTGCGTGTGATCATTGCTTGTACAGCCCTCTCGCAGTGTCCGGAGCAAGTATTGTGGGTCTGACACACCGGTGTCAATGTGTTCTTTTTTCCATTTCCAGGAGTGTAAAAGATTCTAACTACTGATAGGCATAGTTAGCAAATGAAAGATTTTGATAGAGAACAAACAATGTATTTACATTAATAGTGTGCAAAAGTCATTACATATATATCAGTTCATGATATCCAGTATTACAAATTTACTGTTTTTGGCGGACACACGTCCAGATCGTCCGCTCTTAAAATTCTGCCATCTCTCTCCCCACATCCACCACTGCTGGCGGCTCACCTCTAACTGCTCAACGCTATGCGTTGTTCACATCCAATTGCCCAACACAATGGCGAATATTCCAACAATGCTAACAAGCCACAGACTGCACACAGCACAATCAGTGATTTTCATACAGAGCGCTACGTGGCGTTACCAACATAAAAACCTAAACAGCCTAATTACACGGTGTCGGTGTCGTAGTACCAACGTAAGACCTTGCACCTACGCCGTGGCATCGTAGCTATCGGTACCACAATAACACCACGTTCAGACTCACTTAAATCTTGATAACCTGGCGTTGCAGCAACAGTAACCGATCTAACAATTGCGTCACACTCTTGTTGTCTTCCATAGCAGCTGCCGACCGCGGCGCCATATTCTGCTTGTTTATATATCTCTGTATTTGAATACTAATGCCTATAGCAGTTTCTTTGGTGCTTCGGTGTAGTTACTGCACTCGCTTTCTTTTATAAAATCGCGTTGTCAACTGATCAATTTTGTCAATGTTGGTATGAAGTCGCTTCAGTGTACTGAAGATCTGATAAACTAGTAATGTCCCCTTTTTGCTCACATAAGAAGCCGTGGGCGCGTGATTGAGCTCGTGGGTACCCATGCCTCGCCGTCTGGGGCACACTTTTGCCACCGTCAGAGGAACGGCGTATGCATTTTGGTGATTATCTCAAATCGTCAGCTCAGTTTGTGTTCTGTTGTTTCAGGTGACGTGACGACGACAGCAGGATGTTTCCAGCGACGGCCGCGGCGGTAGCGGCGGCGCTGCTGTGCCTGGTGGCAGCTCCTGTGTCGGGGCTCGAGGGACCCAACGTCTGCGTGCGACAAGAGACGTGAGTACTAGAGATGGGCAAACTAGTTCACTGCACTGCTGATCGTTCTTTTTCGGGAACCGTTCATTTTTACTCGTTCACCGTTCATTTCTGCTTGGTATATGGTTCTTGTGAAAAACTGAAAACTAGTAGTGTAGGTGACTGAAGGATGGAGGGCACCAAGAGGGGGCACTTGACGCCCCCCTGGAGTATAGAGTTTTTATTCATTACAGAATTCTTACACACTTGTAGGAGTAATTTCTGTGATTCTGCAGAACCAGTATCAGCTGCAAAGCGATTTAGAAAAGATTGCTGTATGGTGTGGCAGGTGGCAGTTGACGCTAAATAACGAAAAGTGTGAGGTGATCCACATGAGTTCCAAAAGAAATCCGTTGGAATTCGATTACTCGATAAATAGTACAATTCTCAAGGCTGTCAATTCAACTAAGTACCTGGGTGTTAAAATTACGGACAACTTCAGTTGGAAGGACAACATAGATAATATTGTCGGGAAGGCGAGCCAAAGGTTGCGTTTCATTGGCAGGACACTTAGAAGATGCAACAAGTCCACTAAAGAGACAGCTTACACTACACTCGTTCTTCCTCTGTTAGAATATTGCTGCGCGGTGTGGGATCCTTACCAGGTGGGATTGACGGAGGACATCAAGAGGGTGCAAAGAACGGCAGCTCGTTTTGTATTATCGCGTTATAGGGGAGAGAGTGTGGCAGATATGATACACGAGTTGGCATGGAAGTCATTACAGCATAGACGTTTTTCGTCGCGGCGAGACCTTTTTACGAAATTTCAGTCACCAACTTTCTCTTCTGAATGCGAAAATATTTTGTTGAGCCCAACCTACATAGGTAGGAATGATCATCAAAATAAAATAAGAGAAATCAGAGCTCGAACAGAAAGGTTTAGGTGTTCGTTTTTCCCGCTCGCTGTTCGGGAGTGGAATAGTAGAGAGATAGTATGATTGTGGTTCGATGAACCCTCTGCCAAGCACTTAAATGTGAATTGCAGAGTAGTCATGTAGATGTAGATGTAGATGTAGACCTGTCGTTTAGCCAACCGTAGCCCTGTGTCGCTTTGTTAAAAATATTTTTATTGATTTTCAAGCTGGCAGCAGCTTAGTACGCTGCTCTACAGCCTACAGACTTTTTTTTAAAAAAAAAGGAAGAAGAAAGAAATAAGAAAACAGGCGATAAAACGGTGACTTAAAGTGTAAAATAGCGGGAAAAGGCGGAAAGTTAAAACAGAAAGCAAAAGGGGTTGGCAATGTTGATAAAATACACAGGACTCAGACAAGTAACATAGTAGACACACAATTAAACAACATGGCGACAGTCTGGTTTCTGTTCGCAAGAGATAAAAAATCACACCCAGCGACAGTATGATGGCTGTTCGCTACACTTCCCAAAAGACACAACACGGAACACTCACTGTTAAAGCACTCACTGTAAAACACTGCACGAAAATGGCGGCACAAATATGACACTCCGGAGCCAAAGGCAGATGGGGGGGGGGGGGACGACCTGGAGGAGGAGGGGGGAAAAACAAGCAGGGAGGTGAGGAAAAAACGAAAAGGGGGAGACCAAGGAGGGAGAGGACTCATAAAGGGGGGGGAGGGGCAGGGCAGACGCGAGAGGGAATGAGAAGAGGCAGAGGAGGGAAATGCAAAAGGACTCAGGGGAGAGAAGGGGGCAGAGAGAGGGGAGGCGGGGAACTTGTCTCTGATCGCAGGGAAATAATATAGGGTGGCGCACGGAAAACCGGCCCAGAGTATAGACTGCTCGCCAATTACGGACGATGTGTTGCCCGCTACGAACAGATACAACAAACATGTAATAATTAGGCAGTGAAGAAATAACAAGCTAATGCGAACAACAATTGCGAAACAATCGATGACGATGTGTAGAGAGCTGGAGAAGAGAACATGAAAATCTCATGCGACGCGCATGGGCTATAGCTCATGTAGTCTTGTAAGCCTGTTGGTGGCTGTTTCCCAACTTAATATACCACAAGTGTCTTGTATAAAATTCTTTGTTTCGACTTCCACTGCATAGCTATGCTACGTTGTAAACAATAATCGTTTACACCCTACATATACTTCACGTTGTCTCTGACTTCGTAGGCGAAGTACAGACTTTATGGAAGCATAAAATAAAATGTGGTTTTCTCATACTTGGGTTATACGCTTTGTAAAAATTAAGTTTTATGTTGCATTATTAAAGTTAATGCAGCAATAATAATAATAATAATTAAGTTCACAGTAATAAAGTTTTTGGTTTGAAAGCTCCACCTGAACAAATGTTTTTGAGATAATAAGTAAATATGATTTTATGGCAATCTCTCTCTCTTCAAATGGAGAGGCACCCCTTTTCCTACTGAGCCAAGGAGACCCACAACCCATTTTTTTTCAAAGAAACCAAACTAGCAGGTAATGTAAATTGGAAACAAGCCAACTTAAAAATAATTAGAGCCTTCCTAAATGTAATGTTTTGTATGTGAAAGATACACGAAAATCGTTTTATATGAATTTTCTTACACTAAAAATTAAGCAAATTATTGAAAGTTAGCTGTTAAATCAAGACGATTATGCCAAAAAATATATGAATAACAAAAAAACTTGCCTTGTTATAAGTATGTCTTCTGCACGAGCGCGCGACCGATGCTTGAACGAGAACTACCGAAGTGACCTGCGCGACCGAAGTGAACTGTGAACCGATCGTTCCTTGGAATTCGTTCCTCGGTCCTTTCGTTCATCTTGGCGAACCGTTACTTTGCACCCGTTCGTTCGCGAACTACCCATCTCTAGTGAGTACATTCTATACCACAGTGTAGGGCGGCTACACTAACTAGTGTCGGGTACCGTAACGAGTAGGGGTGGGAGTAACCGACCGGTACGGGCGTCTTATTTTTGAATAACCGTTACTTCTCGTTATTTGTTTTGTCCCGGTTATAAAAGGGCTTTTTTTAGTTTTACCAATAAAACAAACAAACACCGTCCGAACAGGACGCCGTGTCATCCTCACCCCTTGGTGCCACCGGATGCGGATACGCTGGAGCGTGTGGTCAGGACGCAGCTCTCTCGGCCGTTGTCAGTTCTCATCACCGGAGCCGCTGCTTCTCAGTCATGTATCTCCTCTATTGGCCTCACAAGGGCTGAGTGCACCCCGCTTGCCAACACCACCGCTTAAGGCCAATGGCAGCTTTTACTAATAACCGAGTAAAAAAAAAAGTTTTGTGTAAGTCTGCAGGCTTTCGTGGCCGTTGGCACTGAAGTTAAAATCTTCTGGGTTATTAGGCCGCGTCATGTTTCATCTAAAATGTTCGACGATTCGACCCCTCCGCTGAGATCTTCCTCAGGATCTTTTGGCGTCTTTTGTTCTAGCAGTAGTGAACTCCAAAAGATCCTGAGGAAGATACCAGCAGAGGGGTCGAAACGTCGAACATTTTAGAAGAAACATGACGCGGCCTAATGACCCAGAAGATTTTAACTTTTCCTTTTTAAATAAACCATTGTTACAAATCAGTAATTCTTATTGGCAAAACTTGAACTGATTTGGAATTTTGCGTTACTATAGAAAATGGGGAAAAGTGATCAGTGCTATTTTACTAACAATACCGGCAAAATGGTTCAAATGGCTCTGAGCACTATGGGACTTGACATCTGACGTCATCCAGTCCCCTAGAACTTAGTACTACTTTAACCTACAAATAAATTCCGGGAATTCAGCCACGTAACACTTTCAGCGACCGCCGATATTTCGGCGGGAGAACACCCTGCCATTTTCAAGGCAAACTGCAACGGACAGGCGACGTACATGCAAATTTAAAACCTCGGTTCTCGGAGTGAAGCAGGAAAGATAACACACACACTGTACACTAGTGCCACCAAAGTCAGAGCTATCGACAGAGCAACTATGAAATAGCAGGTGAGGTTGCATTGACTCTGTCCCTCTGTTTCTTGACAAGGGAGACAGCCGGATTCCAAACAGAGTTTACACAGAAACCTCCATATCTGTTAACCAGGCTGGTCGCTAATTTAATCTCAACTGCCTCCCTAATAACACCATCCCAATAGCTGGAAGTGCATGGCAATATATCGGTGTTCTTATATAACATGGGGTGACCAGTATCCAAGCAATGTTCGGCAATAGCAGATCTACTTGGCTGCTGTCATCGGTGATGTCTGTTCTTTCGGACATGTCCGAAAGAACAGACACCGTATCCATATAAGTTTATAGTTCTGGAAATACCGGCCATGACCTCCTCCTCCTGTGCCGATGCACACATATTCCCCGAACTCTTACGGGACTTGGTAAGAATATCTTCCACGATGGCTTGGGACACTACGAATGCAGTGTGTGGACATAAAAGGTGAGAATGTTTGTCTCGCGGGAGGCGTGGCAAGATAGTCCCTGTAGCCGCACTATCCTCTGTGCCCTCGGTGGCTCATATGGATAGAGCGTCTGCCATGTAAGCAGGAGATCCCGAGTTCGAGTCCCGGTTGGGGCACACATTTTCACCTGTCCCCTTTGATATATATCTACGCCCGTGAGCAGCTGACGGTATTAATATAATTCTAACATCAGACATTAGTCGAGTCTGTTCCACGTTGTGTTGCGGCACTTCTGCTACTCTCGAACCTCTCTTTTTGTTTCCCTCGTTGATTCTCCCATCTATAGATTGTACAGTAGAAACGAAAGGCTACACCCCTACCTTGCGCCCTTTTTAACCGGAACACTTCGTTCTTGTCCTTACAGTCTTAAAATTTCCTGTTGCTTTTCGTGCATGTTACCTTACTTTTTTCAGGATTTCGGACATCTTGCACCATTTTATAGTGTCGAACGCTTTTTCCAGCTTGACAAATGGAGTGAACGTGTCTTGATCTTTCTTCAGTCTTGCTTTCGTTCTCAGCCGCACCTCAGAACTGTCTCTCTAATGCCTTCACCTTCCCTAAAGTCAAGCTGATCGCCATCTATCAGATCCTCAATTTCCTTTTCCATTCTTCTGTATATTAATCTTGTTAGAAACTTTGGGTACGAATACTCGCCGCTAAATCGTAAGGAGACGAGCAACAATTTTCTTCGGTCGCTTTGCCGCCCACGCAAGAACATCGTCAGATCACCCAGCCGACCCATTAGCTGGAAAATGATGATGATCGAATGTGGAGCACTGCATACGAATTGACCTGATGTGGACGTAACTGGTATCTGAGTGTGCTGTGTTGGCGGTAGAATTCGCTGTTGATGTCGTGATGGTACCACGCTGTTTACCCTGGTCTGAGATCAGGTAATTAATTTTCGCCTGTGGCAACCTTATCGCAGAACTTCTTAAAAAGTTGTGAACAGTGACAGCCTATTTTCCACACTGACATTACTTCTTCAAGTGAAGTTTCCCGCATCAGCTCTATCGTTCGAGGAGGAGCGGTGGTTAACACGCTGAAATCACCGACACGAGTACGGTGGTTCAAACCCATGGCCGGCCCTCCAGATTTCGGTTTTCAGCGACTCCCTAATGGCTTGACCGAATGCTGGGATGATCCCTTCGAAAATGACCAAAATGACACATACCCAAATAAGTGACCGTGGGGTAGACAAGCAACTTAAATCGCTCGACAGAAGAACGTCCACTGGGCACGGCGAGATAGCAGTGCGATTCTATACAGAGTAAGCGTAATGATTTCCCCTCTTCTAGCAGAGGGTACAGTAGCGCTCTAGAGAAGCGAAGCGTTCCTAGTGGTCGGAAACAAACTGAAGTGTCGCAGTTTTCGAGAATACCATTGACTTTTTCAACACTAGGGACAATGCACCAACTACGGTTTCTTAATCGGAACACTGTACTTGTTAAAATTGAAATTAATGTTGAGAAAATAAAATTGTCTTTTGTGCGATAGTAACAACGAGCGTATTGCAGACTTCTGTTTCAGAATAGCACATTCTTATACCCTCTAGTTTACTGTGAGTTAATCAAGCGAACTGGCGCAGTGGTTAGCATAACGAACTCACGTTCGGAAGCATGACTGTTCATACTCTCCTCCGGCCACCGAAATTTTGGTTTTCCGTGATTTGCCTAAATCTCTCGAGGCAAATGCTGGGATGGGTCTTCTGAAAGTGCACGGCTGGTTTCCTTCCCCATTCTTGACACCATCCGAGCTTATGCTCCATCACTAATGACCTCAATGTGGACGGGGCGTTAAACCCAGTCTTGATTCCTTTTCGTTGAACAGACGCACAAAACTTTAAGCCTAGATATGTCACACCAGACTGATCAAGACTTTTGGACTCTGCTTTATGCTTGCGCATGAAAAGATTTCTGGAGTCAGAATTACCCTATGTGATCAAAAGTATCCGAACACCTCCAAAAACATATTAGGTACATTCTGCAACTACCTACTGCCGGGTACTCCATATCAGCGACCTTAGTAGTCATTAGACATCGGCAGAACTCACGTACTTCGAACGTGGTCAGGTGATTGGGTGTCACTTGTGTCATACGTCTGTACGCGAGATTTCCACACTCGTAAACATCACTAGGTCCACTGTTTCCGATGTGATAGTGAAGTAGAAACGTCAAGGGACACGTAAAGCACAAAAGCGTACAGGGCGACCTCGTCTGTTGACTGACAGAGACCACCGACAGTTGAAGAGGGTCGTAATGTGTAATAGGCAGACATCTATCCAGACCATCGCAAAGGAATTCCCAACAGTATCAGGATCCACTGCAAGTACTACGACATTTAGGCGGGAGGTGAGAAAACTGCGATTTAATGGACGAGTGGCTGCTCACAAGCCACATATCACGGCGGTAACTGCCAAACGACGCCTCGCTTGGTGTAAGGAGGTAAACATTGGACGGTTGAACAGTGGGAAAACGTTGTGTGGAGTGACGAATTACGGTACACAGTGTGGCGATCCGATGGCAGGGTGTGGGTATGGCGAATGCCCGGTGAACGTCGTCTGCCAGCGTGTGTAGTGCCAACAGTAAAATTCGTAGGCGGTGGTGTTGTGGTGTGGTCGTGTATTTCATGGGGGGGGGGGGGGGGGTTGCACCCCTTGTTTTGTGTGGCACTATTTCAGCACAGGCCTACAATGATGTTTTAAGTACCTTCTTGCTTCCCACTGTTCAAGAAAAATTCGGGGATGGCGATTGCATCTTTCAACACGATCATACTGTGTTCATAATGCACGGCCTGTGGCGGAGTGGTTACACGACAATAACATCCCTGTACTGGACTGGCCCTCAGAGTCCTGACATGAACCCTATTAAACACATTTGGGATGTTTTGGAACACCGCCTCCGTGCCAGGCCTCACCAACCGACATCGCTGACTCTCCTCAGTGGAGAATGGGCTGCAATTCCCCAGGAAACCTTCCAGCACCTAATGGAACGTATGCCTGCGAGTGTGGAAGCTGTTATCAAGGCTAAGGGCGGACCAACACCATATTGAATTCAGCATTACCGATGGAGGGCGCCACGAAGTCATCTTCAGCCAGGTGTCCGGGTGCTTTTGACGTTGGACCTTACGTAAGACTTTTTGCAGATAATACTGTCGTGTACAGAGAAGTCGCAGCAGTAGAAAACTGCTTCGAAATGCGGTGGACCTGCAGTGGATCGACGCGTGGTGTAGGTGGTGGCAGTTGACCTTCAACGTAAACAGAAGGAACTTATGGCGCATAAACTGGCAGAAAAGGCCATTGTTGTATGATTACACGATTGCAGAATAATGACTGCAGGCAGCCATATCCATAAAATACCTGCCGGTGTACGCACGAAGCGATTTGAAGTGGAGCGACCACATACAGTTAATCGCAGGTAAGGCACATGCCGGTTCACTGGAAGTGTGGTCCACCCACAGAAGAGGTGGCTTACAAAGAACAGCCGTTCGGCCAATACTTGAACGGTATTGTCGGAGGGAATAGAGAAGATACAAAGAAGAGCACTGCGTTTTGTCACATGTTCAATTAGCAAACGCGAAGGCATCACGGAGGTGCACAGCCAGCTCTGGTGGCAAACGCTGCAAGAGAGGCGCTCTACATCACGGCGAGGTTTACCGTACGTTCCTAGAAGAGTCAGTCAGTCTATTGCTGTTAGTTACGTATATTTCGCGGAGGAAGCCCGAAAGTGAAATTAGCGCGATTCGGGATCACACGGGAATGTACCGTCAAACGCTCGTCCGGAGACCTGTTGACGACTGAAACAGGAATGGGGGAACTGTCATGTGATACAAAAAGTACCCTCCGCCACAGAGCGTAAGGTAGCCTGCGGAGTATAGACGTAGATGCAGAAAGAGAATGGTAGATTTCCTACCGTAACAATTTAGTAAACTTCAGTCTCAGCTTGCATCGTTCCCTTTTTGCATCAGCAGAAAAGTTGAGTTGCATACACTGAAGAGCCAAAGAAACTGGTACGCCTGCCTAATATCGTGTAGGGCCCCCGCGAGCGTGCTGAAGTGTCGCGACACGACGTGGCATGGACTCGACTAATGTCTGAAGTAGTGCTGGAAGTAATTGACACCAAATATCGAGCAGGGCTGTCCGTAAATCCGTAAGAGTACGAGGGGGTGCAGATCTCTTCTGAATAGCACGTTGGAAAGTATACCAGATATGCTCAATATTGTTCATGTCTGGGCAGTTTGGTGGCCAGCGAAAGTGCTCAAACTCAGAATAGTGTTCCTGGAGCCAGTCTGTAGCAATTCTGGACGTGTGGGGTGTCGCATTGTCCTGCTGGAATTGTCCACCTCCGTGGGAATGCATATTGGACATGAATGTATGCAGGTGATCTGACAAAATGCTTACGTACGTGTCACCTGTCACAGTCGTTCAGGGTACCCGAGTGGGCCTTCGGCTCCGAAAGCCCATATCATTGAAGTTTCGTTGAATGCTTAGCACGCTGACACTTGTCGATGGCCCACCACTGAAATATGCCGCGGTTTGCGGTGGGGTTGCATTTATGTCACGTTGAATGATTGTCTTAGTCGTCGTAGGTCCCGTTCTTCCAAGATCTTTTTTCGGCCACAGCGATGTCGGGGATCTGATGTTTCGCCGGATTCCTGATACTTACGACACACTTGTGAAATGGTCGTACGGGAAAATCCCCACTTCATCGCTGCATCGGAGATGGTGTGCCCCATCGCTCGTACGCAGTCTGATCCCCACTTTCAAACTCAGTTAAATCTTGATCTAAGTACTGCGCCCGACACATATTGTCTTATATAGCCGTTGCCGACCGGAGAGCAGTATTCTGCCTGTTTACGTATCTCTGTATTTGATTATGCATGCCTATACCAGTTTCTTTGGCGCTTCGGTGTATATTGCTGCTGTATTAGAGAGAGAGAGAGAGAGAGAGAGAGAGAGAGAGAGAGAGAGAGAGAGAGAGAGAGAGAGAGAGAGGGGGGGGGGAGGGAGGGAGGGAGGGAGGGCGGGGCAATTGTAATACATTAAAGTCTGGTTTTAGTTGTGTTGCTTGGTGATCGAGAACTCCTGCAAAGCCCAATTGTTCTCCAATTATTGCGTCACTTTCAGACAGCGCGCTGCGATCCACAAGTGGTAAATATGGAAGCTGATAAAGACTCTCAACCTTAATCTTAATTTCATTTGCTGTAGTTTCGTAATACTGAGCGATAGGACTTAAATATTTTGTACGGACATTGTTGCAGAGGAGAGAAGAATTGCCTGAAGACATAAAAATCATGCTTTATATCACTTGGACAAAGAAGAAGCCTGCGGCGTGCGTATAGAAACATAAAAAATTAAATTTTACTGAAGGAGAAAAACGACTTTTTATGTTACTTGGCGTCAAGAAAGAAAAGTCAGGGATAAAAAAGACAGCGCGACGTATTGCCTTCTAAGAACAGTTCGTCGTGTTTGTATGCATATAAATTTTGTCGAAAAAGTGACGTGCTCCTAAAATAGCGAAAAACTGTTTCTAATTTATTTTAGGACAACTACATGGAGTCATAGCAGCAGGGGCGTACATGGCATAGGACACCATTATAGATTAGTCCATAAAGTACTTCATAATGGCCTAAGGCCGAAATTATACAATCGTGCATCAAATGAGGAGAATGGCAGCTGAAGGGATCACGAAATCATTAAAAAAAACACAAATTCATCTGTCAAAATGTGCACAACTTAACATATCATCTTCGTCAATAACATTGGTTATGAAGTTCAAATGGGAGATACGATACTGCGTGAAGCGTTTGAGAGAGCACTGAAAGACCTGAGTCGAAACAAAGCCCCGGGAGTAGACAACATTCCATTAGAACTACTGATGGCCTTGGGAGAGCCAGTCCTGACAAAACTCTACCATCTGGTGAGCGAGATGTATGAGACAGGTGAAATACCCTCAGACTTCAAGAAAAATATAATAATTCCAATCCCAAAGAAAGAAGGTGCTGACAGATGTGAAAATTACCGAACTATCAGTTTAATAAGCCACGGCTGCAAAATACTAATGCGAATTCTTTACAGACGAATGGAAAAACTGGTGGAAGCCGACCTTTGGGAAGAGCAGTTTGGATTCCGTAGAAATATTGGAACACGTGAGGCAATACTGACCCTACGACTTAGAAGCTAGATTAAGGAAAGGCAAACTTACGTTTCTAGCATTTGTAGACTTAGAGAAAGCTTTTGACAATACTCTATTTCAAATTCTGAAGGTGACAGGGGTAAAATACAGGGAGCGAAAGTCTATTTACAATTTGTACAGAAAAAAGATGACAGTTACAAGAGTCGAGGGGTATGAAAGGGAAGCAGTGGTTGGGAAGGGAGTGAGACAGGGTTGTAGCCTATGTCCGTTGTTAGTCAGTCTGTGTATTGAGCAAGCAGTATTTGTATGGAGTGTAGCCATGTATGGAAGTGAAACGTGGACGATAAATAGTTTCTACAAGAAGAGAATAGAAGCTTTCGAAATGTGGTGCTACAGAAAAATGCTGAAGATTAGATGGGTTGATCACGTAGCTAATGAGGGGGGTACCGAATAGAACTGCGTGGAAGAGAAATCTGTGGCACAACTTGACTAGAAAAAGGGATCGGTTGGTGGGACACGTTCTGAGGCATCAAGGGATCACCAATTTAGTACTGGTAGGAAGCGCGAATGATAAAAATCGTAGAGGGAGACCAAGAGATGAATACACTAAGCAGATTGAGAAGGAGTAGGCTGCAGTAGGTACTGGGAGATGAAGAGGCTTGTACAGTATAGAGCAGCATGGAAAGCTGCATCAAACCAGTCTCTGGACTTAAGACAACACAACACACGAACTTATCTATGCAGTAACCCAATAGGTGTATCTCGGCCACTAACACTGCACGCACTATAACTTTGTGTTCTATGGTGGACGCCTAGCAGTTATACCAGAGAGAATTGGCCGTTGCACTTCGGCGTGAAGGGGGCTTAAGGGGGTACAGCGCGGGGAGTACAGCGCTTGACGTGATAGATGCGTTGTTTCGGCGATTACTGTCGTTTGTGCGTGTTTGCCGTTACGATCGTTATCGCCTGCGGGTGGTGACGCAGTCCGCCACATTCGGCCGCTTGCACGCTGATAAAGAAGCAGCCGCGGTTTCGTAAGACGCCGCGCCCGCTCCTCCGAAGGCAGGACGTGGTGGCGGCCATCGCTAGCCTGTCATTCTCATTCGCTAATAGCGCCCAAGACTGCAGGGGGAGCTGGCAGTAGGGTTCTGCACAAAAGACACCGGCGTTTCCATCACGCTACGAAGGCAGGGATCCACGGAATGTAGGTGCTGCTGTCTGATGGCGTATGTCGAGAGGGATCACGGTTTCGGAATACCAGGCAAAAAGCTTTCATTCTGCACACAGCATGTATCGTCTCTAGTGAACGTAAGCACGCGCAGGTTGGATGAGTTCTTTCGTGTGGGGTGTATCTGCACTGCATCCCCTTCCCCCCCCCCCCTCTCTCTCTCTCTCTCTCTCTCTCTCTCTCTCTCTCTCTCTCTCTCTCTCTCTCTCTCTCTCTCTCCCCCCCCCCCCCCCCCCTCCCTCCCTCTCTGCTCCTCCTCCTTCTCTCCCTTGCGCGCGCGCACACACACACACACACATACATACATACAAACATTATGTCTAAGCCGACATTGCTAATAATTTTTATTCAGAATTTATGCAGTGGCGGTGTTCGAAAAAGGGACCCAGGTAGTTTTGATAACTAGTCAAAGACGTGACACTTAGACCACGGCGTTCATGCAACAACCTCTTAATACACTGTTGACCATGTCAAGAGAATAGCGGAGATGAGGAGCCTAGGGAAGCTTCACGAGATGCAGATGGTGGGCAAGAGACTAAGAAAAGTAGAGGAAACCACTGGGAAGACAGGAGGCGGCCTTACCCGAACAGTAAAGGAAAGGTGCTCCGGAAAGGATGGAAGAGAGGCGTGTGTTTCAATAAAGGTGTGCCAGTGGCGAGATGACGACTACTATGATGCTGACGAGAACGGCGGCGGCGACGAGAAAATTACAACGATGGTGGTGGTGGCGGCGGCAACGACCTAAAATAACGACGACGAGAAAATGACGACTACGACGACGAGAAAATGACGACGACTACGACGACGACGAGAAAATGACGACGACTACGACGACGACGAGAAAATGACGACTACGACGACGACGAGAAAATGACGACTACGACGACGACGAGAAAATGACGACTACGACGACGACGAGAAAATGACGACTACGACGACGACGAGAAAATGACGACGACGACGAGAAAATGACGACGACTACGACGACGACGAGAAAATGACGACGACTACGACGACGACGAGAAAATGACGACGACTACGACGACGACGACGAGAAAATGACGACGACTACGACGACGACGACGAGAAAATGACGACGACTACGACGACGACGACGAGAAAATGACGACGACTACTACGACGACGACGACGAGAAAATGACGACGACTACTACGACGACGACGACGAGAAAATGACGACGACTACTACGACGACGACGACGACGAGAAAATGACGACGACGACGACGAGAAAATGACGACGACGACGACGAGAAAATGACGACGACGACTACGACGACGACGACGACGAGAAAATGACGACGACGACGACTACGACGACGACGACGAGAAAATGACGACGACTACGACGAGAAAATGACGACGACGACTACGACGACGACGACGACGAGAAAATGACGACGACGACTACGACGACGACGACGACGAGAAAATGACGACGACGACTACGACGACGACGACGACGACGAGAAAATGACGACGACGACGACTACGACGACGACGACGAGAAAATGACGACGACGACGACTACGACGACGACGACGAGAAAATGACGACGGGGTGGCGGCGACGTTGTCGGAGAGTATGTTGATGATGACAGCGACGGCAGCGAGGCGATGACGTTAATAATGACGACAATTACTGTGACGCGACGGTCACGACAGTAAGGAGAATGATCCGTTGCTATGGAATTATTAATTCCAGTAGCGATTCATTGACTGCGTAGTCAAAGCTTGCTGCGTACGCCTTCGTTTCGTCCTGTTTATTTCTAGACCGCTACTCGTCACGGTAGTGAACTTGCCAGACAGTCTGGGGTTCCGTTGAGTTGCGCGGCCGGAAACTCCCGTGACGTCCCCAGTCTATCATAAAGGGCATTGCCCCCTCCCCCCTCCCTCCGGAATTTCGTGGCTAATTCTACTCCACAGTTAACGAGGCGCGTGGAAAAGGATCGCCGCGGGAAATTATACCCCGGCAGTCACTGACTTTCACTGTTACGACAGGGATTCCGTAGCTCCCGTTACGAATCGGGTGTCACAATGTCATGATACGGACAGCGAGCTATATTTTGCGATGCCAGGTGATTTTTGGAGCAAAGCGTCTCTGCTTTCGCAACAGGCTGGTGGTATGGTCATACAGACCTCAGATATCATGTAATACTCAAGACATTTAAAAATACAGCACTGGTCACAGAGTAGTTTCTTATGATACTGTGCCCTATCAACAGATCTCTTAATCTACTCAAGTTGATCCATAAATTTCTTCTCTTCCTAATTCGATTCAGTACTTCATCTCTTTTTAGTTATCCAATCCACCCACGAAACAGTCAGCTGTCTCCTGTAGCACCGCAATTCAAAACTTCTCTTCTCTGCTTGTCTGAATTGTTCATCGTCCATGTTTCACTAGTATATAAAGCTACACCGCAGACAGATATTATCAGAAAGACTTTCTAATGAATGATTTTATTTTAGATGTTAAAATATCTTTCTTTTCCAGAAATACGTTTCTCGCTGCTGCCAGTCTGCATTTATATCCTTTGTACATCGTTCATTATTAGGTGATCTCAACTGGAACACACGCAAATATATACAGCTGGTACGTTCTGTTGCTGTGTGTTTCCATTCCATAATTGATGTGATTTGAAGAGAAGTAATAAAATGAGCTCTAACATGGAAAGTAAGCGTTTCCGGACCCATGTCCACATAACATATTTTCTTTCTTTGTGTGTGAGGAATGTTTCCTGAAAGTTTGGCCGTACCTTTTTGTAACTCTCTCTCTCTCTCTCTCTCTCTCTCTCTCTCTCTCTCTGTGTGTGTGTGTGTGTGTGTGTGTGTGTGTGTGTGTGTGTGTGTGTGTGTGTGTGTTACGCGATTATAGTTATACCCTTAAATTTGAAATTTTGAGAGTACGGCTACGTAGCGAGATGAAGTGGAAAGATCACATAAAAATAATGCAGGTAAACAAGATGCCAGAATGATTCGTTGGAAGAAACCTCCAGAAACTTAGATCATCAAGAAAGGAGGTAGCTTACAAAACATTCGTTCGGCCAATACTTGAATGCAGCTCGTCAGTGTGAGATACGTACCAGACAGGACTGATTGAGGAAAAAGATCCAAAGAAGAGCGGAGCGTTTCGTTACAGATTCATTTAGTAAGCACGAAAGAGTACCAGAGATACTCAGTTAAGTCCACTGGCAGATGCTGCAAGAGAGGCATTCTGCATCGCGGTACGGTCTACTGTTGAAGTCCTGAGAGAGAAAGTTCCTGTAAGCGTCAATCGATATAGCGGTTACTCCTATGAATATCCCGCGAGAAGACATTGAAGATGAAATCAGAGAAACTGGAGCCCCACTAAGCAATCTTTCTTCCAGCGAAGTGTGCGCGACTGGAACAGGTGAGTAGGGAACGGACAATAGTACACAAAGTACCCTCCGCCACAAACCGTAAAGTGGCATGCGGAGTACAGATGTACATGGAATTAATGTATCTGCTCGGTTTCATAAACTGCATGATTGGTGGTGGTTTTGTACTCCAGAGTGTCTTGGCAGTAGCACAAAGGATGAAACGTGGCAGGGCCATTAATTTGTTCGTTTGGGGTGGTCAACGGAGCGGAACGTAGATGAGGCGACTGGACAATGAGAAGCTCTTTACATGTAGGGTGAGGGTCGCCGCAGTCGGAAGGCTGTCGAAGAAAAGACCAAGGGGCACCCCAGGCGGAGGGAATTTGCAGCCGCTAGTCTGGGGGTGGCGGGTGGGAGGGAAGGAGGTGGGGAAGGTCGGAGATGAATGAGGCGTCCGGGACAGAGGGGTGGAAAATTAAGGAGGATGCTAAGTTCACCCAACCTGGATATCATGTGACGTCATTATGACGTATATACGCTTTAGTCGATTAACACAGCTATCGACTTTTACGAACGTTCGAGGTTCTAAACTGTCGTCAGCTAGTGGTTTGTTTTGACACGTGCGATTCTGATAACAGCTCAGTGTGGGAGCGTATATGTATTTCGCCAAAATAAAAGTAAAAGAGTTGGATATTAATGGAAATATTCCTGACCGTGGCCTTGAAAATACCACGGGCAACACGTTTCGTAAAAAAAAGTGAAGTCCTCTTATGTCCCGACCAGATTAGATTGTGTTATTGTTGTATTGAATGCTTACGCCGAAAATAATATTTATTTATTATCAATATTTTAGTATGGTTTCATACAATTGGTCTTGCAAGTACATATTAGATTGTAGCAGCATACTCTTGCTGACTTTTTTTCTTAATTTATATAGCTGAAAGAGAACTCCTGCGAGTTTGTTAGCCAAGTAATTTATATTTCCATCCCAAGATAGTCTTTTATCAACCATAATTCCAAGTAATTGTACAGTCGGACCGCAGAGACAGGTACCTTAGTGTCCAGTAATGACTGGTGTGTAGAATGATTGAATTTCGAACTTAAAAAGAAAAATATGAGGCATTGTTGAAGAAAAATCGTCGACCGGAGATGAAATGTGCGGGGAAGTGGAATTCTCAATGTAATCTTAACCAAAGGTTAGTGTCTTGACGCATCTGAAGATTTTGGCTGCCGAGTGCTTCCTCTCAGCGAGTACGAATAACCGTCGCACTACAGCTGAGTCAGAAGTACATCAATTTCTGCTTGAGATTCACAATAACCACGCAATTGCCCGTTGTCATCGATGCTGAACTCTTTTAGCTTTTCTCTCATTAGTCTCTCGAATGCTGAACACATAATTAGAGACGAGGAAGCGAAAAACAACGCACAGGACACAAACACAGTACAATACACGATTTAAACGCAAGGAACGCAAAACACATTCAAACGAATGGCGCAGAGCACAGCGCTACCCTATCACAACCTCTCGAAAGTTCACAAAAATCGAATAGTGGATATACGGTTTCTAACGTTTTCGATGTAGCGTGTATACGTCATAATGACGTTGCATCGTATCCAAGTCCGGTGAACTTAGCATCCTCCGAAAATTAAGTGTGGGGTGCCTCGATGGCGGAGCATACACTGGAGCACCCCAGTCTCGAGTAGGACTTCACCATGAGTCGTCGGTTCCAAATGAACACACCGGCCAATGATTGCCCTGAAGGCCAGCGGTCACTTGTATGCGCGCAACTGCCACCAACTTGTCGCTTTAAATCGTGAACGCTCTGGCCCCTGTACTTACCGAAGTTTCAATGTTTCAATAAAAATGTCCCTTCAAGAAAATTACTGCAAGGCATTGTTAACGTAATTAATTTCTCTCCATATGTAATCTGAACGAGTCTGTTGGAAATGAGATTCGTAGAACAACCAGGTGGTGACATTAGATTACATTGTGTGCGCGCGCACACACACACACACACCCTTGATTCTCTACAGTATCGGACTCCCATGTATAAAACAGCGTCAAACATTTGAATACTTTACAATTAATCAACTGCTAAATTTTTTAAGTTACGTCTACAGATACTTACCCAATCAGTATTGAGAACTATTTATATTTTTCTGAAAAGCTAGTTTCCCTCCGAAACTGTGTGTCGTACAGTTTATATCGATACTCTCTGGAGTTAGCAGTAAAGACATAGTAAATTAAAAGGTCAACCTTGACGTGAAGTTTTACCGCAAGAGAAACAAATTTTTAGTAAGCGGCAAACTATTTTCCTTTCGTTATTTTGTGGGGCTGCAAGCGTGAAAAATGTTCAGAAAAGGTTTGAAATTATGTTTAAAATTTGTTGGTCGTCGGTAAATGCTCTCATTGTCAAACAGTAGATGATTATAGTGTGTACAACTTGTTCTTCGTTTTAAGAAAAGCTAGTTTATCGCGCATCTCACTGTTTATGGCGTCGTATCTCCTCGACCTGTGTGTCGTACAATAACATGATTTTGCAGGTATATTCTGTGGTATACATCAAGACTGCAAAATTTGTTGCAAATAGAGTTGGTATTAAAGATATAATAAATTAAACCGTCATATCTTATGCTGAAGTTGTACTGTATTCAGATCAAAAAAGTAGTAAGCGACAAACTTTTTCATTATTTTTTTGGGAGGGGTATGTGTCGTAAAGGGTCGAATTTATGTGTAAAGCTTGTTGGAAGTCGCTAATTGCAGTTATTCTCAAATACAGGATAAATATGCCCTGGGGCAATTTGCGCACAGCAAATTATGCTGGCTCAAACCATATCCACAATTTCTAATTTCAGTGCACATGTCCTTTTGTTAAAACATTAACATACTGTATCTCTTAACGAGTAGATGGTGACAGTATTAAAACTTTTTAAATTTAGTCAATAATTGTGTGAAATACTCAAAATAATAGTTTTATTGTTTCTGGAAGCAAGGTACGCAATATGCAACTGGATTTGGGTGACAGGTTTAACTATTTAGTAATACTGATTTGTTTAATAGATCCATAGTGAGGCTGTAGAACATGTAATGAAACAACGATACATAATACACATAAACAACAACAAAAAGAGATACTGATATCTGTTCCACGGATTCTAAGTGATGTGGTCCCCATGCAAAATGGAATAAGTCAAAGAACTGAAACATATTTTAAGATTATTGTCAGAAAATATACTGTAGACAACCCCCATGTGTCGCCATGTTGGCCCACTATCGTTAGATACTACTGCAATCGGTGCAGTATCATAAAAATTAGACACTGGATCAACGGAAACTTGTTATCTGATCGGATGAATCGCTTTTCTTGATGCACCGGGTCAAAATCAGAGACAATCGTTGTCAAATCTGACAAATTATTCCTTTCAGTGAATAAAGGTTCATCTTGACTATTGTCACTCTGAAGTGTAACACAGAATTCAATTCGTATGCATTGCTTGGCCTCCCATAGTAGTGTTTAACTTTTTGGAATCGCATCGTCATTCCATTTTAGAGTGATAAATTTAAAAACCTGTACCCACCTGTACCCACTTTGATAAAAAAAAAAAAAAATCTGGAGGGTAGTGGTATGAGTAAAATTATAAGAGATTGTGCATCAGTTAGATTACCTAATTAACATGCTTTCTAGGATTAAGGCACCTGACACGACAATTGAAATTTTTATACTTCTGAAGCATACAAAAAAATATATCGAGGTATCTAGACCTTATTTTCTCATTAAAGCACTCTCTGAGAAAATTTCACAGCGTATATTGCTGTTTGTTTCGAGGCTCTGTATGTGTTTCGACGTGAACAGTTGCTTCAGTTTTCTTTAGGTCGGCAGTGTCTGTTTAAAAGCTGGGCAAGTTAAAGAATGTAGCAGTAATGTGCTGGCAGGCAGAGTAGATATTTGTGAGTCATTATTTCAGTGGAAGCTAAAGCAGTTCACAAATACAGCGCGAAAATCCGCGGTTCGCGGGGATGTCCGGCCGCCGTATTGCAAGTCCTATTTAGTTGACGCCACTTCGGCGACTTGCCAGCCAATGATGATGAAATGATGGTAAAGAAGCACACAACATACAGTCATCACGAGGCAGAGAAAATCCCTGACCCCGCCGGAAATCTAACCAGGGAACCCGACCTCCTCTGTTGATGGACTACATTTTCTAAGGACTTTCCCAATGAATCTCAACCTGGCACCCGCCTTACCAACAATTAATTTTATATTATCATTCCACTTCAAATCGTTCCGTACGCACACTCCCAGATATTTTACAGAAGTAACTGCTACCAGTGTTCCGCTGTTTTTAGGACACGGCCGATTTCCTACCCCAGTCTTCCCTAACCCGAGATTGTGCTCTGTCTCTAATGACCTCGTTGTCGACGGGACGTTAAACAGTAACCTCTAAACAAAACAATAATGTTACACATGACCTTCCACAGCAATGCTGTCGGCGTGAAATAGAGGAGACAAGGGGAAGTTGTTTGTTTACTAACAACACGGTCCGTTACACCCTATTTGTAATACTACATGTACGTATTGTGTGTGTGTGTGTGTGTGTGTGTGTGTGTGTGTGTGTGTGTGTGTGTGTGTGTGTACGTATTGTGTGTGTGTGTGTGTGTGTGTACACTACTGGCCATTAAAATTGCGACGTGCTACAGACGCGAAATTTAACCGACAGGAAGAAGATGCTGTGATATGCAAATTATTAGCTTCTCAGAGCATTCACACAAGGTTGGCGCCGGTACCTACAACGTGCTGACATGAGAAAAGTTTCCAACTGACTTCTCATACAGAAACAGCAGTTGACCGGCGTTGCCTGGTGAAACGTTGTTGTGATGCCTTGCATGGAGGAGAAATGCGTACCATCACGTTTCCGACTTTGATAAAGGTCCGATTGTAGTCTAACGCGATTGCGGTTTATCGTATCGCGACATTGCTGCTCGCGTTGGTCGAGATCCAATGACTGTAAGCGGAATATGGAATCGGTGGGTTCAGGAGGGTAATACGGAACGCCGTGCTGGATCCCAACGGCCACGTATCACTAGCAGTCGAGATGCAGGCATCTTATCCGCATGGCTGTAAAGGATCGTGCAGCCACGTCTCGATCCCTGAGGCAACAGACGGAGACGTTTGCAAGACGACAATCATCTGCACGAACAATTCGACGACGTTTGCAGCAGCATGGACTATCAGCTCGGAGACCATGGCTGCGGTTACCCTTGATGCTGCATCACTGACAGGAGCGCCTGCGACGAACCTGGTTGCACGAATGGCAAAACGTCATATTTTCCGATGAATCCAGGTTCTGTTTACAGCATCATGATGGTCGCATCCGTGTTTGGCGACGTCGCTGTGAACGCACATTGGAAGCGTGTATTCCTCATCGCCATACTGGCGTATCACCCGGCGTGATGGTATGCGGTGCCATTGGTAACACTTCTCGGTCACCTCTTGTTCGCATTGACGGCGATTGAACAGTGGGCGTTACATTTCACATGTGTTACGACCCGTGGCTCTACCCTTCATTCTATCCCTGAGAAACCCTACATTTCGGCAGGATAATGCACGACCGCATGTTGCAGGTCGTGTACGCGCCTTCTGGATACAGAAAATGTTGGACTGCTACCCTGGCCAGCACATTCTCCAGATCTATCACCAATTTGAAAACGTCTGGTCAATGGTGGCCGAGCAACTGGCTCGTCACAATACGCCAGTCACTACTCTTAATGAACTGTGGTATCGCGTTGAAGCTGCATGGGCAACTGTACCTGTACACGCCATCCAAGCTGTGTTTGACTCAATGCCCAGGCGTATCAAGGCCGTTATTACGGCCAGAGGTGGTTGTTCTGGGTACTGATTTCTCAGGATCTATGCACCCAAATTGAGTGAAAATGTAATCACATGTCAGTTGTAGTATAAAATATTTGTCCAATGAATGCCCGTTTATCATCTGCATTTCTTCTTGGTGTAGCAATTTCGATGGCCAGTAGTGGAATATTTGTGTTGTATGACGACGATGGGAGAAAGTAGAGGATGAAACCCGATGCCGGCACATGGCCAGCTCCTCTCGAATGGCACCAAGCAGGCCGCCAAAGTTAAAGTCGCACCAGAAGGACGGGATCACTATCGACTGCGTCACATGCCCTCCCTCGATGAGGTGAGGTTTGGTATTTAAACCGCTGCCGCAGTGTGTGGTGCTCAGGAACTTCATGCCAACACCCCTCCTTCCCTTTCCGGCCAAATTCCGTCGGTGAAAATATTTTCCACCACCGGGATTTGAACAGCCCTTGCCCCGGGTCGAGCGCCACCTCCAGCGGACAAGGCTGAGTATGAGAGGGAAGCGTTTGAAGACAATGACGGAGGTTGGTAATACCCAGCCGTACGAAATATTCTCCACCTTTGGTGCACAAGACCGGCAACCCATACAATATTTTAGGAACCACTTGCTACAGCCTGATCCATCCGCAATGTTGCCCGGCCATCCGCAATGTTGCCCGGCCATCCGCAATGTTGCCCGGCCATCCGCAATGTTGCCCGGCCGTCCACAGCATTGCCCGGCCGTCCACAGTATTGCCACATAGCAGCAATGTTGACGGCAACACTATTACGACCACATACTGCCGTGTGGTTGCGCGTTCAGTCTCTTTGTACGGGCGTAGTGTGGAGCTGTCCGGGCCGCGGCGTTGGTGCGTCGAGTAGTCCAGGAAGGATCGGGGTAGCGTGGCTCCCTCGCGCTCAATGCGGGCCGCTTAATAGGCCAGAATTGCGGCCCACTGCGCCACGCCGTCTGTTCTGCCCTGCCGCCCTGCCAGCTGGCCCACAAAAACCTCTGGCCAGCAGCGCTGAGCTCCACAAACATGCACCAGCAAGAGCACCTCGCGCCATCACGCTAGCCTTTCTGTACGGCAATTTTGCCCAAGTTTTCAGATTGTTCAAGGACTAAAAGTGCACTTACGGTGTACGGGGCGTACACCTCGGGCTACCCTACGCACTTATTTTTGACCGTAATCATTACTTTGGTTGTTTCAGGCGAGGGGAGCAAGCGATTAGGGAAGGATGTGAAATGAAGTCGGCCGTGCCCTTTCGAAGGGACCATCCCAGCATTTGCCCGAAGCGATTTAGGGAATCCCTAAATCATAGTGGCTGAACGCGGGTTTGAACCGTCCCCCGCCCGAATGCGAGTCCAGTGTGCTAACCACTGCCCCACCTCGTTTTGGTGTTAACATTCGTGGGTTCCGCAAACTCTCCAACAAGTTTACAATACAAAAGTTCCTGGCAGATTAAAACTGTGTGCCGGACCGAGACTCGAACTCGGGACCTTTGCCTTTCGCGGGCAAGTGCTCTACCATCTGAGCTACCCAAGCACGACTCACGCCCCGTCCTCACAGCTTTACTTCTGCCAGTACCTCGTCTCCTACCTTCCAATCTTTACAGAAGCTCTCCTGCCCGCAAAGGGCAAAGGTCCCGAGTTCGCGTCTCGGTCCGGCACACAGTTTTAATCTGCCAGAAAGTTTCATATCAGCGCACACTCCGCTGCAGGGTGAAAATCTCAACACATTTACAACATTCAACGTAACACAGACCTCTGTCTACGCTACAGGTCAGTCTGTCAGCAAAACCAAAGTTTCGTTAGCAATACGGGAAACAGTACCAGACCGTAACTGATATTCATCACTTTAAATGTGACTGCTGCTCGTTTCATTTCTAGCAATTGAAGCTCTTCATTAGCGACATACACTATCTAACCAAACGTATCCGGACGCCTATTAGTGGAGATCAATGTACAGTGTGTTCACCTTTTGCCTTTATTATGGCTTCAACTCTGCTGGGGATACTTTCTATTAAATCCTCCCTAAGCTGGCCGCGGTGGCCGAGCGGTTCTCGGCGCTTCAGTCCGAAACTGATTGTCTAAATAAAACAACTTCTCAAAACATATTGCTGTTTGGAGATTTTCCTTGGTACGACTGAGTACGTGAATACCTTGAAACACAGTCCCCGACGCCGGCTGATGTGGCCGAAAGCTTCTAGACACTTCAGTCTGGAGCCGCGCGACCGCTACGGTCGCAGGTTCGAATCCTGCCTCGGGCGTGGGTGTGTGTGATGTTCTTAGGTTAGTTAGGTTTAAGTACTTCTAAGTTCTAGGAGACTGATGACCTCAGATATTAAGTCCCATAGTTCTCAGAGCCATCTGACTTTGGCACAGAAACTGCTACTACAAAAATCTTCGGTCATTTGCCAAATAGCATTAAAAGTCTGGCAGATAGCCAACTATCATTTAAAAACAAATAAATTTTTGAATGACAGCCCTTCTACTCAACAGATGAATTTTTAAATATGAAACAGTAACTGTTAGAAAAATTACGTTAAACTGACACGTTCCGCATAATTATGGAGTGTCGTTGGTAAAGCTTTCAGGATGTGAGGTCATGGTCCAAGAAACTCTTCTGTTCTTGACGTTTCGTCCAGGACTGTGCTGGACATCCTCAGAGGCGCTCCTCCGCTGAGACTTTACCAGCAGCTATATCATTCAGTCGTGAAAGCCTTCGTTCTATGTCGTAAACATGATCTATGGAACAAATGTTAATGTAACGTAATGTCCATTCCGGTCAACTACTCTTTCAAGTCTTTTGCTGTCTCTTGGCATAATTACAGTGTCATCGGCAGATCTCAAATTTTTTATTTCTTCTCCCTGAACTTTAATTCCTGTCGTACAATGACACGCGTAATTTGGCAGGTACATCCAGTGGTATGTGTGGATACTGTGTCGAAAATGTGTTGCAAACAGTGTTTGTAGTAAAGAAGTAATAAATTAAAACGTTATGCCATACACTGAAGTTTTACTGCGCGAACAGCAGAAATGTATTAAACTATAATTTTTTTTTCCTTCCATTATTACATGGTGTCAGCGAGAAAAAGTTCCGAAAAGGTTTGACATGTGTAAACCTTGTTCCACGAATTACACTGTCTCAAGGTCTAGGGTAAACCTATCTAACTCCATGACATACTTTATTTCTCCGTCCTTAATGAAGGCAGGCCTTCTACGCACCGTTCCAACCGCCCTCAACACATGTCACGAATACCTTCACACGGAAAAGATATTCTGGGCGGGAAAGAACGCTTTGTACGGAGCAGGTAGTTACTGTTTGTTAGTGGAGGGATATACGTCGTTTGATGTTCTTATTCTGCAATACAATTTCGTTAAAGTAAATTGTTCAAGTAATTAGTGAGACACTTACATGCAGTTGTATTACCAGTGGAATATACTTATAATCTTAATCATCATCGTAGTTGGACTTACTTGACTTATTATTAAATCATTCGCTTACTAAAGCGGCGACAACTCTTAAGGTCTGTGTCCATTTCCGAAACAATAGCTCCATCTCTTAGTAAATGTGCAAAGAACAAGAAGCCAGAAATAGGTTATGTTAGCAAGACAAGATAATGTTATTCAACGGATGACTTTAGTGGCACACTTCAGAAAGAAAACTGGACGATATAAAAAGCTGCTAAGCATTTCTCTATTCCATGGGGTACTGTGGTGCCGAATACTATATCAGTAATGGCAAAATGGATAGACCGTTCATCCAACTTGAAGTTAAATTATTTAATATCATAACACAAATGCAGGAAAGAGCGCTCAGCCTGAACGTTAACCGAGTAATCTACTAATCATTGTAGCACAGTGAAATCAGTGTCTAAGGGAGAACAAAGGTCAAAGAACAAAAGGTAGCACAGTGAAATCAGTGTCTAAGGGAGAACAAAGGTCAAAGAACAAAAGAAATGTTAGCATCTGCGCCACTTGTAAAGAGAGCTACAGCAATGGAAACAATAATAGTGGTTGGATTCAATATTGTTTATGGTCTGCAATGGTTCCACGAAATTTGTCAATCCATCGATTCATCTGATGGTGAGGTATTTATGTGTAATATCTGTGCAAAAGTTCGCGACAGTGGTATCGATGCTTAAAATTAATGAAAAGTGCATTAAGTGAACTTTAAGAATGCAATAGAAAATTATCACGGAATTAACCACATTGGAGCTAGACGCATGGGGCATTCCGTTTCAGAAATCGTTAGGGAGTTCAATATTCTAAGAGCCATAGTCTAGAGAGTACGCCGAGAAACCAAATTTCAGGCATTACCTCTCACCACAGGCGACACAGTAGCCTATAGCCTTCACTTAGGGGACCAAACCCTGCCTATCTAACCCATGTTAATTTAGGCAAGTATTACACATTTCAGAAAAAAGTCTTTGATTCAGGACCTTAATATTTTTACTGTATATTACATGATGCTAATAGTCAATTGTACTAAAATATACTTTATTCATTATATAGTTTTTAAGAAATACTTTTTTAATTTATTAACGAAAATAATTAAGTTTTTTCTGCAGAAAATATCTTTTTGTGAACTTCCTAATAGGGGAATATTAATGAATGTAATACCAGAGGTGGCTTCTTATGTTATGCAGAGTCCCTGAAAATTTCATTCATTTGTGTATGATAGTTTCTGATATAATGGGGCATGTGTACTGAAAATTTTAGTTTGCGGGAAATTGACTTTAAAGAAAAAAACTTTTGACATTAGCTATTTGCAGTTAATTAAAACTGTCCTGCTGCATATGATGGCCCTTCTTTGGCCTCTAGCAGATCTTCCACCTTCTTTTACGCCTTCGTGGATGTTTTCCCTGCTTTCTTGGCCATATTAGATGCAGACTTGTCTGCATCAGCTATCCTCATTTTATCGCAGTGTTGCAACCCAGTGATCATATTTTCACCAGGATTAATTCCCAGCTTTTTCAGTGCCCAATACTTTCCAATATTACCACAATAGAATGTAATAACAGCATCACGAACTCCTAGTTTCATTGTATGCATGCCTACAAATACAGTTTTAGGAAAGCGGTTCCAAATTATGCTGTTGAAACATTCATTTGGGTTCTGTGTCTGGTTCAAATGGTTCTGACCACTATGGGACTTAACGTCTTAACTAAGAACTACTTAAACCTAACTAACCTAAGGACATCACACACATCTATGCCCTAGGCAGGATTCGAACCTGCGACCGTAGCGGTCGCGCAGTTCCAGACTGTAGCGCCTGCCCACGCAAACATTTCCTTAGGAGGTCAGGATGAGCCAGGTCTCTGAAAATAGGTTTAATTGCTGCAATAATAACAGCAGCAGGAAGAGAGTGCTGGTGAGAATAAGATTCTCCAGTTGCCTGAGCCCTATTGTATTTGCACCACGAATTTTCTCCTGATGGACACAACCCATGACATGGCTTATCATCAGTAGATATGTGGCTCTAACATCTCTCTTCATTACCTCCAGATTTTCTTCATTTCTTCTAATTGCCTGCCCATAGTATACCTGCAAGTTTTATGTAATAACTACACGCAAACACACTTGAACAAAACTAACCGCTTGTTTGAAGGCGTGTTGTTTACAAACAGCAGAAACAAAAGAATACCGACCGTTGCATTCCAAGGATAGCCAAGACACTCGGGAGTAAAAAAAAAAAAAAAAAAAAAATCCCTAACGTGCAATGTAGGGGATATAAAGATCTAAGATATATGCAGAAAAGTGGGTGGCAGAAAAGTGGTCCTGGTACACAAACACACGTCGTAGGAAAATGTTCTTCAAATGCTCGAAACATTTGTTTTTCAGCAAACTCCTTTTCAGAGTACTTAAATAAAATCTTAATCTATCAAAATATGATGAAAACCGATTTTTTCTACCTGAACCACGGCGTGGTCTCCTTAACGACAGCAGCGTTTGCGTAGAGTTGTCAGTGTTAATAAACAGGCAACACCGCGCGAAATACGTCGAACGTATCCGTTAGGACAGCGCGGCGAAATTTGGTGTTGATGAGCTATGGGAGCAGACGATCGATGTGAGCGCCATTGCTAAAAGCACGACATCGTCTGCAGCGTGTCTCCTGCGCTATTGGTCATATCGGTTGCACCCTAGGCGACTGGAAAACCGTGGACAGGTCAGATGAGTCTCAATTTCAGTAGGTAAGAGCAGATGGTGGTGTCAGAGTGAGGCGCAGATACCGCAAAGCCTCGGAGGCAAGTTGTCAACAAGGCACTGTGCAAGCTGATGGTGGCTCCATAATGGGGTAGGCTATGTTTACACGGAATCGACTGGGTCCTCTGATCGAACTGAACCAATCATTGAGTGTGAAATGGTTATGTTCGGATATTTAGAGACCATTTTCAGCCGTTTATGAGTTTCGCGTTCCCCAACAACGATGGAATTTTAATAGACGACAATGAGCTGTGTCACTGGGCCACAATTGCTCGCGATTGAGCTGAAGAACATTCTGAACAATTCGAGTGAATGATTTGGCCACTCATCGAACATTAATGGGACATAATCGAGAGGTCATGCTGCACCGGCAACACTTTCGCAAATATTGACGGCTGTAGGGGCAGCACGGCTCAGTATTTCAGCAGCGGACTCCCTACGATTTGTTGGATCCACAACACGTCGAGTTTGCACTACGCCCGGTAGGGGAAGGTCCGCGATGATATTAGGAGAAATCCCATGACTTTCGTCACTTCAGAGCGTATCTCACGAAAAGACAATCAAGGTATAATTAGCAACCGTTCTTCGCGCGCACCATTCGCGACTGGTGGAGGAAAGGAGAAAGTGGCAGTGGCACAGAAAGAACCCTTCGCCACACACCCTGAGGTGGCTCGTAGAGTACAGATGTAGATATAGATATAGATGGCTTGTTGCGGTGTTCTTTGTTAGCACAAGCAGAGCACGGAAGACAAATACGTCAGTCCAGTTCTTGATACATGCAGGGGGTACGCCTGAACGCTGTCACATCAGCGCGGAGTGATTCACAGGAAGCTGACAGAGATGTCTGAATCACGGCCTCGCTCAGCGAGACAGACGCCTATCGCGGTGAGCACACTCACTTGTCAGCGGAAAGGCGATTACGGAGAGCGCTAGCTAGCAACAGGCGTCCGGGCGAGTCGTCTTCACCACGTGTTGATATGATATGCTAGCATCTGCGTCAGCACACGGAGCAAAAAGAAAAGTAACAGCGCCTCAAACTTTGTTTATGTTCTGGCTCAGGGCTTTCCGTCGAGCAGCTGCGGCGAATCATGAGACTCTGCCAGCTGAGAAAGAAAGAAAGAAAGAAAGAAAGAAATCACATAACGTGTTGAAAATGATATTTAATAACTTCGCATATATAACAAAACTGACGTCATAACGAAATAATTATGTGAACTTTCAAAGGTATAAATATTATCTCTTCTCAGAAAAATAACGAAGACTCTGTAATCAGTTAATATGATATGCGGATGTAATTGCAATCTCTGTATTTTTTATTTATTTATTTGACAAGAAGATTTTCTCTTATCCTTGTTTTCGTAGTGTAAGAAGCTGTTTTGTGACGAGGCATGGAAACTTGTAAGTTTCATGTATTGTTTAGCCTGAATATAATCAAATAGTACTTAAAAGTGTTGTTTGTTTCTATATGCTCCAGCTCCCATATTCGTGAAGTGGTGAAATTAATTTCTTTATGCAAATTTTGTAGGAGAGCATTGGTGCAGAGGTCAGCGCCATTGTTCTAAATGATAAATGTCCAGTGTCATAATAGTTAATATTCTCGAATGCTGACAATACAAATAAATGTAAGTGCATGAGATTTCTCTTGATTCGACATTATTCCTTTGCAACAATAAAAGTAATCAATATCTTCAATATTGAATCATATATGAGTAAACTGAGTTCAGTTAAGTTTTCCGATCCTCGTTTAACGTAATCTCCTAAACCTTGCAGTCTCATAATTAAAGTAAAATAATTCTCAAAAATAATTTTTAACTACAAATTTAGTCATACTGCTACAATAATGTTACAGTACTGGACTGGTGGCTATAAAACCATCTTGTCGGGCAAATTAACTGCGAGAGGCACCACAACTGAGTCACCGAGGTAAATAATTTTCCAATTGTGAATCAGGCACAATAACACAAACTTCAACTTATCGTTGTATACGAGAGTAATTCAATTATTATGCGCAAAGTAGTTATAAAATTTTGTTGTAATCAAATAGGAAACGTACAAGATCATTTTTCGACAAAGTCTCCTAGCGTTTCAACGCAATTGGTCCATCGTTGTACAAGCTTCCTGGTGCACTCATAAAAGAAGGTTCTCGGTTGATCTGCGAGCCAGTAATGCACCGTTCCTTTCACTGCTTCGTCAAAGGCAAATCGACGACCCCTTAATGCCTGTTTGAGTGGACCAAGCCGGCCGGTGTTTCCGAGCGGTTCTAAGCGCTTCAGTCTGGAACCGCGCGACCGCTACGGTCGCAGGTTCGAATCCTGCCTCGGGCATGGATGTGTGTGATGTCCTTAGGTTAGTTAGGTTTAAGTAGTTCTAAGTTCTAGGGGGCTGATGACCTCAGAAGTTAAGTCCCATAGTGCTCAGAGCCATTTGAGTGGATCAAACAAGTGATAGAAAGGGCAAGATCGGGACTTTATGGAGGATGATCCAGTACTTCAAATTTGAGTTTCTAGAGCGTTTCAGCAGTGTGGGCAGCAGTATGCGGACGGGCATTCTCGTGTAACAACACAACACCTTTTGACAGCAATCCTCGGCGTTTGCTTCGAATTCAAGGCTTTAGCCTGGCAGTAAGCATCTCACTGTAACGTACGTGACCCTCTCCCCATAATGTTCCAGCGCGGGACCTTGTGCGTCCCAAAAAACCATAAGCATCAGTTTTCCTGCGGGCGATTTGGTCTTGAACTTTTTCTTTTACAGCGAATTCGGATGTTTCCATTCCAACCTCTGCCGTTTACTCTCCGGCTCGTAATGATAGACCCATGTTTCGTCACCAGTAATGATCCTCTCTAAGTAGTTGTCCCCTTTGTTACCATAGCGTTCCAATGTTTTTTTGCAGATGTCCAAGCGCGTTTGTTTATGCAACTGTGTGGGTTGTTTTGGGACCCATCCTGCGCAAACCTTATGAACCCTGTCGTGGATGATTTCGTAGGCAGAACCGTGACTAATTTGCAGACGATGTGCCACTTCGTCAATAGTTTATCGTCTGTCTAAGAGAATAATTTCACCTGAACGCTCAATGGTTTCTTCATTTTTGGCGGTAAACGGTCGTCCGGCGCCTTCATCGTGCGGAACACTTGTGCGACCATTTCGGAATTTTCTAGTCCATTCGTAGACGCTCCATTGTAGCAAAAAACTGTTCCCGTACTGTACCTAAAGTCTTCGATGAATTTCTACCTCTGATACGTCTTCCGACAAAAAAAAAAAAGTATCACTGAACGTTGCTCTTCTTTGGTGCAAATAGAAAGCGGAGCAGCCACAATTAACAGCACGGCAGCGATTACGAAACTAACCTCGCAGCTTGGAAATTGCAAAGATACAATAACAAATAAACAAAGCATGCGTCACCAAACTAAAATGACAGTACTAGCAAAATAAAGAAAAATATGACTAAATTGTGGATAATAATTGACTTACGACCACAAAGCCTTCGCCATAGTTAAATGTTCCAACATGGAGAAAGCATTCGACTCCCCCAGCACCAACTATCATACATACTGCCCCTGTCAGAAAAGTTCCAGCGTAGGTTAAAATAAAAAAAATGGAACCTACCATATAATGAACCTATCTACTATCATAGTAGTCTCCTTGGCAATCTATACACACAGTTGACAACGTTTCTGGAGGTCGCGGAGGCAAGCAGGGAAATTTTCAACTGCGATGCTTGTAAGCTCGCAGCCCGTTGGATGTCTGCGACATCTTGATTAAGCTTTCCTTTCAGTTGTCTTTTCACTCGCGGAAATAAGACAAAAGTCGCAAGGCGAAAGGTCGACCTAATATGGGGGATGTCGGATGGCAGTAACAGAATGTCTGGCTAGATACCCGCTAACAGATCTACACCTACATGGAAACTCAGCAGATCACACCTAAGTGCCTGGAAGAGGGTTCATCGAACCACCTTCACAATAATTCTCTATTACTCCAATCTCAAACAGATCGCAAAAAAAACTAATACCCATATCTTTCGTGCCAGCTCTGGTTGCCCTTATATTATTATTATGATCGTTTATCCCTGTGAAGATCGGGGTCAACAAATATTTTCGTATTCGGAGGAGAAAGATGGTGATCGAAATTTCGCGAGAAGATACCGCTGCAATGAAAAACACTTTTTGTTTTAATGACGTCCACCCCAACTTCTGCATCATGTCAGTGACACTCTATTTCGCGATAATACACAACATGCTGCTCATCTTTGAACTTCCTCGATGTACTTCGTTAATCTTGTCTTCTAAGGATCCCACACCGCACAGCTATACTCCAAAAGCGTAGTGTAGGCAGTGTCTGTAGTGGATATGTTACATTTTCGAAGTGTTCTGCCAGTAAAATGCTGTCTTTAGTTTTCTCTCCCCACAACATTTTTTACGTGTTCTTTCCTAGGTATTTAGTTGAATTTACGACCTTTAGATTTGACTGATTTATCGTGTAATCGAAGTTTAACGGATTCCTTTTAGCGCTGATGTGGATGACCTCACAGTTTTCGTTGTTTAAGATCAACTGCCAATTTTTGCACCATACAAATACCTTTTCTAAATCGTTTTGCAATTTTTTTTCATCTTCCGATCACTGTACTAGTCGATAAACGACAGTGTCATGTGCAAACAACCTAAGACTGATCCTCAGATTGTCACCTAAATCGTTTATATAAATAAGGAACAGCAGGAGGAAGCTATAACATTCCCTTGGCTAACGCCAAAAACCACTTCTGCTTTCTCCGATGACTTCCTGTCAATTACTACTAATTGTAACCTCTCTGACAGAAAATCACGAATCCAGTCACATAACTGAGACCATCAGCACTACAAGCCACTCGCGTGATATTGTAAAAAGCCTTCTGGAAACCTAGAAACAGGGAATCAATTTGAAATCCCTTGTGTGTAGCACTGACCACCTGAAAACCAGTCCTGAGAACACCACAAACCAGGGCGTCTACGTCTAATTGCTTGTCGCAAACGTTCCAAAACTTCGACGCAAAGTGTTTCGTTCACTGTTCGACCTGTAGGAACTACTCATGGTGAACTTATTCTTTACTATCAAAGAATACGTTTGGCATCTTTCGAGGCTGGTAATTCAGGACTCCGCCATTCAGTACTTTGACGCTTTGTGTGAGGGTCATAGTGGTAGCACCAACTTTCATCCCCAGCAAAATCTTTGACAGAAATGAGGGATCACATCTGGCTCTGTCAGCAGAAATTCTTCGCCTTTCCTCTTTCTGTTCGTCTATTAGTGTGTGATGGACGAGTTTTGCATTAAGTTTCCGTTTGCCCAAATCTTCTACATCTACATCCATACTCAGCAAGCCACCTGACGGTGTGTAGCCGAGGGTACCCAGAGTACCTCTATCGGTTCTCCCTTCTATTCCAGTCTCGAATCTTCACGTAAAATCTTACGGCACACATCACGATTCGAAATAAGTTGTTCTGATATCGCACTCACAGTTACATGACGGACTTCTTGCGACAACCGCCTTGCACGCTCCTCGTTTGCATAGTTGAATGCTCTAGACGGGCGAACAACTCTGTGATCGTCTTTCACTGAATCTCTGCCTTCAGGAAACCTTTTGTGACACTCGAAATCATGACATCTTGATTGTGCCTTTCCTCCATATGCTTGCTTAACCATTATCCACATTTCACTAGCGGTTTTTCCGAGCTTAACGCAGAACATGTTCACTCTTTGCTCACAATCAGCATCCATTGTGTCACCGTAACTAATGTGCCAAGAACCCAATCAGTAATAGCAACTACAAACCTGCCACCTGGTGAGTTGGAGCGGAATCGTGGCCAAGGTCATTTCAAGGACGCACACATACTAGGTAACATAAAAACAGCATTGTTGTTCCTTTTTAGTGCTGTAAACTCAGAAATTAAAATCCTGTCTTGACTTTTCTGACAAAGGGTGTATTATTTTTCAAGTCAACGTTCCTTTTTCTCAACACAAAATCGTAAAGGGTTGGATAAGGTATCGTTAGAAACGTTTGTAACTGGCTTGTGACACAGCATACGGATTTTGCGCTGAAACGTACTATTTGTGGAAAATTTTAAGGCAAAACGGCATCGTGGATGCCCAGCTTCACACTTACCCTTTTACAAAGCTAGCCTATTAATCACGAATAGGAGGCTCTCTTTTCATATTACCTTATTGCAAATATCATTTTGTTTGTTTTAAAGTACTTATTAATTTATTAACTGGATAATTTGTATACAGCATTGTCATAGATAAAAACCATGACCACTGCAGTAGTCCATTATCTCCGCGTGCCGTAAAAGTTGACTATTCTAGGCGAATGTTGTTGTTGTTGTTGCTGTTGTCTTCAGTGCTGCGACTGGTTTGATGCAGCTCTCCCTGCTACTCTATCCTGTGCAAGCTTCATCATCTCCCAGTACCTACTGCAACCTACATCCTTCTGAATCTGCTTGGTGTATTCATCTCTTGGTCTCCCTCTAAGATTTTTACCCTCCACACTGCCCTCCAATACTAAATTGGTGATCCCATGATGCCTCAGAACATGTCCTACCAACCGATCCCTTGTTCTAGTCAAGTTGTGCCACAAGCTCCTCTTCTCTCCAATCCTATTCAACACTTCCTCTTTAGTTATGTGATCTACCCATCTAATCTTCAGCATTCTTCTGTAGCACCACATTTCGAAAGCTTCTATTCTCTTCTTGTCCAAACTAGTTATCGTCCATGTTTCACTTCCATACATGGCTACGCTCCATACAAATACTTTCAGAAACGCCTTCCTGACACTTAAATCTATACTCGATGTCAACAAATTTCTCTTCTTCAGAAACGCTTTCCTTGCCATTGCCAGTCTACATTTTATATCATCTCTACTTCGACCGTCATCAGTTATTTTGCTCCCCAAATAGCAAAACTCCTTTACTACAGTAACTGTCTCATTTCCTATTCTAATACCCACAACATCACCCGACTTAATTCGACTACATTCCATTATCCTCGTTTTGCTTTTGTTGATGTTCATCTTATATCCTCCTTTCAAGACACTATCCATTACGTTCAACTGCTCTTCCAAGTCCTTTGCTGTCTCTGGCAGAATTACAATTTCATCGGCGAACCTCAAGGCTTTTATTTCTTCTCCACGGATTTTAATACCGACTCCGAACTTTTCTTTTGTTTCCTTCACTGCTTGCTCAATATACAAATTGAATAACATCGGGGAGAGGCTACAACCCTGTCTCACTCCCTTCCCAACCACTGCTTCTCTATCGTGTCCCTCGACTCTTATAACTGCCATTTGGTTATTATACAATTTGCAAATAGCCTTTCGCTCCCTATAATGGTTCAAATGGCTCTGAGCACTATGGGACTTAACTACTCTGGTCATCAGTCCCCTAGAACTGAGAACTACTTAAACCTAACTAACCTAAGGACATCACACACATCCATGCCCGAGGCAGGATTTGAACCTGCGACCGTAGCAGTAGAGCGGTTCCGAACTGCGCGCCTAGAACCGCTAGACCACCGCGGCCGGCCGCTCCCTATATTTTACCCCTGCCACCTAGGTGAATATACATTCCGAAACGACAAATATATTTGCCATTGTCAACTTGAATTATGATTCACCTACTGCTACTACGACCCATTGTAATTGAAAATGTTTGTCAAGTTAAAATTATAGTTTGTGACCCCACATACAGACCTTGATCTCCGCCTGTTGTGTAAGCCGGGACAAACATTCTGAATGCAAAACACATTTTTGGACAAATGGAAATCTATATACAAATTCTCAGGCCTCGAAAGGCCCGAAGGTACTGACCGACTGCCGTGTCGCCCTCACCACTCAGCCAGTAGGTGTCACTGGATGTAGATATGTAGGGGCATGTGGTCAGCACACTGCCCTCCCGGCCATCGTTAGTTTTTGTGACTGTGTGGGGCGGTGGGTAAATAATCATTTGATCGATGTTTCTCTGTGTCATTATGAAAAGACACTCAAATTGTCTATGTGTACTTTACATCTACCTTCGCCCTTCACAAGAACCTGAACACTATTTTTACGGTCAGCGAGAAAGTGATGGATAACAACAGTCTGTATGTCCAAATTACTCTTTGTACTCACTGAAAGAAATCGTTTCTACTTGCTATTTAGTCAGTGGAATCGGGAATTATGACCATATGTAAAAGTTTTGATTTCTAACTGATTGATATATTCTTTAAGAGTTCACATGCTCAAAATACAATAATAATAATAATAATAATAATAATAATATCTATCAAAAATAGCACTGTTAATAAATAAAATGGTCTGCATCCTGACTTCTAATCACCAGAGTTACTTGCTCGCCATAAAAGTGGAAAATTATCTTTTCACTTGCCACACAGTTTTGTCAACCTTGCTTCAGTGAAAACCAAGTAATCCAGGATGGTTCACAGTCCTCGTGAGTTCACCTCCTACTTTTACCAAAAATGCTTTTGATAGCTGCCCAACTCTGAGGTCATCTAAAGCACAGAACACGCAGACGTTTGACTGACGAGGACAGATTGGTATCTCGGTGTGAAGTGTCTGTTCCAATTGCCTCTTTGGCCGTACTGATATATGGGCGCAGCGGACCGCCAAACGAAACCTCCGCTATCAACCGCTCTATAGGCACAAGTAGCTGTACTAAATGGCCTTTCTCGGACATGTATTAGTTAATATTTCTGTCGTTTAACAATTTACAATCTTCTTAAATTTTGTATAAGTAGAGTTCAGTTTGTTTTAATTACTGAAAAAGTTTTAGCACGACTGCATTTAAACTTTGCTGGCTAGAATTTTTAGAACGGAACCGACAGCAGAGCGTGACTTTTGAACTGCCTCTTTATGAGTCCTTGTAACTACGGTTATTTACAATATAGTCTTGAAACTTGGTACAGCTGTTTCCATATTTTCTGAATGTAAGAGTGCTGTACGTGGAACTTTCTGTGACAAATACAAATGGTAATTAATCTATTACGAACAACAACGTTTTCGTTCCAAATTTGGTTTTTAGTAAATAACTTGAAAAATAATAGAGGTAGCTTACTGATGCCACATCAGACTGAGGCTACATACGAATTTTCACGTTTCTGAGTCTAATATTTAGCGTCTTCAATTTTTCGTAAAAATGTCAATTTTGACCGAAATATCACTCTGATCAAGTTGACACCAGTAACTTTTAATTGTGACCTACTTTCGCTTATTCTCATCAATTTTTAACTTGCTTTTCTTAAAATTATATACTTTTTCTGATATACCGGGTGATAAAAAAGTCAGTATAAATTTGAAAACTGAATAAACCACGGAATAATGTAGATAGAGAGGTACAAATTGACACACATGCTTGGAATGTAATGGGTGTTTTTAGAACAAAAAAAAATACAGAAGTTCAAAAAATGTCCGACAGATGGCGCTTCATCTGATCAGAATAGCAATAATTAGCATAATGAAGTAAGACAAAGTAAAGATGATGATCTTTACAGGAAATGCTCAAGATGTCCACCATCATTCCTCAACAATAGCTGTAGTCGAGGAATAATGTTGTGAACAGCACTGTTTATCATGTCCGGAGTTATGGGGAGGCATTGGCGTCGGATGTCGTCTTTCAGCATCCCTAGAGATGTCGGTCGATCACGATACACTTGCGACTTCAGGTAACCCCAAAGCCAATAATAGCACGGACTGAGGTCTGGGGCCTTGGAGGCCAGGCATGACGAAAGTGGCGGCTGAGCTCACGGTCATCACCAAACGACGCTCGCAAGAGGTCTTTCACGCGTCTAGCAATATGGGATGTTCTTTATTTTGGTTCTAATAAAACCCCAAGTAATTCGAAGCATGTGTGTCAATTTTTACCTCTCTATCTACATTATTCCGTGGTCTATAAAGTTTTCAAATTTATACTGACTTTTTGATCACCCGGTATATTCATTTGATCATTCTGAGACTTTACCATGTTAACATTAATATACTTTAGCATAGGACACGAGGTCCTTGCGGAGGTAAAGCTGTGAGGACGGTGCGTGAATCGTGCTTGGATAGCTCAGATGGTAGCCGGCACGACAGCTCAGCGTGTTCGGTTCTGAGAGCCGGCGGCCCTCTGTAATAAAATAAAGGTGCAAAGGAATCAACGATCAACTTTAACGGGTGTCATATGACGTCCGCTCAGGCCATACACAACAAATAATACCGAAAAAAAATGAAAAACAAGATGGTAGAGCACTTGCCCGAGAAAGCCAAAGGTCCCGAATTCGAGTCTCTGTCCGGCGCACAGTTTTAATCTGTCAGGGAGATTGACTTTAGCATAAACTGATCGAGTTTGGAAAAGTTATTCCAGTTCTTAACTTCACCCTTGGAATATTGTGCAATCCTTTGTTAAGTACAGGCGCTCTATGGACGACGTGACCCTGTTAGCAGAGAATTGGGGTAAACCCCGACTCACTCGCTCCCCTCTGTACCTCTTAACAGTGGTATAGCGCTTGTTTCGCCTCATCTGGAGGCGCTATTCTTTAGTTAAGTAACTTCTAAATTGACCTCACAAGGACTGAGTGCACGTTGTGGCGTCGTGCCGCTGGTAGCAATGAATCCGGGGAGCCCCGGCACATTCGCTCGCCTCTGTGCCTCTTACAGTGATAGAGCGCTTGTTTCGCCTCATCCGGAGCTGCAACTATTCATCATGAAACTAGTCAATTGGCATCACAAGGACAGAGTGTACCCTCCATGCCAACAGCACTCGGTAGACCCAGACGGTGACCCATCCAAGTGCTCGCCAAGCCCGACAGTGCTTAACTTCGGTGATCTGACGGGAGCAGGCGTTGCCCCTGCGCCAAACGCATTGGCGTGTATACAAGTATTTTCATAAATTCATTGCAATTTTACGCCATTTGATTCGTTTTTAAAGATGTTTTCTCTTCATTCCTACAACTACCCTTATCCCAAAAGGGACACTTACTCCAAATACTGTAAATATTTAAAACTATAAAAGCAATTACGATGTCGTTGGTCTTGCGTTGCCTGCTTGGTGTTAGCAAAACAGGCGTAGGCGATCGGGTTATATTATATAGCATCGAATGAGAAATGCTCAATCTAATGTTCTCTATCGGTGGAAGATGCGAATTCGTCAGATACGATTTCGAAACGGAGAGCGTTAGGTTACTTGTACTGGCTTCGTTATCGTGAATTTTAAGGTCGGTCACTTATAAGGTGACCATCAGGCCAGCTGCCTGTTTTTTTTTTTTTTTTTTTTTTTTTTTTTTTTTTTTATTCTGGGCAGTAGCGATTTTTGTAGCTCTATATATTTTCAACGGTAATTCCAGGTGTCTATCTATCCAGAATTTAACAATGTTATGAAACGATTTATCGAGAATTAGATATTCATTTCACTCGTGTCGGTATATTTTATTGTTAGTTTTACTTAAGTTAGCGAAACTGTTAGACAAAGAGATTCTACCCTTACCAAAGAGTAGCCACTTATCTTTTTATGCTGTCTGTACGTGCGAAGTTACAAGATATTGTATTGTGTGCTACGTAGATTAGATTAGATTAATACTTGTTCCATAGATCATGAATCGTAATGATGTAGTGTTAGGCTATATTGTATTAGTTAAGTTTAGTCTATTTTCTTCAAGTGAGTGACTGTATTATTAAGTAGAAAACTGCCTTGGAGTGGAAAGTTGAAGATTTGTTTCTTCCCTAAAGCGGTAAAACAGTTCTTGAAATGCTTGAGAGAAAAAAAAAAGGAAGGTCCGCTTCTAGGAGAGGCTATGCTCTTTTTCTAGGAAACTGCTCTATCCAAGTTTTTTTAAAAATATGTTCAGTTTGCAAACAAAGTGTGTAATTGCTATGTCTGTGTCAAACTGCTTGTAGCCTGTGAGAGAAGCAGCGAATGGGCTGCTGACAACACTTCGCCAGCTCAAAGATGGGTTGAAATAATTTCTCATTTCAGGCAGGATCATATGCCATTCTCAACAAAGTTAGTACAGTTTGTCTTCTGCCTTGCTCACTGAAAGAGTATTTCCTCACATGAGTACTATATGGACCAGTGATACAACCCAGTATGCTGTAGAAACTATGAAAGAAATGTTAGTGAATCAACTGGATTTTGATGAAACTTGTGTTAATTTTTTTTTTCATATGCTGTTCAAGAATACAGATAGGCTGAAGAAAATTCACAGCACTAATAAATACAGTGGGTGGTCGCACTATTCCATCTCAGATGGAAGTCATAAATTATAATTCAATGTGCTCTTGTAACAAATTAACGCGATTTTTGTATTTAATACATTTAATTATGATCTTTCCCTTTTTTTTGCCAATGTCAAAAGTTGTAAAGTGTTCAGAGCTTGGATGTAGAAAATATGATCGCCTTGTCACTAATTTTCAAAATTTTTTGGTGCGTCGTGTTTTTGTTGGGAAATATCAGTAGTTTTGATTGCATTGTTTCGTACTGAAATGGAGTTCCTTTAATTTTTAGGGCGAAGTTGTAGAATGGCATTTCCAGCGATGTAGTATTGCAAGAGAGAGATATTTTGTAATTCATTTTTTGGTTCGGAGAAGAGGGCGAAGTGATGGTCTGCAGTGGTGTTACAGAGCAGAAGGCTCACATGTTAGCCATAACAGCGTACGACCCTGTGTTGAGACATTTTAAGAATAATTTTCTTATGAGTGATGAAGTGTAGTAATCTTTTTTTTTGTGAAGTCTTAGCCTACATTTGTCGAAACACACTGTTGTGGGCAGACACAGTTTTTATCACAAAGTTTGTAACTGTTTTATTTATCTTGTATATAAAGGTCTTGTATTCTTAATTTTCGTGTGTGTGCGTATTGTAATGTGAACGTTCTTTCAACTGGACAGTGCGGGTGAAATTGCTGACGTACACGCTATCTGATGAAAGGAATCGCCAAATCCACTTGAAGTTGTGTAACTGTTTTCCAGTTACTGTCACTAAAAAAACTATAAGTATTTACCAAAGATGCCATCATGTGAAACTCTGTATTCTGCCGTGCAGTGAACAGTGCCACAGTGTGTGGCGTCTCAGTACAAATTTACGCACCCAAAACGGACTAAGTCAGTGGTTAACATCTACATGGACATTCTTCAAATCGCATTTAAGTGCCTGGCAGAAGATTCATCTAACCACGTTCGCAATAATTCTCTATTATTCCAGTCTCCTACAGCGCGCGGAAAAAACTAACGCCTATTTCTTTCCGTGAGAGGCCTGGTTCCCCTTATTTTATTAACGTGATCATTTCTCCCCATGTAGGTCGGCGCCAACAAAATATTTTCGCGTTCGAAGGTGAACATTGGTGACTGAAATCTCGTGAGAAGATTCCGCCGCAACGGAAAACGCCTTTGTTTTAACGCTGTCCACCCCAGTTTCTGTATCATTTCAGTGACTCTCTCTCCCCTATTTCGCGATAATACAAAACGTGCTTCTCTTCTTCCAACTTTCTCGATGTACTCCGTCAATCCTGTCTGGTAAAGATACCGCACAGCAGTATTCTGAAAGAGGACGGACAAACGTAGTGTAAGCAGTCTCGTTAGTAGATCTGATACATTTTCTAAGTGTACTGCCAATAAAACACAGTGTTTGGTTAGCCTTCCCCACAACATTTTCTGTGTGTTCCTCCCAATCTAAGTTGTTCGTAATTGTAATTCCTTGGTATTTAGTTGAATTCACGGCATTTAGCTATGACTGATTTATCGTGTAACCGAAGTGGATGACCTCACAGTTTTCATTAGTTGTGGTTAGTTACCAATTTTTTCACCTTAGAGATATCTTTCCTAAATAGTTTTGCAATTTATTTTGATCTTTTGATGAGTTCACTTGACGATAAACGACAGCATCATCTGCAAACAACCTAAGACGACTGCTCAGATTGTCTCCTAAATCGTTTATATAAATAAGAAACAGCAAATGGCCTACAACACTACCTCGGGGAACGCCAGCAATCACTTCTGTTTTACGCGATGACTTTCAGTCAATTACTACGAACTGTGACCTATCGCAGACCATTACTCTTGAGTGCAATCAGACATTAGCTAGCATCCCTGCCCCCTCCACCACATTATCACCGACTTCAGCACCTAACTAAATTGTAGAATGAAAGAGTGCCCTTGGAACACTTATTTTTAAAATGATGAAAAATGAATGCTATTTAGTTAGTTGTGTGTGTGTGTGTGTGTGTGTGTGTGTGTGTGTGTGTGTGTGTGTGTGTGTGTGTGTGTGTGCATAAATGCCGAAGGTAATACAAATGTGTAAAAATAAAGGTGCACCGGTGGTCCCGAACTCATTTTAATGAAAATAATGCAGGGGAAATGGCAGACATGGGACGACTTCACCCGGTTAATACGTTGTGTCGAATCACTCTAATAGTAATAATAAAACTGTGTACAGCACTATAGCAGCCATTATCTAGTTGCTGCTGTACCGTAATGTCAATTAATTCATTTATCTGTTTCGAAGTCATTAATGAAACAGTTCCATTACTGCTAGTAACTGAGAAATAGTAATTATTGATAGCTTATATAATCAGTATCAGAGTCTTATAAAATTGTGATAATAGAAATGATCTTTTGAAAATAATTTAGTTTCGTGGGAAACAGAATCGACTCGTTTAGTTTATACTCCTCAGTAAATTTCGTTATTCCATTATTGGGCACTATTGGACTAAGTAAATGAATGTTGCACACACGAACATGTAATAGAGCATTGTACGATTATTAAAATTACCTGCAGGCATAAATGCAGGGGAAGCGTGTTTTGTAACAAGTGTGAATAATTAGGTTTGTTTTCTGAGAAAGAGTTGTGGATAGCACTTGAGATGCAGCACGAAATCCTTCATCATTCATTCTAAAACACACACACACACACACACACACACACACACACACACACACACACACACACACACACACACAGCACTGTACGAGTAAGAGATTCGAAATAAACTTTAAGTGGACTGACCCTGATGAAATGTGCGTGTGGCTGGAGCTTCCCGTCGTGTAGACCGGTCGCCTGGTGCGTCTTAGTTGACGCCACTTCGGTGACTTGCATGTCGATGAGTACGCAGTGATGCTGAAGACAACACAACAGCCATTCCCCGATCGGAGAAAATCTCCGACCCGGTCGGAAATCGAACCAGGACCTCTAGCATAGCATTTTGCGCACTGATCACGCAGCTGTGGGGGCGGACTGACCTGATGATAATTTATGATGCAATGCTTGACTGTAAATAATACTAGTGTGTCCTAACAGTGGTATGAAACTGTCCGTGACAAACTTTCGTGTCGTACCTTGTGCCTAGGGAAACACGGTACTGCTCGAAAATGGTGGATGTTAAAATGCAGCACAGCAGAAAACAAGCTAAAGAAAACCTTTCCCAAGTGCAGAACAAGGAAAAGGAACTACACTAAGCGCATCATACTTTAAGTAACTGTTTCTGCAAAGCGAAGTACGGTGACACTCGATTACAAATTGAAACAGAAAATTGGCTTTCAAATTAACAAATTTGATTGGCAGTAATAGACTTTGAGGCTGTTTCAACTTAGGGCTCAAAAGAAAAAGCGACCATATTGCTTGAAGTCATATATTTTCGTTACTCAGATAATTTATAGTGGTAAACACCTGCAATACTTACAGGGAGTATATCCCAAGGGAACTAAAAGGCCAATTACTGAGTGGGGTACACTTTAACCATTGAGTAGTTAAATGTACAGAAAAACTTTGTGACTTGTTATGGAATGTTTTTGCTGTTTAAATTGTTTCATCACAACATTTTAAAGAACATAGTTCTTATTATAGGAAACAGCAATCTATATTTATTATAATTAAACTGGAAGCAGATTTGATTGCACTTTCGTAAAAAATGTGGTGGCCGGTTTCGATCTTATTATAAGATCATCTTCAGACCATAGATGTGTGCTGGAGACGGTGGCGCATGGCAACTCTCTAGCTTGTTTGTGGCTGGTAGTGTACTGGCTTTAACGTCTTCGAAATAAAATGGTCAGAAATGATTGTCTGGTGACCAGAAATGTATGGAATGTGATGTTAGAGAAGGATGCTGATAAGAAATAACCAGCCACTATAAGAAATTTCAAGGACCTCTGCAGAATTGATGAGGGAATCAGAATGTGGAAAACAGTGATCACAAGAACAGACAGACTGATAAGACATGTTAAGACAGCAGGGGATAAATTCTGTTGTGCTAGGGGAAGCCTCAGAGGGGAAAAACTGAGATTGAAATACATCCAACATATAATTGAAAACATTGGCTGCAAGTTCTACTCTGAGACAAAGATGTTGGCACAGAAGAGGAAATTGCGATGAGCAGCTTCATATCTGTCAGAAGGCTGATGACTCTCAAAATGAAAGTTCTGTAGTGGCAGAAGAAACCCTCACTATTATTATTACACCCAAATCTATTGAGCACATCGGCTCTCCTACATTAGAATCAAATCACTTACAATTTCTTTGAATCACTGACGGTTTGTTTTAAGCAAGATGAATTTTTTTGTTGTTGTATGTTATTAAGCAACATGCATATTTAGAAAAATTGAATGTAACACAAGAAAGATTTTAATCGAACTTTAATTAATTTGATCTAGTTTTTGTGTGCCTTTTTTCAGGTTATTCATGATAAATGAGAGGAAGGTTACTGCCAAATGCTGTAGTTCATCCAGTCTGTATTATTATCAAATTGTGCTTGAAATCTGTTACTGAACATGTTGCTGTTACAAAGAGGATACACAAAGATAGGGAAGGGAATTTTCTACTAAAGCCACAGAAAGGAAATAAATATTTTAAAGTTACTCCTTTAATCCTCACTAGGTTTTTTTCTTCTGAAGAAGTCAGTCATCAGACAAGTTTGATGCAGTCCACACCCATTAGTATGTTGTTGTGGTCCTCAGTCCTGAGACTGGTTTGATGCAGCTCTCCGTGCTACTCTACCCTGTGCAAGCTTCTTCATCTCCAAGTACCTACTGCAACCTACATCCTTCTGAATCTGCTTACTGTATTCATCTCTTGGTCTCCCTCTACGATTTTTACCCTCCACGCTGCCCTCCAATACTAAATTGGCGATCCCTTGATGCCTCAGAACATGTCCTACCAACCGATCCCTTCTTCTGGTAAAGTTGTGCCACAAACTTCTCTTCTCCACAATCCTATTCAATACTTCCTCATTAGTTATGTGATCTACCCATCTAATCTTCAGCATTCTTCTGTAGCACCACATTTCGAAAGCTTCTATTCTCTTCTTGTCCAAACTATTTATCGTCCATGTTTCACATCCATACATGGCTACACTCCATACAAATACTTTCAGAAACGACTTCCTGATACATAAATCTATATTCGATGTTAACAAATTTCTCTTCTTCAGAAACGTTTTCCTTGCCATTGCCAGTCTACATTTTATATCCTCTCTACTTCGACCATCATCAGTTATTTTACTTCCTAAATAGCAAAACTCCTTTACTACTTTAAGTGTCTCATTTCCTAATCTAATTCCCTCAGCATCACCCGACTTAATTCGACTACATTCCATTATCCTCGTTTTGCTTTTGTTGATGTTCATCTTATATCCTCCTTTCAAGACACTGTCCATTCCGTTCAACTGTTCTTCCTGGTACTTTGCTGTCTCCGACAGAATAACAATATCATCGGCGAACCTCAAAGTTTTTATTTCTTCTCCATGGATTTTAATACCTACTCCGAATTTTTCTTTTGTTTCCTTTACTGCTTGCTCAATATAGAGATTGAATAACATCGGGGAGAGGCTTCAATCCTGTCTCACTCCCTTCCCAACCACTGCTTCCCTTTCATGCCCCTCGACTCTTATAACTGACATCTGGTTTCTGCACAAATTGTAAATAGCCTTTCGCTCCCTGTATTTTACCCTTGCCACCTTTAGAATTTGAAAGAGAGTATTCCAGTCAACATTGTCAAAAGCTTTCTCTAAGTCTACAAATGCTAGAAACGTAGGTTTGCCCATTAGTATATAACACTGAAATACAGTTGCCCTCATCTCGTGATCGTGCGGTAGCGTTCTCGCTTCCCTTGCCCGGGTTCCCAGGTTCGATTCCCGGCGGGGTCAGGGATTTTCTCTGCCTCGTGATGGCTGGGTGTTGTGTGCTGTTCTTAGGTTAGATAGGTTTAAGTAGTTCTAAGTTCTAGGGGACTGATGACCATAGATGTTAAGTCCCATAGTGCTCAGAGCCACACTGAAATACAGTTGGATACAATACCTAATATGGGAAATGTGAGCAGTTATACTTACTATTATATTATCACAGTAAGGGAAGACCCGGTTTCATAACACGGAGATAAATGTTATTTTCATTGCCTTTTTGTCTGTTGCTAATTACAGGTTTGATTGAAATGTTTCAGGTACACGACGACGGTGAGGGTATCTGAGCACAAGCCCTACCAGGTGAGGGAGTACACGTGGTGCTTCAACTTCCCGCCAAGGTGCTCAAAGTATAAGGTCAACTTCAAGACTGTCTACAAGACTCAGGTAAGTTCCTAAGATATTAAGAAAAGCGTAAGAGTGCTGCATGAAATCTAGTACACAGCATATGTTTACTCACTTACTTATTCATTTGTCTCGAGACAGTCTCCATTCATGGATGTAGTCAAAACATACACCTTGTTTATATATTCAGTTTTAAGCAGTTGCTTATCCAAATGAGCTGACGATCTTCTGTGATACCAAAAACTTCTACTTTCTACAGTTCTTTTGTTTGAGAAGACAATTTTTAATAGCTTGTGGAGTTATATGAGAACTGTATATAGGGCCTACCAAGTCTTGTAAAAATTCAAAGGTAATCAATTTGCCTTCAACCATCTGTTGATGTTTTTGAATATTCATTATCCGCCTTTTCAGCAAAGTGACAGGTATTCCTTTTTACTGTGGCGTTCACTGTGTTATTCGGTGGTTTGGCATTTTATTAATTTGTAAATGAAAATGATAATCTTATTTTATTACATTGAGTAACTACTAAATAATTTTTCTCCCGGCTAAAGATTTGGTCAAGTTACTAAAGAACTCCAAGTTAACGTCGTGTTAAAGTGTGGTCTGTATGTTGTGTAAGTGTCACTAAATCACAATTCATGCAACAGATCCTACACAACTATTGATTATGATGTAAACAGTTATCTTCAGCAAAATGATCATTAAAACCACCGAATATCAGCCGCGCACAACACTGACGCATGTTACCTGAAACAATATTATTCGCAACTCGTGCTTAATTAATTTCGGCTCCATACACCAGCTAGAAAAGTTTGTTATAACGATCGTGCTATGAGCACTGTTTGTAAAGAACCAATCTGATTCGAATTATTTTCATTAAAATGAATTCGGGACCACCGGTGCACATTTATTTTTACACATTTGTATTACCTTCGGCATTTATGCCTGCAGCATTTTTGAATTTGCCGCTGAGATAATTGTTAAGATGGCGGCAGACAATTGATAGAGACTTTCTATTGTTAGAGCAAATAGGATGAGTATTTGAAATGCTTATTAAACTTTAATGTCGTATTGTGTACTATTTAGACTTCATCAACCCAACATTTGATTTTTTTCTAAGGAAAACATAGACAAAAACGCGAGGAAAATCGCTATCATCAATGTTTGCCCTCTTTTCAGTGGAAATAAATAATTAACACAGATAATGCTTACTGAGAGAGGAATTAAAGTTACAAATAATTATTCACTCATATTTATAATAATAATAATAATAATGAACTCTATTCTCAAGTAATAATCGACAAATAATCAGTTTCTTAACAGACCTCAGACTGATATGCGTCTTGCGTCCTGAACCTACAAAAGGCAGTCAACAAAAGGTAAAAACAAAAGAAGACAAACGCAGATCATAAAAGGAATTTACAATTATCATTGTCTTTGTATGATACACATCGATATGTCCAATTACATCATAAATTATTATATAAATAATTAATATTTTTCATCGTTTTCACTGTTTTTGCATATGTGGAATAGATACAGTTTATGACTGTTAGAGGCATAATTTTGTCTCGTCGCACTGTAGCTAAAATTTATCTCATGGCTGTTACATTACACTGAGGTGTACCTCCTAATATCATGTCAGACCTTCTGCCTGCCATAGTGCAGCAGCTAGACATGGCATCAACTCAAAAACTCATTGGAACTCTCCATTATGGAGCAACCACCAGCTTGCACAGTGTCTTGTTGACAACCCAGGTCTATGGCTTACTGGGGTGTGCACCATACTGGACGCCTACGCCCTACTCTTACCAACTGAAATTGGGACTCATCTGACCAGCTCATGGGCCCAGCCATTATGGTCACTAGCCCAGGAAAAGTGCTGCAGCCCTTGTCATGCTATTAAGAAAGGCACTTTTCTGTTGTCTGCTGTCATAGTCCACTAACGCCAAATTTCACCACACTGCCCTTGTGCATACATTCGTTTCAAACCCCACGTCAATTTCTGTGGTTATTTCATGCAGTGTTACTTGTATGTTAGTTATCTATGGTGTTATCCACTGCATTAGCCGTGGTAAGAGCTAATGCCTGAAATGTGGTATTCTTAGCACATTATTGACTCTGTGGATATCAGAATATGAATTTCCTAATGATTTCCAAAATGGAATGTCTCGTGCGCCTAGTTCCAACTAGCAATCTGTGTTGAACATGCAACCATAATCACGTCGGAAACCTTTTCACATGAATTACTTGAGTACAGATGACAGTTCCCCAATGCACTGCCCTTTTATACCTATTGTACGCAGTACTTCCGTCATCTTTATACATGCTTATCGCTGGCGTATGATTTTTGTCACCTCAATGTATTACAGTACTTGTATAGTATGCAAGGAGGACGTATTTTGCATCTTCTGAAACTGCAAGTGTAAGATCATTTATGTATACAAGAAATAACAGAGGGTCCAGAATAGTTGGATTCACAGACCTTGACAGTGTGCTGATGACAGATAGCTTATTAAGGTTGCCACACACAATATTTTTAACTTTCTTCAGCGAAGTAGATTGAAGAAAAAAAAAACCCATAGTCAAAATGGAAGAGCGAAGTAGATTGAAGAAAAAAAACACCATAGTCAAAATGGAATAGCTCTTGTGAATAAATATTCTCTCTCTCTCTCTCTCTCTCTCTCTCTCTCTCTCTCTCTCTCTCACTGCCAGTGGCTTCATGCCACCAGTACAGCTGTGTAAAGACACATGCTATGTGACAGCAAAGCCACATGGCCACTGTGTCATTTGAGCTGTTGTCTTATGTCGCAGTGTTTTGTTGCTTGCTTATTTGAAAGCAAAGTTAGTCACAGTAAAAGCACGTCACTTGAAGACCATCTGCTAAATGCCACTGCTGTGAGTAATACAACAGTATATTTATAAGTTGATGAAACACACTCACAGGAACTTTGACCTGACAAATAAACTTTTACAGCACAGCATGTTTGGTTCTGACCATTTTTGTCGGCAGATAAGAGTGCTGCTTTCACTTGTGTGACTTTGCAGCTCATTTTATAAGAAATGAGTGACGCTGGATTAGATGGAGATTTCCCTTATACCAGAGTTGCACAGTGAAACTGGAAAATTTGAAATAATTAGAAAAAGTTTCAGGTTCAGAATTTGTTGCACAGGAATGGAAACTGTTTCTGGTATCGCTTAAAAAAAAAAAAAAAAAAAAAAAAAAAAGGCAGTCCAATACTGTCCATTTGCCTGCATGCAATCAGGTAGCTGTAACTGTAGGTTTTGCACAATGCATCACAATCGTCAGCTGGGATGTTGGAGATTTTCTATTCAGTCTGAATCTTGAGCAGAGCTAGGATTCCCAATTTAGTCTGGTACATGATGCTCTTCTGATATCCCTGAGAACACAAGTAATAGGCTGAAATGTCTGGGTACAGGGGTAGCCAAATGAGGTAGCCATTCTTTAAAAATTTGCAATCCCCAAGCAAATGTCTTACTGCTGGTGTAGTCTCTCTCTCTCTCTCTCTCTCTCTCTCTCTCTCTCTCTCTCTCTCTCTCACTCTCTCACTCACACACACACACACACACACAAAATATATATATATATAAATAAAACAGAAAGAAACTTCCACATGGGAAAAATATATTAAAAACAAAGATTCCAAGACTTACCAAGCGGGAAAGCGCCGGCAGACAGGCACATGAACAAAACACACAAACACACACACAGAATTACGAGCTTTCGCAACTGGCAGTTGCTTCGTCAGGAAGGAAGGAAGGAGAGGGAAAAATGAAAGGATGTGGGTTTTAAGGGAGAGGGTAAGGAGTCATTCCAATCCCGGGAGCGGAAAGACTTCCCTTAGGGGAAAAAAAGGACAGGTGTACACTCGCGCACACACACACACACACACACACACACACACACACACACACACACACACACACACACACACACACACACATATCCATCCGCACATACACAGACACAAGCAGACATATTTAAAGGCAAAGAGTAAGGGCAGAGATGTCAGTCGAGGCGGAAGTACAGAGGCAAAGAAGTTGTTGAAAGACAGGTGAGGTATGAGTGGCGGCAACTTGAAATTAGCGGAGGTTGAGGCCTGGCGGATATCGAGAAGAGAGGATATACTGAAGGGCGAGTTCCCATCTCCGGAGTTCGGATAGGTTGGTGTTGGTGGGAAGTATCCAGATAACTCGGACGGTGTAACACTGTGCCAAGATGTGCTGGCCGTGCATCAAGGCATGTTTAGCCACAGGGTGATCTTCATTACCAACAAACACTGTCTGCCTGTGTCCATTCATGCGAATGGACAGTTTGTTGCTGGTCATTCCCACATAGAAAGCATCACACATTATATATATGAGAGAGAATACACTCTTTAAAGTTGAAACCATTTTGTGCTGAATGTCAAGATTTGGAAATGTTTGGAACCTAAAAGACAGATATGTCTCTAATGTTTTGACGTAACACTCAGATGTCACATTAACAATAGTGTCTTGTTCATCCTTAAAAAAATAATATCAGCCAATGATATTATACTGCACTCTGTGTGGTGTGGTAAATGTAGTACTGTGTTATAGACACTGGTGTAGCTGAGTGTGGTGCCCATAGCCCAGTGTTGGAAGACCACCTTATTGGGTAACTATGACATGAAACTTAGACATCCAAAGATTATAAATGAAGTTGGCATCCCCACTGACTTCAGCCAACATTTGTTCACAAATTTGCAGCTACAGGACACAGTCATTAGGATTGAGTAGTGGCACTCTTGGATGTTTGTACAAATATAATTGAATCTGATGGAGTATTCTTTAATGCTCCAACAGCAGAGCTGCAATGATGAGGCATGTTGTCACTTCAGAAGATGAAGACTTCCTTAAATGGAAGCTCACAAGGCATTGATATTCTGGGAGGCACTTCCCAGTAGTGTGACCCACTAGGCGTTTTGCTTCAGAAGTGAACCAGTTGTTTCAAAGTTCCAAACCTGCATCTCTGCTCTGCTGTAATGCCAAAGTTTGACCATGGCACAGAGTTTGATAGTGGCACTGAAACTCTCACTGAGAAGCTGTCTTGCGTAGTGTAGTGCCCCATAAAGAAAACAAATTTTAATTTAATAACAAAACACGTAGGAACACTTATTTTATTTGAAAATTTGTAGTATTTTTATGTCAGCATGAAACACAAAACTGCAATTAAACATGGGGAAAAAAATCAAGCAAATGTCCTCCCCAGCTTCATCTGCAGATGTGGTGACAACTCCCTCTGTGATGTCCATTCCTGCTGCACAGTTCGATGGTTTGCCCTAGATGAGCCTCTTTGTCTCTGAATAACTGCTGTAGTCTGCATCCATTTGAACTAGCTTCATGTCTTCATGCTTCAGTTCCCTCTAAAATTAGCTCTCTCCCTCCCCCTCCCTCCCCCTCCCTCCCCCTCCCTCCCCCTCCCCCTCCCTCCCCTCCCCTCCCCCTCCATCTCCCTCCCCCCTCCCCTCCCTCCCCCTCCTTCCCCCTCCCTCCCCCTCCCACTCCCGCCCCCCTCCCCTTCCCCCTCCGACTCCCCCTCCCCCAGCCCCACCTCGCCCTCCTCTCCCCCTCTCCCTCCCCTCCCCCTCCCTCCCCCTAACCTTCCCCCTCCCCTCCCCTTCCCCTCCCCCTACCCTTCCCATCCCCATTCACCTCCCCATCCCCCTTCCCCTCCCCCTATGCCTCCCCCTCCGTCCCCCACCCTCGCCCCCTCCGGCCACCAAAAAATATCAATTTTTGAAATATAAGTTGTGGTGACACACTGATCCGAAGTGTAACACAAGTCTAAGTCGGCTTGGAACTTACTTCACTATGCTTTGACTCCTAAATTGCATTCTTTGCTGATGCTAAGAGTTTTTTTTTAAATTGATCTTTGATGTGCATGGCCTCAATACAAAAAACAAAAATAGTTTTCATGTAGACTCTCCCTCACCATGTAGAGTTCAGAGTGATGTTATGTGCTCTGATTTGAGGATATTCAACAAGCTCTCAGTTAACATAAGACTATGAATTGGAAATCACAACCAACCTCATTAGACAAGCTGTCATTAAAAAAATATGAACATATGTATCCAAATATGGAAAAACCTCGTTAGCTTCATGGCAAGCAGCAGTGTTTGTTGTAAATCTGTGTTGCAAGTACTAATGAACTCTGAACAGGACTCTGTATTTACACATGCAATTTTTTTAAGTACCATTGTAATGAAGTCAATAATAAGCTACTAATAGAGGATTTATAGCTGCTGTATAATGATCTATTAAATTTCAGGCATATAGCCACATAAATAACGTTTCTTATAATATTTCAGCTGTATGCTTTTTGGCTGTCTTCAGTGTGAGACAAATGATGGATGCTACAGCACTCACTGTCCTTTTAAACCCACAGACCACACTGCTGTGGACACATCCACAGATACACGAGTGCCTGAGATATTGATTGTCAGCAAAAACGTGTGCATTAGTTGAATCTATGGTTAAGTGGTTTATCCCCGGTGGAAGGTCGATGTATTGTTATGAGCTCCACTGAAGATGGCCGAAAGGTATATGGCCAAAAAAAATAAATGGACAAATGGAATTTGTGAGGTGGCTGCATGCTCAGAATTTTATCGATCTGTTACTGTGCCACAAACCTTGAAGCTGCAGCTGCTCTTTAGTATAAATGAGGAAGCAACCGCTTTTTCCCCAACTTACTCCGATTCAGTTTAACCGGCACAGAGTTGTATAGCATTAAGCAGCATATTGTTAATACAGTATACTGATTAGCTGTATTTTATTTTATTTGATTGTTCTTTGATAATGTATACTTCACTTGGTCCACACTCTTGTAGGTTCTACTTCTTTATGGGATCCACAGAATACAATGAGTGAGTGGGGAATGAATAAAAATGACTGTTTGTGAGTTGGAAAAGCAGGCTTAAGTGTGATATTGGACCTTTGCAGCACCATACGTGAAATCCTGGTTGTGATGAAAAATGGTGGGTTAGATTGAAATGAGGTAATTTAGTTGAAAGTAGGCAAGGCCAAAGAATGTGAATGCCACCACCCCCGAAAGGGCTGTGGTAATGGATCTGTAAAGTAACTTAATGTTTACATATGTGCCATATTTAATGCACTTTCTCATGTTTAACACTCTTCTAGTTATAAAAACTAACTGCAAGGTAGATTCAGAAAACATATATTAGATAATGGAAAAGTCTCTGAAGAGAGTTTTGGTGCATATTATCTAACTATAAACAATGAGAAACCAAAGGAGTCCACTATGATACTTCTACTTGCAAAGCAAGTAAATGTGATGTCATGATATAACAATAATTCTTCTTACGGCATGTATTTCCCCGATGTGGAATTTCAATGAGTGGTTTATATATGCTGTTGTTTTGATGACTGTCATCAGTTAAATACAGTTGATATGGGGAGATCCTATACTTTCCAACATCAGCACATAAGAAGGGAACTAATACATATTAGTAAGAAAAACGAATGCACTGTATTTAATTTGTTTAAACACTGAGATGACAAAAGTCATGGGCTACCTCGTAATATCGTGTCGGACCTCCTTTTGCCCCACTTACCGCAGCAACCTGAGATGGTTGGGATGCAGCAAGTCTTTGGTAGTCCCCTGCACAAATATTGAACCATGCTACCCCTATAGCCTTTCTTTATTGCAAAAATGTTGTCACTGCAGAAGTTTGTGCATGAACTGGCCTCTAGATTACGTCCCATAATGTTGATGGGATTCTTGTCTGGTGATCTGGGTGGCCAAATCATTCTCTCAAATTCCCCAGAATGTTATCAAACCAATCGTGAACAATTTATCTTGGAGACACTGTCGTCCATAAATATTCCATTGTTGTTTTGGAACATGAAGTCCATGAATGCTTGCAAATAGTCTCAAAGCAGTCAAACACAACCATTTCTAGTCAATGATTGGTTCAATTGGACCAGAGGATCCTGTCCCTTCCATGTTATGGAGACACCACCGGCTTGCAGAGTGGACTGTTGACAACTTGGGCCCCATGGCTTCATGGCAGCTGCACCGCATAGTAATCCTACCATCAGCTCTTACCAACTGAAATCAGGGCTCATCTGAGAAGGCTACAGTTTCCCGGTCATCTAGAGTCCAACCAATAGGGTCGTGAGCCCAGGTGAGGCTCTGCAGGCAATGTTGTGCTGTTAGCAAAAGCACTCGCCTCGGTCGTCTGCTGCTGTGTCCCATTAACACCAAATTTCACTGCACTGTCCTAATAGATATGATAGTTATGTTCCATGTTAATTTCTGTGATTGTTTCACACAGTGTCGATTCTCTGTTGGCAGTGATAACTGTATGCAATCGCTGCTGCTCTCGATAATTATATGAATGCTGTCGGCCTCTGCGTTGTTCACAGTGAGAGGTAATGCCTGACATTTGGTACTGTCAGCACAGCCTTAACACTTTGGATCACAAAATACTGAATTCCTTAATGGTTTCCAAAATGAAGTCTTCCATGTATCTGGCTCCAACTACCATTCCACATTCAGAGTCTTCCGTCAAGGGCCCATAATCACGTCAAAAACCTTTGTACATGAATCACTGTGTACAAATTATAGCTCTGCCAATGCATTGCCCGTCTATACTTTGTGTACATGATATTACCTACGTCCTGTGTATGTGCGTGCCGGTATCACATGGCATTTCCCACCTCAGTGTAAATCTTCAACCATTGTATGTGGTGAGTCATTGGAATAAAGGTGCTTCATAAGATTGAGAACCATGTTTATTTCCTAAACTGGCACATTTTTTGATTGTGGAGAATAAGAACTGTGTAACTGAAAACTATTAAAAGAAATGGACTTGCAACATGGCTGAAAATCTACAGTTATTTTTTCTGAGGTTTTGCAGGAATAATCATGGATTTGTTTCAGAAACAGTTGGTCAGCCCTATTGGACAGATACTTCGTCAGTATACAGGCCTCACAGTCATTAATGGCAGCTTAGAAAACTGGTTAAACTACCAGTTCCTTAACAACCTACCCATGGTTTTCTCTGCCATATAAACAATGTGTAATAAATTTATAAATTGCTGAGAAACTTCACTGAGCATTGGGAGCCAATAAATATGTGAATGTAGTTTTGGAAAATCTGAAAGGAAAATGCCTATGGACGAAATTAGGGAGTATAATAGAGAAATGGGGAAGTGATGACATTTAATATCAGCAAAGGCTGCCATGAAGAGAGATTTTTTCCTCAGGTTTGAGTATAGGATTAATGTTTGATACCAGTATTTTCTTAAGAAATAACTTCTATATTTCAAGACAGTGGCTCAAATGTTCTTTTTAGTAATGGCTTAAGATTAGTGTACACTGTATACAGAATGGAATTGATGCCTGTACTATTCAGCTTGCAAAACAACATATAAACATAATTTATTTTGGTTTGATATGATAGTGATTGAGTTTTGTAATAGCTTTTTAATTCTACTGGCACTTCAGAACATGACTTCACCCTCAATATTTTTGTTTGAACCTGTACATTGTTAATGATTCTTGGAGTTGCAAGAAATTCATGTGATCGAATTGTGTTGAACTGAAACAGGTTTTTATTTTTTTATACCGTATCTCCTCTCAGTCAAGGCCCATGCTGATGTATCAATTTTCTGATGACTCGATGTTGTTTGAGAGTTACTAAAGGCTGATATCTCATATTTTTTTGTTCTTATTTTCAGACTCTGGTGAAAACCAGGCCAGTACAAGACTGCTGTCACGGTTACACAAAGAGTTCGACGGGTGACAAATGCATTGCTGTCTGTTCTGACGATTGTCTGCACGGGACATGTGTTGCCCCTGATACATGCCAATGCTTGCATGGATATGGTGGACCCACTTGCAGTGTGTGTAAGTAAAACACTTTATGAACTGCAGCAGCTGCTTACAGAATCTCCCTCTCCTCCCCCCTCACCCTCCCCTCTCCCTCTCACCCTCCCCCTACCCCCCATCACCTCCCACCCTCAGCCTCTCCTCCCCTCTCTCCTTTCCCCCTCTCACCCCCTCTACCCATCCCCCTCTACCCATCCCCCTCTATCCATCCCCCTCTCCCTCTCCTCCCCCTCCCCCTCCCCCTCCCCCACCCCCTGCCCCTCTCCCACGTCTCCTCCTCTCTCCCCATCTCTCCCCCATCTCCCACTTCTCCTGTCTCCCCCCTCTCCTCCCCTCCCCATCTCTACCCCTCCCTCTCCCCTCCCCATCTCTACACCTCCCTCTCCCCTCCCCTCCCCCCTCCCCATCTCTACCCCTCCCCGTCTCTACCCCTCCCCGTCTCTACCCCTCCCCATCTCTACCCCTCCCCATCTCTACCCCTCCCCATCTCTACCCCTCCCCATCCCTACCCCTCCCCATCTCTGCCCTCCCTATCCCCTCCCCCTCCTTCTCCTTTCACCTCCCCCTCCGATCCCCCTCCCCTCCCCCTCCCTCTACCCCTCCCTGTAACGCCTCCCTCTACCCCTCCCTGTAACACCTCCTTCTACCCCCCCTCTACCCTCCTCTCCTCCTCCCCCCTCCATTATATTTCATGAGCTTTGATGTCATAAACTTTCAGATTTACAAGAAAGTAACTTTTCTCAAAACAGAATGTAAATTACCCACATTATACTCATACAGTGTTTGATAATGGGAATACCGAGGAATTTCCAACATACTTTAATATCTTTTCAAACCTTTCCAAACCTATTTAAAACTTTTTATCACTTATAACCCCACGAAATAATGAAGAGAAAATAGTTTATTACTTACCAAATGTTCATTGTTTGTATGGTGAAACTGCAGCATCAAGCAAGATATCTTAATTTACTTTTTCTTTAGTACTAACTCTCTTTGTTACCCATTTTGCAGATAGTATCCACATATACCACTGAAGATACCTACATATATCAGTTTGCAACAGGTCAGATAAATTAAGGTTTTGCATCTTCAGTGATAAAGGCTCTAAATTCTTAAGATGAAACATTCAGCATATTAACTCATTTGTGGTAATCAAGATATTTGGAGCTGTTTTATACATGGTAGTCTGATTCTTAAAGGAATCAGGGATTGGGGATTGGGGAAGGGCTCATACATTTTATATTGTTGCTATTCCATCCCTGAATCCAATTGTTTGATTACATCACCTTCACCTTTCGGTACTAGGTTAAGTGACGTGACAGCATGTCAATAATCTGTCTAGTGTGACCACATCTCCATTTGCCTGTGACTTTCCCTGCCATTTTTGGCATCCAGTGTGAATCAGCCTCTACAGTGCTTTGTGTTTGCTTCACAGACTTTCAACTCTCGTCTCAGTGTCGTAGTTTTGACGCACCTGCGAGGCGGTACACATTTTTGGACTACGACATTATGTGAGCTGTCTGTTTCTCCACAGCGTGCCCAGAGGGCCACTGGGGCCCAGATTGCCACCACCTGTGCCAGTGCCGCAACAACGCGAGCTGCGACCCGTACAGTGGGACGTGCCACTGTACGCGAGGCTGGCGCGGCAAGTTCTGTGACGAGGAGTGCCCGCCCTCTCACTACGGCCAGGACTGCAGTGAGGAGTGCCGCTGCCAGAATGGCGGCTCCTGCCACCACATCTCGGGTGCCTGCCACTGTGCGCCTGGCTGGACCGGCCCCCTGTGAGTGTCTGCCCACCACCACTGCTGCTGCTGCTGCTGCTGTCCCAGTGTTTCAAAACGTTTTTGTTTTACGGTCATTGGGCCATGGTCCGAGGCATTTTTCTCTGCCTAACATTTTGTCTTCTGATGCTGTTGACATTGCCAGAGGTTATAATGACACACAAAGCAGTTACATTGCAATACGAGCTAGCAAGCTGAATTGTTCATATGTATCCAGGCAACAGTCGGTTCTTGAAGTTATCAGATGTGGAGCTTTATGAGATTGTAGCTGCTTTCTGAATGGGAATAGCCTTTGATGATGACTCCAGCATTGGAAAATGAATTGTTAAAGAAATTTGCCTTTTAAATGAATTAATGCCCGTAAAACAAACATAACAGAAAATGCAAATACTAACCACGAAAAAAAACCTGCATTGTATGTACAGTAGAACTTTGATTTTACATTTTTTTGTGATTCTACATCATAGATTTGTAGCCCCTGTGAAAATACAAGGGATGGAACTTTAATAGTGGCAACAATTTATCTACCACTTGTACAAAATAGATGTTTTTTTCAAAGTTTTACTGACCTTCAGACTAGTTGTTGTGAAGACCACCACAACAACAACAACTGACCTTCAGCCTAGTCATGAGCATTGTGTATGACCTGTTGCCAGCGATGTGGAAGTTGTGGGTTACTCTAAGTAGTCCCATTTGTGTTGACAATTTGAGTGGTGCTGTCTATTGCCCGACAAATTTGTACCAGTTCTGAAGACCGACAGGAAATTGGAATGTGTGAACTGTTTTGTTTGAGGAAGCTTTGTTACTATGGATTGAGCATGACTCCAGCATCAGCACACACTATCTAAACAAGTAACTAGATATCTTCAACACCAATGCATAGAACGTCCTGGACAGAATGGCATGCCTCTACTCCTGTATCAGAAGGTACAAGACCTATCAGCCGATAACTTTTCCCAGCATGTGGAATTCTGTGAGCGATATCTTTGCCAAATTGTAAACATGTGTTTTGTTTATAAATGAGTCTGCCTTCACAAGTGAAGGAGTATTCAACAGCTGCAGTAACCAAGTCTGGGAGTTGGAAAATCCTAAGGCATCACATATTTTTCATCATCAACAGGGATTTACCCAAAATGTAAGGACAGGTATTATTCACAACCATATGATTGGGCCATATCTTCTGCCTAATTACCACATTTTTATCCTTGAAATACTACCTGAAACATCAGAGAAGGTCCCAGAAACAGTCTGGCTGTGATTATGGTCCCAGGATGATGGGTCCCCATTATCCTTTTCTGTTGAGGTCAGAGGACATTTAGACAATGTTTTCCCCAATTGATGGCATGAGAGCATGAGCAAGTGTCGTGGTCATCACATTCTTCCCACCTTACTTCTACAGACTTCTTTTTAGGGGAGAGACTAAGCATTTTGTGTACAGAATGATAGTAGGCGCTACAAGAGCTGACTGCCCACTTGGCTGAAGATGCAGTGATTATTTGTGAAACACCTGGTGGTTCTGAGCATATTATGCTCATTGGCATGCAGATCCCAATGATGCATTGATATAGAAGGGTGGCGTATTTAGCTACATCCCTAAAACAATCACATTGCACCTTTAACACCATCTCTGAAGATCACTAGCATTTGGTTAGTTACATGTTTCCCAGGTCATTTGAATGGTGATTTTATTTAAATGATGTGGTATGAATTAGTTTACAGGATATGTATACATGTTTAGTGTTAAAATTATTAAACACATTATTTTTACTACTACTTGGCTAAAAATCTAGTTTGTGTGTGTTGGGGAGGGGTGGGGGGGGTGGGGTGGGGGGGTTCTATCTCTTTGTTATAAATATTGTTACAATTATTTAAATAGAGCTGCCATTCGTTAAAGCAAGTCTTCCCACATGTTTTTTTGACTGTCCAGTGACTATACTTTCCTGCAGACACCAGTATTGTTGACAATCAATGTGATATCTGCTAAATTAGCTGCCCAGTAGGACATAATACATCCTATTAGTTCATGTTGATCTCCTCTGCTGGAATGAACATGGTTTCTCAAAGCAGTTGTGAAACTTTGCTTGCTCTGTTCATCCATGAGGCCCAAAAAACACTAGTCACAGGCGCCCTGGTAGATTCTGTGTTCCTTAACTTCCAGAAGGTGTTTGGTACAGTTCCACAGTTGGTACAAGAATGGCAATTGACTCTCATCATGAAAAAATTAGTGTATTGCACACAAGTTGACAAAAAGACCCATTATTGTATGGTTACAGGATTGCGCACAATTGCTGGAAGCAGTTACTTCTATAAAATATGTAGGACTATGCGTACAGAGTGATTTGAAGTAGAATATCGTATAAAACTTACTCATGGGCAAGGCAGATGTCAGACTAAGATTCACTGGAAGAAACATCAGGAAAAGTAGTCCATCAGCAAAGGAATTAGCTAACAAAATATTTGTTTGATCAATACTTGAATATAGCTTGTCATTGTGGGATCTGTACCAGATCGGATCGATAGTGATTAGAGAAGATCGAAAGAGGTGCTGGACATTTCATTACAGTGTGATACAGTAAGCATGAAAGCATCATGGAGGTGGTCAGAGTGGCAGATACTGTAAGAGATGCAGTCTGCATTGTGGTATGGTTTACTAATAAAGTTGTGAGAGTATACAGTCTTTGAAGAATCAACCAATATATTACTACATCTCCATGTACCTCATGAAAAGGTCCTGAAAATTAAACTAGGTAGATAGTGCCTTACCAGCAATTGCTCTTCCCACGAACCACATGTGATTGGCACAGGGAAATCGGGAAGTGAGAGAGATGGACAAAGTACCTTCTGCCACACACTGTGCGGTGGCTTGTGGAGTATAGTGTAGCTGTAAGTGTAGTTGTATTCTTTGAGCTAGTCAAATGCAATGATACTCTGCATGATCAAATCTTGGCCAGTAGTTGACAATGTGGTACAGATAGTTACAGGACAATTGCATTTCCACCCTGGCAGTTACATCTGCATCTACATGGATACTCTGCAATCACATTTAAGTGCCTGGCAGAGGGTTCATCGAACCACCTTCACAATTTTCTATTATTCCCATCTCGTATAGTGTGCGGAAAGAATGAACACCTATATCTTTCAATATGAGCGCTGATTTCCCTTATTTTATTGTGGTGATTGCTCCTCCCTCTGTAGGTCGGTGTCAACAAAATATTTTTGCATTCAGAGGAGAAAGTTGGTGATTGTAATTTCATGAGAAGATTCCATCTTAATGAAAAATGCATTTCTTTCAATGATGTCCAGCTGAAATCCTATATCATTTCAGTGATGATCTCTTCCATATTTCGCAATAATACTAAATGTGCTGCCCTTTGAACTTTTTCAATGTACTCCATCAGTCCTATCTGGTAAGGATCCCCCATTGCACAGCAGTATTCTAAAAGAGGACGGACAAGCGTAGTGTAGGCAGTCTCATTAGTAGATCTGTTACATTTTCTAAGTGTCCTGCCAACAAAACGTAGTCTTCGGTTAGCCTTCCCCACAACATTTTGTGTGTGTTCCTTCCAGTTTAAGTTGTCCATAATTGTAATTCCTAGGTATTTAGTTGAATTTACAGACTTTAGATTTGAGATTTAGCATCTCACATTAAGTCTGCGCTAAATTTCGAGCTTCTGTAAAAGATCGCCAATCTTGGCGATTTTGTGTCCTTTTAAATTTGGCATGTTCGTTTCATTGTTTCTGAAACAGTGTTCTGACGTGTTTTGTGTACCAAGGAGGATCAGCTCCACCATTTGTTAATTTATTTGGTATAAATCTCTCAATTTCTGCCTATACTATTTCTTTGAATTCAAGCCACATCTGGTCTACACTTACATTATTAATTTGGAAGAATTGAGATTGTCTCTCAGGAAGGCACCAAGTGAATTTTTATCTTTTTTTTTTTTAAATAGGTACATTTTATTTTTATTTTTGGAGGATTTTAGGGTTGCTATATTCAATCTGTCTGTGACAAGCCTGTGTTCAATAATCGCTGTATCCGTTTTGATGCTCATTCTTAACTCAGGATTATTTGTTGCAAAGTGGTCAGGTTTTATACAATCAGTTTCTTTTATACCACAATCATATGATTTTTCACTGTTTGCCATTTCCAAGTGCATGCCTCTACACATATAAATTTATTCTGCCTCTCTTTGTGGTTTATATAAACGCAAGTGAGAACAGTGTTCCATATCTGTCAACACTTCAAAATAACATTACTTTCATAGTGGCATATGTACGTAAACATGAACGCTCAGAATATATCGCACATTACATTGCTCTATCATGGTTGATTTGACACCGTCCTGTTTACCATAAACAACTGGTCAAATATAGAATTTGGTGGACTGAGAACTCACATTTTGTCATCAGCAAGACTCTTGACATTCAACAGGTGACGGTGTGGTGTGCAATGTCCAGTCACGGAATAATCGGTTCGATATTCCTTGATGGCACGGTGACTACCGAACGGTAAATGAAGGTTTTGGAAGAACATTTCGTCCCCACTATCCAAAGTGACCATGATTCTGACAAGATGTGGTTCATGTAAGACGGAGCTCAACCCCATCAAATCAGCAGGAGAGAGTTTTATGTCCTGGGGGAGCACATTGAAGACTGTGTTTTGACTCTGCAGTGACTAGAGGCCATTGGCATGGGCTTCGATTGACTGCCACTTTCTCCAGATACGAACACATGTTATCCGTTTTTGTGGGGCTGTATTAAAGGCAAGGTGTAGATCAATAACCCCAAAACCATTTCTGAGCCAAAAATAGCCATTGAGGAGGTTGTCAACAGCACTGATGTTCCGACACTTTAGCGGGCCATGCAGAATTTTGCTATTTGTCTGCACCACATCGCCAATGACTGGAGGCATATCAAACATATCATAATCTAAATATGAATGTGTGTAGTGAAATTTACACATTGAATAAAGCTTGTGCAGGCCATAGTTTGTAACTATTTTCATTTTTTCCATATAGTTCAAAAAACAAATTGGGTCAAGTAGGTAATAAATTAAAAATTTTATGAAATTACTTCTTTGCTTCTCTGGATGTTCTGGAAAACTACTGCTGATTTACTTCTGTGACATGTTTTATTAGATTCACCAGATCAATAACAACAAAATAAATGGAAATCGTGCTTTTCTTTAACCTCGTACAGTTTTGCGATGGGTTCATATTAGCAAAGCTGCTACATTTCGGACAGAATCTTTTATTAGCCATAACTCTGTAACTAAGCATTTGCGGACCTATTTTTATATGAACTTTTTTCTTTAGTTGCACTTGTAGAATAACATATTAAAATATTTACATATCTTCTTGAATCACGGTGTATAGGCGTTGTCGATGCAGTGCCGTCTTCTGCCTGTTTACGTAACTCTGTATTCGAATAGTCATGACTGTACCAGTCGTTTGGCACTTCAGTGTATGTCTGTAGTTTAGGTTGTATGTAACGCAAACATGAATATGACATCAAACCCTAATATCTCGGAATACATCCTTTAAATTTTGAAGGGAGCTACTTAGTTGCAAAGTTGTACAATATGGTATGAGGGTGAGTCAATAGCGAAGTCGCGAACTGGGATAGACACATCAGTGCCACATGTACCAGAATGAAATTTATTTTCCTTTTTGACACATTTCTCTTTTAAAGTTAAACGCGTATCCCATCGTTGGACATGGCCTTGAAAGCCTGCAGCATAGAATTCCCGTGGCAGCGTTCGCATCTAACAAGTGACCTCTCGTGATGTAAGCAAATTTGGTTCCTTAAATGCTGCAACCCAGAATACCAATGTGGGATTTGTTCAAGGGATAGCGATATTCCCTTAGATGGGGTAACATTTTGGCATCACTGGATGACCAGTGCGGCCATGACACTCCTTGTTCGTGACTTTTTTGTCTTTTGCCGAATTCCTTGTACGTGTGCAACTACAGCCCTAGTTTAATTTCAGAGCATTGAGAGATAGAGAATAATATTCTTGCTCATGTTTACTAAGACAGCAGTTATGTACATTTTTATATACCTGATAATGATAAACGATCTGCCGTCATTTATCAAGTCCACCACTGTGTTGTATGCACATGCTAGTGATGATTTCAATAGCCTTAAAACTAGTGCAGCAAAGACAATTGACCAAGCATCCTATTGGCTCAAGGCAAATAGATTCCTGCTGAATGAAAACAAAACACAGCAGATGGTCTGTAGTCTTAGAGACAAGCTTCTGTCAGATGATCCAAATTATGCCAAATTTTTGGGGGTATACATTGATGATAAATTATCATGGGGTCAACATGTACAACATATTAGTGGTAAATTGTCAAGAGTTATTTGTGTGTTAAGGTGAATTATGGATTGTGTTCCTCAAAAGTATGTTAGAACATCCTATTTTCATTCTTTCAAAGTATAACAACATATGGAATTATTTTGTGGGGGAACTCTAGCTGTGTACATGACATATTAATACTGCAAAAAAAAGCTATTAGGATAATTACTGGTTCTGCATATAAGGCACACTGTAAACCATTGTTCTGTGAACAGAAAATAATGACTGGAATAAACTTGTACATATACTATGTTCTAATTTATACGAAGAAGAAATTACCAGAAACAAAAACCAGAGAAGGAATAGGTGCCTCTATATTCCTTACCACAGATTGTCAAAGTCACTCAACAGCTACGAAATCATGGGGTACAAATTATTTAATAATCTTCCTCAATCTGTTCAAGAATTACCTGAACAACTATTCAAACAAACAATTCATGACTAGCTAGTCCTCCACCCATTCTATGATATAAGAGAATTTATCAACTGTAATATAATACTTTAATGTTAACAACAAACCTGTTGTTTCTTTCAAACTATTAATTGTATTTTAGTATGTATATGACATTGTCTATTGCTGTAATGGCTGAATGACAATAAAATTATTATTATTATTATTATTATTATTATTATTATTATTATTGTTATACCCACTGTGAGTGGTGATGTAAATTTATGAGTATAGAAATATCTATTTAAAATGGAAAATTGCCAAAAATTGTGAAATGTAGGATAAATGGCACTGATTGTATAACAACCAGGATGGAAAGTTCAGTTGTCTCTCAATAAAATTTGGCTGTTTCACCTGAAACGAGAAAACTTATTGAGATTACACATTAGCAGAGTTACAGTAACTGTTACTGACTTGATGTTTTGGCTCACACTACAGGTGCCAGGACTTGTGCCCAGAAGGCAAGCATGGGGACGAGTGTCAGTCGGAGTGCCGCTGCCAGAACGGCGGGACATGCAGCCCCACATCTGGCCAGTGCTACTGCACCACTGGGTGGACGGTAAGTACACACAAGTACTCCGAGCAATGACTGAAGTAAACGTGAGATCGGTATTGGTGAAGTCTGTTACGTGAAACGCTTAGGCAAACGTAATATTGCACTAGCGATTCTAAACTGGAATTCTTGCTTATTGTAGGCAGTTGCCTTAGTCATTATGCTGTCTGAAGTTTCCTCCTCTTACTTTCTGAACACTGTCATCTGTGATCTACCTGTAACTGTTTTCCACCATTTAATTGAGGTCCCCATTAATGTAGTATGATTAAAATTACTTGATAGTTGACATTTCATGCATTGTAGCTGGTTTGCACCAACCAGAGCACCCGGCAGCATGCCCAAACTGTTGGCCATTGCCAAATTTCCACAACAATCAAGTTATTTCGAATTCCTTGTCCGGCTTTCTTTCGTGATATGTTCATTTGTGTGGACTCCAAATTTTGTGCCTGATCCTTTTATTTTGTATTTCATCACAGGATAACCCCTAACGCACGCGCGCGCGCGCCCACACACACACACACACACACACACACACACACTAATAGAATACACACATATTGTATACAGCACTAACCAAACACTTCTGGATCCTTCTGCTCAAGGATCAGTTCCGCATCATTTATATATTTATTGTAGGTAGAGATTGGCTAACAGTAGATAAACTTTGCACGACATTTCAAGGAGCCTAACTTTTGAAGCCTGCCAATTAATCATTATAACTGGGACACAAGAGTCATAAATACGACAGCTTTAGGTAGTGTAATGGCATAGTGTAGTGGTCAGCATATAAACCTTACATGTTGAAAGTCGAAGGTTTGAATCACAACAAGTGCAGTGAAATTTTATATTTTTCTAGATTATGTCAGAAAACTATGATTATCATTTTCATTTGATTAATTCATTTAAATGTAATTTTTTTATCTATGATACTTTGCCATGTACCGAGTGAGGTGGCGCAGTGGGTAGCGCACTGGACTCGCTTTCGGGAGGACGACGGTTCAATCCCGTTTCCAGCCATCCTGATTTAGGTTTTCCGTGATTTCCCTAAATCGTTTCAGGCAAATGCCGAGATGGTTCCTCTGAAAGGTCACGGCCGATTTCCTTCCCAATCCTTCCCTAACCCGAGCATGAGCTCCGTCTCTAATGACCTCGTTGTCGACGGGACGTTGAACACTAACAACCACCACCACCACCACCACCACCACCACCACCACCACCACCACCACCACTTTGCCATGTCATTTTCATCATAATATTGTCTAAAAACAAAGATGCTGTAACTTACCAAACGAAACCATTGGTATGTTGATAGAGACAATAAACACACAAACACACACACAAATTTCAAGCTTTTGCAATCCAAGGTTGCTTCATCAGGAAAGACGGACGGAGAGGGAAAGACGAAAGGATGTTGGTTTTAAGGGAGAGGGTAAGGAGTCGTTCCAGTCCCGGTAGCGGAAAGACTTACCTTAGGGGGAAAGAAGGACAAGTAAACACTTGCTCGCGTGCGCACACACACACACACACACACACACACACACACACACACACACACACACACACACACACACACACACACACCCATCCGCTCATATACAGGCACAGGCAGGTGTGTGTGTGTGTGTGTGTGTGTGTGTGTGTGTGTGTGTGTGTGTGTGTGTGTGCGCGCGCGCTCGCGCCTGTCCTTTTTTCCCCCTAAGGTAAGTCTTTCCGCTCCCGGGATTGGAATGTCTCCTTACCCTCTCCCTTAAAACCCACATCCTTTCGTCTTTCCCTCTCCTTCCTTCTTTCCTGATGAAGCAACCTTGGGTTGCAAAAGCTTGAAATTTGTGTGTGTGTTTGTGTGTTTATTGTCTCTATCAACATACCAATGCTTTCGTTTGGTAAGTTACAGCATCTTTCTTTTTAGATATATTTTTCCCATGTGGAATGTTTCCCTCTATTATATTCATCATAATATTGACTTTATTTGCTTGTGCTTTTATTCCTATCTTGCTTTTTGTGTTTGGAATCTGCTTGTGTCACCTATGATCTGAAACCAAGTGCCACCCATCACTACCCATTCGATGGTGACCCAGCGTCCTGTGTAACCAGTGCAAGGATAGTTTCAGGTAACCAGTGACAGCGAGAAATTAGAGTCTGCTTTTACTGCTAAAACTGAAGTATTGCTGCAGGAGTTGGCTATGCAAACAAACATATTATAAAATTTTTCTTTGTTGAAATGATTGTAATTTTACTTCTGCCACAGATTGTTGACCATCGTTTTCTTGGATACACTGCACATCACAAAGTTGTGGCTATGTCAAGACATGAGTTTAAATACAGTTGTACAAAGCCTGTCATCTGCTGTAGTTAAGTTATAATTCACTTAAAATCGGCTGTTGATAGAGCATCTCATGTACCTAGTGGCAGCTGTTTCCAACATTGCTCCTCGTTAACATTAACAACATTTGTGAAGTGACCCGCCATGTTTGTGTTTCACTTTAACTGAGTGGTAACCAGTAGCAGATGTGGTAACACTGTTGTAGCAAGGGCAGATACAACTATCAAGTAATTTTAATCAGACTATTGAAACCAAAATTTGTAACTTCTGTGGATATACTTCACCTAGTTGACATCATTTTGTTCATGGTTACAGGTCCGCTACTTAAGTTGATGTCTGAGCTGATAGTGAGATTTGAAAAATAAACAGAAACTGGACAGAATGTTGATTTCTTGTTAATGTCTAGCCACAAGAAAAACGAACAAAATATGGTAAATGTAAGGTGGCTGATAAGCTCCCTAGTCATTAATTGGTAGACCTGCATGGATAGCCCTTCAGGTTTATGCAGAGGTGGTGAGACTGACATGTACTGAAACCACCACCAGGATGACAAGGGCTGGTGAGCTGACCGTCCTGGATGAAATTTTTAGGTGGTTTCCCACAACCAAATACTGGGCTAGTACCCACATTCTGCCTCAGATACACATTGTGCAAACATTCAGAACACATTCTCATGCTCAATATGCAGACATACAGGATACACAGAATGATGACCTTAAATGTTCAGTCTCTTCAAACTCATGCTAATCAGCAGCAGCGGCAGACAAGCAGACCTAGGAAGGCTTTTGCTGGTAGTCATTTACTAGCCCACAGTGCAGTGTGGGGTAGCCATTGCTGTGTGCTGTTTCACATCTACATCTACATTCTGTAAACCATCATGAAGTGCATGGCAGAGGGCACGTCCTCTTGTACTAGTTACTAGGGTTTCTTCCTGTTCCATTCGCGTATTTTGCACAAGAAGAATGACTGTTGGAATGCCTCTGCACATGCTGTAATTATTCTAATCTTGTCCCCATGATGCCTATGTGAGTGGTAAGTAGAGGGTTGTTGTATATTGCAAGAGTCATCATTTAAAGCTGGTTCTTGAAACTTAGTTAGTTAGATGTTCTTGTGGTAGTTTACATCTGTCTTCAAGAGTCTGCCAGTTCAGTTCCTTTGGTATCTCTGAGGCATTCTCCCATGGATTAAAGAAACCTGTGTCCATTCGTGCTCCCCTTCTCTGTATACATTCAATATCCCCCATTAGTCCTACATTCTTCAGCAGTATTCTAGAACCTGTTGACAAGTGATTTGTGAGCGATCTTCTTCATAGATTGATTCCATTTCCCCAGTCTTGTACCAATATCTACCACCTGCTTTACCCATGACTGAGCCTGTGTGATCATTTGATTTCATATCTCTGTAAAGTATTACACTTAGGTATTTGTATGAGTTGGCTGATTCTGACAGTGACTCATTGGTATTACTGTCGTAGGATACTAAGTGTTTTCATTTTGTGAAGTGCACAATTCTATATTTCTGAACAATAAAAGCAAATTTCCAGTTTTTTCACCACTTTGAAATCATATTGAGATCTGACTGAATATTTATGCACCTTCTTTTGGACAACTGCACAATTTGCAAAAAGTCTTGAGGTTACTACTAATATTGTCTACAAGGTTATTTAATATATAACATGAACAGCAAGGGTCGCAACATACTTTCCTGGGCCACACCCAAATTTATTTCTATATCTGATGATGAGTGAGCTATTCTTCAGTCTGTTTTGTACTGTTTCTGTGTCACAAGTGTTAGTAATTGTTGCAGTTACAATCTTTATTAAACATGCAGGTACATATAGGGTTGCCACGTCTCCCATATTGTACTGGAACACCTATATTCTTTCGATTTTTTTTTTAAGCCAAACCCCTTCCCCCTTTGTTATTTTATCAGGGAGATAATATCTCTTGTCCCTGAGAAAATGAGACCGATTAACAGTTTAATCTGCCACATATTTTCAAATCTAATTTCTGGATGATTCTTACAACATCGGTTAATTGATGTGGCAAAGTGATATCAATATGAAACAAATACTAACAAAGAGATAGAGGGGCTGGCCAGTACTTACCTCAGCTCTGTACAGCCGATAGATACACAAAAAATAAAAAACAATCGAAAATTTATGTTCCTAGCTTTTGGAATAAATGTTCCTTCATCAGGGAGGAGAGAGGGGAAAGAAAGAGAAGAAGGCAAAGTGGATTTAGTTACTCACAATCCAGGTTATGAAGCAACAGGGAAAGGAAAACAGGGAGTGTAGCAAGGATGGAGGCATGCTTGTCAGAGCTCTGAGTCTGGCAGCGAGTTGTGATGGCATTTTTCTTGTTGTTTCTTATTATAATGCAGTCTTATTAGTTTTTCTTCTGCCTAATCAGAGTAATGCAATGAGGATGGGCCCAAAACTGCTTAAAAATAAAGGAAGTACTTATGTATGTATGAAGACAAGTGGGAAGGAACTCATTTATGAGTTAATCCTGGGAAGGAAACAACTATAAAGCCTGTTGCTCCCTTTGCAAGTGTGAGTTCAGCATTGCACATCGTAGTAATACAGACAATCAGCAGCACACCAAAACTGAAGGACACAAGAACAGAGTTAGGAGAATTAATACATCGGCTAAAATACCCAGCTGTTTTCAGTGCCGAAGTGGTAGTCCCCCTGGAATGGAAACGAGCGTACGGCATTGTGAGCCAGGAGTCCCCCATTTGAGGAAGTTTGACTGTGGAGGGCAAGTATTTATTGCATTCGATGCCACATTGGGTGACCTTTGCGTCGGAGATGGTGATGAAATGATGACGAGGACAACACAACACCCAGTAATTCCTGCCCCAGCCAGGAATCGAACCTGGGCCCCTTGGCGTGGCATTCCGCTGCACTGACCACTCAGCTAACGGGGGCACACGGTAGTCCTCCCAGTGGGGAGTCTGAGAAGGCTGCAGTCAGTCAGTGAGTTAGTGAGTAATGGCGTATCACACAGCAAAACACACCTTCAGTTACAGTAGCACAGGCTGTGCAGATAAACTTGCAGAGAGCATATTTGTGGATTCTGATGTGGATAGTAACGCATTTAGGTACAACGACCTTTCCTTTCTTGGAGGGGCATCAGATGTATGGAATTACAAGAACAGAAATTTGTTTCCAGTAGCATTCAGGTAGAACCTTGTGTTGGCACCGGAAATAAACTGTTAGTTTTTTTGGAACAAGCAGATGAGAGTACTATTGGTATACGTGCTTTGACACACAACAGTCTTGAATGTCATTCATTAAATGTAAACAACATTTCATATTATAATGCTAGTATCAGTGATGGCAAAAACAAATCTGTGATGAAATTAGTAGTTGGTCTGCAACAACAAAATCGATGCACACTTCCTGCAAGCTTTCTCGAGCAAGAAACCGTTTGGTAAAAAAAAAAAAAAAATAAAATAAAATAAAATAAAATTGATTTACTTACAGCTTTGTATGTCAGATTCAAGATGATTTGCCTGTCATTTCATTAGAGGTCATAGTTATTGTGATATTTGCACGGGAATAAGACACTGCATGAAATTTGAAAAAGTTTGCAATGAAAAGTAGGGGTCACCATGATTTTGCATTTGGTACATATTTCATAATATATTAGTGCATACGGAGTTTAGCTAATATATTGAATTTTTCTTTAGACTTGGGTGGAGGTCTCTACCTGTCACCAGTCTCAAAAAAACTGATTTTATTTATCACACTCATTAGCAATTGTACATGCCAGCAATAAAGTCAGAATGAAATACCTATAACATTTCTCATTTCTCATATCTCATAATCCATTTGAAAGATCGAGACAGGATCTTGACAGGTGATAGCGTGAAAAGAGGAGAGTATTTTGTCACATGATTATTATACAAAACTTCACTATCTACTGTGTTATTCCTCTAATTACAGACGTTTTGGTTAAAATAATGCAATTTTTAATGTCCATTGATAGCTGGTAAAACAAGAAATGCTGTGGGTTTTGAGACAACGTAAATGAAGACATCACACATTTATTTTTGTAGTGAGCATGTGCTTCTTTTTGTAAGCTATTTACCTTACTTCTCCTCACTTCCTCACTTAATAAACCACCATTTTAGAACTTTCTTGCACTTGCGTCTGCACAACATGTTAGTGAGCCGCCATTGTGTAAACTCTGCTGTGTTTTGGTAAAAGAAGCAAATGAGAACATGGCAACAAGAGAAATGTAGTTTTTGCTCAAAATTTGCCATTCATGATGCTTCTGTGAAAGTTACAAATGGTTAACATGCTAGGTGAAAATAAATTGCTGCTTTCATTGCATTTTCAGCAGAAATCTTTTTATGTACTAACCAGGCATAGATGGGCCCAACTTAATATTTGCAAAAAATTTTGAGCATAGGGTTCAATTCAGAATGGCACTTTCCCTCCAGTGCTCAGCATTCCTCCTGCATTGCGTGGTCACAACACCCACCACTACTGCCCTCCCCACCCATGCCCTGCCAACCACCCATCTACCGACCACATTATTCTGTGCACACTCTACACTGGCCAGCCTGAGTGTGACTTTCCATGCTTGTTTAGGCCAGTGCTGCTTTGGTCCCCAAATTCTGCCTCAAGGAATACAATACACAAACAGTTAACCCTTTTGTGGCTTTGAGGTCTGTGTCATCCTTTCCTGTCCAGCTAATGGGATCGAACATATTGTGTGCCTGGCCTGCAGCAACATTATTACAAAATGCGTCCAACATGGCCAACATGATGATATATTTTCTTGGCCACTGAAGGACAATCCATTGGGGAATGAAGAATGCATAAGAGGCTGCATGTCTGTTGTGTGCCAAGTTCTGTGCTGATTGTGATTTTGCAGCGGGGTCGGTTACAGGGGTAGGAACTGTTGGGTAGAGAAGGTGGTCTGGGAATATTGTAGGGTTTGACAAGGATGTTACGGAGGTTGGGGGGGGGGGGGGGCGACAAAAGGCAGCTCTGAGTGGTGTGGGGAGAATATTATCAAGGAATGATCTCATTTCAGGCCTTGACTTGAGAAAGTCATGTCCATGGTGGAGTAATTTGTTGATGTATTCGAGGCCAGGATAATATTGGGTGACAAGGAGGATGCTTCTGTGTGGTCTGGGTGTAGGAATATTGTTGTTGAATGGGGAGGAATGTATTGCTCGGGAGATCTGTTTGTGGACAAGGTCTGCAGGATAGTTGCGGCAGACGAAAGCATTGGTCAGGTTGTTGGTGTAATTGTTGAGGGATTCGTCACTGGAGTGTAGAAGGCCAGCCATTTGTTTCAACATTTAAAGTTTTACTGGCACATTTGTGTCTGGGTATCTTAAAGGGTAACACAAGCAAGTAAATAACACAATTAAAATGCAAACTTTGTAAGCTATTTCCGTAGCTCTGTGCCATTTAATATTGGCAATATTCAAATAAACTGCAAATGGCTGACAACAATCAGTTGTAGGCTCACACTGTATTGCACATTTCAATACTCTGAAAAAATTAAGTTATTAGTTTCCTAACAAGCAGGGATGCTAAAGGTACATAAATAAAGGTTTTAAGAGGAAATAAACACACACATTTTACCAAAATGCAATATAAGTATACTTATAGTGTGTCTCACATCTTTCCTCATCCAAGATCAAGACCAGAGTAAGTAATTACATAAGAACATTCAGCTGTTCATCCAAGATAAAGACCAGAGTAAGAAATTACATAAGATCATTCAGCTGTTTCACAGTTATTAATATTTTTTATGTAGAGCAAAGAATAATCCCACATAATAAATTGATATTTTTTAAAATACAACTGCATTGAATGATAAATATTTTTTCTATACATTTTTACATTAGTCTTTCAAGAAATCATAAAAGTCTTAATTCATTGAAATGTTCGCAATTCCGCATGAATAAATATCATTCTCCCCAGGGCAACAAGTACATACTGCATGATGCAGTTCACTAACCAGTATTTATTTTTCAGATCATCAGTATGTGAGGTGCCATTTTTTGAATGTTAGTGTACAATCGGAGATCTGTGTACATCGGAGTGGCATTGCTGTAGGGTCCAGTGTGTGCCAACCGCTGTCCTGCCGGGCTGTGGGGACACAACTGCAGCGAGAGGTGCGACTGCTTCAATGGAGCCTCCTGCCACCACATCACCGGCACTTGCGAGTGTGCACCTGGCTTCAGGGGAGATAGGGTGAGTCGCACACCCATGTGTGTTAAAGCATCTATTTATAGTGAATGGTTCTCTCTGTCAGGCACAAATCAATGTGACACAGCTGCTTTTGTCGTGGAGATAATTCAATAGCCTCCTCCTCCTTCTCTTCCTCCTCCTGATGCTGATTCACTATAATAATTTTTTATTTTATTGCTATACGATTCAGATTCCAGCCTTAGGCCAGTTTCAAGAACAAAAACTCACACCAGTCCAATGTCTTTTGACATAACTGTGTAAATAAGTTTTGTACTTGAAAATCATCTAAGATTGAAATCTAGATCACATAACAATAAAATAAAAAATTATTATAGTCAAATGGTAGCGGCAGCAGCATCATTCAAAAAATTTACGTCTGTGTCTCCATCAAATAAAAATTCAACAACTACACTTGAAAATTTGTGCCAAACCAGGAACAGGGTGTGGATGCTCTGCTTCTCTAGGATAGTTGCCATAACTGCCTCAGCCATCCAGAATGGCTTCTTGGCCTACTCAAATTCCCAAGTGCTGCTCATCAACTTATGTTGTTACCCCAGTCATTTTCCCCATTTATTGTGGCCTGACTGTATTCCTTCAAGGGACAAATGATGGTATGCATTTGCATTGAAACAGCCATGGCCCTTTGAGGCATATCTGATCAAGTGTATATGTCATATCTGTTCTTTTGGACATGTCCAAACACCACATATATTATTGTATAGATACGCCTTGATGGGTATGTCCGAAAGAAGACGCATTGCGTATATAGAACAGAACAGCCACCACATGTAAGAGGTGGCACAGTTAAAGTAGCCAGTTTTCACTTTGAATGTGAATGCAATATTCCAATTTTTGAAATAGAGTAAACAGCTACAACAATGGACAGTTTTATGCAATAATCAATTGTTAACATTCTTTATTCAGCATTTGTTTACATCATCAGTGAAGTTAGACGTTTCTATTTGCAATCTGCAAAATGACTTTCTTAATAGAAGAAAGAATCTTATGTGAAAACAGGTTCGATTAAGGAAACTCGCAAAGTTTTCAGGGTCAAGTATCCTGACAGAGAACTACCAGAAAAGAGGACAATACAGTCTCTGTATAAAAAGTGGTATGCCTACAGATTTATGCAAAATGTATAACAACAAAGAATTCCTTCAGTTTGCACACCATAAATAACAACAAAGAATTCCTTCAGTTTGCACACCATAAATTATCACAGAAATTTTTCAAAAAATTATTCAGAGCCCAAAGGAGTTAAAGAGTGAATTGGCCACACAGGTGCAAGGAAGATGGGAGGAGTTGCCAGTGGTTATTGAAAACTCTTAGTTTGAAGCTATATGTGACAGCTGTGCAGCAATTACAGGAGGATGAATATATGAAAATTTTCAGTACATTTTGTGCTTATGTCACTGAATATGAAATACAGTACTGCTTCTTCCATCAATATGGGGCAATGTGCCACATTTTAAGGTATCTGTGCAATGAGTCCATGATGTCTTCATTGAGGTACAAACTGTCAGCAAACATGTATGGCCACCATGTTCCCCACATCTAACAACATGTAATATCTAGCTTTGGGGACCCTTGATGAGTGGAGTCTATGAAACAAATCCACACACAATACAGGAACTGAAAGACAGCATCAGCCATGAAGTTGCCGTCACCAATATCCGAATTTTATGCCAGATGTATCTGAACGTGCTTACACGTGCCCAGATGTATAATGTTTCAGGGGGTAACTTTCAACATTTTCTATAATTTTTTTTTTAAATTGTAAGTAAGTGGTACACCAATTTCAGCTCTTTGTTTCTGCAGTTCTACAGGGTGTTCATAAAGTCCCTTTACAACTTCAAAATTTTATTGCAACGGTAGTTGTTCAAATATTTTAACAACATTTCTTTTATTCTAATCAGTGTTTATAAAAGTGTTTTTGACAGAGTTTAATTGACTTCTATATGGGCACCTTTAGTTGCATGAAGCACATCAAGACGGTACTCTATTTCTTGCCATGTTCACTATAGCTTAGACCCATCAATGGAGGCAATGGCATTACGAATCCTTTGCTTCAAGTCAGCAATCTCCCTTATCTGTGTTTGATACATGATGTCTTTTACATAGCCCCATAAAAAGAGGTCCAAGGGAGTGATATCTGGTGAATGCGATGACCAAGGAATTGGCCCGTCCCTCCCAATACATCTGCCTGGAAATGTTTTTCGTTGAGGAACTGACGAACATGCAGTCCCCAATGTGGTGGTGCACCATTTTGCAGGAATATGATAGTTGGTTGTAAGTCAATCAGTTGTGATGCTACATATTCGGTCAGAAGGTAGAGGCAAACATATGCAGTAATTGTTGACTCGTTGAAGAAAAATGGACCAATTTGGTTGCACATGATTCCACAGCACGCGTTCACTTTTCAACTATCCTGGTGAAGCTCCCTAGTCACATGGGGGTGTTCAGATCCCCAGATTCTCACACTGTGTCTGTTTAATGTCCCAGAAACATGAAAAGTTGCTTCGTCACTGAAACGAACTCACTTGAGGAATGCTTCATCCTCCAAAAGGTAGTCCATCATGTTGAGTGCAAACTCTGTCTGTTTTGGCTTGTCATTTGACTCAAGTGTCTGTAACAGTTGCACTTTGTAAGCGTACAACCATAAGTTCTTGTGGAGGACCTTATGCACAGTTGAAATTGGTAGTTGCAACTGTCCGGCAGCATTGCGGATGGACTTTGTAGGTGAACGAGTGAAGACGTTTAAAAAGCAGTCGATGTTTTCCTCGGATGTGCTTGGTCGCCCGCTCCTCCCTTTATCCAACACTGTCCCTGTCTCCATAAATTTTTTGAGCCATGCACGAATTGAAGGGTGTGATGGTGAATCTCTTCCATACTTCGTTCTGAAGTTTTGTTGAGTCTGAACATCTGATTTTGTCTCAATAAACCAGGACACATATCGTGCCTTCTCTTGAGGAGTGGCCATTTTATAGAGGTTCAGTTCCTTCCATCAACAGAGTATCTGAAACACAAAATTGTAGTATATATAAAAACTTTAGTAAACAGTGATTAAAATAAAAGAAATTTGTTAAAATATTTCAACAAGTACCGTTGTTATAAAATTTTGAAGCTGCAAAGGGACTTTATGAACACCTTGTATTACAGTTCCTTTAAACTTGATTGGGCTACTTTTATATATGCCACCCTGTATAATACTAATAGCAGCAGTAATAGTAATAGTAATAGTAATAATAATAATAAAACAATGGAAAATCCAGGATGGATGGTAACAATATTATGAAAAGGGTAGTTGCTACTCACCATATGGTGTAAATAGACCACGCTACACTGTGTGTGTGTGTGTGTGTGTGTGTGTGTGTGTGTGTGTGTGTGTGTGTGTGTGTGTAGGACCTATCCTTTTCATAATGTTGTAATAATAATAATAATAATAATAATAATAATAATAATAATAATAATAATAAAGCAATAGATTTCAGATTGGTGGTGGTGACCTTACTGCTGTTATTTAGTGATGATGATTATTATTGTTGTTATTGCTGCTGCTGTTGTTGTTGTTCTGTTGTTGTCGTTGTCATAACAACAACAGTAAATACAGGATATGAGTTCATGATGCTGTATTTTGTATTCTGTCACTAATTGGAAACTTCCGAAGTGTCTAGGATTGTGTGCTGTTTCAGCAAATAATTTGTGCAGATCCCAGTAAAGTGACCTTCGGCAATGGGTAGAAGGATATTTCAGTAATATCAATCCATTTCAAATGCAGACTAAGATCTTTTGTCACTGCTCTCAGTGTGCTGAAAACCACTCGGACTGCTTTCACTTGTTTACATGTCACTACAGTTTACTGTTCAATTCCTTGTATATGGCAAGTTTTCAAGTTGTCTCATGTTGATTTTGCTATCACCTGGGATGGAAATGTCAGTGAAGGACACTTCCTTTTTCTCCACAGTCATGGAGTCTGATGTATTGTGTTGTAGCATTTGATCTGCCTGGAGTGGGAAGTCTGACAGTAATTTGTCAAGTTTGTTTTTGACAGCTTTTTCTGGTTTGTGGTCCTACTAGTTCATCATCACCAGCTCATGCTAATTTTGGTAAAAAAAAAAAAAAAGCCATTGGCTCATTCATGCCGCAGCATTGTGCCTCTGCTCATAATCACTCCGAACGATCTTTTTGCAACAGCTCAAAGTGTGGTCAGCTGTTTCTTCAGCTGCTTTGTAGAGTCCGAATGTTGGGTCTTCTTCCCATATTTGTCTTCAAAGTGTGAATGTGAAGAGATTAAAACGTAATCCAGTGGAACAGAATACAAATTTGAAAAGGGCGGCATGTGAACTTCCTACATTATTTTTAGTTTATCTGCACTGCAGTAATCAGATATCAAAAGCCACAGTGGTGACACTATCCAGATTTGTAGTATGAGGTGCTCCATTTCACTATATTTTAGTCACTCCACTGAGACTTCATATCCGATTTTCGATGACAGACAAGGGACAAACATACAATGAGACATCAGCTCCTATCTTAGAAAATTTGAGTTTATAAATACTGCATGTGCTACCACATACTGGAGGAATTAAATGTTTAGCTTCTGGTTTAATTAAATGTTTAGCTTCCTGTGGAAATACTACCTCATAATGAGTCCTGTGAACCTGTTAGTCAAAAATTGTCTGTTAACCAGTAGTTTGTTATCCAGCAACTTGTGGTTCTGTTGTCTCGAGATTTGTTAAGCTTCAACATTGGTTGTACATAAATACAAAGTGCGAAGTTTTAGAGGGAGAAATGACCTCGGTTGGTGGTAGAACACACACATCTCTGTATTTTAAAATAATTTTTATTCGCCTTTAGCCACTCGAGGTTGAGTACTTCATTTATTGTAAGGGTCTTCAAAAAGTAAGTTACACATTATGTTGGTTGGTGAAGTAACTTCTGTTGAATGGTGCAGTGCAATTCAAGTTGACACAGATAAATGACACTATTTTTCAGTGTAGTTACAAGTCTGTAAACAAAGAGTGGAACATTTTACGAATCGTTTCTACTTTGACGACAGAAATATGCTCCTCTATCACCGAGCCATTCGAGAACCTCTGTGTGAATGTCCTCATCATTGGAACACCCTTTCACCCTCCTTACGTTCTTTCAGCATACAGAAAAAAAATTTAAATCACACAGTACACGATCTGGACTTTCGTATTGGCATCACCCTTATCTGTATGGCCTTCGTCCAAGTGTTGGTACCACTCCACTGCATATGGACACAACTTCGTATTTGCTCCATATATTGTGAGAATTTGATGGAGAATCTGTGTGCAGTTCATATGTTTTGCCCAAAGAAATCATACTGTCCCACATACTTCAGCTTTGTACTATATTTCCTGCAGCAGCACAATCACACTGGCACACTTGTTACCTATGCAGCAGCAGAACTGTATCCAAGGAAAGTTGGAAAATGTATTCACTTCTTGTTCTGCAGCATTAATGTGGGACAAAGTGTGTTATGTAATTCCTGAATTCCCTATGTTCTATAATTTATCAACAGTATAAGGTAAATGTATCACATTGCCACTTTTTGGAACTTCTCTGCACACCTCACATTGAACTGATATCTCGCAGTGCCTGGAGACCTGCCCAGCGGGGAAGTTTGGAGCCAACTGTTCCCAAAACTGCACCTGCAAGAATGGCGCACAGTGCTCGGCTGTCGACGGCTCCTGTGAGTGCACGGACGGTTGGAAGGGCGCCGACTGCTCCCAGCGCGCGTGTCCTGACGGGCTGTTTGGGCCGGGATGCAAGAGCGTCTGCGAATGTGACCCCCACAACACTGACATGTAAGTCAGTGTGTTTCTGAAGGTTATATGGTGTTGACTGCAGTAGTCTTTATTTAGAAGTATTGACAAACAGTTTGGTTTGTGGAGGCATAATGTGATTAATAAACAAATTTTGAAAGGATTTTTCCTCGAGTGAACAAAACTCAATTTTTTTTCCTGCTCCTCATCTCTCCCTCCTCATCCATTCCTCCTTCCTACCCCCTCTTCTCTCCCATCTTCTCTCTTCTCTCCCCCCACACTCTCCCCTTCCCCCCACCCTCTCTCGTCCCCCAACCTGTACCCTCCAACGTGTCCTGTCTCCAACACCCTCCCCACCCTCTTCCCTTCCCCAACCTCTCTCCCTCCCCTTCTTCCCCACCATCTCATTCCCCACCCTCTCCCTCCTCCCCATACACTCTCTCCTCCCCACACCCTTCCTCTCTCCCACACTCTCCCGACTTCTCCTTCTCCTCCAGACTCTTCCCCTCCCCTAACTTCTCACCCTCCCTCAACATTTTCCACCCAATGCTTCCCCTCATCCTCTCCTCATCTTCCAGCATCTTCCCCATCCCCCTACTTCTCCCACTACCTAAACATTTTGCACCTAAAGACTCCCCTCATTCTCTGCCCCCTCTCCTAAGCTACTCCCACTCCTCCTGCTACCACATCTGCTCTAGCCCCTGCCCGCTCCACAACCTCTCCTTCTCCACAACCTCTCCTTCTCCAGTACCTCTCCTCCTCCCCCACATTCCCCAACCTCCCCTCTCCCCCCTCCCTCTGCCTCTACACCTCTCTCCCAGCCCCTCCCTTGTCCCTAGCCTCTCCCCCTCCCCTAACCTTTTTCCCATCTCTCAGCCCCTCCCCCTGCTGTCCCCACTCCCCATCCTGTTCCCCCTCCCCTAGCGTCTCCATCCACTCACCCACTCCCCCTTCACACACGCCCGCGCACGCGCGCACCCGCACGCACACACACACACACACACATTGTAATGCTACATCTAGATTTCTGAAGATTTCATTTTCTTGTTATTATTTCCTCCAGAATGTAGAGCATGATGGTTTTGTTTGTTAGAAATAATAAAAAAAAAACTGGTACATTACCTACTTTTTGATGGATCATTAAGTCACTGGAGGTTAATGAAACATTACCTGTGTGACGGAATTTATGCCGACTGGCTCTGTCTGTCACACTTTTTCCAGGGAGTGCCTCAAACAGAATGGTGACACACATAACAAGTGATGGGATATACAATGGAGTGTCATCCATGTATAAATAACAGAACTTTCTGGGATATTTGCATGGTTTTGTTCCTTTCAGTTGATATTAAATTATACTGTACAGTTGATTTTAACATCCATTCATTCATTTAAAGATGAACAATGTACAGAAATTTCAGTATAAAACACACAGGAAATTCCCCAAAATGTAATCCTCCAGATTTTTGTAACCCCCATCCTTTTTCCTCTCTCTCCTCCCAGCTATGAAAAATAAGATAACATTGTCACTGTTGCTTTTTTACAAATCTGTTGACATTGAAAGATATTTTTCTTGGTGACATTACCTTTGTACAGGTCAGCAGTTATGTCTCATAATTTACCAACTGCTATTTCTTTTTCATTTTACGGAAATACGTTATTGTAGTGTCGTTCGGTTGTGGCAGCTGGTAACACTTGCGCAGGTGCCACCCGTGGACGGGAGCGTGCGACTGCAAGGCAGGCTGGGACGGCGTGACCTGCTCGAGGCCGTGCCCACTCTACACGTACGGGAAGGGTTGCGACAAGCAGTGCGACTGCCAGAATGACGCCCAGTGCTCCCCCGTCAACGGGACGTGCATCTGTGCCGCAGGTCTGTACGGGTGCCGGCCGGCTGTCGGAGCACACTTCTCTTGGTGTTCTCACCTCTGGCGAGCTTACATTCGTGTTCTGGATGTTCTAATTGCACCAGCCATCAGAGTACAGGTTGCACACCTTTCCACGGCTCCTGAGCAGAGTACGCCAGGGGTGGAAGCTTGTAATCGGCTCTTAGCGCGTTATCTGCCGAGATGAGCCTAACCTCCTTTTCCCGTCAGAATGCGTCCTATCGACAGTTCCCATCTTTTAGTCCGTAGCTTCTTTTCTCGGTGATCCTATTCATTTCCTCTTCATTAACTGCATATCTGATTTGTAGCTTTCTTCTACAGCATTACATTTTAAATGTGAAACTTCCTGGCAGATTCAAAGTGCGTACCAGACCGGGACACAGTTTTAATCTGCCAGGAAGTTTCATACCAGCACACACTCCACTGCAGAGTGAAAATCTCATTCTGGAAACATTTTAAATGTGTCTGTTATCTCCTTGTCTATACTACACTGACTTAACAAATATCATGAGATGACGCAGGTGTGTTGTTTTCATACCACACTCCCTCTGTGCCAGCTGCAGTTGTATAGGACACTTCTGAGAAGTGGTTGTGCAAATGATTTGTGTAACATGCAACATCACTGTGAGCTGATGGCTTTCGAATGGGTATAATGTGCGGTGCCTCAAGGATGGGAATTTTGATTTTGACAGTGGTGCAGGAATTTGGCTTCACTGGTTCAACCACGTGCAGGGTGTATCGTGAATGATTGAATTATGATGCCACAGTCCACAACAGATGAACTACTGGCCTTCCAGCCCCCGTCAGTGACCGTGACCGGCGATGTCTAAGGTGAATCTTCAGTAGTGACAGAAGGACAACAGTGCAACAAATCACAGCTCAAATCAGCACTGCACATGCTAGGTGTGTCTCCCAGTGGACAACCCATAGGCATACGGGTTCCGTGGGGTATAGGAGCCAGTGCTGCACACGGGTGCCACTGTTAACCCGACGTCATTGGACCTAGTGGCTTGCATTTGTCGCCAACTGCTAGGGACGTACACTGGAGCAAATGCGTAATGTGATACAGTTGAATGAATCACGATTTAATCTGTACCATGCCAATGGGAGGCATCGTATATGGTGCAAACCCACACGAATCTACTGATCCTGCCTTCCAAGTAGATGTGGTCTGAGATGGTGATGTCTCTGTGATGGTCTCAGGTGCATTTTTCTGGTATGGAAGACGCTCCTAGTTGTTCTGGAAGGAACTTTGGATGTCCCATGGTATGTTGAGCTGGTTGGGGACCATATCCACTCATTTTTGGCCTTCCAACATCCTGGCGGTTCTGCAGTCTTTCAAGATGATAACGTGCCACCACATCACTCCCACGTCACTGGGGAACGGTTCCAGCAACATACAGGGGAGGTCCAGAGAATGAGATGGCCACCTTGGAGCCTAACTTGAACTTCATCTGGGATGTCGTCAAATACAGGCTCTGTGCCGTGACTTCTGCACCCACAGACAGACCAGAATTGGCTGCCGCTTTGCAAATGATTTTGTCTCAGCTGCTTCCAGAGTAGTACAAGGGATTTACAGACTCAAGTTTTGAATATGACAACATGCTTCTGAGCAGACCACATCTGGAGATCCTAATAACAGACTTTCTTAACTCAAGAATATTTTAAACAAAAGGACGAATTGTCATAAAATCATACAGTAGGATTACATATTTTCAAAACTACAATTTTGTAGTATCCTCTAGCTTTCAGCCATTAGGAGTAATGATGTAACAGGGCCTGCTTTCTAATGTTATGAAGCCAGAGCAGTCAATCACCCAGACAGTAGCACCTGCAACTGCTGAAAAGACTGCTGCCCCTCTTCAGGTACTTGAGATTAGTGTTGTGTCTCGACAGATACCTCTCCATTGTAGCTATCAATGGAACTTAGTTTAGTTCATCTGAGATGAAGTGTAAGCTCCATTATAGTAACTGCTTTTTCGATCACACAATTTTACATTTTATTCCATTTCCGCTTCTCTCTTTCTTGTATGATGTGTTGTAACACCATGCTTTGGTCTCTCTCTGCAATCACCATTTACTGTTGGTTTATTTTTTCCGTTGCTGGTGATGTTTTTGTCAGCAATGTTTAATAATCCCAGTCCTCTTCTCATACCAATTGATCATTGATTTTTATTTCTCTCTCTCTCTCTCTCTCTCTCTCTCTCTCTCTCTCTCTCTCTCTCTCTCCCCCTATACTGGTTGTTTGTAGTTATCCCTGGCATATCCATAACTTATTGACAGACTTATTTTTCACTTGTAATTGGTAATATTTTTATATATCTCAACTGCCAGCATTTTGTCGTTGATTTACCTCTCACAAAAATCTCATCTCCTTTCCTCTTCTGAAAGATAAGGTGATTTTTATTTTCTGTTAATGTGTGTGTCAATGAGAAATGATTAAGAATAAGTTTTTTCATTGAGGTAGGATTATAAAGTAGCACATAATAATTTTTCCTCCCCTGGTAGAGCAGCTGGAATGTTGAAGAATGATGAAAGAAAGCAGACCACCTGCAGACATTGCTATGGTCCATTCAGTCGTCACTGTACATCCCATGCGTGCCCCTATGGATTTTACATTGTTTGTGCCATTTGGCTCACAAATATTGAGCTACACTTTGCTGCTCTTCACAAATGGACAACAGTAACATGCACGCCATTTTTGTTTTTTAGTTCAGGCTTCTCTCACAAGAGCTGCGCATGAAAACAAAACACTCAGTGTAGCGTAAACTTTAGAATACATTGTTGTGAAATTTCAGCATTTCAGCTGCAGTACCAGGGCAGAAAAAAATTATTGTGCTTTATTTTCCAATCCTCCCTCGTTTATTTTCTCTGGTTGTAGTCTCTGTTCAAAGATTCTTTTCTAAAGGATAAATGAGTGATTGATTCAGTCTTATAGTAGTAGTTTATTACTGTGTTGTTGTTAACTTTTAACAAATTGCAAGTACATTTCACATGAAGGAATATGTTAAACCTCAACAGCTATTGAGATACAAAGTTTCAGCAGCAAATTTGATTTAATTAGATGCTGTAATTCATCCAGCCATGACAGTGAAATTAATGCAGTAGTTGCAAACGGTTTACAAATAAATTTTCTGACATTGTGGTAGAGTAAGATGATTAATTGGTAATATATTTACTTTCTAATTTGTAATTTGTTTTATGTTGCATCCAGTATTCTTCAAGCTTTCATCTGTTACAAAAACAAAGTGTGTCAACTGTTAACATTTGAACAAATTCTTCCTGTTCAGCATGTTTGTGACTGTCGATTCTCTCTGATTGTGTTTTTCACATGTGTGTTAGCTATTATATCGGATTTTATAATACTTAATATGTCCCTCACCTCAGTGGGGGGAGGGGGGGGGGGAACCACTTGCTTGACAGAAAGAAACACATATTGGCTATGTTTTTTGCTTGCCTGAGTCTTCTAATCTTGCACCCTTTAGATTCTATTTGTGCATTATTTGATTGAAAACAACATTTTTTTTTGTATCTCAAAGATTGAAATAAAATCCATACAAGAATTAACTAGGCATACAGCAGATATCTTGAGAAAGTTTTCCATCATAGAAATGTATTTTTACTACTGCAAATGCTTTAGGAGAACTGTTTCTGGCTTTTTCTCTTAACATGAACTGTCAAAACACTGCAACTGTATTGATATTAATTGTCAGTTCCACACACTGCAGTTTTCAGCTTATAAGCTTTCTTCTAGCCACTTGGACTATATTTCAAATGGTTTTGATAAACAACATTAAAATATTTTCATGTTTCTGACATATTGCAAGTCGCAACATTACTGAAAGTGCAAGCTTTGTGCTCTCTCTTAGAAAAGTGTATCAAATGAAACTTGTGCATGAATGCAATTAAGACTTTTTTGTGTTAGTAGGTAATCATTGTGTATATTCAAAGCTTTACATGAAGAAATGGTATAATATAACATGCATTGTTTGAAACTCTTAGTTAAGGCATGTTCAGAACTAATTAAATTGACACCAATAGCAAGGAAAATCCTTTTTGGACAGTGCATGATAACTAAAGGTATGCATGTTAAAACACTGCATGGGCTACAAATGCATGGCATGTAGAGAGAGAGAGAGAGTGTGTGTGTGTGTGTGTGTGTGTGTGTGTGTGTGTGTGTGTGTGTGTGTGTGTGTGTGTGTGTGTGTGTGTGTGTTTTTTGTCATTATACATATCATCAGAATGACAAATGCTTGTTCTGTTGGCAGCTGTTGCAATTTTGTGATTAGACAGTAGTGTTACAGTTACACAACTGCTTGAGGGGATGAGA